>NC_140992.1:81540349-82140349 GCF_052327205.1 Somniosus microcephalus
GTCGGCGTGCCGGACATACGCGTATTGGGGGTTGGCGTGGAGTAGGTGCACTGGCTCCACGAGAGGGTCCGTCTTATGGCCCCTCACATGCCTTCGCACGAATACCGGACCCGGGGTGGAGAGCCATGACGGCATGGATACGCCTGAGGTGGATTTCCGGGGGAAGCTAAACATTCGTTCATGAGGCGTGGCATTAGTGGCAGTACACAATAGCGACCGTATCGAATGGAGCACATCTGAGAGGACTTCCTGCCAGCGGGAGATAGGGAGGCCCTTGGTCCTTAGAGCTACAGTGACTGCTTTCCATACTGTCCCGTTCTCTCGCTCCACTTGACCGTTACCCCGGGGGTTGTAGCTGGTGGTACGGCTCGTGGCGATACCCCTGGACAGCATGTACTGGCGTAGCTCTTCACTCATGAAGGACGCCCCCCTATCCGTGTGGATGTAGCTCGGCATACCGAACAGGCAGAACAGGCTGTTGAGGCATTTAATGACCGTGGCGCTGGTCATGTCTGGGCAGGGGAAGGCGAATGGGAACCGGGAGTATTCGTCCACAATGTTCAGGAAGTAAACATTGCGGTCGACGGACGGGAGGGGGCCCTTGAAATCTAAGCTGAGCCGCTCAAAGGGCCGTGTAGCTTTGATTAAGTGGGCTCTATCAGGGTGGTAGAACCGAGGCTTGCACTCAGCGCAAGTGCGGCAGTTCCTGGTCAGAGACCGAACTTCCTCAATCGAGCAGGGTAAGTTGCGGGACTTTATGAAGTGGAACAGCCGCGTGACCCTGGATGGCAGAGGTCGTTGTGGAGGGTCTGTAGCCGATCCCCGGTGGCGCTGGCACACATCCCTCGTGAGAGGGCATCTGGGGATTCGTTAAGGGCCCCTGGCCGGTAAATGATGTCATACTCGAAGGTGGAGAGCTCGATCCGCCACCGAAGAATCTTATCATTTTTGATCTTCCCCCTCTGTTTATTATTGAACATAAACGCTACCGACCGCTGGTCGGTAAGTAGGGTGAAGCGTTTGCCGGCTAGGTAGTGGCGTCAGTGGCGCACTGCCTCCACGATGGCTTGGGCCCTCCTTTTCCACGGAGGAGTGTCTGATCTCGGGCCCTTGGAGGGTCCTCGAGAAGAAAGCTACGGGCCGCCCCGCCTGGTTGAGGGTGGCCGCCAAGGCAAAGTCAGACGCATCACTTTCCACTTGAAATGGAGTGTTCTCGTCCACTGCCTGTAGCGTGGCCCGCTCAATATCCTGCTTAATGCTTTTGAAGGCAGCGTGGGCCTCAGCAGAGAGCGGAAAAGAGGATGCTTTCAAGAGGGGGCGGGCTTTGTCGGAGTAGTTGGGGACCCATTGGGAATAATAAGAAAATAACCCCAGGCACCTTTTCAGGGCTTTGGGAGTGTTGGGCAGGGGCAGCTCCCGTAGGGGGCGCAATCGGTCGGGGTCTGGTCCGATTTCCCCATTCTCCACCACGCTGCCTAGTATGCAGAGGCGCGTGGTGTTGAAAACGCACTTGTCCTCGTTGTAGGTGAGGTTGAGTTTTTGTGCGGTTTTCAGGAACCTCTCGAGGTTCGAGTCGTGATCCTGCTGGTTGTGACCGCAGATGGTGACGTTGTCGAGGTAGGGGAAGGTTGCCTGCAAGTGGTGGTCATCGACCATAGCGATCCATCTCCCTCTGGAAGACCGAGACCCCCATTCGTCACCCCAAAGGGGACTCTGAGGAATTGGTAGAGGCGTCCGTTCGCCTCGAAGGCGGTGTACGGGCGGTCCTCTGGTCTGATAGGGAGCTGGTGGTACGCTGACTTGAGGTCGATGGTGGAGAACACCCGGTATTGGGCGATTTGGTTCACCATTTCTGATATGCGGGGTAGCGGGTAGGCGTCTAGTTGGGTGTACCTGTTGATCGTTTGGCTATAGTCGATCACCATCCGTTTCTTCTCGCTACCCCTTACCACCACCACTTGGGCGCGCCACGGGCTGTTGCTGCATTCAATAATGCGCTCTTTCAGGAGCCTGTCTACCTCGGTTGCGATAAACCGCCTGTCCTCCCAGCTGTACCTCCTGCTTTTGGTCGCTATTGGCCGGCAGTTAGGGGTAAGGTTCGCGAATAGCGAAGGCGGCTTTACCTTCAGGGTAGCCAGGCCGCACACTGTGAGGGGCGGCTGGGACCCACCGTACTTGAGCGTGATGCTTTGGTGGTTGCACCGGAAATCCAGGCCCAAGATCACGCTCGCGCATAGATTCTTCATGATTAATACTTTAAAATTATCGTATACAGTCCGTTAACGGACAATTGTACCGTGCAGTAACCCAGAATGGTCGATGTCTGGGTTTTATCAGCCATAGAGATGGTACCCCGAGTAGGGACCACCTTTAGGGAGAGTTGTCGTGCCAGTTCCGGGTGGATAAAAACTCTCCGTGCTTCCACTGTCAATTAAACATTTAACCCCGCACCCGTTTACCTCGATGTCCACCATTGATTTGGATAGCGGGTGGGGCCTGGTCTGGTCCACTGTGACCGATGCCACTGTAGGGCCCTGATTGAGACAAGATGGCGTCCGCGCTGTCTGCTCACAAGATGGCGGACCCCACGAGGTCGGGCAAGATGGCGTCCAAGATGGCCGCGCACACGCGGCGGTGGCGGGATTTGGTTTTCCAGCGGGGTTCCCTCTGCACACCTTCCCAAAGTGCCCCTTCTTACCGCACTTAAAGCAGGTGGTGCCTTTCGCCGGGCACAGGTTTCTGGTGTGCTTTGGCTGCCCGCAGAAGTAGCAGTTGGGTCCCCGACGCGTCGCGGCTGTCGTAGGGCTTCTGGGGGGAGAGCGGGGCCCCGACGGTGTCGGGCTGCCGGGCGGGGAAGATGCCTTCCAAGATGGCGGCGCCCTTGGTGCACACGTGGCGGCGTGGACGGCGCGGGCTGAAGAGTAGGCGTCCGAGTTTCTCTGGGCCACATCCAGGGATCGCGCGGTGTCCGCAGCCTGTTTCAGGTCCAATCCCGTTTTTTCCAGCAGTCTTTGCCGGATGTAAGTGGAGCTGAGGCCTGTGATAAAGGCATCGCGAACAAGCTCGTCGGTGTACACTGCGGCTTTTACATCTCGGCACTTGCAGTCTTTGCCAAGCATTTTCAGGGTGCCTAGGAACTCCTCCACCGATTCCCCAGGTCGCTGTGCGCGAGTGGCGAGCAGATGCCTAGCATACACCTCATTCGTAGGCTGCTGGTAATGCGCCTTTAAGATGTCGCAGGCGGCCAGGTACGTGTCGGCGTCTTGGATGAGGGGGTAAACCCGGTGGCTTACCCAATTCCGCAGAATTCCGAGTTTCATACTCGTAGCGTCTTTGACGGCTGCGGAA
The DNA here is from genome assembly GCF_052327205.1 of Somniosus microcephalus. Lineage (NCBI taxonomy): Eukaryota > Metazoa > Chordata > Chondrichthyes > Squaliformes > Somniosidae > Somniosus > Somniosus microcephalus. Next base: position 81,543,698 of record NC_140992.1, read on the forward strand.
TTGTCCAGGAAGAATTCCATACACATAAACCAGTGTCCGAAGCGTGCTGATGCGTCCGGAGCATGCTGATCCAAATCCAAACGTTCGGGTTTCAGGAGTTGATCCATTGTGTTGAAAAATAAGTTAATAAAATTGATGTGCCTCAATAATCCCGAGACTCGATGTTAGCGAAACAAAACAAGGCTTTTATTAACTTAGAAGATAACACGCAGTGGAGAGAGGTATCTTCCCTGGAGGTCTGCAGTACTGGCTGTGAGGCCAGACTGAGCTGGCTCACATAGAGGCCAGGTATGGGCGGAGCCCTACACACAACACATTCCATTCATTCCAATACACAATACAATGGTGAGGAGAAACCTGAAACCAACCACAGTCACAGGCAGTGATGAATGGAATATTTCATCACACTCTCCTTCCCCCTCCCTCTCTCCTTCCCCCTCTCCTTCCCCCTCCCCCTCTCCTTCCCCCTCTCCTTCTCCCTCCCCCTCTCCTTCCCCCTCCCTCTCTCCTTCCCCCTCCCTCTCTCGTTCCCCCTCCCTCTCTCTCTCCTTCCCCCTCCCTCTCTTTCTCTCTCCTTCCCCCTCCCTCTCTCTCTCTCTCCTTCCCCCTCCCCCTCCCTCTCCTTCCCCCTCCCCCTCCCTCTCTCCTTCCCCCTCCCTCTCTCCTTCCCCCTCCCCCTCTCCTTCCCCCTCCCTCTCTCCTTCCCCCTCCCTCTCTCTCTCCTTCCCCCTCCCTCTCTCTCCTTCCCCCTCCCTCTCTCTCCTTCCCCCTCCCTCTCTCTCCTTCCCCCTCCCTCTCTCTCCTTCCCCCTCCCTCTCTCTTTCTCTCCTTCCCCCTCCCTCTCTCTTTCTCTCCTTCCCCCTCCTTCTCTCTTTCTCTCCTTCCCCCTCCCTCTCTCTCTCTCTCCTTCCCCCTCCCTCTCTCTCTCTCTCCTTCCCCCTCCCTCTCTCTCTCTCCTTCCCCCTCCCTCTCTCCCCTTCCCCCTCTCTCTCTCTCTCCCCTTCCCCCCTCTCCCCTTCCCCCTCTCTCCTTCCCCCTCTCTCTCCCCTTCCCCCCTCTCTCTCTCTCCTTCCCTCCTCTCTCTCTCTCTCCTTCCCTCCTCTCTCTCTCCTTCTCTCTCTCTCTCTCTCCTTCCCCCCCTCTCTCTCCTTCACCCCTCTCCTTCCCCCCCTCTCTCCTTCCCCCCTCTCTCTCCTTCCCCCTCTCTCTCTCTCTCTATCCCCCTCTCTCTCTCCTTCCCCCCCTCTCTCTCTCCTTCCCCCCCTCTCTCTCTCCTTCCCCCCTCTCTCTCTCCTTCCCCCCCTCTCTCCTTCCCCTCCTCTCTCTCTCGCCTTCCCCCCCTCTCTCTCTCGCCTTCCCCCCCCTCTCTCTCTCCTTCCCCCTCTCTCCTTCCCCTCCTCTCTCCTTCCCTCTCTCTCTCGCCTTCCCCCCCTCTCTCTCTCCTTCCCCCCTCTCTCTCTCCTTCCCCCCTCTCTCTCTCCTTCCCCCCTCTCTCTCTCCTTCCCCCCCTCGCTCTCCTTCCCCCCCTCACTCTCTCCTTCCCCCCCTCGCTCTCCTTCCCCCCCTCACTCTCTCCTTCCCCCCCTCACTCTCCTTCCCCCTCTCTCCTTCCCCCCCTCTCTCCTTCCCCCCCTCTCTCCTTCCCCCTCTCTCCTTCCCCCTCTCTCTCCTTCCCCTTCTCTCTCCTTCCCCCCCTCTCTCTCCTTCCCCCTCTCTCTCTCCTTCCCCCTCTCTCTCCTTCCCCTTCTCTCTCCTTCCCCCTCTCTCTCTCTCGCCTTCCCCTCTCTCTCTCTCCTCCCCCCCTCTCTCTCTCTCCCCTTCCCCCCCCTCTCCTCCCCTTCCCCCCCTCTCTCCTTCCCCCTCTCTCTCTCCTTCCCCCTCTCTCTCTCTCTCTTTCCCCCGCCTCTCTCTCTCTCTCTTTCCCCCTCCTCTCTCTCTCTCTTTCCCCCTCCTCTCTCTCTCTCTCTCTTTCCCCCTCTCTCTCCTTCCCCCTCTCTCTCCTTCCCCCTCTCTCCTTCCCCCCTCTCTCTCCCTCTCTCCTTCCCCCCCTCTCTCTCTCCTGCCCCCCTCTCTCTCTCCTTCCCCCCCTCTCTCTCTCTCTCCTTCCCCCCTCTCTCTCTCCTTCCCCCCTCTCTCTCTCTCCTTCCCCCCCTCTCTCTCCTTCCCCCCTCTCTCCTTCCCCCCCCTCTCCTTCCCCCCCCTCTCGCTCTCCTTCCCCCCCTCTCTCTCCTTCCCCCCCTCTCTCCTTCCCCCCTCTCTCCTTCCCCCTCTCTCTCCTTCCCCCCCTCTCTCCTTCCCCCCTCCCTCTCTCTCTCTCTCCTTCCCCCTCCCTCTCTCTCTCTCCCCTTCCCTCTCTCTCTCTCTCTCCTTCCCCCTCTCTCTCTCTCTCATTAATGTCAATGATAACATTGCAAAATTATAATTCTGCTTGCTACCTCCAAATTCACATCGAAGGAAAACTGTAAAACCTGGAGTATATGGCTACTGGCCATCCCCATTAACAAAAAACGAAGTTAAAGAACCACCTCCTGGGTGCTTAGCAAGAGTTCTTCAATCCCAACAGTTTTATAAACAGTTTTATAAACATGGCAGAGGGTTCTTCAGTTCCCTCGGCAATGCCGGGTACTCCAGCTAGTGTCCAATAAAAGAGCAAATAATTTTTCCAAGAGGAAAAAAATGCTTTGTTTCTACTGCAAGTGCGTGTTTAGCATCAATAAAGCTATCTATAAAACATCAATGGAAGCCACATGGCTGTTAACTCATCCTCCCATGAGCTGAAACCAAGGCCATTGATTATTTCATCACACATTGAATGAGATTTGAGCAGACTATACATAGCTTGTGAAGCAACTTGAAGTCTTAGTTAAAAACAATGAAGGCTTATTTTCCAAATAGTCTTGGTACAGCTAGACAACAAACAGTTTTTGTCCAATAGACCCAATGTGAATGGATCATGAAAGATCAAAATAGTTGTTATATGAACATAAATGAAGCTAAGCTTTATCCAGAGGCTCAACAGATGTTGGAGATATTCAAGCATGTTGGTAACATTACACGAAATGTACTCAAATATTTCCTAGAGCCTGGCCTCTTGTAATAGATGTATGCACTTTCATTTAATGCCTGGCATTTATAGTGAGAGTAGTTCCTTGACCTAAATATAACATACAGAACTGAAGAAGTTGTTTCAACTATCTGTGGAGATTACAGGTACTAAGTATATCTTCTCTACTTATTTAACTCCAAAGCAGCTGTTAAATCAGGCAGCTTCTTAGCATTCTGTCAGTGCTAAGATATAAGAAAGCTGGAGCTGCTGTAGCATTTGTTTTCTGAACACCAGCTGATATGCTGCTTTACATCTCATGCGTATCTCCAAAATGTACCAAATACAGGAAACTTTGGTTTATCCGGAGGTTATATGTCCGGAATACTCGATCTAACGGCAAAAATCAGGAGCCGTTTTCTATAAGTTTTTTTAGTTCTCGTTGCTTTTTTTTCCCCCAGTCAGGCACTGCAAGGTCTGTAGCTATAGCAACAGCTTCAGCTAGAGACGCTTGCAGCTGCAGCCGACTGTTTTGAAGCTGTTACTAAGCAACAGGGTTTGTTGATTCACACGGAGCTTTTCAGTTCCGTATGTTTCAACATTAACGCTGGTATGTCCGGCACTTTTGATGGTACAGCACCAGCACGGTCCTGTCAGTGCCTGATATCAGAAAGTTTCCTGTAATATTTGTTTAACTATCAATAGCTTTAAGTGAACAGGCTGACCCAAGGAAACCTTGGGGTAGAAATTCGTTGTCGCCCAGTGGGCTTCATTAATATTAACTGGATGAGCTGCCAGCGTCAGTCATGTCACTACTTGTCTTGCCGGCAGCAGCCCAAGGATAAGTGTCAGGAGGGGTTGCTGCAGCAATGCGGGGGGGGGGGGGGGGCGGGGAAGAATGACACACGGACAATCGGGATACTGTGGAGTCAGTGGAGCACTCCTGCAGGGCTGGAGGTGATTATGGGAACAAGGAAGGGGGAAGCTATGGAAAGAATTGATCACATGGATGAGAGTTTTAAATCTGAAGTGTTCAGGGACCAGAAGCCAACATAGGTCAGTGAGCATAGTGGGAAGGGGTGAACTGGACCTCATGTGATAGGATGAGGGCAGCAAAGTTTTGAATGAGCTGAAGCTGAGTGAGGGTTGAGGACAGGGGGTGGGGTGGTCATCCATGAGAGCCCTGAAGAATTGTGTCCAAAGACATGAATGAGGGATTCAGCAGTATAGGGACTGAGGCCAGTGATGTTGTGGAGGTGGAAGTAGGCAGTCTTTGTGATGGAGAATAGATGAGGTCAGAAATTCAGCTCGAGATCGAAGAGGATGTAGTTAGGTTCAGCCTGAATAGTGGACAAGAAGGGGGAATAGAGTTAGTGGTGAGGGTATGGAGGAGTTTATGTCTAGGCCTAAAAATAATGGCTGCTGTCTTTTCAATTTTTAGCTGGAAGAAATTGCAGCTCATCCAAAACTGAATTCAGACAAGCAGTCTTGTAACAGAGGCAGTGGAGGGATAAGGAGAACTGGTGTAGAGGTAGAAGCTGGTTGTCATCAGTGTACAAGTGGAATCTGACCCCATGCTGGTGGATGAAATCACCAAAGGGCAGCATGTAGATATGCAAGAGGCAGAGTGAACAATATATGCCAAAGGGACTGCGTTGGAGTCAGTGCAAACAATCACTGTCTAGGCTCACAAATGAATAAAGACCACTTATAGTGTCTACAGAATTGTACCTCCGCAAGAATCTGCCTTCATGAAGCAGGGGACTTTAAATAAAAGTGAAGAATGCAGTCATTAGCATACATTATTTATATGCAACACTATCACCACCAAAAACATGAAAGATCTTAAAACAGCAACCTATGAGTTACATTTGGGGAAAATCTGCAGTTTAATGTTCCAAAAAGGCCCTGGAACCTTGGCCTTGCTGGTATGAAGACAGCACGAAAAAAAATTTCAAACATCTATAAGCTGTATCAAGTTTAGCAATAACTTAATTAGAATATGTAAGATCCATTAAACTTGTAAACATTTCTAACATGTCCAGGTTCACAGCTCAACTTTTGAGTTTTTAAAAAAAAATTACATCAGCATGGCAATGTCATAATGGAAAGCTATTTCTTCTATAAGTATTTCGCCCTAAAAGTCATGAATATCATTGACCTGAAACTCAAAATCCATGAATTTCAACTAGAGTAATGAAATATTAACTATCATACCCCGTCATTAGCCCTTACAGCTTCTTTAGTGCCACGTTGGCTTGGGCATCCCTGATCGCAGGTTTTGCCACCTGTCACATTTAACATGAAGTCTTGTTCCAAAGAAGCTGGAACATTGGTCATCATCTGACGGAGGTGTTCTTGGTGTACACGGAAAGGGTCCCTAAAATTGGGGGGAAAATGAACTGTTTTATACTGTAATGACTTCATGTAACTCACATGAAATATTGCATAAAGAAAACAGTAACTGCTAACTCACATTTTAAATGGAACATATGACTGTAAACAATGTAGTTGAAATCCTTTCTAGCACCAAGCAATTTAGTTATAAGGTCTTGGATTTGATGATGGCCATGTCTAAATTGACCTACCTGGTAATTTCGACTTAGATTAAAAAACAAAGAAAAATAATGGCCTGGAATTTGCGGTGGGTAAGAACAGTGAACGAACAGCTGTTATTACCCCTTTGAAACTGACCGCAACTTCAGACTTAGCGCATTCTAACACGGAAATCATTCTAACACGGAAATCCTGAAGTTGCGGTCAGTCATTCACTGCTCCGACACTAGCTGCGCTGTGGATCAGCCGCGTCCCCCCACCCCATAGCCAGCAACCAGTGAAACTTCTGCTCTTCCGCGGTAATATCGCTATTAAATACCCTTAAATATTAAAAAGATAGACTCTTTTGGGTTAGGTGTAACTGGGGTTTAACAGCATATTGACTGCGAAACAAACGTCATGGCTCTAAAAAATGAATTTTAATTTTGTGGAGTGCCAAGTTTATCCATTTTAATAAAAATTACTATGGAGATTTTTAAAGTTTGTTCAGGTTTACCTTTTCTCCATGCAAGAGCCCCAATCTTTCTTTTGCTCTCCAGAACATTTAAAAAAAGTTAGAATAAAAGGAGCTTATTCACTTCTGGGTTCCCGGTCTATGAGGATTCTGCATTGCGATTGGCTGCTTAGACAGCTTGTCGACATCACAACAGCTCGCGTTAGGGATTCCCCATTAACTAACATTGATCTCAACTGAACGTTGGAAAAGCCAAACCTCTCAGCAGAGAGATCGCAAGATCTTTGTGGGAAGCTTACTTCGGGGACGGCGGCGAACGCCTTTGCTTCGCTATTGACTGCAAATTACGGGCCATTAGATTTGAACAATGCCTTGTTACTGCATAACATGTCTTGCCAGGTCACCAGCTCACTTTTGTTTTTTAAAAAAACAAAAAACTCCACTTTTCCCCCAATCTCCTCGAAGTTATCTCTACCGTTTTGTGCTCCTTTTCAAACACCGTTGGATGATCACAACTTGCATTTATGTAGTACCTTTAAAACAGAAAAACATTCCAAAGCAATTCAGAAGCTGGATCAAAAAAACAGATGCTGAGCCAAAGGAGATATATTAGAAGCCATCACCAAAAGCTTGGTCAAAGAGATGGATTTTAAGAAGGGTCTTAAAAGGAGGCAGAGGTTTTTAGTGGGGGAATTCCAAAGTGTGAGGCCTAGATCTCTGGAAGCATAGCCACCAGTGGTGGGGTGCAGTGGAGGGGCTGCACAAAACGTCAGAGTCTGAAGAGTGAAGAATTCAGGGCAACTGTAGTACTTGAAGATGTTATAGAGATGGAGAAGGGCAAAGCCAAGAAGGGACTTAAACATAAGGATGAGAAATTTAAATTTTAAGAAAAGTCAAGTCTGGGGGTGACAAGGCTTGGATGAGGGTTTCAACAGCAGATGGACTGAGGTAGGGTCAGAGGCTGGTGATGTTATGGATGTAGAAGTAGCCGGTTTTTGCAAGGGAAAGGATATGCGATCGGAAATTTGGTTTGGTGTCACATAGGATGCCCAGATTACGAATAGTCTGATTTAGTCTGATACGCTGGCTGGGGAGAGAAATGGAGTGAGCAGTAAGGGTACGTAGTTTGTGGCAAGGGCCAAAGATGATGGCTTCAGTCCTTGAATGTGTAGGTTGAGTAAATTGTGACTCATCCAAGACTGGATGTCGGACAAGCAGTCTGACAGCAGAGGGGCTGTGGAGGGGTAAGGACAGCTGGTAGAGAAGTACATGTGTATGCCAACCCAATGTCTGTGAATGATGTTGCCAAAGGGTAGCGTATAGAAGAGGATGACTAAGAGGAAGGAGCCAAGGACGGATCCAAACGGGACTCCCAAGGTTATGACGTGGGTACAGGATGCTTTTGCTATGCTCAGATAATTAAGGGTGAAAACTAGTGAAGACAGTCCAACCATGCTGGACATCAGAGAAAAGGCACTGGAAGAGATGGTGTGGTAGATGGTGTCAAAGGCCACAGAGTGCCAAGGAGGACAAAGTGTATGACGAATCATGACCACACTCACGTGCCATTCATGACTTTGGTTAGGACTGTTTCGATTGTGTGGGAGAGTTGCAAAAGAGATTCAAACAAGAGATGGATACAGATTTGGGAGGTAACTACATGTTCAAGGTCTTTTAAAAGGGAAGAGAGGTTGGAGATGGGATGGTAGCATGCAGAAAAAGAGGGTCGAGGGTGGGATTGTTGAAGAGGGAGGTGATGACTAAGGTTTTGAAATGGAGGGGACAGTGCCTGAAGAGAGGGGACCATTTATAATGAAGGCTAGCATGGGGGCACATGGAAAGGAAATTGGGTGCCAAGTTATTTCGTGGAAATGAGGTTGCGGGAGGTGGAAGTGGGACTTCTATAGGACGGAATGAACACAGAGAAGGCTGCGGAGAAGATGGGGGGGGGGGAAAATGCAGGTTGGGTGTTCAGGGTAGTGGGAGGAGGGGGGGGAGCGGTCTGGTGAGAGGTTTTGCGTGGTGGCAAGGGGAAGGAGGGAAATAGCAGAAGCAGCTGAATAGATGTTTTCTATTTTGGTGACAAAGACCCATGAGCTCTCACATTTGTTGTTGGGGATGGCGCCACAAAAATATTAGTGCTTATCTTTTCGGGCCTTATCTGCTGTACCGCAAGGTTTTATTGAGCGGAGCATCCACAACAGACATTCTGCCGCCTGGCAGAGGGTGTTAAAATTTCCCCCAATGAGAGGAAGTGTGACAGCCAACAGTGTGTGGAAGACAAGCAGAAGGGCAGAGTGAGGGAGGAAGCCAGATGGAAAGAATTAATACAAGAGTGAAGCAGAGAGTTACAGGAGCGACACCATTTTTTCTCCATAAGAAACATAACAGACGGTTCATTAGTTATTGATTAAATCCAATATAAATAAAAAAAAGATTAGTCTGGTGTTGCATTGTGTTGGTTACCCCTTCAGTGTCAAAAACTGGCTCAAACTATCTCTCTTGGTGTGGGAACAGAAGCAAACAGAAGCAACTACATTGTCTGTTTAGCTATGCCACCTCACTGGCCATATTGAATCCAAAATTAAAGTTGCAAAAAGCTTGAAAATGTGCTCACTGGCCTCCATTGTCTTAAAACAGAAGTAGTATGTCAGAATACACACCTTTGACACTTGGTATTCCAATAACTGATGATTTGTGCCTCCCTGAAATTAACCTTTTGGAACTTGAATCTGACTTTATATCAGTAACATAATATAAATTAAACCAAAAATCCCTTCTAGGACAAATAGGTAAAAATCTCAAAATGTTACACTGACATCTGAATCAAGGTCACAGCAGAATGCTGTTGATGAAGGGAGTGACAGTTTAAGTGAGTTTACTGGCTCATTCAGGGCTAATTTCTGGCAGATTAGTTTATTTCTTGAACACTGATGTTGCTGTCTAAAATGTTTAATGAGTATTAAACACTTTCAAGGCACACCAGTCTCTCCACGGATGTTGCCTGGCCTGCTGAGTTTTTCCAGCATTTTCTGTTGTTATTTCGGATTTCCAGCATCCGCAGTATTTTGCTACCGTCAAGTGTTTTGTTCTCCTCCACTTGCATGTCAGATGTGAATTGCTGATCTGGCACACCAGTCCAGGAAACTTTCGATTAACCGGCCCCTAAATAACCAGAACGCTCTATCCACCGGCAAAATTCAGGAGTCGGTTCAGGTAACTTTTTTTACTTTTAGTTACTTTTTTTAATTGATTTGTTGCTGTGCAAGGGTGCAGCTGAAGCTGTTGCTAAGCTACAAAGACGCTTGCAACTTGTGCCGATTGTTTTGAAGCTGTAACAGGGTTTGTTGCTTTATACAGAGCTCTGAGCTCTGTATCTTTCACTATAGCGTTCGGTTATCCGGAATTGTTGATGAACCGGCAACACGTCGGCCCCATCCGTGCCGGATACCAGAAAGTTTCCTGTACATGGAAACTGTAGTATTGCATAAGGCCTGGTGCTGAATACAGCCTGCCATCTTAATGCCAGCCAACATTCCAGGGACGGTATCACACCTCCAGCAATGTTGCAGAATTGCTCTACTGCATGATGCATAAGGATTGACAGAAAATGCTGCAAGCTCCCAATATGAATGTTGCTAGAACTTTTGCAGAAACAGCCAAATCAAAAACTGCACGTGACTGAATAGTATAGACTCAGGCAACAGAATCTTAAACAGAGGCTAAAAAAAATTCTGCATTACATGGTAGTCACTCTCTCTCAGTACTCTTGACAAAAGCTTTCCTCTCAGAATGAGAGAGAGGAGTTAGTTGCATAAGGTCACTCCCAACAATTTCTGCACAATTACCATAGAAAGATGAATAGTCTTTGGAAACTAATGTTGGGTGACCAATCTTCATGCCAGCATCTGGCTTGGATTTTTTTCTTACCTTTGCTGCAGCTTTTGCCAAGACAAAAAAAAACACATGCTGTGAAATTTTGATCCAAGTTGGGAAAACCTTACAATTTAATGCAAAACTAATGAGATATTGCTGCTCTTTTACACTGATGGTAGTAGCACAAATTACATTGCAAACGCTGAGAGAAAATGAACCCATAAAGGCCACTCTGAAAAGACATGCAAAGAGATGATCAGGTAGACTGTCTAAAAGGAACTTCAACAATAGGTGGAGTAGAGTCCACAACAGCAAACATTTTTACCTGGTATGTGGAAAGTGTGGAATTGAGGCATCAAATGCGGGGGGTGAAATTCATCTTGGGCGGTAGCTCCAAACGTACGACAGCAAATCGGCAGCTCGTTTTACATTCGCCCAATTGTTATTTCCATGATGGAGCGGTGGGTGGGGGAGGTGAATGGAGCCAGGAGGAGCACTTATACTTCTACTGGCTCCGCATTCAGGTAAGTTAAAACTAAGAAACTTAGCTGTTCTTTGGTGGCTTCATAGAAACATAGAAGATAGGAGCAGGAGTAGGCCATTCAGCCCCTCGAGCCTGCTCCACCATTCAATGCGATCATGGCTGATCATCCAAATTCAGTATCCTGTCCCTGCTTTCTCCCCATACCCCTTGATTCCTTTAGCTTTAAGAAATATATCCAACTCCTTCTTAAATATATTTAATGAACTGGCCTCCACCACCTTCTGTGTTAGAGAGTTCCACAGGTTCACCACTCTGGGTGAAGAAATTCCTCATTTCTGTCCTAAATGGCCTACCCTTTATCCTTAGACAAGCCCAATCGACCCAATCTCTCCTCATACGTCATTCCTGCCATCCCAGGTATCAGTCTGGTGAATCTTCGCTGAACTCCTTCCATGGCAAGAACATCCTTCCTCAGATAAGGCGACCAAAACTGCACACAATACTCAAGATGTGGTCTCACCAAGGCCCTGTACAACTGCAGCAAGACATCCTTATTCCTGTACTCAAACCCTCTCCCTTCAGCGACTGGTGCACAAGGACACCCAGATCTCGTTGCACTTCCTCTTCTCCCAATCTATTGCCATTTAGATAATAATCTGCCTTCCTGTTTTTGCCACCAAAGTGGACAACCTCACATTTATCCACGTTATATTGCATCTGCCATGTTTCTGCCCAATCACCCAACATGTCCAAATCATCCTGGAGTTTCTCGACATCCTCCTCACAGCACACACGTCCACCCAGCTTTGTGTCATCTGCAAATTTGGAGATATTACATCTAGTTCCCTTGTCTAGATCATTAATATATATTGTGAATAGCTGGGGTCCAAGGACCGATCCCTGCGGTACCCCACTAATCACTGCCTGCCACTCGGAAAAGGACCCGTTTATTCCAACTCTTTGCTTTCTGTCTGCCAACCAGTTCTCTATCCAAGTCAATACCTTGCCCCCAATCCCATGTGCCTTAACTTTACACGCTAATCTCTTATGCGGGACCTTATCGAAGGCCTTCTGAAAGTCCAGATACACCACATCCACTGGTTCTCCCTTATCTATTTTACCAGTTACATCCTCAAAAAATTCCAGTAGATTAGTCAAGCACGATTTACCTTTTGTGAATCCATGTTGACTTTGTCCGATCCTGTCACTGTTTTCCAAGTGCTCTGCTATTACATCTTTTATAATGGACTCTAGCATTTTCCCCACTACCGATGTCAGGCTTACAATTCCCCGTTTTCTCTCTACCACCTTTTTTGAATAGTGGGGTAACATTAGCTACCCTCCAATCCATGGGTACTGTTCCAGATTCCATCGAATGTTGGAAGATGATCAACAATGCATCTACTATTTCTAGGGCCACTTCCTTAAGTACCCTAGGATGTAGATTATCAGGCCCTGGGGATTTATCGGCCTTCAATCCCATCAATTTCCCTAAAACCATTTCCCTACAAATACTGATTTCTTTCAGTTCCTCCCTTTCATCAGACCCTACGTTCCCCGGCATCTCTGGGAGGTTATTTGTATCCTCCTTTGTGAAGACAGAACCAAAATATGTATTTAGTTGGTCAGCCATTTCTTTGTTCCCCGTTATAAATTCCCCTGATTCTGACTGCAAGGGACCTACGCTTGACTTCACCAATCTTTTTCTCTTCACATATCTATAAAAGCTTTTACAGTCAGTTTTTATGTTCCCTGCAAGCTTACTCTCATATTCTATTTTCCCCTTCTTAATTAATCCCTTTGTCCTCCTTTGTTGAATCCTAAATTGCTCCCAATCCTCAGGATTATTGCTTTTTCTGGCCAATTTATATGTCCTCTCCTTGGATCTTATGCTATCCCTAATTTCCCTTGTTAGCCACGGTTGAGTCACCTTTCTTGTTTTATTTTTGTGCCAAACTGGGATGAACATTTTCTGTAGTTCATCCATGCGGTCTTTGAATGTTTGCCATTGCCTATCCACCATCAACCCTTTGAGTGACATTCCCCAATCAATCCTACCAAACTCGCTCCTCAGACCATCGCAGTTTCCTTTATTTAAATTTAGGACCCTAGTCTGTGAGTCAACTACTTCATTCGCCATCTTAATGAAGAATTCGATAATATTATGATTGCTCCGACCCAACGGGCCTCGTACAACAAGATTGCTATGTAATCCTTTCTCGTTACATAATACCCAGTCTAAGATGGCCTGATCTCTGGTTGGTTCCTCAAAATATTGGTCCAGGAAACCATCCCGTAAACACTCCAGGAATTCCTCCTCCACAGTATTGTTACTAATTTGGTTGGCCCAATCTATATGTAGATTAAAGTCACCCATGATGACTGCTGTGCCCTTATTGCACGCTTCTTTAATTTCCCTTTTAATGCCATCCCCAACCTCCGCCTTACTGTTTGGAGGTCTATATACCATTCCCACTAACATTTTCTGCCCCTTGGTATTTCTCAATTCTACCCATACAGATTCCACATCATCAGAGCTAATATCCTTCCTTACAATTGTGTTAATCCCTTCTTTAACCAGTAATGCTACCCCACCTCCCTTTCCTTTTTGCCTATCTTTCCTGAATATCGAATACCCCTGGATGTTGAGTTCCCAGCCTTGGCCATCCTTGAGCCATGTTTCCGTAATCCCAACCAAATCATATTCGTTTACCTCTATTTGCGCAGCCAATTCATCCACCTTATTAGGAATGCTCCTCGCATTAAGACACAAAGCCTTCAGGCTTATTTTTTTTAACGCTCTTAGACCTATTAGAATTATTATTTACTGTGGCCATGTTTGATTTAAACCGTTGATTTCTCTGACTGCCACTTTTGTTTTTCTCCTTCCTTTCTTTTGCTTTCATCCTTGTTTCCCTTTCCTCTGTCCCCCTGCTCAGGTCCCCAACCCCCTGCCATCTTAGTTTAAACCCTCCCCCAGGGCACTCGCAAACACACCCGCTAGGACATCGGTTCCAGCCCTGCCCAGGTGCAAACCGTCCAGTTTGAACTGGTCCCACCTCCCCCAGAACCTTTAAGGATCGCTGGTTAGGATGCGGTACACCTGGATACTTTGTGGCATGCGCTGTACAGTTTCTTCCAAATTTGGAAGCAGAGTCCTAAAACATTTTTAGCAGAGAGCATGATTCTACTGTCCCTCCCAGGTCATTTCCAAAGCCTTCTTGTGCTAATTCAATTCTTTTTCCATATTCTGTTGTGCATTCTTTCACTCAGTATTCAATATTTTGCATTTGTCAGTGTTGAAATTAATTTACCATCTATGTTCCTATTTTAAGAGCTAAATATGCAAACTTAAGCCAATTTACAATTGGTTTCTGTATTCAGGTCATTTATGTAGGTCAGAAACAACAGGGGTCCAAGCAGTGCCCATGACAGGCCACCTGCACCAGCTCTTCCCAGTCAGAACCCCATATTTCACTCCTACTCTTTTTCTCTCCAAAATCTTGCTTCTTTTAAATTGAACTAGTCATTTATGTTTGTGAGACGTTTCTGTAATGAAATTGGCTGCTGTTTTTGCCCACAAGAACAATGACTACACTTCAAAAGTAATTTAATTGGTTGTGAAGCACTTTGGGACCATCTATGGATGCAAAACGCGCTTTATAAATGCAAGTTGTTGTCGTTTTTCATCACCAGTACTGATCCTGGTCACCATTTACAAGTTTTTTCCACCACTGAATGGCCGTTCCTGTATATAAAATAACCACATGACGATTGACACTGCAGCCATCCTGCAACGTGTTATTGGCACCACTGCTCAGGTTAGGGTTGGAGTTGGGAGATTTGGGGTTAAAGTTAGAATTGGGGAAGCAATATAATTGTAATAACTTTTTGTGTTAATCTTGATATCCCTTGCAAATTTCTTTTTGTATTCCTTTTTGCAGCTCCATCTATCTTTCTGTCTTCCTTTGTGTTTTTATATTTCTCCCAGTCCCCTGGATCTACACTATTCTATCAGCCAAGACCAGGAGATCCAGGAGCTAATAAGCCGCAAGCGCAAGGCATTCCTGATCTGGAAACAGCAACAGAACTCGAGAGCAAGAAAGCAGCTCTGCAGAAGCCTGAAGGCCGAGGTCCAACAAAAAACTTGTGACCTAAAGAACAGATGGTGGGTGGAGAAAGTGCATGAAATCCAGCAGCTAGCCGGCAACCACGACGTGCGTGGATTCTTTAGCGCAGTCAAGACCACCTACGGCCCACGCACCGAAGGTCCTACCCCACTGCAGGCCAAGAACGGAGGTGTACTCATCAAGGACAGAGAGGGAGGCAGTCAGTGCCAGCTGGAAGGAGCACTTCAAAGATCTCCTTAACCAAGACTGTGTCTTCGACATGAGTGCCCTCAACTCGATCCCACAGCATGCTACCCGCCACCACCTCAGCACAGGTTGAAAAGGCCATCCGACAACTGAAGAACAAGGTGGCCTCAGGAGCAGATGGAATCCACGCTAAAACATGGCGGAGAAGCACTATTGGCGTGAATACATGAACTCATTTCTTTTATTTGGGAGGAGGAGAGCATGCCAGGGGATCTCAAAGACGCCGTAATCGTGAACATCTTCAAGAAAGGTGACAAGTCCGATTGCGGTAATTACAGAGGAGTTTCCCTGCTGTCTGCCACAGGGAAAGTCATCGCAATAATCCTCATCAAACGCCTTCTCCCAGTGGCTGAAGAACTCCTCCCAGAGTCGCAATGTGGATTCCGCCAACTAAGGGGCGCAATGGACATGATCTTCACCGCGTGTCAACTACAAGAGAAATGCAGGGAACAGCACCAACCGCTGTACATGGCCTTCTTTGACCTCACAAAGGCATTCGGCACCGTCAACTGTGAGGGATTATGGAGTGTCCTCCTCAAATTCAGCTGCCCTCAAAAGTTTGTCACCATCCTCCGCCTGCTTCACGATGACATGCAAGCCGTGATCCTGACCAACGGATCCACCACAGACCCAATTCACGTACGGACTGGGGTCAAACAAGGCTGCGTCACCGCACCAATGCTCTTTTCGATCTTCCTGGCTGCAATGCTTCATTTCACCTTCAGCTGGAGTGGAGCTAATCTACAGAACAAACGGGAAACTGTTCAACCTTCGTCGTCTCCAGTGCAGATCCAAGGTCGGTTAATCCCGGGGATGAGAGGGTGGTCATATGAGGGGGTGGTCATATGAGGAGAGGTTGAGTAGATTGGGACTCTACTCATTGGAGTTCAGAAGAATGAGAGGCGATCTTATTGAAACATATAAGATTGTGAAGGGGTTGGATCGGGTGGATGCGGGGAGGATGTTCCCGATGATGGGTGAAACTAGAACTAGGGGGCATAGTCTTAGAATAAGGGGCTGCTCTTTCAAAACTGAGATGAGGAGGAACTACTTCACTCAGAGGGTGGTAGGTCCATGGAATATGCTGCCCCAAAAAGCTGTAGAAGCTACATCATTACATAAATTTAAAACAGAAATAGACAGTTTCCTAGAAGTAAAGGGAATAAAGGGTTTTGGGGAGCAGGCAGGAATTTGGACATGAGTCTAGGTTCAGATCGGTCATGACCCTGTGGGTAGCGGAGCGGGCCCAGGGGCCGTGTAGCCTGATCCTGCTCCTATTTCGTGTGTCTAATTCTGTTAGATTCAGGAGATGGTTCTGTGATAGTAGATTGGCGGTTAGGATCAGATCAGCCATGATCTTATTGAATGGCGGAGCAGGCTCGAGGGGCCGATTGGCCTACTCCTGCTCCTATTTCTTATGTTCTTATGCTCTGTCATCGAATTACAGTATGCAGACGACGCTCGTGTCTGCACACACCCCGAGGCCGAACTCCAAGCTATCGTCAACACCTTCACTGAAGCGTACGAGAGCATGGGCCTTACACTAAACACCCATAAGACAAACGTCCTTTATTAACCTGACCCTGCGCCACAGTACTGCCCCCCCGATTATCAAAATCCACAACGAGGCCTTGGACAACGTGGACCACTTTCCATACCTCGGGAGCCTACTGTCAACAAGGGCAGACGTCGATGATGAAGTCCAACACCGCCTTCAGTGTGCCAGTGCAGCCTTCGGTCGACTGAGGAAGAGAGGGGGACCAATTCAGTAGGTTGCACCACCCGTTAGCGCCTTAAGAGGCCACTAAGTGGGTCGCAAGCCAACTGGCGCCCGGGCACGGCACTGCCCACACCTCCCACTAAATTCCGCAGGACGTTAGTGGTGGCGCTAACCGTTAGCACTGCGCCGCTGTCGTCATCGGTGTGCGCAGCGCCCCGGCCGCGATATTCGGCACGCCGGACGCTATGTCCGAGGGGTTCAGGGGAGCCTACCTGCAGCCGGGGAGGCGCAAATTAAAGGCGAGGTGCGGGGCGGCCATTTTTGTTGTTGGCCGCCTGCCAGCACTCCCGTCCCCGGCCTTCTGAACGCCCCCCCACCCCCGCGGAGTGCCAGCTGCGCTCCAAGAGCCCGGCACATCTCTTCGGTGCCGGGCTCTTTTGCCTGCACTCCCGATCCTCGGGGGCCCAGTTGGGCCCCAGATCGCGCTGCACAAGGCCCCTCCCCTTTAAGAAGGGGAGGAAGGCCTGCAATACCGCAGCGCGACGTGCCGCAGCGTGTGGCGCTGCGGCATGTAGCGCCACGAGATTCACTCGCAACGCCCCAAGAGGGATGCGGGGCCCATCCAGTAGCGCCGCGCTTCCCTTTGGGGCGCAACCACTTAATTTCCGGTGCGGGGGCACGAATGTTTACGGGGCGCTACTTTTAGCGAACTGGCGAGGCTGGCGCCCCAAACGGGGCTATACTCAATTTCTCCCCCAGAGTGTTTGAAGACCAGGACCTCAAACCCGGCACCAAGCTCATGGTCTACAGAGCAGTAGTGATATCTGCCCTCCTGTATGCTTCAGAGACATGGACCATGTACAGCAGGCACCTCAAAGCACTGGAGAGGTGCCTCCGCAAGATCCTGCAAATCCATTAGTAGGATAGGCGCACCAACGTCAGTGTTCTCACTCAGGCCAACACCCCCAGCATCAAAGCTTTGACCACGCTCGATCAGCTCCGATGGACGGGCCACATCGTCCGCATGCCCGACACGAGACTCCCAAAACAAGCGCTCTACCCGGAGATCCGACATGGCAAGAGAGCCCCAGGTGGGCAGAGGAAACGCTTCAAGGACACCCTCAAAGCCTCCTTGAAAAAGTGCAACATCACCAACACCTGGGAATCCCTGGCCCAAGACTGCACAAAGTGGAGGAGAAGCATCCACGAAGGCGCCGAACACCTCAAGTCTCTTCGCCGGGAGCAAGCGGAAGCCAAACGCACACAGCGGAAGGAGTGCACGTCAACCCAAGCACCCCACCCACCCGCCCCTTCAACCACCATCTGCCCCACCTGTGACAGAGACTGTAGGTCCCGCATTGGACTCATCAGTCACCTGCGAACTCATTTTTAGTGTGGAAGCAAACCTCGGTTCCGAGGGACTGCCCAAGAAGACACTATTCTTTGCACTTTTCTATGGTCTTTCCTTCAGTTTCATGGTATCTCTCACGACTTTTGACAACCATGGCTGTTTTATTTGGTAAATAGAGCTCTTTCCCCTTCGGGGTATAAACTGGTCCTGTATTAAGCTAAATTATTTTTGAATACCTCCCATTGCTCATCTGCAGTTTTATCTGTTAACAGTTTTGACCAGTTTGCTTTCGTCAGTCTCTGTCTCATCCTGTTAAAATTAGCGTTACCAAAATCTAAAATCTTACTAACTGTTAAATTTCTCCTTTTCAAACCTCATATTGAATTGATCACTGTTATATAAAGGTCCCCTTACTGTTAGATTATTAACTAAGTCTGGCTCATTACTCATTACTAAATCTAGTATGGCCTGCCCTCTTGTTGGTTCTAGAACATATTTCTCCAGAAAACTATCTTGAATGTCTGCAAGAAATTCACTACCTTTCTGACAAGCTATTCTACTGTTCCCAATCTATATGAAAATTAAAGTCTCCCATTAAAACTATTTTTGCTACAAGCTTCTCCAGTCTCTGAATTAATACATTCTGCCACTTCATTGCTATCAGGAGGCCTGTAGACAACTCCATTACAGTTTAAAGTCCTCTCTTATTCCTCAATTCTAACCATAGAGTCTCTGCTGATTGCTTTCCCTTACCTATATCCTCTCTTACTAATGCTGTCTGAGTGTATTTGATCATAAGGCTACCCCTGAGAATATCAGTGCTAATTTGATCCTGTGAGAGACAACATCATTCATGTCCGAGGCCGAGACCCAGGAACGAGGACGAGCCCAGCAGCGAGGTCAAGGCCCAGGGGTGGCGCAGCGTGGACCAGCAGCGGGGTCGGGGCCCAGGGAAGGTGCGGCACGGGCCAACAGCGAGGTCGGGAGGACCACAATGCATCCTATGAAACCCAAGCAGAGAGGACCTGCAGGAAGGAGGGAGGAGGACAGTAGCAGTATCTTTGTGTGTGTGTGCTAGGCTGTTGTAGCAGAGTTTGGTCTCCAATCATCTTGGATCCCCTTGCCATTGGACCAAGACCTTGCTCTGTCAAGCCCGTGTGGTAGCTGGTGTGCAACGGCCACCCCACATTAAAAGAATTCACGCACAGGCATCTTCCACCCACCCCTACTGCTCTCCCAGTTTCCCGATCCTTTCTAAAGGCCTTATAGCCTGGAATATTTAACTCACAATCATAACCAGCTTGCCACTGCGTTGTCAACAGAAACCGCTAATGTTGTCCCTACAAAATAAATCAAATGGATCACAAATACAAACTTCCAAGCCAAATATTTTCTTTGAACTTTTTGTGGCATCATCTGCCGTCATCACCCCTCTCCTCAAAAAACCAACCCGACCCCTCCGTCCTTGCAAACTACCGCCCCATCGCCAAACTCCCTTTCCTCTCCAAAGTCCTTGAATGTATTGTCGCCTCCCAAATCCGTGTCCATCTTTCCCATAACTCCAAGTTTGAAACCCTCCAATCAGGTTTCCGCCCCTGCCACAGTAGCAAAATGGCTCTCATCAAAGTCACAAATGGCATCCTTTGTGACTGTTACCAAGGTAAACTATCCCTCGTCTTTCTTGACTTGTCTGCAGCCTTTGACACGGTTGACCACTCCATCCTCCTCCAATGTCTCTCCACCGTCGTCCAGCTGGGTGGGACTGCACTCGCCTGGTTCCATTCTTATCTATCTAATCGTAGCCAGAGAATCACCTGCAACGGCTTCTCTTCCCGCTCTCGCATCGTTACCTCTGGTGTCCCCCAAGGATCTATCCTTGGCCCCCTCCTATTTCTCATCTACATGCTGCCCCTTGGCGACATCATCTGAAAAAAGAGCGTCAGTTTCCACATGTACGCTGACGACACCCAGCTCTACCACACCACCACTTCTCTCTACCCCTCCACTGTCACTAAATTGTCAGACTGCTTGTCTGACATTCAGTTCTGGATGAGCAGAAATTTTCTTCAAATACTGAGAAGATTGAAGTCATTGTTTTCGGTCCCCGTCACAAACTCTGTTCACTAGCCACTGACTCCATCCCTCTCCCACTGCTCGCACCCTTGGTGTCATATTTGACCCGAAATTGAACTTCCGACCACATATCCATGGCAGAACTATTTCTAGACCATCTATTTCTACCTCTAACAGCGTCCGTCTCCGCCCTTGCCTCAGCTCATCCGCTGCTGAAACCCTCATCCATGCCTTTGTTATCTCTAGACTTGGACTATTCCAATGCACTCCTGGCTGGCCTCCCACATTCTACCCTACGTAAACTTGAAGTCATCCAAAACTCGGCTGCCCGTGTCCTAACTCACACCAAGTCCCGTTCACCCATCACCCCTGTGCGCGCTGACCTACATTGGCTCCTGGTTAAGCAACGCCTCAATTTCAAAATTCTCATCCTTGTTTTCAAATTCCTTCATGGCCTCGCCCCTCCCTATCTCTAATCTCCTCCAACCCCTCCCCCCCCACCCCCGAGATATCTGCGCTTCTCTAATTCTGCCCTCTTGAGCAGCTCCGATTACAATCGCTCAGCCTTTGGTGGCCGTGCCTTCTGTCTCTGGAATTCCCTGCTTAAACCTCTCCACCTCACTTTCTTCCTTTAAGACGCTCCTTAAAACCTACCTCTGACTAAGCTTGCCCTAATTTCTCTATGTGGCTCGGTGTCAAATGTTTTGTCTTATAACACTCCTGTGAAGCCCTTGGGACGTTTTACTACTAAAGGCGCTATATAAATACAAGTTGTTGTTGGTGATGAACGTATGCTCGTTCAGGAACAACGGGCGCTTTTGGTTATTTAAAAAAAAATCTGGAACGTTTATAAAAAGTTCTCAAAACTGGGGAAAAAATAAAACCCAACTGGAGGAAACGATCAGAGAACAGAAGGGGTCTCATCTCCACAACTTGTTGGAGGGAAGTTTGCTGCAGTCTCCCGTTTGGATTGACTGGGTCCCACTCGGTTCTCCGGTCCTCGAACACGGTCGGGCGACTTAAATTACTCTTACAAAAAAAATAAGGAAGATATCTCGGCAACTTTAAGCAAACACTATAACTCAAGGGCTGCAGCTTACGAGAAGAAGGGATCATCCTCCAGGTCACGGAACATGGTTGCAGCGGGTTTGCGAGCTGCTGGTGGTCCTGCCGCTCCGGTCGGCGCTTTGTCAGAGGCCTTTAATCGAGCTCTTGGGCTCCCTCAGGCTCAAATTCCCGGCCAGGGTCGGATGTAATCAGACTTGCTCGCCCACCCCGGATCCCTTTGGCGTCGAAACTTCTGGAGCTTTGACACGCAGCAATTTTTGTTTTGAAGTGGAAGGTTGGCGTTGCTATGACGATACGAAACGCTGGCGTTGCTGTGGTGGAAGAACGCTAGCTGCACACTGATTGGCGGAATGTGGCAAATGACCCTCTGGCTCCCGCTAACGACAAAAAAAAACCCTCAACTCTCTGACGCCAACACGTCACAATCGAAGGGAGAGTGACGTCACCTCCAGGCCGGCGATGACGCAATGGTGATACTCCACAGCTCACCAGCGGGTGGGGGAGACGACATTTGCTTCAGCGAAAGGTGCACTAATCTCTCCAAGCTGTACCCTAAATAAATGCGTTGGTCGCACAAAAACAGCAGCAAAGTAATTATCGTTAGAATGCCTCCAAAAATCTAATAAGATTAGGCTGCAAATAGAACTTTAAATATATGAGCTGCATCTTGTACGGTCGAAATGCAGCAACCTAAAATATTTATTTTGTAATAATACGATCATGCTAACCTTGAAAGTGTGACAATATACACTATTTTACTGAATAGGTAAAAGCTTAACAATAATTCACATATTCTGTGAATTGGGTATGTCTTGCTCTGGTATGTATATGTTGTAAACTGGCCAAGTTATATCCTCACCATAACAAAGGTGCAAAAATATTTTAAAACCGATTAAGTGATGGCAATGCAGAAACAAGTCTGAGATTCAGCATTTGGATACCTTGGATAGACCCAGCAATGCTGCAATTATAAAATGTCCATATGGTATACACATCAGTGTCAATTTTTACACTGCTCACTAATTCATGACAAAGTTACCAGGGCAAACAATGGGACAGCTCAAATGCCCAACACAGAAGCTAAATTGGGTCAGAGGCATGAGTAAGCAAAAGTTAAGGTTTAGGTGCGAATTAATAATCTATATAAATGTTAATCCATCTTCCCTACTTTCAATATACATAATTTGAAATTTGATAAACTATCTCACTGTGTAAGTAAAGAGCACTGTTACTTAAACAAATAATCCTTGGTTCAAGCACAAGACTCTCACTTGCTGTTGCATACAAAATCTGAGATGTGCTTTGAGTACTGAATCCAATTTCTGGAGGGAGCACCCTATAAACAGTGTGTCAACATTGGAAGAGAAAAGAAACACATGTCCTGTTGTCTAAACAAGGAAAAGCTCATTGGTAAAAGTCATTACCCCTCAGCTGAATGAAGTTGAGCACTTGAAACGTGTGCATCGGCAATGAAATGTCAGAAAAAGTGGCTGACAAATTCATCAGCGACAGAGTGCACTTATCTGCAAGTTAAACATAACTTACTTTCTTTGGAAAGAACCATAACAACAATGGGGAAATAAAACTATTTTGAAAAATTGTTAGTTGCTGAAATAAATGTAAAGCAAAAGACTATTGTGGTATTTTATTGCTAGAAAGAAAAAAATGCAGCTTGCCAGATTCAGGCTACCTTGCTGGCAGCAAGGTAAGTCTGGTGGGGGGAGAGGTTGCGATCGTTGGGGTGGGGGGACGGGGGTGGCAGCAGCCCAGATTATATTTGTGGGGTTCGGGTCAACGCTCCTGCTCCTCCTGGCCCCATAAAAATAATTTTTTCACTGACCTTTGAAGGCCTCTGCTTCTTGGCCAACAGATTCTACTGAGTGAGGGTCCAAGGTGGACGCTCTGCCCAGTGGGCCATAAAAATGGCACCAGGGCCCTATCTATTTAATAGGACCCAGATTTAAATGATTTAATGAAGCTCCCACCTGAAGCAAGCGCATCAGCCACCTATTAAACCAGCAGCGGGAAGTTGGTGGTAGGGCGTAAATCAGCTTTGGATTATATCTTAACTTGGGCTGCCAAGTAATACTTTTAAAGCAGGAACAGTTTAAAGCAAAAATACTTAATGTGGGGTTCAGACAACACTCATAAACTGTTGTCATTATTTGGTTATCTTCTGAATTCCCAAATGTATTTATTGTTTTTAATTTGTAAACTTATTTCCAGATATGTATCTATAATTACTGCAAGTGATACAATATATGTAGCATAATTTGCTGCACCATACAGCAATTTTGCAGAAAAAGTCCTGGAAGCAGCAAGAATTTGAGTTTCTGAATGGATGTGAGCATGAATAAGTCACTTGCTTTATCAATAATATGCAGTGTGAATATGTACATATTTAAAGATGAAAATGTTCTGGATATGCCAATTATTTAATGAAAGAAAGATTTAGCTGGTACAAATTACAGGTAGTTTACTAAATCAGAAATCTACATCTTATCAATTATTACTTCTCTTCAAAGTAGAAATTCATACATTACTTTTGCAAGATAAAACAATGAAATGCAGTAATTTTGCAACAAACTTATTGGCTGATGGCTCAAGCATTTAAGAAACAACATAAAGTATTCAGAATCCAGACACTGGGCTTCCCATCAATTTCTCCTGCCGCAGAGTGATTAATCTCTTGAACCACTTTTCTTCTGCTTCTTTCTTGTCCATGAACAACTGTAGCAGCAGCAGAACAGAACCAAGTGCAGAAATTAGTTCTAACAATTCATATAACGTACATTTATTGTTTAACTCAACCTTTCTTAACGTGAAGCATTTAAATCCAATTTCAATTACTTATGTTTCTTCAAAGCAGTTTTTTAAGTTCAGCTGCAAGAGAATGAGAACTCATGCAATGTGCACTTTCATAAAAGTTGCAGTGGTTGGAAGATAGTGATGTAGCATCATAAACTGACAGGAGAAGACTTTGCGCTAACAGTTTTTCAACTGTGGAATATCAATCTCAGTGCAGAGGCCAGGAATTCCAACACAAGGATGGAAACAAATTATCCATCTGCCCTCTTTCCCAGGGTGATGTGTGGCAAAGGGCGACCCAAGAACGAGAATACTGAGAAAATACCCTATTTTAAGAAAAATATAAGGATGTTGGAGAGTTTAATTTGTTGAAGTATAAGACATTGCTGCTGAAACCATCATAGATTTTTTCATCTTTGCAACCAGTGACAAAATGTTCATCTTGCAAACTCCGAATGTAGCAGCCAGGTATCCATCAGGAATAGCCCCTGTGGCCAACAGAATGTGAAAAGCTTTCTTGAAAGTTCTAAAGCTTTGACCCAGCATCATTACAAAATATTTTACTATTCATGTTGGAAACAGTTGCATGGACACCAAAACTAATTGCTGTTCACAAAAAGTCAAAATGGATATAATACTGCATATAAAGGGCCCAATAATGCTGACCTCACGATTTGCATAATTTATTGGTGCTCTGGATACATGTTTCATCATGATGTGCCAAGAGTGTCAGGGATGCATCGTCAGGTACCAGCAGTCAGTGACCAGAATAGCCAGGATAGCAGAAACCTTGCCAGCTTGGGGGAGGGGGTACCAGATGGAGGGAGGGCAAAGGAATACGTAAAGCAGTGAGCAAAGGCTGTCGGCCAGTGAAGAACAGGGGTGCCCCAATCTTATTTTAAAAAGTTCAATGGCGGCCTTCTCTTCAGTGCCTGTTTTAAATAGGCACTGTGCAACTGGAGAGCTGTTAAGGCACTTTAGTTGCATTATTGGGCAGCCACCTCATTTGGATGGAACCAGGGGCATAATGAGCCTCGCGCACACCTTGTGCAGGCTCTCAAATCCCCTTTGTGTTCGCTGCCTATTCTGGGGCACAATGAACACCTAAGGCCATTTTGCAGATTTAAAATACCTGCAGCCAATTTTCCATATCATCCACCCTATAGTCTTCTTCCACATTCATTAGAATAGTGCAAATGCAACTGCTTACCAATATAATGAAAGACAAAAAAAGTCAGGGGCACCAAAGAGTTAATGGGAAAAATCATGTGATGGGATCATTTGAATTACTTCAGAAGGATGAGTGTCTAATTCACTTATATGCTATTCTGGACTTCAATCATTATCCATCATCTAGAGAAGAGCAAGTGTAAATTAAATCTTGCTGTCATCTGCGGTATTGTTGTTGCATGCTTTCTTCAGAATGTTTTGGTCTGATCCCATCAGTTCTAGCCTAACTCAAATGGCAAGTTAGGTAGGAAACACTATTTATACTTCTTAAATGCATTAGTGCCAGTTTTGAATGACTGGTAGAGATTTATTTCCAATGAATGCTGTGTCTTTGTAATACGACGTTTTATTGCACTTTACTCTCAGATTTTGGAGTAAACTAGTAATTCTTCATCACAATTAAACATCTGAAACTAAAGTTCACGCAAACACTATTGCAAGGAGACCGAACAAAAAGCATCTTTTACCAATCAAGAATGAAAACAGTGGGGGTAATTTTTAATTTTGGCAGGGACAATAAATTGATGGTAGGGAAAAGAACATTGGATGGGGCATGTAACAGGTGGCCTATCCGCTACTGCCAGTTTTCTGCCCCCTGCTGAAGTCGAAAATTACCCCCAGTGTCGTTCCACATAGCTTCAGAAATTCAGTTTTGATGTCCATTGTTGTGTATGTACCTTTAAGGGAAGAACTGGTTTTAGACTGCAGTACCGGCAGTGACCACCCCTGTATAAAAGGCCCTAGCAGGCTTCTGTATTTCAGTCTGACGTTGCCCTCCTGTTCAGTAAAGTACCTGTTAAACTGTTCTCCCGAAGTCCGTGTATTATTGAGGCGCGGACTTTACAGTGGCGACGAGTAAGTTCGAACTCACCTGCAGTGTGGCATCATCTCACGGGGATCTCGCCCTGAGAGGAGGATTCTTGGAGGTCGTAGTCTGAGCAACGGGCGTCGACCGCGGGCAACCACCCAAAGAATTCATCGGTGTTCGGAGAATTGCGGGAGAGACTGTGGAGAGCTGTGCTTGGCTCCCCAGTTAAGCTGTTCCAGCAAATCGTGCTGGTAGCAGGTAGTGCGCTGACCCTTCCGGACTGCGGCGGGCTCAAGCTCGATCGAGCGGCTCTACAAAACGGGCCGCGCAGTGTCGTCGGGAAAAGAAAACAAGAGAGAGAGGGTGGAGCGCACATGGCGCGGTCGGTGCTCAAGAACCGGGCAGCAGAGAGAAAATAAACGGGGATGGGGGGGGGGGGGGAAGGAAAGCGAGACGCGCCGAAGCCGCGGGTCGCCGCCATTACCCCGTAGAACGCTAGGAGCAGCGTGGCAGCAACGGGAAGAAGGAAAAGCGCGGGAGGCGCCATTTTATTCCATTGGGGAAGAAGAAAAAGCGCGGGAGGCGCCATTTTAAATCACCCAAGATGCCGAAAAGTGGCAGTATCACTGCTTTCGACAACGAGGTAGAAGACTGGACCACGTATGTGGAAAGAATTGAAGTGTACTGCAAGGCAAATGAGGTGGCCGATGGAAAGAGGGCGTCGGTATTATTGAATTTGATGGGCGCGAGTACGTACGGCCTATTGCGGAATTTAATTACCCCAGCTAAACCAATGGAGAAAAGTTTTGAGGAGATTGTTAATACCTTACAGGAACACCTAAACCCTACACCGCTGCTGATAGCAGAAAGATTCAAGTTCCATAAAAGAAACCAGCACAAAGATGAGAGCAATGCTGACTATCTTACGGAACTACGCAAGTTATCGAAGCACTGCCAGTTCGGAGCAGGACTGGCAGACACCTTGCGGGATAAGTTTGTCTGCGGGCTCCAGAGCGAAGGAACCCAGAAACGACTACTTTCAAAAAAGGACCTGACGCTAGAACAGGCTTTCAGCGTGGCAGTATCCTACGAAGCAGCAGCACGGGGAGCTGCGGAAATACAACAGAAACCACAAGAATACAGCGCTAACGAAATGGCGTATGGAGCAGAAAAGTGCTATCGCTGCGGCAGAACAACCCATGAGCAGAAGGACTGCTGGTTTAAGGACAAAGTATGCAGGCAATGCGGAAAAATGGGACATATAGCAAAAGTCTGCAGGTCGGGAAAGAAAACCAACACGACAAGAACTACTAAGGAACAGTACAGGAAAGTAAAGAAACTGACAAACAGTAGTTCGGAAGATTGGGAGAGTGATAAGGACTCCGGGAGCAGGAGACTAAGTTGTCTAAAGTTACACAACGTGATCGCAAAGGAAGATCACCGAACCATTTGGGTCACCCTCATGATAGCAGGGTCCCCAGTAAAGATGGAATTGGACACAGGATCAGCCCTAACTGTCATGAATCGACGAGACTATGAGCGGCTATTCTCACACATACCCTTAAAGGACACGTCCATTGTATTGAAGACATACACGGGGCAAAAAGTCTACCCCAGAGGAAAAATAAGGGCGCCAGTTAAATATAACGGCAAGGAAACACAGAAACTATATATGTATATATACTACAAGATGGAGGACCACCATTATTGGGACGTGAATGGATCCGAAAGATACAATTGGATTGGCATTCCATTCTGGCGCTGTGACTGACAAAAAGGATGATGACGTCGCACCTGGATGTCTGTCACAAATTCTATCTGACGCGGAAGAGGTGTTCCAGCAAGGACTTGGGACTCTAAAAGGAGTAAAGGCAACCATAAAGATTGAGGATAACACAAACCCAAAATTTTTCAAGGCCAGACCGGTGCCATACGCGATCTGCCCAGCCGTTGAAGCTGAACTGGAGAGTCTGGAGCATTCGGGTGTGCTGTCCAAGGTGGACTGGAGCGAGTGGGCCACACCCATCGTTCCTGTAATGAAGAAAGCATTGAGCAGCACGCCTGGGGAGCCAAAGAAGGTTCGCATCTGTGGGGACTTCAAGGTGACTGTGAACCCAGTCCTGCACACAGTACAGTATCCACTTCCGCGGATAGAAGATATTTTCGCCTCACTATCTGGAGGGAAACGTTTTACAAAGATTGATCTGGCCCAAGCGTATCTACAAATGGAGGTGGAAGAAGCATCTAGAAAATACCTCACGATAAACACTCACAAAGGCCTTTACCAGTACAATCGACTGGTATTCGGGGTAGCATCGGCCCCGGCTATTTGGCAGAGGGCAATGGAACAAGTCCTGCAAGGGATCCCGGGGACCCAGTGTTATTCGGACGACATCCTGGTTACGGGCGAAAATGACAATGAACACCATGCCAACCTGGAGCAGGTGCTCACGAGATTACAGGAATATGGGCTACGAGCCAACCACCCCAAATGCGCGTTCTTCAGGAGACAAATCTCGTATTGTGGCCACATGATTGATGAGGAAGGGTTGCATAAGTCGCCGGACAAGATTGAGGCTGTAGTCAATCAAAAGAAGTATTGGCCCACTACAACCCAACACTACCGATTCGGTTGGCATGTGATGCGTCACCCTACGGCATTGGAGCGGTACTGTCACACAAATTCCGTGACGGTTCAGAGAGGCCAATAGCCTTTGCGTCGCGCTCGCTAACCTCAGCCGAGCGTAACTATGCCCAGATTGACAGGGAGGCCCTCAGCCTGGTGTGGGGGGTGAAAAAGTTCAATCACTATCTGCACGGGCAGAAATTCACCCTACTGACTGATCATCAGCCCCGGGTCTCCATTTTTAACCCAAAGAAGGGCGTTCCGGTGATGACGGCGCAACAGCTGCAAAGATGGTCACTTTTTCTAGGGGCACATCAGTACGACATAGAGTACAAGGGTACGAAACAGCATGGAAACGCTGATGGGCTGTCGCGCCTACCATTGCCTACGGTAGAAGAAACACCGGCAGTGGACCCTGTTGAGATATTCCATGCGACCATAGTCGAATGTTTGCCTGTTACAAACTCGAAATGACCCGACACTCTCTCGGGTCTACGATTTGACGGTGAAGGGATGGCCAGCATATGGCAACTCACTGTTGCCAGCATTCTCGCAAAGGAGAGAACAGCTGTCAGTGTGCCGGGGAACCTTGATGTGTGGATCCCGAGTGGTAATTCCACCCAAGTTGAGAGATAGAGTGCTCAATGAGCTTCATGAGAGTCATCTGGGAGGGGTAAAAATGAAGAGCCTAGCCAGGACGTTTGTGTGGTGGCCGGGAATCGATAAAGAAATCGAGGATATGACCAAGAGATGCACAGGATGCTAGCAGGTCCAAAACGCTCCACCACAGGCCCCGCTACATCCATGGGAGTGGCCCTCATCTCCATGGCAATGGGTACACATTGATTTTGCTGGTCCATTTATGGACTCACTGTTTCTAATCGTTGTGGACGCCCATTCGAAATGGCCAGAGGTCATTAAAATGTCCTCCACCACCACGGAAAAAACTATTGCAGTCCTAAGGACCATCTTCGCCAGGAATGGGTTGCCAGAACAGATTTGCTCCGACAATGGGCCACAGTTTGTGTCTGAGGATTTCCGGAGGTTCCTGAAGAATAATGGGGTGAAACATTACACATCTGCCCCATATCATCCAGCTGCAAATGGATTGGCTGAGAGGTTTGTTCAGACCTTTAAAAAGGCCATAAAGGCAATGTATAAGGACGACATACCACTACAACACAAGGTGGATAGTTTCTTGTTTGCTTACCGGAATGCGACACATGCAGTAACCAACCAAGCTCCAGCCGTACTGTTCTTCAACCGAAGGCTAAGATGTCGCCTGGATTTGCTCAAACCAAACATAAGACGAGATGTTGAGGATAAGCAATTCCAGCACATAAATGAGAAGCCAACCCGTAGCTTCAAGGTAGGGCAACCAGTCTTGGCCCGCAACTACCGAACAGAAAAATGGCAGCCAGGAACGATATGCACACAGCAGGGACAACTAATGTACACAGTGGACGTTGGAGAGAGCATTGTGAGGCGCCATGCTGACCAGATTCTAGAGTCACAGGAACAAGCCAAACCCGTGCCATGAGAAGGTGCACCTGGTAATCAACCTGAAGTACAGATTGCGTCTACCTCAGAAGCAGTGGTATTGGAAGGTGACGAACCAACCAGTGACCATGAACCAGAATCAGCTTCGCCGCAAGAACAGGATACTCGAGAAAGGCGCTATCCAGTCAGGATCAGGAAGCCTCCTCAAAGACTGAACTTATAAATGATTATTTCAGTTGATGTATATAATATCCAGAAAGTTGTAATTAGTTATTTAGTTGTTAAATGAATGTTATGTACTGTTTATCTAAAAGGGGAGGAATTGTTGTGTATGTACCTTTAAGGGAAGAACTGGTTTTAGACTGCAGTACGGGCAGTGACCACCCCTGTATAAAAGGCCCTAGCAGGCTTCTGTATTTCAGTCTGACGTTGCCCTCCTGTTCAGTAAAGTACCTGTTAAACTGTTCTCCCGAAGTCCGTGTATTATTGAGGCGCGGACTTTACATCCATCATATCTATTTGCCATATCTGGCTTATTTTAAAAAGTGTATCAAAAATGCAGTTTTAAAAGTATAGAGATTTTGACCCATCTTGAGATTTAAATTTTACTGAGTAAGAAGGCTAAACTTTCCCCAAGTGAAGCTATCAGTTGATGTATGATTTGGTAATCACATAGTACAGGCAAAATCAGTTTTGAATATATAACCAAATGAAAACTACTAAAGATATGTCCAAGGGATTGAAATTCGACTGAGTGCGCACTGGATAACTATTTGCTTATTTTAATTAAATCGTTTGTTCACAACTTAGTTAAGGTATTGTACATGAGAATTTTACATGAGCATGGTAACCAGTGCGTTAAAAATTAGCAATCAACAGAATTTCAACCCCCAAATGATTTGCTGCTGATAATTCTCACTGCAAGTGGTAGCTATGAATATTTAGTTGCAGCTGGTTCAGTTTGATTGCATTTTGCTGGCTACACAATGTCTTATTACTATGTCATTACCAAATCATAAACTAACTGACCAATAGAAATTTGTATTTTAGTCTTGAAATACTTACACTAGGATGAGCCAATGAGTCATCATCTTGGTATTGAATAGCAGAAGGGACATAATCAATCTCTTGTTTGATTTCAGTGTTAAAATCAGCTGTTCTATTGCCAAGCACAGTAGGTTCGTGCTTAGCTTCAGTAGGTTCTTGTGCCTATGCAAAGGAAAAATAAGATAATATTTATGGTTTAATCTTAAATCTCAGTGCAAATGAAATCTTTTGTGATCAGATCCCATTCCATACAGCAATACCCATCAGTTTTGATGTGAAAATGCCCCTTAGCTGTTTCTGCATGACAGATTAGCTATTTTGTGGCACAATATCCCATGATTCGTGTAGTTTACCATTTTTGCCTGAACATTCTGTAAATTAAGTACATTGTGACTGACTTAAAATTAAATTCTAGCACACCAATTCATCTTCGCAAGATATTACTAGTATTGTATTTAATAGGACACTAGCATCAAATTTAAAAAGTAAAATCTTCTAAATTACACAGAATATAGCATTAATGATTAACTGTGTTGTACATTTTAATCTGATTTTATAATAGTAATCACCCTATCAACACAAACATGCTGTAATCCTGCATCCAGAATATCTCAATCTGAAAAAAATCTCACAACTGCTATCCTCTTTCAAATCATGAAACATGTGTTGTGATCAGAGGGTAGTACAGTATTTTGAAAATAATAAAATGCAGAACACAAATATTCTGCTGTATATTTTTAGCAAATTAAATGGAGAATATGGATATGTGAAAATCATTTAAGGCATCAACCTTACTAAGAGGCTCAGCTAATACCAAACTTCAAAATTAAACTCAAGCTGTTTATAACCATCATCTGATTCTGTAGATACTGCCAACATTATTATATTGCAAGCAGACCTCCTCTGGCATTGCTCACGGTGAGCTTGATCTTATGTTGTTGTGGGGTAGGGAGTTGTTGAAACAATGCAAATCTCCAGTGAAAACATTTGGAAAGAAGTTTCTGAGAGACAGTGAAATGTGTTTGTTGATTGGTTCCTGGAAAACAGTGCTTTTCTTATCCACTGCAGATATTAATAAATACATTTGTTCCCCTCTCATATCATAGTTACATAAATAACTCCGTGCATAAAATGGCTGTAGTTATATAAATAATCCCATAAATTTTGTTACTTGAGAAAAAAGTTCAAAAGTCCATGAATGACATGTTTTCAATTTTTATTATAGGGTTGGGCTGAGGCACACCAAGGGTTAGGCTGAGAAACACTGTTGAGCAGAGGGTGCTCTGTATCTGGCTGTGCTGTAGCTGAGAGTGCTTGATGCTGACACTGGGGGCTCAATTTTAATATTCCTGAGGAGGTGGGTTTGGAGGCGGGTCTGTTGCGAATATCGGAAAAAAATGGCTTCGAACACCCAACCCGCATCCATCCCGCCCCCACCCGATTTTCATGAGTGTCTGTTCAGCCACTCCCAAAACTGACCCGACTGGAACCTGTGGGACAGGTAGTTAAGCCTGTTAACTGCCTTGCTAATCCTATTTTCATAGTTGTTTCCGATTTTCGGGCTTCTGGCTCCTGTTTCGTGACTTGTCAGAAACAGGCCAGGTTCAAGGAGATGAGTTACTGGAGGACGTGATTTGTATGCATTGGTGGAGCACTTTAAAAGCGCCCCTGAAACATGGCTGACATTCAAATGCAACAACTTTGCTGTTGTAGGTATGAGATAAGATTTTGCACATCTACTGACCTTGTGACTGTTCAAGCTGACACCCATCTGCAGTGTGACATGAATGGAATAATTTCAGGCCACTTCGATTGTGCACTTGCAAGCTTGTTGCCTCAAATTAAATCTATAGCAAGGAGATGAGAAACATTTATGCCCTCTCATCCTGGTCCTCATAATCGGAGGAGTAGCAGCCACGTGGCTCAGCGCAGACCCTCCTGGGAAAAGGAGTAGGAGGAGGACGAGGGGCGCCTTTCATGCCCTGTTGTGACCAATGTAGCATCCCTCCAGTTCACTGCTGCCCGTCAAGCAGGGTATGCACACTGCCATGCCACATTAGCATAAGCTTACTCCTCAACCATAGGTGGCTACCATGTGGCTCTGTAATTGCAGGTGACACTTGTCCAACGTCATACATCATCTCTGTTATACCCTGTTATTTCCTATCACTTTTACCATCAGCATTACAAAAGCAAGTCGCCCTGAGCCCTCAATGTGCTTTTGCCATTTCCCATAACACGTAGGCCACACAATCAACTGTTTGACATAATTTTTCTTTTAAACATCATGAAAGGATAATAAAGCAGCAACAGTCAGAAAAAAAAGATAAATCACCCAAGTGACTCCCCTTGTGACTATAGGTGCTTAATCTTTCTCTTATGCGTGCTTCTACGTGGTGTTTCCCCTGTGGCTTCAGCAGATGTAGAGGCACCTTCCTAACTAGGATGCTGCGCGTGCTTAGACGCCATTGGCGGGTGTCCTCTGAGTTTGGGAGCCTGGGAGGGCTCTTCAACAGTCTGCTCTTCCTGCAGCTGCGCAGGGGCTGAGACGGCTCTCTCAGTTGTCCCCGCAAAGTGGGTCTCTGACCAAGGGCTCCGCAGTGGCACGGTCATGAGCGCGCTTTGAGAGGAGCCCACACTTCCTGCTGTCCTGCCAACAACATCCCTATCATGGGTCAGCTGCACCTCAGTGCTGGCAAGTGGCTGGAGAGCACCTTGTTGCACTTCAGAGGGACCATGAGGATCTGTATCTGCACTGGCAGTCCTCATCAAAAAGACATCCATGAAGCTCTGGTCTCTCTGCTCAATAGCTGCCCATCGCTCCTCCAGAGATGACATTCCATTTTGAACAGTCACCATGTTTTCCTGACTCTGGCGACTTATTTCCTCCATGGCCGAAGCCATCCTTTCCACTGAGGTAGCCAGCCTTTCCACGGAGTTTGCCACCCTATCCATGGTGGTGCGTTCATGCACCATTGCCTCCACCACGGCAGTGCTGATGTTACTGATGACTCCTCCATTCTCTCCACACTCGCACTAACCCTGGAGGCAAACTCTTCCAGAGACACCTGCACTTGTTCCTGTATTTCCCAAGGCGCTCTTTTTCTGGATGGCCCCAAAGGCACAGCATCTGCATGAAGCTTAGCAGAGCTAGGAGAGTCCTGCGACCTCCGCCAAGGACTCTCCACTGCTGTCACTGTCTCCACCATCTGCCGATGCTCACTTGTGTGCTGTGATAGACCAGGTGGCAACACTACTCTAACTCAAGAGGGCCCCACCGAGGTGAGCGTTGCTGCGCTGGTGCTGGGTGTGCTGAGTCCTGGTGACGCTGGTCCCTCAGAGGCTTCAGGTTCCTCTGAGGAGTTGTCGAGCTCTTCGTCCTGGATTGTGGGGAGGGGGGCGCTCGATGGTCCTGTAGGAGAGTAAAGGCATGATTTAGACATCTGATATTGATGTAGCCGACACATCCTTTTGAACAGATGATACAAAGCGATTGTCTATGAACATCATATGCCATTGCATTCTGAGAGGGATGAATCTCTATTGTGTCACCAGCTTCCTCTAGTGTGCCCATCTCTCCATCGCCCACTTCCAGGTCCTCGCCACCGCCAACAATCTCGTTTGCAGCCTCCTCAGCACTGATCAATGTGGCTAGGGTAGGTGTTCCTCCTCCAGTCATTGCTCTATCCCTCTTATTGTGGGTTATCTTTTCCTGCAAGAAGGGACCCAAGCAGTGTTTCAGCCACAGTGATGGAGTGAATGTGAATAATACCTACCATAGAAGCTTTGAGTGAGACGAAGATGTGGTAAGGTGCCAAGAGGAAGCTAGCTCCCTGTGCGTTGTTAGTTGTTGTCACTGCATGACAGTGAGAGCAAGTCTAAGGGGTGCAGGCAGGATGCTGAAATGATTCAGTGCAGAGACAGAGATGGATAGGTAAGGGTGCAAGGGAAGTAAGGGTAAGGTGGGATGTGAAGGAGGAGGCTTAGAACACAGAGTGCTGGTGATGAAAAGAGAAGGGAAGCAGATTGAAGGCAAGTGTGATGGGATACTCACTTTTGATGTTCACACCAGATCATTAAACCTTTTTCGGCACTGGATCCATGAGTGTGGATAAATGCACCTTGCGCTCACCTCCTGAGCAATGCGCAGGTCTGCTGAGGAGACTTCCTCCGGCCATCAGGAGGGAAAAGAATCTCCCTGCGCCCTCTGACAGCATCCACAAGAACATGGAGGGAGTCATCATTAAAACGAGGAGCTGCCTTGCCTCTGGAAGAAGTCATTGCGTATAAATCAAGTCCAGGAATCCACAAGAGAAAGGCTCAGGCTGAATGGCAGCTTTAAAAGCAGCTGCTATTATGACGTCATCAGAGACGGCCAGCCAACCCGATCCCACTCATTGGACCGGCCAGTGCGCCTCATTGAAATTAACAAGGTCACTGAATCAAAAATCGGACATCAGCAGCTGTTCCTCCCCGGAAGCGGCTCCGGAACCCGCTCACCACGCAACCCGACTCCAACCCGCCTCGGGAATTAAAATCGAGCCCTGGGTGTCTCAAACGGAAAGTGTTCCATTCTCTAACATTGTGTTCACCAAAGTGAGTGATGTCAACCGAAACATAAAAAGGGGCATTTTTCTACTCATTTTCTCTGTATTTGATTGGTTTGCCACCACATTATGATTTTTAATTTTATAACCAACTTTTAAATTTTGCGGGTGCCCGTGCAACTGCACCCCAGCAAAAGCCTACACCCAAAAGGATAGAAAACAGGGACTGAGGCTGTAGCTACAGCTTTAAAATGTTTGGTCCAAACACTTAAGAAAAAACTTTCAAACAACAGAAGATTGTTCCTACCTTTTTTATATCTCTACTTGATCTGAAAGTTTGTTGGACAAAGAAATCACTTTCAATAGCTTCAATACTTTTTACTCGCTTCACCTGTTCTTCAATAGTATTTTCTGAAAGAAAAGGGTAAGTATTACACATTTTCATTTAAAGGGCTAATGTTGCAATTTTCAGACAGGGTCCTGGAACACAATTCCAAAACTGTGTTACAAAGCCATCACATTGGCTGCTGTGGCTAGATGGCATTGCATAATTGCTGCTGTGTGAACTTAGACTGACACATCATTCGGTTTAGAGTTGTTTGGGAAAAAGACAAAGAACATTAAAAGGGCTAATTTCAGGGAGTTGAAAAGGGATCTGGCTCAGGCAGTTTGGAAATAACGATTGGCAGATAAAATGGTAAATGAGCAATGGGAGGCCTTCAAGGAGGAGATACTGTAGTTTGAGTACAGACTAGATACATGCCTATGAGGGGGAAGGGAAGGGCATTCAAAGCCAGAGCTCCCTGGATGACTAAAGAAAGTGAGATTAAAATGAAACAGAAAAAGGAGGCTTATGATAAATGGCAGGTTCATAATACAGGAGAGGATCAAGAGGAATACAGAAAGTACAGACCTGAAAAAGGAAATAAGAGGGGCAAAGAGAGTGTATGAAAAAAGATTAGTGGGTAACATAAAAGGGAACATTAAAGTCTTTTTTAAACACAAAAATAGTAAGGAGAGTCAAAGGAAGGGTGCGGTCAATTAGGGACCAAAAAGGAAATTTTGTTGTGGAAGCAGAGGGCATGGCTGAGGTACTAAATCAGTGCTTTGCATCAGTCTTCACAAAAGATGAGGATGTCACAATAAAGGAGGAGGGGGTAGAGAAATTGGATCGGATAAAAATAGATAAAGAGGAGGTACCTCAAAGGTTGGCAGCCCTCAAAAGTAGAAAAGTCACCTGGTCTGGATGGGATGCATCCTATGTAGGGAGGTAATAGTGGAAATAGCAGAGGCTCTGGCCACAATCTTTCTATGTTCCCTGGATATGGGAGTGCTGCCAGAGGACTGGGGGGTTGAAAATGTTACACCCCTGTTCAAAAAAAGGAGCGATGGATAACTCTGGTAACATCGGTGGTGGAGAAACTTTGAGATCTCACAATCCGGGACAAAATTAATTGTCACTTGGAAGAACATAGGTCAATAAATGAAAGCCAACATGGATTTTTTTTTAAAGGCAAATCGTGCTTGACAAATTGATTTGAGTTCTTTGATGAAATAACTGAGAGGGTTGATGAAAGTAGTGCAGTTGATGTTGTGTATATGGACTTTCAAAAACGTATTTGATAAAGTACCACATACTAGACTTGTTAGCAAAATTAAAGGGGCAGTGGCTGCGTGGATACGAAATTGGCTAAGAGACAGAAAGCAGAGAGTAGTGGTAAACGGTTGTTTTTCAGATTGGAGTGAAGTGTACAGTGGTGATTGGTATTGGGACCACTGCTCTTTTTGATACATACATTAATGACCTGGACTTGGGTATACAAGCTATAATTTCAAAGTTTGCAGATGACACAAAACTTGGAAATGTAGTAAACAGTGAGGAAGATAGTCACAGACTTCAGTAGGACATAAACAGACTGGTGAAATGGGTAGACACATGGCAGATTAAATTTAATGCAGAGAAGTATGAAGTGATGCATTTTGGAAGGGAGAATGAGGAGAGGCAATATAAACTAAATGGTACAATTTTCAATAAGGTGCAGGAACAGAGAGATCTGGGGGATCACATACAAATCTTTGAAGGTGGCAGGACAAGTTGATAAAGCTGTTAAAAAAGCATTGGCTTTATTAATAGATAGCGTATAAAAGCAAGGAAGTTATGCTAAACCTTTAGAAATCTCTGGTTAGGCCTTAGCTGGAGTATTGAGTCCAATTCTGGGCACCACACTTCAGGAAGGATGTCAAGGCCTTGGAGAGGGTGCAGAGGAAATGTACTAGAATGGTACCAGGGCTGACGGACTTCAGTTATGTTGACAGACTAGAGATACTGGGATTCTTCTCCTTTGAAAAGGTTAAGGGGAGATGTAATAGAGGTGTTCAAAATTATGAGGGGTTTTGAAAGAGTAGATAGGGAGAAACCGTTTCCACTGGCAGGTGGGTCGATAACCAGAGAACACAGATTTAAGATAATTGGCAAAAGAACTAGTGGGGAGATGAGGAGAATTTTTACACAGTGAGTTAGTTATGATCTGGAATGCACTACTTGAAAGGGTGGTGGAAGCAGATTCAATAGTAACTTTCAAAAGTGAATTGGATACATACTCAAAAAGGAAAGATTTCCAGGGCTATGGGGAAAGAGTAGGGAAGTGGGACTAATTGGATAGTTCTTTCAGAGAACCAGCACAGGCACGATGGTAAAATGGTCTCCTTCTGTGCTGCAGGATTCTATGATTCTATTTGAGATGGCAGCAGTGTAGATTATATGTATGTGGAATTAACAATAGGCTAAATGTCATTAATTATCAAAAAATATAGGATTCTAAAAAGAACATGCACAACCTAGAACATAACAAAAAGGAAAAGATATGTGTCACTTTAAATATGTTAACAACAACTAGTACTTACATAGCACCTTTAATGTACAAAACATCCATGGTACTTTACAGAGGAGTACAAGAGGAATGGAACAGCGAGCCAGGTGAAGAGGATGTGATTGAAGGCTTAGGAGAAAAGGTGAGTTTTAAGAAGGTTTTTAAAAGAGGAAAGAGAGGAAATTGCATAGTGGATGTGGAGGGACCATGGGATGTTCAGGAGGCCAGAGTTGGAAGATCGAAGGATGTGAGAGGGAGAGTGAGTCTGAAGGAGGTTGCAGAGGTACGGTGGAGCAAGGTCATGGAGAGATTTGAACATACACACAAAAAAATCTAGATTAACCAAACTTTATCATTGACTTCCCATACTTAACCTTGAATGTAATGTGCTGAAGGTGGTAAAATGGTCATGATAGTCTCTCAGACCCCAACTAAAATGATGATTGTACATGCAAGATTAGTTCAGAGTTTTTTTTTTAGTGATCAACAGGGCATTGGAATCCAATTATTAGGCACACCTCAGAGTAGCCTACAAGTTGGTTTCAGGGTAGGATTCTCAATCAAGAAAGGATCCTCTATTTGTTGGTGTTACAGTTCGGGCTTTACCCCAGCATTGTTATTCATGCTCATCATAATTGTTCTGATTCCCTCTTTCCCATTCAAACCATATCCCATTCATTTCTTCTAAACGCATCAATCACTGCAACCAAATTCCCTGAAACAACAACAACAACCTGTATTTATATAG
The DNA here is from genome assembly GCF_052327205.1 of Somniosus microcephalus. NCBI lineage: Eukaryota > Metazoa > Chordata > Chondrichthyes > Squaliformes > Somniosidae > Somniosus > Somniosus microcephalus. Next base: position 81,582,883 of record NC_140992.1, read on the forward strand.
CATCTTTAACATAGTAAAACGCAGGAGTGTTATAAAACAAAATTTGACACCCAGCCACATAAGATGATATTTGGATAGCCTCTTTACTCACTCCAAGAAAATCAAAGGTAAAAGGGATTATCATTGCTTCTACTGTACAATTTATTCAATATTTGCATTTTCAACTTAAAATCGATGCATAGGTAGTAAAAAAAATCAATTTTCCCTGTGGCTGTTAGTTCTGGCGGCAATGTTAAAAAAAAAATCACCTGAACTTTATGGCCTTTTCTAATGGTTTCCTTTGGCTCTTTGTTAAATACAAAATCAGTGCTGGCTGTCTTTATCTCAAAGTTTATATCCTAGAAATGAAACTTCTCGGTGCCCACATGTCCCCACTATGCTGAAATAAATAAATTGCTGTCCGTCCTACTCTTTATAAATAAATATAAATCCATGACCACGTATTAAATATTAGCCTTTAAATGTCAGTGCAGTTGCTCCAGTATTCAAATAAATCAATCCCCACCGGTTTCCTAGCCATGATAAAATAAATAAATGCACATAAATTGTTACATTTATAATATACATGATGTCAAAATAATTATGTCCTCACAGGGTCTGTTGTTCAAATAAATAAATGGCCACATGTTAAACAGTGACCTTCCAATATTAAAATAAATACAAAAAAATTCAGTACTAGTTTTCTAATGGCCTTTACTTATTGTTTCCTTTCTCTTTGGTCTTAAAATAAATCAATCAATCGCCAGAAAATAAAGACTGGCTTGCTGCCGTAACTGGCTGTCCTCCGGCACCCAACTCTCTCCCCACCTTCTCCTACTGCCTGCTATTCTAAAATAAAGCTTCTTGTCTCAGTGGCTATTTTTGGTAAAATAAAACTTCTCATCTCACTACCTGTAGTCTTTGCAGTACAACCTCTTTACCCACTCGTTCCTTTTGTAAATAAAATGTCTTAAAAAAAAAAAAACACTTCTTGCCATACCAGCTACTTTTTAAATAAAACCTCATCCCCTACCCTGTACTTTTTCAATAAAACTTAGTACCCCACTGGCTCTTTTCAATTACATAAATTTTTAATCCTGTCCCATACATATTTTTCCAATGGTCTACTGTATCACCTCACCCAATACACATCAACAATATTTCATTTACATTGATGAAAACAACTCATTTCTTAAAAACATTTTACTGTAAATAAATGTAACTGTGACCTCCTCACTTATTGTGAGCAATACATGGGAGAACTGCTCGTATATATGACAAAGTAGTCCACATGCTCGGCACCTCATCCACTAGCCTGAACATCCACACCCTCCACCACCAGTGGCTGCAGTGTGTACTATCTACAAGATGCACTGCAGCAACTCGCCAAGGTTTCTTCAGCAACCTGCAACCTCCACCGCCTAGGACAAGAGCAGCAGGTGCATGGGAACACCACCACCTCCAAGTTACACACCATCCTGACTTGGACATATATCGCCGTTCCTTCATCGTCGCTGGGTCAAAATCCTGGAGCACCCTACCCAACAGCACTGTGGGAGCGCCTTCATCACACAGACAGCAGTGATTCAAGGTGGTCACCTTCTCAGGGCAACACGGCATATCCAGCAATAAAAAATAACACATGCCTTCAGGATAAAAACGCTAATTGTGTCACAACAGTGCGACCCAGAGTTGACGCCTCTAAGTAACAAGTTATGGAAAGAACAAGTAGCAAATGTTATTGGGGAAATTTATATTAGAGACTCCACTCCTATATATGGCGCAATATATGAAACCCTGGATATACAACAGTAAATTTCAAAAGATATATTTATTTCATTAATTGTGGGCATCATAACCTAGGGATTTTCCAGCTGATCGTCCCTATATTGATGGGTGCTTGTGTGTGGGTATTGAAATTCCAATCTTATTTGGGGGGGTGGGGGTGGGGCGTTCAGGTCCAAGATACATATTAATCATTCCTACACTATTCTTTTGTGACATAGTCTTTGAGGATATAACGAGTGGAGTAGACAAAGGGGAACCAGTAGATGTGGTGTATCTGGATTTTCAGAAGGCCTTCGATAAGGTCCCACACAAGAGGTTGGTGAACAAAATTGGGGCACATGGAATTGGGGGTAATATACTAGCATGGATTGAGAATTGGTTAACAGACAGGAAACAAAGAGTAGGGATAAACGGGTCTTTTTCAGGATGACAGGCTGTGACTAGTGGGGTACTGCAAGGATCGTGCTTGGGCCCCAGCTATTCACAATCTATATCAATGATTTGGATGAGGGGACTAAATGCAACATTTCCAAATTTGCTGATGACACAAAGCTAGGTGTCAGTGTCAGTTGCGAAGAGGATGTGAAGAGGCTTCAAGGGGATCTCGACAGGCTCAGTGAGTGGGCAAGAACATGGCAGATGGAATATAATGTGGATAAATGTGAAGTTATCCACTTTGGTAGAAAAAACAGAAAGGCAGAGTATTTCCTAAATGGTGAAAGATTGGGGAATGCAGATGCTCAAAAGGGACCTGGGTGTCCTTGTACATGAGTCACTGAAAGTGAATGTGCAGGTGCAGCAAGCCATTAGAAAGGCAAATGGTATGCTGGCCTTCATTACAAGAGGATTTGAGTTCAGGAGTAAAGAAGTCTTACTCCAATTATATAGGGCCTTGGTGAGACCACACCTGGAGTACTGTGTACAATTTTGGTCTCCTTACCCAAGAAAGGATGTACTTGCCATAGAGGGAGTGCAACGAAGGTTCACGAGATTGATTCATGGGATGGCGGGACTGTCGTATGAGAAGAGATTGAGTAAACTAGGCCTGTATTCTCTTGAATTCAGAAGAATGAGAGGGGATCTCATTGAAGCATACAAAATTATCACAGGGCTTGATAGAATGGATGCTGGGAGAATGTTTCCCTTAGCTGGGGAGTCTAGAACCAGGGGCCTCAGCCTCAGGATAAAGGGTAGGCCATTCAGGATTGAGATGAGAAGAAATTTCTTCACACAGAGGTTGGTGAATCTTTGGAATTCTCTACCCCAGAGGGCTGTGGAGGCTCAGTCATTGGGTATATTCAAAACAGAAGTCGATAGATTTCTGACTAGTAAGGGCATCAAGGGATATGGCGATAGGGCCGGTGAATGGAGTTGAGACAAAAGATCAGCCATGATCTCGTTGAATGGCGGAGCAGGCTCTAAGGGCCGAATGGCCTACTCCTGCTCCTATTTCTTATGTTCTTATGTTCTAACTATTTCAGTTCCAGTTCTTGTTTTCAGTTTGGCAAGTAGTAGGATGGGAATAGAAAATGACCGATAGAAGGCTGTAACTTCACACTATGCCAAAATCTAAGATTACCAAAGAAAGGTTTATAAACTGCACTGTCATGCATGCATTCCTTAAAGTGTTTTTTTCAGGCAAACGGATTTTTTTTAATGAAAAATTCAGGTCGCTTCCATTCTCCAATCAACATGGTAAATTTTTTTTTCACCATTAAACTGTGAAAATCAGCTTCAAAGTTGGTTTTCCATTTATCACACACCTAATTAAACTGCTGGGGAGAACTTGTATTTCCAGCAATGTCTCATGTTTTGTTACTGCTTCCTGAAATACATAGTAAACTGTCCTGACAGTTACGGTTTTTTTTTATGACCAGATTAAATATTTTCCTGTCTTTAAACTCACACCAAATTAAGCAAATTGTGTGGTTTATAACACTATGCAACTTCACCAATATAAAAGAAAAACTAATTTGCAGAGATCATCCTCTAAAATCTATTGAGACATTTTTTGTTTCTTCCCACAAAAGAGTGGATATGTGGAACACAATTCTCATGACACTGGATAGTAACCCTCTCAGTTACTCAAAGCAGCACTGTACTTGAGCTACTTAACACATGATAGTCTATGTCTATGTTCCGCTAGTCTAGGTAGAAAACCAGCAAGTGCCGAATAAGTCTCAATAAATCTTCGGGGATAATCCCTGGAAGTTCAGTTTTGCTCTCAACAGCCAACTGTTCGCCAGAACTCTCCTGTTTTGAAAGGAACAGTCTCTAGGAGGATCAGGTTACTTCTCAAACAATTACAGTAAGGTACTAGGAACTCTATCCTCCCTCATGGTTTTCACCAACAGATCAGGTAAGCCATTGGAAAGAATACAAGAACTTTTATTAGGATGGGGATCGACCTTCCAACTTTAGGGCCTGCTTCTGAGCAGGACTGTAATGTCATAAAAACATGGAAATTATTTGCCTCTGAAGGGATCAACCTTCATGCGCCTACTATGAAGTTTTGAAATAAAACCAGCCATGCTTGTCAGGTGTTAGCCAATCAATGTAACATTGTACTTTCTGCAAAAAGCAGAGTCCAGTAACACATGTCCGCCCGTTTGTTGATATAACAAAACACTCTAGTGGCGTTGAACTACAAGAAAATTTAGTGCTTCTGTATCTGAGGTTGGAAGTATTGCATTACAAAATGTGCCGCCAAGTAGTCAGATCTTTGAGCAATCTACTGCAGATGCAATTCCTGACTGAAAGGGTGACATCAGGGAGAACAGGCTGGCTGGGTTTCTTTTCGCTTGAAAAAAGGCTGAGGGCTGACCTAATTGAGGTCTTTAAAATTATGAAAGGTTTTGATAGAGTAGATTAGAGTGTTCCCACTTGTGGGGAAAAGCATAACTAGAGGCCATCAATATAAGATTTAAAAAAAAAAAATTCTATTCGTTTATGGGATGTGGGCATCGCTGGCAAGGCCAGCATTTATTGCCCATCCCTAATTGCCCTTGACAAGGTGGTGGTGAGCCACCTTCTTGAACCGCTGCAGTCCGTGTGATGAAGGTACTCCCACAGTGCTGTTAGGTAGACAGTTCCAGAATTTTGACCCAGCGACAATGAAGGATTGGCAATATACTTCTAAGTCAGGATGGTGTGCGACTTGGAGGGGAACTTGGAGGTGGTGGTGTTCCTATGCGCCTGCTACCCTTGTCCTTCTAGGTGGAAGAAGTTGCGGGTTTGGGAGGTGCTGCCGAAGAAACCTTGGCGAGTTGCTGCAGTGCATCTTGTAGATGGTACACACTGCAGCCACGGTACGCCGGTGGTGGAGGGAATGAATGTTTAAGGTGGTAGATGGGGTGCCAATCAAACGGGCTGCTTTGTCCTGGATGGTGTCGAGCTTCTTGAGTGTTGTTGGAGCTGCACTCATCCAGGCAAGTGGAGAGTATTCCATCACACTACTTACTTGTGCCTTGTAGATGGTACAAAGGCTTTGGGGAGTCAGGAGGTGAGACCCTCGCCACAGAATACCTAGCCTCTGACCTGCTCTTGTTGCCACAGTATTTATGTGGCTGGTCCAGTTAAGTTTCTTGTCAATGGTGACCCCCAGGATGTTGATGTTGATGGTGGGGGATTCGGTAATGGTAATGCCATTGAACGTCAAGGGAAGGTGCTTAGACTCTCGTTTGTTGGAGATAGTCAATGCCTGGCACTTCTATGGTGCGAATGTTACCTGCCACTTATCAGCCCAAGCCTGAACGTCGTTCAGGTCTTGTTGCATGCGGGCATGGACTGCTTCATTATCTGAGGAGCTGTGAATGGCACTGAACACTGTGCAGTCATCAGCGAACATCCCCATTTCTGACCTTATGTTGGAGGGAAGGTCATTGATGAAGCAGCTGAAGATGGTTGGGCCTAGGACACTGCCCTAAGGAACTCCTGCAGCGATGTCCTGGGGTTCTGATGATTGACCTTCAATCACCACAACTATCTTCCTTTATGCTAGGTATGACTCCAGCCAGTGGAGAGTTTTCCTCCCCGATCCCCATTGACTTCAGTTTTACTAGGGCTCCTTCATGCCACACTCGGTCTGATGCTGCCTTGATGTCAAGGGCAGTCACTCTCACCTCACCTCTGGAATTCAGCTCTTTTGTCCATGTTTGGACCAAGGCTGTAATGAGGTCGGGAACTGAGTGGTCTTGGCGGAACCCAAACTGGGCATCGGTGAGCAGGTTATTGGTGAGTAAGTGCCGCTTTATAGCACTGTCGATGACACCTTCCATCACTTTGCTGATGATTGAGAGTAGACTGATGAGGCGGTAATTGGCCGGATTAGATTTGTCCTGCTTTTTGTGGACAGGATGTACCTGTTTTCCACATTGTCGGATAAATGCCAGTGTTGTAGCTGTACTGGAACAGCTTGGCTGGAGGCACAGCTAGTTCTGGAGCACAAGTCTTCAGCACGATCGCCGAGATGTTGTCAGGGCCCATAGCCTTTGCTGTATCCAGTGATCTCAGCCGTTTCTTGATATCACGTGGAGTGAATCGAATTGGCTGAAGACTGGCTTCTGTGATGGTGGGGGCCTCAGGAGGAGGCCAATATGGATCATCCACTCGGCACTTCTGGCTGCAGATGGTTGCAAACGCTTCAGCCTTGTCTTTTGCACTCACGCGCTGGGCTCCACCATCATTGAGAATGGGGATATTCATGGAGCCTCCTCCTCCTGTTAGTTGTTTAATGGTTCACCACCATTCACGACTGGATGTGGCAGGACTGCAGTGCTTTGATCTGATCCGTTGATTGTGGGATCGCTTAGCCCTGTCTATAGAATGCTGCTTCTGCTTTTTAGCATGCATGTAATCCTGTGTTTCAGCTTCCCCGGGTTGGCACCTCATTTTTAGGTACGCCTGGTGTTGCTCCTGGCATGCTCTTCTACACTCCTTATTGAACCAGGGTTGGTCTCCTGGCTTGATGGTAATGGTAGAGTGAGGGACATGCCAGGCCATGAGGTTACAGATTGTGGTGGAATACAATTCTGCTGCTGCTGATGGCCCACAGCGCCTCATGGATGCCCATTTTTGAGCTGCTAGATCTGTTCTGAATCTATTCCATTTAGCACGGTGGTAGTGCCACACAACACGATGGAGGTTGTCCTCAGTGTGAAGACGGGATTTCGTCCCCAGAATGACTGTGCGGTGGCCCCTGCTACCAATATTGTCATGGATAGATGTATCTGCGACAGGTAGATTATCGAGGACGAGGTCAAGTAGGTTTTTCCCTCGTGTTTGTTCTCTCACCACCTGTCGCAGGCCCAGACTGGCAGCTATGTCCTTCAGGACTCAGCCAGCTTGGTCAGTAGTGGTGCTACCGAGGCACTCTTAGTGATGGACATTGAAGTCCCCCACCCAGAGTACATTCTGTGCCCTTGCTACTCTCAGTGCTTCTTCCAAGTGGTGTTCAACATGGCGGAGTACTGATTCATCAGCAGAGGGAGGGCGGTAGGTGATAATCAGCAGGAGGTTTCCTTGCCCATGCTTGACCTGAAGCCATGAGACTTCATGGGGTCCGGAGTCAATGTTGAGGACTCCCAGGGCCACTTCTTCCCGACTGTATACCACTGTGCGCCCCGGGATTGTGATGGAGGAGTTTGGGACATTGGCTGAAAGGTATGATTCTGTGAGTATGACTATGTCAGGCTGTTGCTCCCCAGATGTTGGTGAGGAGGGCTCTGCAGGCATGACTGGGCTGGGTGTGCCGTTGCCATGTCCGTAGCCGGTGCCGAGGTTGATGCCAGGTGGTCCGTCCGGTTTCATTATTATTTTGTTTCGTAGCGGTTTGTTACAACTGAGTGACTTGCTAGGCCATTTCAGAGGGCAGTTAAGAGTCAACCACATTGCTGTGGGTCTGGAGTCACATATAGGCCAGACCAGGTAAGAATGGCAGATTTCCTTCCCTAAAGGACATTAGTGAACAAGATGGGTTTTTACGACAGTCCGTTAGTTTCATGGTTACCATTGCTGATACTAGCTTTTTATTCCAGATTATTTTTTTTAAGTAACTGAATTTAAATTCCCCAGCTGCCGTGGTGGGATTTGAACTCACGTCTCTGGATCATTAGTCCAGGCCTCTGGATTACTAGCCCAGTGACATTACCACTACGCTATCGTTCCCATTCCCAAGTCACCAAGAAATCAAATAGTGAATTCAGAAGAAACTTCTTTACCCAGAGTGGTGAAATGTGGAACTCGCTACCACAGGGAGTAGTTGAGGCAAATAGTATAGATGCATTTAAGGGGAGGCTAGATAAGCATATGAGGGAGAAGGGAATAGAGGGTTATGCTGATAGAGTTAGATGAGAAAAGACGGGAGGATGCTCGAATGGAGCATAAAAGCCAGCATGGACTGCTTGGGCCGAATGGCCTGTTTCTGTGCCGTATATCCAATCCCTCAAAGTCTCCTTGAAAAAGTGCAACATCCCCACTGACACCTGGGAATCCCTGGCCCAAGACCGCACAAAGTGGAGGAGAAGCATCCGAGAAGGCGCCGAACACCTCGAGTCTCTTCGCCGGGAGCAAGCGGAAGCCAAGCGCAAGAAGCGCACGTCAACCCAAGCACCCCACCCACCCGCCCCTTCAACCACCGTCTGCCCCACCTGTGACAGAGACTGTAGGTCCCGCATTGAACTCATCAGTCACCTGAGAATTCATTTTTAATGTGGAAGCAAGTCATCCTCAGTTCCGAGTAGGGTTGCGAAGGGGTGGAAAGTATCCGGTAAATTTCCGGAAATTTTCCACGGGAAGTTTAGCTTGGGAATTTTGCCCAAAAAAGCACATGCTAGCATAATATTGTTTTTTTTTTGTATTTCTTTCATTTTTTTTTCCACAGGTCCTCTCTTAAAATTACTAACAGAGATGGAATCTTAATTATTAAGGAATTTCTTAATCAATATATGTTTATCTTCTTACTTGGCTTGTTTTAATAATTACAAGTTTTGTGTGTGACTGTGAACAAATGTGTCCTGATTGGTTGGATGAGTGGACGAGCGATTAGCTCCCTCTATTGGTGATGTAGCGTCGTGTGCGCACAGGTCATGCTTCCATCACATGGAGCATCAGGAAACATTTACTCACCCTGTTGCAATCGTGCTGATCAACCGCAGTTCGACACAGACGAATGCCCTTTATTTCTCCTCATAGAAAAATGCCACATTTACCGTCGGATGTGTGGAAGCATTTTACCCCAGGCATTAAAGATGGAAAGACTGTGCACATGTGCAAACACTGTACAAAGCCACATGTAAAGAATGCCACAAAGATACAGCAGCATTTATCCAAATGCAACAACTTCACTCAAAGCTCACAGCAGTCAGCCCAGAGTTCCTCTGCTTCCATTCAAGAAGATGATGGTTCACATTCAGCATCAGGCTCCTTATCATCAGTAACTCCTGGCCCACTTGGAAGGTTCTTTGATACAATGGATAACCATAGCCAGAAAAATGCTAATGAGTGCCTTGCTCGAGCTGTATATGCGACAGGCTCACCCCTCATGCTCACAGCCAATGTGTACTGGAAGAGATTCCCACTAAGTTCCATAGCTAATGTAGAGGAGGCTGGTAAGAACAGTAGACAAGTCAATTTCCTACAAGTTGCTCGAGGCAAGGATCAAGCAGAAGGAGAATGGTAATGGTCTTGGAGATCAGTGTTTTGGAGCAGCCCTTCTGATTAAGATTCTATTTGAGGCACGGATACTCTTTGTTCCAGAGTGCAGTTTTGGGTTTTATCAATGAGAAGGAGGATTCTACTATGACTGAAAACTACAGAGGAATCTAAGTGATATCAGTACCTCTTAGGATTGTCACTTTGTGGATGCTTTGAAAGCCACAGCGAAAGAAACAGGCGAGTTTCATGGTTTTATATGAGAACATCACAATGCTCAGGATTAAACCAACTTATATTGTTTTTAGCAATTACCATGAGGTTTTTGATCTGGTTAATCAGGGGAAGGTGGTAGTCGGAGCCTCTAAGCATTTTATCAGGACTTTGCACAGCTCAAGGGAGGATCACAAAAGCATTGACTGGAAGGTGCAAGGAGAGATTGTTGTAATTATACCAATTCATATCTATACCTAGGGATTTGGTGGATACCATCTGCTGCTCAGACACAATCTTCAAGATTGTGCTGAGAAAGGGCAAACAGTGTTTTTATCTTTCTCATGTTTCTCAATGACAGCAGAGTCCCAGTGCAGGTTAAGCCAGTGACACGTCTAAACATTTCTCCTTCATGGTTCAGAAATCCTGGACATGCAACAGAAAGGCTTTTTTCAGCCCATTATGAGATCCAGAATGAAGCTGTCAGGGAGATTTGTGGCTAAAAGGGGAAATGGGTGCAGGGAGGGAGGGCTTGACTGCTTTTCAGATTCCTGAAGCAGGTGCCAGCCTCACAACAGGGGCGTATCTTTGCCAAAGCTCTTTACATGATCACCTGGATTAAGCAGCTGGTGGCGCATGCGTGCTACATGGCATTACACTTTGGTTGTCCACAACATTAAGTTAGTAGGCACATTGCAAGCTGTGCTGTTTAGGTCCTTCCATTGTGCTGAAGATGTTTAATGTATAGTTGATGAGGAAATTGTGAGGTGTGGGATGAGAGCTATTGGAAAGTAGTACCTCAAAGCTCGTATATCCAGGGTTCAGTATAAGGGGCTTATTGCTGAATCAGTGCACCTCCAGCAAGCACCCTTCAAATAAGCTGTGATGTGTGGTCAGGATGATGGTGGCAATGCACTCAAACATTTTATGAGTTGTCCTGTTCACCATGCCACTCATGAGGTTCGTACAGATGCTGCTCAACTACTAAGAGCTGAAACCCATGCTGTCACTCATCTAATGATCAAAATGTGATAATCCTCCTTTGTGGGTTGAGGGTGTGGCAAGAGAGGAAGAGAGTCAACTCTTTGTGGTGGATTTGACAATCCAATAACTGAGCCAGGCAGGTCTGCAGTAATCCAGGATACTGTTGATTGACAAGCTAGCCTGGCTCATCATTGAGACCTGATTAGTTGACCTTCACTTGGTGGTTGGGGGTCTTTCCACTCGGCCTCCAAGTCAATGTCATAACAGGTTTGGTGATTGTAGCTGCACAAGCAGTGGAAAACTTACGAGTGTTCTGTTCCGATAAGTTGTGTACTCTAAGATAAAAATCTCTAGCAATATCTTTCACACAGTTTGGTGTCGCTAAGCCACAGCTCTTGCCGACCTGCACTTAAGGTTGCTAGATGTAAGAAAGCAGGATGTGTCCCTCTAGGGAGAGAGTGCACACGCTCTTTCAGGCAAACTGAAACTCTACATTTGTGTAGCTTTCTCAGTACCTTACGATGGAGACCATCAGGCACGGCAATGGCTTTCGCCATGTACCAAACATCTGGATAACCAAAAAAAAAAAGTGCTACCACAACAAGACCTGACATTTGGGTATATTTCTGCAAATGTTTTTGTGAAATCTGAAGAAAAAATTCAGACTGCAAAATGTATTTCGTGCAGAGAGCTTGTGTTCATAATGACTGCGGGATGTGGAATACGGGGACAGTGACTGTGGGATGCAGAATACCAGGACAGTGACTGCGGGATGTGGAATACGGGGACAGTGACTGTGGGATGTGGAATACCAGGACAGTGACTGTGGGATGTGGAATACCAGGACAGTGACTGTGGGATGTGGAATACGGGGACAGTGACTGCGGGATGTGAAATACAGGGACAGTGACTGCGGGATGTGGAAGACGGGGACAGTGACTGTGGGATGTAGAATACCAGGACAGTGACTGCGGGATGTGGAATACCAGGACAGTGACTGCGGGATGTGGAATACCAGGACAGTGACTGTGGGATGTGGAATACGGGGACAGTGACTGCGGGATGTGAAATACAGGGACAGTGACTGCGGGATGTGGAAGACGGGGACAGTGACTGTGGGATGTAGAATACCAGGACAGTGACTGTGGGATGTGGAATACGGGGACAGTGACTGCGGGATGTGAAATACAGGGACAGTGACTGCGGGATGTGGAAGACGGGGACAGTGACTGTGGGATGTAGAATACCAGGACAGTGACTGTGGGATGTGGAATACGGGGACAGTGACTGCGGGATGTGAAATACAGGGACAGTGACTGTGGGATGTGGAATACGGGGACAGTGACTGTGGGATGTGGAATACGGGGACAGTGACTGTGGGATGTAGAATACCAGGACAGTGACTGTGGGATGTGGAAGACGGGGACAGTGACTGTGGGATGTAGAATACCAGGGGAATGATGGTGGGATGTGGAATACGGGGACAGTGACTGTGGGATGTGGAATATGGGGACAGTGACTGCGGGATGTGGAATACCAGGACAGTGACTGTGGGATGTGGAATACGGGGACAGTGACTGTGGGATGTGGAATCCCGGGACAGTGACTGTGGGATGTGGAATACGGGGACAGTGACTGCGGGATGTGGAATACGGGGACAGTGACTGTGGGATGTGGAATACGGGGACAGTGACTGTGGGATGCGGAATACCAGGACAGTGACTGTGGGATGTGGAATACCAGGGGAATGACGGTGGGATGTGAAATCCTGGGACAGTGACTGTAGGATGTGGAATACGGGGACAGTGACTGTGGGATGTGGAATACGGGGACAGTGACTGTAGGATGTGGAATACGGGGACAGTGACTGTGGGATGTGGAAGACGGGGACAGTGGCTGCGGAATGTGGAATACGGGGACAGTGACTGTGGGATGTGGAAGACGGGGACAGTGGCTGCGGGATGTGGAATACGGGGACAGTGACTGTGGGATGTGGAATACGGGGACAGTGACTGTGGCATGTGGAATACGGGGACAGTGACTGTGGGATGTGGAAGACGGGGACAGTGGCTGCGGGATGTGGAATACGGGGACAGTGACTGCGGGATGTGGAATACGGGGACAGTGACTGTGGGATGTGGAATACCAGGACAGTGACTGTGGGATGTGGAATACCAGGACAGTGACTGTGGGATGTGGAATACGGGGACAGTGACTGCGGGATGTGAAATACAGGGACAGTGACTGCGGGATGTGGAAGACGGGGACAGTGACTGTGGGATGTAGAATACCAGGACAGTGACTGCGGGATGTGGAATACCAGGACAGTGACTGCGGGATGTGGAATACCAGGACAGTGACTGTGGGATGTGGAATACGGGGACAGTGACTGCGGGATGTGAAATACAGGGACAGTGACTGCGGGATGTGGAAGACGGGGACAGTGACTGTGGGATGTAGAATACCAGGACAGTGACTGTGGGATGTGGAATACGGGGACAGTGACTGCGGGATGTGAAATACAGGGACAGTGACTGTGGGATGTGGAATACGGGGACAGTGACTGTGGGATGTGGAATACGGGGACAGTGACTGTGGGATGTAGAATACCAGGACAGTGACTGTGGGATGTGGAAGACGGGGACAGTGACTGTGGGATGTAGAATACCAGGGGAATGATGGTGGGATGTGGAATACGGGGACAGTGACTGTGGGATGTGGAATATGGGGACAGTGACTGCGGGATGTGGAATACCAGGACAGTGACTGTGGGATGTGGAATACGGGGACAGTGACTGTGGGATGTGGAATCCCGGGACAGTGACTGTGGGATGTGGAATACGGGGACAGTGACTGCGGGATGTGGAATACGGGGACAGTGACTGTGGGATGTGGAATACGGGGACAGTGACTGTGGGATGCGGAATACCAGGACAGTGACTGTGGGATGTGGAATACCAGGGGAATGACGGTGGGATGTGAAATCCTGGGACAGTGACTGTAGGATGTGGAATACGGGGACAGTGACTGTGGGATGTGGAATACGGGGACAGTGACTGTAGGATGTGGAATACGGGGACAGTGACTGTGGGATGTGGAATACGGGGACAGTGACTGTGGCATGTGGAATACGGGGACAGTGACTGTGGGATGTGGAAGACGGGGACAGTGGCTGCGGGATGTGGAATACGGGGACAGTGACTGCGGGATGTGGAATACCAGGACAGTGACTGCGGGATGTGGAATACCAGGGGAATGACGGTAGGATGTGGAATACGGGGACAGTGACTGTGGCATGTGGAATACTGGGACAGTGACTGCAGGATGTGGAATACGGGGACAGTGACTGTGGGATGTGGAATACGGGGACAGTGACTGTGGGATGTGGAATACGGGGACAGTGACTGTGGGATGTGGAATACCAGGACAGTGACTGTGGGATGTGGAATACCAGGGGAATGACGGTAGGATGTGGAATACGGGGACAGTGACTGTGGCATGTGGAATACGGGGACAGTGACTGCGGGATGTGGAATACCAGGACAGTGACTGTGGCATGTGGAATACCAGGGGAATGACGGTAGGATGTGGAATACGGGGACAGTGACTGTGGCATGTGGAATACTGGGACAGTGACTGCAGGATGTGGAATACGGGGACAGTGACTGTGGGATGTGGAATACGGGGACAGTGACTGTGGGATGTGGAATACGGGGACAGTGACTGTGGGATGTGGAATCCCGGGACAGTGACTGCGGGATGTGGAATACCGGGGACAGTGACTGTGGCATGTGGAATACGGGGACAGTGACTGTGGGATGTGGAATCCCGGGACAGTGACTGTGGGATGTGGAATACCGGGACAGTGACTGTGGGATGTGGAATACCGGGACAGTGACTGTGGGATGTGGAATACCGGGACAGTGACTGTGGGATGTGGAAAACCAGGACAGTGACTGTGGAAAGTGGAATACCGGGACCCTGGCAGTGGGATGTGGAATACCGCGACAGTGACTGTGGGATGTGGAATACCGGGACCCTGACAGTGGGATGTGGAATACCGGGACCCTGACAGTGGGATGTGGAATACCGGGACCCTGACAGTGGGATGTGGAATACCGGGACAGTGACTGTGGGATGTGGAATTCCAGGACCCTGACTGTGGGATGTGGAATCCCAGGACAGTGACTGTGGGATATGGAATACCGGGACCCTGACTGTGGGATGTGGAATACCGGGACAGTGACTGTGGGATGTGGAATCCTGGGACAGTGACTGTGGGACATGAAATACCAGGACCCTGACTGTGGGATGTGGAATACTGGAATCCTGACTGTGGAATACCGGAACTCTGACTATGGGATGTGGGATATGCTGCGGACCTCATTTTCGCCGCAGCCCTCATCCCAAATGTAGCCGACAGTCATTCATGTCTTCTTTCCCCACCTCACCATACCATTCTACCTGAAAGGAAATTAGACACAAATATAGAGAAGCATAAGGAGGGGAGAGAGAGAAGCAAAAAGACTTAGGGAAAGAGTAGCAGAAGAAGGGAGAAAGAGGGAGACGGAAGTTGAAAAACAGAGAAAGAAACAGAAACACAAAAGCAGCAGAACAGGTTGGAGAGTGATCATATTCTCTGACATGGGAGACTGACTAATATCCACAACTGAATTTTATTTTTGGATAGAAGGTAGTTCCACAACACCACCACTAGATGGCACATAAAACAACAGTTCAGCTGCCTCTTTTCTCGAATAGTAATATGCAACTAGAACCAGCAGAGGTCAGTAGATAATAAGCAGTCGCCATGAGTATAATAATTCCGTTGCTACTCTTTCTATCGTTGCTAAAGAAAGTCAGTTTTAAATATTATCTTGTGGCAGTGATCAAAATGACACATGGAATTAAATGTTAACAAATGTAGTTATACCAAAAATGAAAAACTAAACTTTTGCACTGTGGTGGGCACATTTGCACTGTCCATACATTAAATGACACTTTGGTCTCATTTGTAATCACACATTAAAAATACCCCACTGGCATATTGTATCCACCTTTCTCCTCCGTATTTGCACGTGTGCATTGTGAATGTCCACAGAGCATTTAATTTTGCAAAATGGGCCGATCTGAGATACATTCATTCTTCCTATTTGGTGTAGAGTTCACTGTTTGAATATCATAACCCTTTAGGAGCGATTTTAAACCTTTCCACCCAGCAGAAACGAGGCAGGTGGGCAGCTGAAATCTCCCGGGAGACTTACCCACTGACCTCCCACGGTCTTCTATTTCATCCTGCTCTTCTCAGCAGGTGGAAAGGACAACTGCTGGAAACCAGTGGGCTTCGATGATGTCATCTGGGACAACTGCTATTTTAAGCAGTGGCCTGAGTGGGGATGGGGTTGTGGGTTTCTTGCCAAATTAACATAGTGTGAAGAGTCAGGTCCAGAAGAGGCCCAAACAGGGAAGTATCTAAAGTTTTAAAAAATGTCCTTGTGTGTGTGGCCTTCTCCCACTACTGATCACAAGGCACTCCAGAAACCCCCTCTCTGCGACATTTCGCTCCTGCCCACTGGCTAGCTGCCACTTCCTGCTGGCTTTGGGTGGGCAACTGACCAGAGGCATGCAGATGAAGCTGGAGAGTTAGAATTGCCTGGGCCTCACGCTCCGAGGTCAGGATGGTTTGCTGCCTGCCTCGGCCCCCAACCACCTGATTCATGTCCCAGTTAAAATCGAGCCTTTTGTAAAAAATGGCCTTTATTCTCATGCATGTGAATTGGGGTCACTTGCCTGAATATGTGTGTCAATATTAGTGTATGTACCATAAACATTTGTTCCAAAAGCTAGTCACGGTTGTGATCAGAAAGCAAAGTTATATTCTTAATGCTGAATTAATTATATCACCAAAGTACTGCCAATTTTTCTATCCTCTTTAAATATAATAGCAACAGAATAGTCATTAATTCTAAACTAATAGATTATTTAAAATGTATGGGATACACTTGCACAACAAATGTGTCTAATTTCAGCCGACAGCATTAACTAAAGCTGTTGTGAACGAAATTATAATTAATGCTGCAGTTGTATGATAGATATTGGTTCAGCTGACAGACCCCAGTTACATTGCTGGCTGCACCCAGCACTAATTCAACAACTGTGCACCTCTGCACAGAGCTTTCTTCCTTGGGCAGCTAATTTTTAATCTTACAAGAGGTGCTTCACTTCATAACATTAAAGAAAGTCAAAAGTAACATTTTAAGGTTCCCAGGAGGGCCAATTGATTGAGTGGGCCCTTTGAACTTGGTTTTGCACTCAGCAACAGTTGTACTACACCCAATAAAAAATGCAAGCAGTGAGCAGCTATCTAACTGAGGCGGTCTCACAATTTATTAGTATATACTCGTCAGTCAGATCAGCAACCTGACTTCAGAGTTAGACCGTGAACCTTTGCCAACATGCACCTGAAACCACTTCACAACAATTCGATAATTGTAGTATAAGTGTCGGCGCCTAAAATAATTAATTCTTGCATTACCAGCTTGTAAAGTAAACATGGGTTTCAGAAGACAATGAGAACAAAGGTTGAATGGTTTCAAAAATTAAATTTGGACCTCAAGATTGGGTGAAAGCTTTTAACAGTTTCCCAAGTATCAATTACTGTGCAACATGTGTACCGTTTGGTTGTTATTTTTTTAAAAATTGGCTTTGACTGAGTTGTTTGCAAACATTGGAATCTGTGTTCTGTGCTGCGCTATCAATAATATCATGTGATTTACAAAAGTCTAAAATCTCACACAACAAAATCCCACTGCTGAGGGACTGAACAAACTGAATTGGTAGCTCCCCACATAAAAGGAAAAAAGCAAAACAAAAGCAGACATTCAGTTACTCTGGGTGGCCATTGTGCACATTCTGCTGCCCTCTTCAGTGGCCTGGGAGTAAGTCAATACTGTCGTCTGGTTTGTGAGACAGAGAATGGTACTTGGTGTTGGGAAAGGGGGAGAGACTTCAAACAGGAGGGAAAAAATTGGACTACAGGCTCAGGTATGCTGTTTTCACTACATTGCTAACCTCAATACATCTGTTGAAAAATACTATGGCTTTCATCTGTAACTTCTGTTTACACCAGTAAATAAATCAATCACAGTAGGCTCATGCAAACACATAGCTCAGGATTATGCCAACCAAATTGCATACGTATAAATTTGTGTGTTCTGAAATTAAACTTTCATGAACACTCTTGGTGTATAATTCACTTTTATTCCTCGAATTACATGTAGGTTTTTTTCAAAAAATCAAGAAGCAGCATTTTTATAAAGATACAGATGGAGCATGTGTGACACAGTCACTGATGGATTATCCTCCTACGTGACAAATTCCACACTCCTCTGCCTAGCAATTAAATTCTAGTTATTTACTACACAGCAGACAAGCAAATTAGCCAACAGTGTTACTCCATAAATACTTAACGGTTAACCTGAACAGAAAGCATATCCATGCTGTAAACTTAACAAGAATGGCAACAGAATTCAAGCTATCAAATGATACCGATTTACTCGCCTCTTTGTTCTTTAGATTCAGAAAATCTGACTCCACCTTATAACAAGGCAAGTAACTGGAACTATTTGAGATTATAAATAGTGTAATTAAAAATGGGTCACTGTTGGGATGATCTAATAAAACTGCATTAATACTCAAAAGAATTTGAAATAATTAAATAATTCTTCAGATTTTAAGACCCCTTCTGACAGTCTTTTATATTCTGTACCCTCTTTAACTAGGGTGGCAGAAGACAAAGATTATTATTAATATGCAATAACAAGTTAAATGTTTAAAGTATTAAGCATTTTACAAAATAGACCGCTAAAATAATTGAAGGTAGTTTTATGATCAGTTATGCTGTTGGAGTTCCTTGATGGCCACTGATGCTGTGATACAACTGCTCTTCATGTAGGAATGGAATTCCTATTAAATCTATATTTTTTTCCTCAACTAATATATTCTGAAAACCTTTGGAAAACTAGCAAGCACCAAGGAATTGATTGTTTGAAAAAAAGCAATGCATCATTTTTCTACTATTTGTGTAATTTATAATGCCAAAAGAATTGAGTTTTCCCTTATGTTATCTTATTTATAAAGTTATCAGAGTTCTACCAGAAATTATATAATTCATTTTTTATGAACACAGGAAAAACTCTCATCACACTCCACTGACTGGAAAACGATTGGCCAAAGTAACCAACAATACTGTTGCTGTCCATTCCAAATTTGGAATCTCTTTTTGACCCGACTGATTAATTTACTGTGAACCAAGGCACAACATGTTTACAAGGTACCAGTCATTAGATGCCATCTGCTAGCCATCTCCAAACACCCCATAACCACATACAACTGGTCTGTCAGGAGAGGTAACACAGACGTTGCAGGGCATACCACATTTGTCACTTAGGCCAACGTCAGAGATATGCCTACAATGAGCAGCTCCCTCTTTCAAATACACAGGGCTAGATATGTAATTCAATGCTCAATTTACCCTTGCCTCACAGGAGATTTTTGCCTGCTAATTGATAGAAATTAAGCCATTAATCAAGCCACTAGCCATCATTCAAGCCAGGGAAGATGAATACAAACTTTCATAATAACCACCTTCACCATTTTAGTGCTCATTAGCATTAATTTTTAATGCAATTATGCTATTCTTTTACGCTGAGCTCATAAATTACAGCTCTTCTGTTGCTGGCTGGCCTTGTAAAATCTACAGTAATGCTTTGTAGTCTGATCTTAAAGGCAATTACTGGCTTCTTCTATCTTTTATCTCTCTGTCTGCCCAATAACCTTTTACTACTGATTTATTCCAAATCCTTTCTTTCTGTTGGCTTTTATTTTCAGCTCATTGAAATGCTTTGAATCTAAGGTTTGCAAATTCCAAAAAAAACTAAAATTCATTATAATTCAAAGTAAAATCTCAGGATTTAAAGAGCTTTGCTGTATCCAATTGTTATATGTAGTTAAAATTTTAGATACTTATACATTATACAAGGGACCAAATCACCCAATACTTAAAGCAAAATTAAGCCAGAATGATCTGCATTTTACTCACTTTAGAAAAAAAATTGACAATGTTTAAAATAAGTGCTCCTGTTCCAATGTATGACAAAAGTCTGCTGGTAAATAGTTGTCAAATAACATCTGACTACCATAATGCTGTTTAATCTGTTTCTTGCTCTTTCTATAAAATTGTAGTAATAAAGATATCCCTTTTACATTTTAGTTTTACCTCCCCTTTATTTTCTTCTTTCCTTATGAAGTAGACATTGGAAAGACCGAAGCCATTGTTTTCAGCCCCTGCCACAAACTCCATTCCCACCTCCCTCCCTGGCCACTGTCTCAGGCTGAACCAGACTGTCCTATTTGACCCTGAGCTAAGTTTCTGACCTCATATCCTATCGACCAAATAGACTGCCTACTTCTACCTCCATAACATCGTTCATCTTTGTCCCTCTGTCAACCCATCTGCTGCTGAAACTCTCATCCATGCTTTTGTTAGCATGAGACTTGACTATTCCAATGCTCTCGTGGCCGGTCTCCCATCTTTCACCCTCCAGAAACTCGAACTCATCCAAAACTCTACTGCCCGTATCCTAACCCGCACCAAGTCCCACTCATCCATCACCCCTGTCCTCGCTGATGTACACTGGCTCCCAGTCCACCAACGCCTTCAAATTTAAAATACTTATCCTCGTGTTCAAATTCCC
Organism: Somniosus microcephalus; assembly: GCF_052327205.1. Lineage (NCBI taxonomy): Eukaryota > Metazoa > Chordata > Chondrichthyes > Squaliformes > Somniosidae > Somniosus > Somniosus microcephalus. Next base: position 81,603,252 of record NC_140992.1, read on the forward strand.
CCACGGCCTCGCCCCTCCCTACCTTTGTAGCCTCCTCCAGCCGCACAACCATCCAAGAGCTCTGTGTTTCTCAAACACTGACAAGGCTATACATGAATGCCAGCCATTTGAGCAAGGTCCCGGAGGTTAACTGGCAACGTTATAAAGTGAAGTGAGGGGAATAGCAGCAACAACAACTTACATGTCTAGAGCGTATTCAACGTAGCAAAACGTCCCAAGGTGCTTAACAAGAGCGATATCAATAAAAACATTTTTGACGCGGAGCCACAGAAGGAGATATCAGGGCAGATGACCAAAAGATTGGTCAAAGAGTAGCATTCAGAAGTCACAGGTACCTTCTTTCTCTATTCCTCAATATCAATATAAAAGGATCTTTTGAGTAACTGGATGAGGAGGGAGTTGATAACATGGGAAGGCAATGACCAGGAAAATAATATGAGAAGAAAAATACTGTTCACAAGAGAGCTGAAGTGAATTTGAGAAGAAAGTTGCAGCTGAGAAAATATTGTGCAAGCATCAGGAAGGTAACAGCGGGACCAAGAGATAGTTGTGGAGCCCTCAGGAGTAAACGTGACCTGGCTTTCCCAATATGAGAACCATAACATGTTTTGCTAACACTCTGAAGAGGAAGCATTGCTGCTTGATATCAAAATCAGCAGTTGTTAACAGTACAAGCAAACTTTGTTGTAAGGCCATGGTGTAATATCCATCTGGCTGGCTGCGGGCGGGAAACAGAGAAACAAAATGCTAATCAGGCCTTGCCGTTAAAGTCGGCAAGGCTTGCGGGAAACCTGTTCTCCTGGGTTTCCCGACCACTTTTCATCCCCTCCCCGCTCCCTACCCACCTCCAAATTAAAATTCTGACCTATTTCTCTCTAGTAACCTTATGCATTGGTACATCAGGTATAGTTTTGTAATTTAGATACTTCCTCCCCAAATTACATTTTCATTTTACATCTTTCCAGTGGCTTTTTAGTTAAGAACAAACCAAAAATACTAGGTTGACCAACATACTTTTACAGTAAAATACTACTGTGTTCTAAATACAATGAGTCACATTTAAATCTATACAGGAATTTGATTCAATACAACTATCTGCTTCAACAATGCAGAGTGTCTCCACTGCAAAAAATAAATCACCTTTCAGAATTAACCTGTTTTGTGGAGCATTCCAAGTTACAGAAACATAGAAAAATAGTAGCAGGAGTAGGCCATCCGGCCCCTTGAGCTTGCTCCGCCATTCAATATGATCATGGCTGATCCTCTATCTCAATACCATATTCCCGCTCTCTCCCTATATCCCTTGATGCCTTTTGTGTCTAGAAATCTATCCATCTCCTTCTTAAATATATTCAGTGACTTGGCCTCCACAGCCTTCTGTGGTAGAGAACTCCACAGGTTCACCACCCTCTGAGTGAAGAAATTTCTCATCTCAGTCCTAAATGTCCTACCCTGTATCCTGAGACTGTGACCCCTCATTCTAGACCCCCCAGCCAGGGGAAACATCCTCCCTGCATCCAGTCTGTCTAGCCCTGTCAGAATTTTATACGTTTCAATGAGATCTCCTCTCATTCTTCTAAACTCTAGTGAATACAGGCCTAGTCGGCCCAATCTCTCCTCATACGACAGTCCTGCCATCCCAGGAATCAGTCTGGTGAACCTTCGCTGCACTCCCTCTATGGCAAGTATATCCTTTCTTAGGTAAGATCATCAAAACTGCACACAGTACTCCAGGTATGGTCTCACCAAGACCCTGCATAACTGTAGTAATCACTGTCATAAATAAATGTTTTCAGTATTGAAAGTATAGCTTCCAATTTTAACCATGCCATTTGTTCATGAGATATTACTTCTGCCAAAAACAAAAAACACCAACGTACACATCACTCAGCTTTTCAGAAGTTTGCACTTCTAATAATGATAAACATAGAAAGTTTATACCTGGCTATTTCTTCCCCCATAAACTGTACAATTGAGATATTCTTGACGGTAATTTTCCCACCTCTTCCCACAAACAGACACCTGAGTGTAACAAGGCATACACATTTTGCAGATCTGGATCATTTTTATCTCCTGGGGCAACAAATTGGTGAGTTCTCAACATAATAACGGATTTGCTACCCCAAGAGGACTAGCCAGGAAATCATTGCTCCCCTGCATGATGAGCTTCTCGTTGTTGGTCCCAGCTGCAGCTCCGGGAATAGGCTCTGGGCTGGAACTGGGATGTTCCTGGTCTCGCAACAGATCACAATTCCCTCTAATGATAGAGTCCTCTTCAGCAGCAAAACAACTTCATCAGGTAGGACCTGTAGCCAGGACTGGCAGTGAGAAGATCATCAAGGAGGGAGACTGCTTTTATGAACTGGTGGAGGGTGGTTGCTAGTTAGGGGGTGAAAGAACACCAAACATCACTTATTTTCCTCGAACTTTTTGAGACATGTAACCTATAAAATGCATAATTTTTCATGTAAAAATTCATAATTTTCTGAGGGAGCACACTCCTAGAACGCTCTAAAAATGGATGTGCCAGCAGGGAATTTTTGGAAGGAATCTGTACAATTGTAAATTGCCACTGGTCCTACATACATGTGTACACACAAAATTCCTACTGCATCCCTTAAGAGAGACTGCTATATTAATGCCAATTAGTGCTGAATTAAGGGACAGTTTGTTCTGTTGATATCTCCCCAAGGCATGTTACTTCCATTTTAATTTTCACCCTTAGCAACAATCAGTGTGGAAAACTGCATCTGAAGTCTAGGTTGGAAGCAAAGCTTCACTATGACTGAAAATGCAGCATTGTTTCATCAAAACCCCTTCCAAATAAATATGTAACTGAAAAAACAGCTTTTATGTTACTAAAATTTCTGCTGCTAGTTTCTGCACAATAACCATCTTAGCAATGCCAATGTACTTTTTGCGGGCTACTTTGTAATATGTTATTGTATGATATGAAATTCACTTCTATTGTATATAGCAATTGGCCACATATAGAATCACAGAATGATATAGCACTGAAGGAGGCCATTTGGCCCATTGTGCCTGTACCAGCTCTCTGAAAGAGTTATCCATTTAGTCCCACTTCCCTACTCTTTCCCCATAACCCTGGAAATCTTTCCTTTTCAAGTATATATCCAATTCACTTTTGAAAGTGACAATTGAATCTGCTTCCACCACCCTTTCAGGTAATGTATTCCAGATCATAACTAACTTGCTGCATAAAAAAATGATTTGTCACCTCTGGTTCTTTAGTTACCTTAAATCTGTGTCCTCTGGTTACCGACCCTTCTGCCACTGGAAACAGTTTCTCTTTATTTACTTTATCAGAACCATTCATGATTTTGAACATCTCTATCAAATCTCCTCTTAACTTTTTCTGCTCTGAGGAAAACAACCCCAGCTTCTCCAGTCTCTCCATATAACTGAAGTCCTTCATTCCTGGTACCAATCTAGTAAATCTCTTCTGCACCCTCTCCAAGGTCTTGACATCCTTCCTAAAGTTTGGTGCCCAGAATTGAACACAATGCTCCAGCTGAGACCTAACCAGTGTTTTATAAATGTTTAGCATAACTTCTTTGCTTTTGTACTCTATTCCTTTATTAATAAAGCCAAGGCTCCCATATGCTTTAACAGCCTTCTCAACTTATCCAGCCACCTTCAAAGATTTGTGTACCTACACCTCCAGGTCTCTCTGTTCCTGCTCCCCCTTTAAAATTGTACCATTTAGTTCGTATTGCTTCTCCTCATTCTTCCGACCAAAATGTATCGCATCACGCTTCTCTGCTATATTTTCTCTTGTTGAAGGTAGGGTTGCGAAGGGGTGGAAAGTTTCCAGTAAATTTCCGGAAATTTTCCACGGGAAGTTTAGCTTGGGAATTTGGGGAATTTTGCCCAAAGAAGCACATGCTAGCATAACATTGTTTTTTTTGTTTTTTTGTATTTCTTTCATTTTTTTTCCCCACAGGTCCTCTCTTAAAATTACTAACAGAGATGGAATCTTAATTATTAAGGAATTTCTTAATCAATATATGTTTATCTTCTTACTTGGCTTGTTTTAATAATTACAAGTTTTGTGTGTGACTGTGAACAAATGTGTCCTGATTGGTTGGATGAGTGGATGAGCGATTAGCTTCTTCTATTGGTGATGTAGCGTCGTGCGTGCACAGGTCATGCTTCCATCACATGGAGCATAAGGAAAAATTTACTCACCCTGTTGCAATCGTGCTGACCGACCGCAGTTCAACACAGAGACGAATGCCCTTTATTTCTCTGCCACGTTTACCGTCAGATGTGTGGAAGCATTTTATCCCAGGCATTAAAGATGGAAAGACTGTGTACATGTTCAAACACTGTACAAAGCCATATGTAAAGAATGCCACAAAGATGCAGCAGCATTTATCCAAATGCAACAACTTCACTCAAAGCTCACAGCAGTCAGCCCAGAGTTCCTCTGCTTCCATTCAAGGAGATGATGGTTCACATTCAGCATCAGGTTCTTTATCATCAGCAAATCCTGGCCCACTTGGAAGGTTCTTTGATACAATGGATAACCATAGCCAGAAGAATGCTAATGAGTGCCTTGCTCGAGCTGTATATGCGACAGGCTCATCCCTCATGCTCACAGCCAATGTGTACTGGAAGAGATTTTTCAATGTTATTCGCCCTGCATACTGTCCTCCCACTAGACATGCTTTGTCTACTTATTTGCTGGAGGCTGAGTATAACAGAGTTCAAGGAAAGCTCAAAGAAACGATAGAGATGGCAGACTGTGTTGCAGTTATCTCAGATGGGTGGTCAAATGTACGAGGGGAGGGCATCATAAACTACATCGTCTCCACTCCTCTCCCAGTGTTCTTCAAGAGCACAGACACGAAGGACAACAGACACACAGGCACATACATTGCTGATGAGCTGAAAGCGGTCATCAACGATCTTGGATCACAAAAGGTCTTTGCAGTAGTTACTGACAATGCTGCGAATATGAAGGCTGCTTGGGCTCAAGTGGAGGAGGCCTATCCTCATATTACGTCTATTGGGTGTGCAGCTCATGGGCTCAACCTGCTCCTCAAGGACATCATGGGTTTGAGAACCATGGAAACACTGTACAAGAGAGCCAAGCAAGTTGTTAAGTATGTCAGGGGAAAACAGGTAGTTCCAGCAACCTACAACTCCAAGCAAACGACAAAGAACAAGAACACCACACTGAAGTTGCCCAGCAACACTAGATGGGGTGGCATTTTCATAATGTACAACAGCCTTCTGGAGGGTAAGGAGTCGCTGCAGGAAATGGCAATATCCCAGTCTGGGGATATGGAAACCACCATCAAGAAAATACTGCTGGATGATGTGTTTTGGGAGAGAGTGGTTAGCAGCCTTAAACTACTCTCACCAGTAACATCTGCAATTGCTCAGATTGAAGGAGATGACGCTGTCTTGTCAGATGTTCTCAGGCTTTTTGCTGATTTAAAAGAACAAATCAGCATTGCCCTACCCACATCCCTGCTGCTCAAAGCAGAGAAGGTGTGGTAAACCACTGTTATTGTATCCTACTGTTATCGTTATTGCATATTGTTACCTCTGGTTGGCGCTGTGTACCAATGCATGCCTCAGCTGGCTCCGCCCACATGACCAGGTATAAAGGTGGGTGTTTCGGCAACCCACTTCCTTCTTGGAACCAGTTGGCCACGAGAGGCATGCTCTGTTCTTTAGTTAATAAAAACCTCTTCATTACTTTCCTAATTCATCGCCTTTTATGGAGTAATTGATAAGCGTATCAATTTTATTAACTAAAAGTAAAATGTCGACACCTGAACAGCAACAACAGCAGGCGTTGCTGCGAGCCCTCAGACCAGCATGCCTGGACCTCGACCCTCAAGCAGCGGGTTCATCGACCAATTTCGAACACTGGCTGAGCTGCTTTGCATCCTTCCTAGAAGCCTCCGCCGTGACATCGGAGGAGAACAAACTAAAAGTTTTGACCGCCCAGGTGAGCCCTCAAGTATATACACTCATCCGGGACGCTACTACGTACACGGCGGCCCTCGAACTACTAAAAGGGCAATACACGCGCCCAGTGAACACGATTTACGCCAGACACCTCTTGGGATCCCGCAGGCAGCAACCGGGGGAATCGGTAGAGGCATTTTTACGGGCGTTACAGACACACCGAAACCTCGAAGCATACTCATGTAACGGCGCCGTGCCATGGCCATCGCGACCTTGGGACATGGGACCGCCGCCCCCGGTACCAACTGCTGCAGCGATGTCCCGAAATCAACCGGGACCGCCGCCCCCGGTACCAACTGCAGCGATGCCCCGTAACCAGGCCCAAAAATGCTATTTCTGTGGCCAGTTAAAACACCCTAGAGCGCGCTGCCCGGCTAAGACCGCTACCTGCTCGGGCTGCGGGAAGAAAGGCCATTACGCCAATGCCTGCAGGGGGAAACCCGCGAACACCAGCAGCGCCGCGTGCGAACCGTGGGGGCAGCCATCTTATCCGCCATTTTGTGCACCTCCGGCCGCGTGGGGACCTGAATCATGGCCGCCGTCATTTTGTCCGCCGCACTCAACCGCCATTTTGTCTCCGGACTCGACCACCGCCTCGTCGGACGACCATATCGACTCACTAAGCCATACACTGGCCTCCGTTACGCTGGATCAAGCCCTGCCTCATCATCTGTCCAGGTCCATGATGGACATCACGGTAAACGGCCGCGCCACCACTTGCCTATTTGACAGCGGGAGCACAGAGAGTTTTATTCACCCCGACACGGTACGTAGCCACTCCCTCACGGTCCTGCCAACGCGCCATCGGATTTCTATGGCATCTAAGTCCCATTCAATGGACGTCGGCGGCTACTGTGTGGTGACCCTTTTGATTAGGGGCACAGAATATAAAAATTTTAAACTTCTTGTCCTGCCCCGTCTTTGCGCTGCCGTGCTGCTAGGGTTGGATTTTCAGTGCCACCTTAAAAGTGTCACATTAGCATACGGTGGACCCCTCCCCCCACTCAGTCTGCAACCAACACCTTTTAAATCGCCCGCCGCACACCACTTGCAGCCTTTCCACACTCAAAGTCCCCCCCCCTCCCTTGTTCGCTAACCTCACCCGCGACTGTAAACCCATCGCTACCAAGAGCAGGCGGTACAGCGCCGGGGACAGAGCTTTTATTAGCTCTGAGGTGGAGCGGCTCCTGAAGGAGGGCATTATCGAAGGGAGCACCAGCCCCTGGCGAGCCCAGGTTGTAGTCGTTAAAACCACCGATAAACGCCGCCTGGTCATTGACTACAGCCAAACCATAAACCGGTACACTCAGCTGGACGCATACCCCCTTCCTCGCATATCTGATATGGTCAATCAGATTGCGCAATACAGAGTATTCTCCACCATTGACCTTAAGTCAGCATACCACCAACTCCCCATCCGCCATGAGGACCGCCAGTATACTGCCTTCGAGGCGAACGGCCGCCTCTACCACTTCCTTAGGGTTCCCTTCGGCGTCACCAACGGGGTTTCGGTCTTCCAAAGGGAGATGGACCGGATGGTTGACCAGAACGCGCTGCAGGCCACCTTTCCCTAACTGGATAACGTCACCATCTGCGGCCACAACCAGCAGGACCATGACGCTAATCTAGAAAAATTCCTCCGTACGGCCCAGCGGCTGAACCTAACGTACAATAAGGAGAAATGTATGTTTCGCACCAAACGCCTTGCCATTCTCGGCTGCGTAGTGGAGAACGGAGTCATCGGGCCCGACCCCGACAGAATGCGCCCCCTTATGGAGCTCCCCCTCCCCCACTGCCAAAAAGCACTGAAGAGATGCCTGGGGTTTTTCTCTTACTATGCTCAGTGGGTGCCCCACTATGCGGACAAAGCCAGACCCCTCATCAAATCCACCTCCTTCCCCCTGACACCAGAGGCGTGTGCAGCCTTCACTCTTATCAAGAGCGATATTGCGAAGGCCACAATGCACGCAGTGGATGAGTCCATCCCCTTCCAAGTGGAGAGCGATGCATCCGACTTCGCCCTAGCTGCGACCCTTAACCAAGCGGGGAGACCCGTGGCCTTTTTCTCAAGGACCCTCCAGGGCCCCGAGATTCGACACTCCTCTGTCGAAAAGGAGGCCCAGGCTATTGTGGAAGCGGTGTGTCACTGGAGGCATTACCTGGCCGGAAAACGGTTTACCCTTCTCACTGACCAGCGTTCAGTTGCTTTTATGTTCAATAATAAGCAGAGGGGCAAAATCAAGAACGACAAGATCTTGAGGTGGAGAATTGAACTCTCCACCTACAATTACGATATCTTGTACCGGCCCGGGAAACTCAATGAGCCCCCAGATGCCCTATCACGTGGTACATGCGCCAACGCGCAGGTTAATAGACTGCAGTCCCTCCACAATGACCTCTGCCACCCGGGGGTCACCAGGTTCTTCCATTTCATCAAATTCCCTAACCTGCCCTACTCCATCGAGGAGGTCAGGACCATGACCAGGAACTGCCAAATCTGTGCCGAGTGCAAACTGCATTTTTATAGGCCAGACAGAGCAAGCCTGATCAAGGCCACTCGCCCCTTTGAGCGCCTGAGCGTCGATTTTAAAGGGCCCCTCCCCTCCTCTGACCGCAACGTGTACTTCCTCAACATAATTGATGAGTACTCCCGTTTCCCGTTCGCCATCCCTTGCCCAGACATGACCAGTACCACGGTCATCAAATGTCTGAATGACCTCTTCGCCCTGTTCGGGTTCCCTAGCTATATACATAGCGACAGGGGCTCATCTTTCATGAGCGACGAACTTCGTCAGTACCTGCTCGCGAGAGGTATTGCTACGAGCAGGACCACCAGCTACAACCCCCGGGGGAACGGCCAGGTGGAAAGAGAGAACGCGACGGTTTGGAAGGCCGTCCTCTTAGCCTTAAAATCTAAGGGTCTTCCGACCTCTCGCTGGCAGGAGGTCCTCCCTGCGGCGCTCCACTCCATCCGGTCACTGCTTTGTACTGCCACTAATGCCACCCCTCATGAGCAAATGTTCGTTTTCCCCAGGAAGTCCACATCGGGAACCTCGCTACCGACATGGCTGACTTCTCCTGGGCCCGTCCTACTGCGGAGGCACGTGAGGACCCATAAAACGGACCCCCTGGTCGAGAGGGTGAACCTCCTACACGCCAACCCCCAGTATGCCTACGTGGCGTACCCAGACGGGCGGGAGGACACGGTCTCCATACGAGACCTCGCACCCTCGGGTGCCCCTGAATTACCACCGTTATCCCCCACCACTTCTCCCAACCCAACCCCTGTAGACGGCATGCCGGAGCCCCAGGACCCTTCGTTGACCACCCAGACACCAGATTCGACGTTGGATACTGCACCACCGCCGCCGCCACCACGACGATCAGGACGTCATACAAGGCCTCCTGATAGACTTACCTACACGAACTTGTAGTACACTTCACCCCGCCGGACTAAATTTTAAACAAGGGGTGAATGTGGTAAACCACTGTTATTGTATCCTACTGTTATCGTTATTGCATATTGTTACCTCTGGTTGGCGCTGTGTACCAATGCATGCCTCAGCTGGCTCCGCCCACATGACCAGGTATAAAGGTGGGTGTTTCGGCAACCCACTTCCTTCTTGGAACCAGTTGGCCACAAGAGGCATGCTCTGTTCTTTAGGTTAATAAAAACCTCTTCATTACTTTCCTAATTCATCGCCTTTTATGGAGTAATTGATAAGCGTATCAGAAGGCAATTGTTCAATTCATACAGACGCGTCAAGAATTTTGTGTCAAGCCAATTCATGCTTGGACCCAAAGCATGTTGGGAGACCAATACTTTCTGGAGAACAGATCAACGGTGCTTACAGTGCGATTTCTACCCTCTCACACCACCTCAATCTGGACGTGGGCAAAGTTCTGGGAAGTCTGGCAAAGTTCTCTACCAAGCAAGGTCTTTGGAATGGGGACGGTATATGGGAATCATGCAAGCATATCAGTGCACATACCTGGTGGAAGGGACTTTGTGCATCTGAGGCCCTGTCACCCATTGCATCAGTGATACTCCAAATCCCACCTTCATCAGCGGCCTCTGAACGAAACTGGTCACTTTTTGGGAATACGCATACAAAGGTGCGCAACAGGCTGACTAACAAGAGAGTGGAGAAACTGGTGGCTATCCGGGCGAACCTACAACTTATTGAGCCAGATACAGAAGTGTCCACCACACAGCTAGACAGTGACACAGAGGAGGAAATGGACACGTCAGAGCCAGAGTCAGAGAATCAAGAGGAGCAATGATGAGTAGAAGACTCAGAAGACTCATGAGTAGAAGACTCAAAGGGACAAAATAAGGACAAATTACAGACTAAATAAGCTGACGCTCTTTTTATTTTATTTTAGATGGGTCTTTTTTGTGGGGGTTCAATAAAGTTCAAAATTATAACCTAAATAAAGTTTTGAAAGCCTGTTTTTATTTGTATGGAACAGTATGTCTATTTTGATGACAAAGATAATATAAGGGTCAGAGACAAAAACCATCAGTGTGTGAAAAAACTAAAAATTCCCATAAATTCCCATGGAAAGTTTCCTCTTTTAAAAATTCCCAGAATTTTGCAACCTTAGTTGAAGGCGACTGAATAAATATCAGTTAGATTTAATTTCATGGTCCATAACAAAAGCAATGATATAAAAAGCTCAAGCAGGTACTTCATCAAGGTCACGTGAAAAAATAAGATAGGAAAATTGCCTGTTCATAAATCTGTGGAGGCTACACGATGCTCAGTTGGGAAAGGGTTTCAGTGCATACATTTTACTGATTATAAAAGTACAAACATTTGCAATTTTTAAAATTAATTCTTAGCTCTTCCCTAATATTTTGGACAGTTAGCTAAATGATTTGCATTTTATAAAACTGTATATCTTTTGTAGCTTGCAGGACAAATAAATGCTGTAGCACAATAGCTTATTTGCATATGCATACACATTTAGCCTTTCCTAGTACTTTCTAGTTACATGGTTGAGAATAATTTAAATAAATAGAAGTCACTAAATAAAAAACACTACATAATTTCACAGCTTGCTTCCTAAAGCAAAACATTAAAAAGTTTTCTTTCATAAATCTAAGCACTGTAATGTAATTTGCTGTGCTACATCAAAATAGCGATTGCTTAATATAGAGGTTTACAGATAAAATTAAGGTTTATTTTCCTCCAGTGTTTACTGAAATTAGGTTTTCATGCAAGAACTATTGACTACATGCCTGCCAGTGTTTTCACAGATCCCATTTAACCTTCCATGATTTCTACTTACCTAGAGGCTAGTAGCACGATATAGATATATGGACTAAACACTACATCGTACAGGGAAACCGCTAAATGAATAGTAAATTACTCCATGATAAAAGCAATGACTGAGTCATACAGAAAACCTTTTTTGACTAATTAAGGAATTCCATTGACTATATACAACATGCTATAGAAATAACTACAGCATACCTGGTATCTTTGCCCAAAAACAATCTTGTAACACTTCTGACAGTGACATGGTATATACCTTGGTTTTGTTTCACATCACAAAAATTGCTGCTTGCATTCAATGATATAATGTGATAACTATTATTGAAGGCATACCACAAGATGGCAAATATTTATGGACCACACACCTGCCTCTAACGTTCACTCGTCAAGTTAAGCACCTGTTGATACTTTTCTTCAAACCCAGTTCATAAGACGTTTTCGATCCATACAAGCTGCAGTAATTTGCATTAGTTTTGTGGCACTGTCCTTCACTGAGCCAAAGCAGAAACTTCCAAACACAGTAAACTGGAAACCCAAGATTTCTACTCAATACTTGCGTGGGTAATATTTTATTTGTTCCTCAATAGTTCCATCATACAAATTCTTGCACCATACTCTTACATTTAAACTAATTTATCCACTCATTACTACATCTGACCAGTTTGTCGATACAGTATACAGTATGGTGGAAAGAGGAAGGAGGAGAAACAACTGAGCACGATAGAAGTTAAAAATGGGGTCCAATCGAAACTTGCAACGAATGAAAACAATTAGCTGGTCACATCGTAAAAAAATGAACTGTAACTAATGAACTCAGCAGAAAGTCAAATGTTTTGTGCATAATTATAAATGTAACAGATTTCAGGGGTTTGCACTAGATATTCTCTCGCGCTCTCTTTCAACATACATTCACTTTCCTTGCTAAATTGGTTCAGACTTTTAAAATACAGGTAACTTCCTATTGCTGCCTGCTAGAACACAGCTCACCATCTGCATGAGAGAGTGAACAAACGGACAGACAGAAAACACCACACATTTCTGCAACCTGCCATAAATCTCTGAGATGGGCTCACTAAGCTGCCAATCAAAGTTACTACCCAGAGTGGAATGCCGATTCTGCGATATGGGAACAGGAAGCTCCCGCATTTCTGTTTTAGTTAAACCTCCACCCTCCCCCGCAGCACAAATGGAATGGGATTAAAACTGGCTTCTGAGGTGTTGCGAGGAGTAATCTCAATAGCACGCAATGTTTGAGATTGTGTGGAATGAGCCACCCACTGAATAGCTAATTAACACTTTAATTCACTATGGTTGAGATTAATTTCAGGCTACTGGCTTATTGCAGAGAAAAAACGCTGTGTGCAACCTTGGAAGTTAACTCTTTATAAGCCGAATTTTACATTACAGAAATGTAAGTTAAAAATCCAGCTCAGGCAACATAGGTAAAATCCAAGTACAGGAAACTTCGCGATATCCGGCACCAACGAGACCGGCGTGATGCCGATCTATGAAAACTTCCGGACATGCTAATGTTGAAGGATACGGAGGTTTTCATCTCCGTATCCGACAACAAACACTGTTGCTTAGCAACAGCTTGTAAACAGTCGGCCCGTACCTTGGAAGCATCTCTGTAGCTTAGCAACAGCTGCAGAGAGGCTTTCCAGAGACTGTTTAAAAAAAAATGCTAGCAGAAGAAAAAAAAACGAACAAAACGGCTGCTGATTTCTGCCGTTAGATCGAGGTTTCCGGCCATACAACCTCCGGATAAACCAAAGTTTCCTGTAGTCTACTAATAAATTACAAATACTTACACAATCTTGAAGTTCAGGTGCCATTTCATCAGAACCCTGCAATTGTAACTCGCCTGTATCCCTCTGTTGTACATATTGAAATAACTAACGTATAGCTTGTCTACTTGTCTGGTTTGAAATGTACTTTGCTTATTTAAAATAATTAAAAAATTAAGGTATTCATTATTTATTTAAAGTAGCTCTGTTTTGCAGAACTGTTGCATAATAATTAAACACTTTGACATCTTTTCCACGAGAAACTGAAAATTTCATTCAAGAAACTATCTTCTTCATTGTAAAATAATGATGCTAATCATGAATGAAGATGCAATAAATATTAATAAATATGGCCTGGTGGTGATGAGATAATAGTTGTGAACTGAACTGCCCATAACACTGACAGTATTAGACTTTGCCATGCAAATGCATCAACTGTGTACAATAATGAAGAGCTATTAAGGCTATTGATTTGCTGATTTCAATTGATAGCTTCCAGGCTAAAGTAGCACATCAATATTTGCATGAGTAATGCCCAGAAGGTAACAACAGTGACAAATGCAAACCTCCATTAGCATTATAGTAAAATATTAATTGGTACGTATGAACAACAGTAGAAAATAGAAGATAGACATATAAGCAGACCCATCTGTTGTAATAAATATTCGCCTGCCTCAAGCTACATTTTCCAAATGATGGGGATTGGCAGAACATGATAAAAATGCCTTTTTTTTTAATGGAAGGCAGTCCCCATCGAAGGAAAATCAGGCAGGTTGTCCAACTAGTGGCTGATATGACAACACCAGTTGTATGCCTTTACCGAAGTTGAAAGTTTCCCCCTATGTATTTATGGGATGCTAGCACAAAGATTAACTTTTTTTCTTCAATTTCAGGATTTCCTTCATATATTAAATGGTTCTCTCTCCCAGGACAAGGTGGCTTATGAAACAAATCATTTGGAGTAGCTCAGAACAAATGTACACACAGAATGCAACAACCATTCAGGTTGAACGATTCTCAACTAACTCAATAAGCAACTTAACTGCAAGGAAATAACAGAAGAAAATAAACAGGCAGTAAGAGTTGTAATGCTTACCCATTACTCCTGCTTATAGGAAAGAAATAACTGATCCAATGGGAGTGCTCTTTAGTCTGGCCAAAATAAAAATGCAAAAAAGTTCAATAACTGTCCATTTAATGGAAGCAGCTTTCAGCCATATGGATAAAAAAGTAAAAGAGTAAGAAGAAATTCAGGTATGCCATGCAAGTAAGGTCTTAGGGTAACTTGAGTTGGAGTGTAAATATTGTGTCAAAAATTACTGCCTGTATTGGGGTCAATACCAGAAAACCCAAATACCAGGAGAAGAACCTTAAATCCCATGAGATTGCATACTTGCTAAGAGAGTGTATAGCCTCTTCTTGGATAACTTTGCTTGGATTTTTAAGAAGAAGGATGGGTCCTTCCTCTACAAATTAGAGGAAACAGAACCTATACTTCTGTTGAACTCATGACACCCTCTCAATAGCAGAGATAATAAACTCATTTAAATACATTACGTAGTGGTAACACCATCATCGTGGCAATTAGAAATTTGCATAGCACCTGGTGTATTGGAGGGATGTGATGCCCATTATTTCCTCCCAATAGAGAAAGCCTCCTACAGGAATAGGTGAACCAAATTCTGCAATACTGTCCCCTAAAGTTTTTCAGCCTCATACATTGATCACTGTTGGCATGGATGAGTAGATATCCAAGGCTCACTGCATGTATTGGCTGTGAGGCACAATCTGAGGTCATACCTCAATGCTGATCAACATGATGAAGAAGCAACAGTAAAGCATTTTCCACTGCTTGCATGTACTACCAACAGTTATCCTTGGAAAACTGTTGGTTCCTTTCTCGGTGTTGATCGGGAGATTTTTTTGGAAGGAGGGCTGTAAGGACAAAGAATCCTTTGGGCGCTTGGAAATCTCTACTTACATCTAATTAGTTGTCAGTCTGAAAGCAAGATTCTGTTAAAAAGAAATAAAAACTGCAAATGGTAGAAATCTAAAACAAAATCATAAAATGGAAAAACTCAGCAGTTCAGTCAGCATCTGTTGAGAGAAAAGACAAGTAAATGTTTTGGACTGAACTGAACTTCAGAACTGAACACTGAAACAAACAACAGATACCGGTACTTCAATTATAGATTGCAAATCAATTGGCTAAATGAATTGCAACCTGCTTAAAAAAGCAGGAAATTGTTAAGTGATATTGAAGGTCATCTCAGTGAGGCAATGGAAAGACATTAAAAAATCAAGAGAACATACAACTAGCTAAGGCCTACCCAAGGAAAAAGGAAAGTCGGTATGTGGGGGGAGCGGAGTTAGATTTACGTTTCGGGTGTAGACTCTTCATCAGAACACTCCAATATTTCAATTATCCTTTTAGACCTGCATCTACAAGGTTTCTCGCTTCGTTTCTGCCAATTACCCTTAAATTTCTCACCTTTTTACTTGGATGGGCCTCTGAACTGTTTGCACATTTTTTTTTAACGTCTCTCCACTGCCCCACTGAGACCTTTTGTGTCATCTAACATTGCCCCACTTTACTTTAAGCAGGTTGCAGGTCATTCAACCCATTAATTGCGAGAGAGCAGAAAATGCTGGAAATACTCGGCAGGTCAGGCAGCATCTGTGGAGAGAGAAACAGAGTTAACGTTTCAGGTCGATGACCTTTTGTCAGAACTGGAAAAAGCTGGAGATGGAACAGGTTTTTAAGCAAGTGTAGGGGCAGGGAAAGGGGGAGGGGAGGAAAGAACAAGGGTCATCGACCTGAAATGTTAACTCTGTTTCTCTCTCCACAGATGCTGCCTGACCTGCTGAGTATTTCCAGCATTTTCTGTTTTTATTTCATATTTCCACCATCCGCAGTATTTTGCTTTTGTAACTGGGAGAGCGCCTTTGGCTTAGTGGTAGCAGTCACGTCTCAAAGCCAGAAGGAGCAGTTCACGTTGTGGCTTGTCAGACGGTTAATCAGCCTACAAATGCTTCCACTACTTCACACTATTCTCCAAGGAAAGAGCGTGAAGATACGAAAACAACAGCATCCCATTCATTTCTTTTGTCATTGTAGTATCTGTTGGATCATTCCCACTACCTATTTTTCCTGATTTTATTAAAATGCTTGTTTATCTTTCAGTTTCCAATTCTGAAGAAACGTTCTGCCCTAAGTGCTGACATGTCTTCTCTCTACAGATGCTGACTGGCCTGTTATTTTCACATTCTCTGTTCTTGTTTCTGTGAAGAAATTTGTTTACCCACACCAAAATGGGGCTCTTGATGCCTTTTTTTCCCTCATAAGATGTGCTTTATGACATTCAATCTTCTGACTTTGGTTTAGTCAGATTCAACATTTCCATTATCATTCTGATGCCATTAGCTTGAATAACTGGGCCTAAATAAAAAGACCCTATGGGTCCATTCACGTACGCATTTTGCCTGCTGCTCCAAACCCGAGCCCATTATTTCTATCTCCCTTTTTTTCCCCTTTTGGCCCCTCTCGGGCCCTTCTCTCCCATCTTCTCCCCTTCCCAGTCATGCCACCTTTCATTTCTTCCCTCTCTGGTACGTTACCCCCGCCCCCCCCCCCATAAACACAAACCTAACCCATCACTACTCCTCTGCCTTCTTACTCTCCTGCCACCATCCCATGGTTGACTCCCACTTGGATAAGCCCACAGCTACCATCTGTGACTCTCTTGGCATTCTTTGAAGGGTCCATTGAGGTACTCATCGCTGCCTTCCTTACGAGAAGCAACCCCAACTGCCCCTTTCTCGCCCATCTTCCCACTCAGAGCGTACACTGGGGCTAATCTCACCAACCATCTTTCTGTTCCACTCACCCCATCTGCCACCGCCCCACCCAGTCAGCAGATCAACAATCACCACCTCACTTCTCATTTCCCTCCAGAATGTCCATCCACTCGCGAACAAGGCCCTTGCCATCCATGAGGGCAGGTGTGAATTCACAACCCTTTGACTCAGAGGCAAGAGTACTACCAAATGAAACAAGGTGACAATGTGGTGCACTGGTGGGACAGAATAGAGGTACCTGACCTGGGAATGTTTGATGCTGAAACTGTGTGCCCAAAGTAGTTTGCTATTCTCCAGTGTTAACATCCCTCAGTTAATCAGCACCAAGTTCACCCACAACAAGAGATAACATGTTGATAAATTATAATTAATGCGAGATAGCAAGTTGTTCTTATTTGAAAGAAATAAAGCTTGAGGCTAAATATATCTCAGCTCCATCTGCATCTGAGACATCTGCATTATGATTGTGATCTGCTGTCATCAGCACTGAACAATGAAGAAAGGTTTAAAAAGAATCTTTTATGAACTCTTTGCAACCCTGCTGCTTAAATAATTTTATTCGCTAATTACTGTCACAATGTCAGCTGTGGCTCAGTGGGTAGCACTTTCACCTCTGAGTCAGAAGGCTGTGGGTTCAAGTCTCACTCCAGGGACTTGAGCACAAAAATCTAGGCTGACCCTCCAGAGCAGTGCTGAGGGAGTGCTGCACTGTTGGAGGTGCTGTCTTTTGGATGAGACATTAAGAGTCTGCTCTCTCAGGTGGACATAAAAGATCCCATGGCACTATTGCGAACAAGAGCAGGGGAGTTATCCCTGGTGTCCTGGCCAATATTTATCCCTCAATCAACATAACAAAAACAGATTATCTGGTCAGTATCACATTGCTGTTTGTGGGAGCTTGCTGTGCGCAAATTGGCTGCCATGTTTCCTACATTATAACAGTGACTACACCTCAAAAGTACTTAATTGGCTGTAAAGTGCTTTGAGATGTCCGGTGGTCACGAAAGGTGCTATATAAATGCAAGTCTTTCTTTACGAATGAAAACATGTCCAACAGTATAAGTTAGTTTACATTGAATGCTTTTTGAAAATTGCAGTCAAAATCAGTTGTGCATTATCTTGTTGTATTAGAAACAAATAGTATTTAACTTTTAGCTGCCAGCCCACAATAATTCCTGATGGTTGTACACCTTTCCCCTGCCTGTCCATAAAATGAATCTTAATGAGGATCAATCAGCAGGTCAATAGATTAAGATCACAGTCACAGCCAGATGCTAAAGGAACCTCGGGAGGTTGACAATGTACACAGCAGGTGGCTGAGTCAGCTTAATGAGGCCACGACATATACGCTGGGGAGGCTTTCAACTTCCACAAGACCCATCTGTACAGACTAATGCTGCGTTTACCTTACAGAGCTGCCACCGATAGCAGCCCCAACTGTGGTGTCTATGTTGTAAGGTAAATAAGGTGGGACTGCTGCCTCTGCTGATTCCAAGAATCAACTAAAAAGGTGGGTTTCTTCAGGACTCTGGAGGTGGCAGCATAAGGTAATTTTGCATTTCTGCTTATTTAGTTCAGATCATGGGATGCCTATGATCAGTCTTCATGAGCCAGTTCTGTGTGTTTACACCACTAGAAAGAAAAAAGTGTGTCTACAATTCTGATACCAGGGTAAGAAAGCCAATTTTAGCACTGTAAATGGGGAGCCAGCATACCGATGTTGTTTTCCTGTGATACAAATCAAACAAACTTCAGTGTAATCTAGAGACGATGCCAGAGGGAGAGGCTGCCATTTTTGCCAGCTGCCAGTAGGCCGAACAGCTCACCCAAGTGGTTTTTTCACTTCTTGGTCTGTATGGTTCTCTCCCCTCATCACTAGGGTAAGGCTCTAGGGCCAGAAAATAAATGTGCAAATTTTGATTTTAAAACAACATCCCGTGCAGTTCTACAGTATGAACGTAGCACCGAGTACTCCAACCCCTTCAAAGTACTCGGTAAATTATACTAGTGAGTTCGGTTAGCCTTTGGTTACCCTATCCTAAGACAGACACGAATCAGGAATTTTAGACGGTGACAGGCTAATTAATTAAATCATATACGATCAACCAATTATTTCAAATCAATTAACCAATGCATTAAAACACCAGTATGTCCCAGATTTGGTTCTTCACATTCTTAAAGGGCAAAATTTACAAATTATGTGGTGCTTTCTAAATTGCTATGCTTCCATCAGCTTTCATAACAAAAGCTGCCTGACTATGCTGAAAATGCATTTAAATTATAGATCACAAATATTTAATATGAAGTTCGCAAGGTAGTTCTTCTAGATTTTACACTATAAATTATTAATTATCACAGCAGCTGAAAAAAGAAATCTGTTCTATTAATGGTAATACATGATGTCAGTGCCTTTAGCTTTTACTGCTGATCATGGGCTTAGGTCATTGTTACACACTCACATTGGGATAAAATATACTTCAGTATTCCTGAGTAATTGAACAAGCAAGTCTGACCTTTGACAAAAGCTAATGAACTGAAATACATCTTAATATATTATCTTATCATCTAGCATAGCACTTAAGGAATTGCACTTGCAAAATGTGACCTTTCCCAAATCGAATGTCGCTCCTGCAAACTTGAACATTGTCTCCCCAAAATTAATCAACATGAAGCACAAACGTTTAATGGTTGGTTTTATATTTGGTTTAAATAGACAGCATAATACAAGACAAAAGCTCATCATTTCAGAGTTTACTGTTTCGATTAGCCTGCGTGATTTTTGCAAAGCTATCAAGATACAAAAAAAAATGTAATTATATTTTTCACAAAGTGTGCAAAATTTTGGGGTATGCTGATCCAGGTTCTGAGAGTATCAAAATGTATACCTCAGGCATTTTACAAGCTTGCCTGGTTTCTGCCACTCAGTGCCCTCAGGACAGTTCTTCTTACGGTACAAAGCTGGTAGTGCAAAGTTTTTGCTTATTCAATAGGAGCAACACAAATAGCATGGGTTTACTTTGCTGTAGACCAACATGAGTTTTTCCAGCATTTTCTGTTATGTTAAAAAATAGGTCTTGAACTTGTATGGAATTTTTCTCCTTCATTGTGGGTGTAAAATGATGGACATATCTTTTATTCCAGCAGAGGAATTTCTCAATGATAGGTCAATTCAACTGCAAACATAAGAGTGGCCGGGTAAAGCTATAGATTGCTCCTAAGAAACTGATAATATTTACTGAAAGGCACATATTAAGCAAATTGAGTAGTACACAATTTATTAAACACCAGAATAATAATTTTGCAGTGGATAATGTACAGAATACTATAAGTGTATGTTATAAGGCTGTAACACTATAAATCTTGTAACAAGGACTCCAAGTAAAAGACTTACATTATTAAATAATATAAACAGGACGATTCTGGCAGCAACAGTTCTGTGCTCACATATGTGCGTAACCATTATTTTCGGTCTTGATTTCTATAACTCTTGGCTTATTCTGAACTCAATGGAAATCAGTTGCAACATTTTGGGGGGAAAATTAACTGAAACCAAAATACTCATCTGGCATAAATAGTACACTATATTGTGAAGCATTTGATCATGATTTCTGTCTGAGATGTAAGGATGAACAGCAGAACTGACGTTCAGTTTTATTACTCCTGAGTTATACCATAAGTCTCACTCATTAAATAAAAATTATACCAAACATTTCAACCTATTGTATCCCATATTTATGTAACATGTGTTTTGAGATTTGCTATGTGAAAAACAGAGAACAGATGGCCATGAGTTTGCCACAAAGATGTAACACAATCTGCGGGTTCTGAAGAATGTCATAAACCACAAGAGTAAAGTGGCCATGAGAGTGTGTTACATCTTGGAGCACACATTTAAAAAAAAACATATACCAGGTAGTATATATTTGATTTCATTTGAAGTTGAAGGTTATTTGGTTGCATCACACAGGAATTGTTCTAGGAATTCTGTGTGAGTTGTAAGAATAATCACACAATCTAAATTTTGTGGATAATTTCAGTAACCTTGAGGTCAACTAGATTATATTAATTGCATTTGTACAGTTCAAATGAACATAAATAAAAGATTAGAAACCAAACCTTTGTGTGTTGTAAATTATTTTATTTGCATATTTATTAATATTAATGTCCATATTTCCCCTTCGCACAAAACACACAGGGCTGACACTAGAATATTTTTGGGATTTTGCTGTGTTCTCAATATTTCAGAGATCACTACTTGATTACCAGTGAGTTGACTATTTACAACTTAAAATTGTATTCTACCTGAGCCAACAGAAAATAGTAATGATCTGTGCTAAATCCCCCTTTATGTGTCCAAGATTAATTGCGTCCAAGCACAACAAAAACAATGAGATTTACAGCACATATTTAATTTGAATTTCTGAACAAAGAACTCCCCCCAACAGAGACACAGTGTCCTATTTTTAATCATTTAAAAAATAATACTAACCACTATACTGTATAACATACCTTCAGTACTCAGCAAGAAGTCATTATGTAAAGCACTTTGAAAAGTGCAAAATAAATGAACGTTTTATTTATTACCAACGAATCTGCTAATATACAGTAATAGTCACACTCAAATCAGGAGCTGGTGCTTGGGAAACCAACAGCATTATGAATCAGGAATTGTTCCTGAAATAGGCCATGCCAGGAGCAGCACCAGGCATACCTAAAAATGAGGTGCCAACTTGGGGGAGCAGCAACACAGGACTAAATGCATGCTAAAAAGCAGAAGCAACATGCTATAGACAGGGCTAAGCGATCCCACAATCAACGGATCAGATGAAAGCTCTACAGTCCTGCCACATCCAGTCGTGAATGGTGGTGGACCATTAAACAACTAACAGGAGGAGGAGGCTCCATGAATATCCCCATCCTCAATGATGGTGGAGCCCAGCACGTGAGTGCAAAAGACAAGGCTGAAGCGTTTGCAACCATCTTCAACCAGAAGTGCCGAGTGGATGATCCATATCAGCCTCCTCCTGCCGTCCCCACCATCACAGAAGCCAGTCTTCAGCCAATTCGATTCACTCCACGTGATATCAAGAACGGCTGAGCGCACTGGATACAGCAAAGGCTATGGGCCCTGACAACATCCCGGCTATCGTGCTGAAGGCTTGTGCTCCAGAACTAGCTGTGCCTCTAGCCAAGCTGTTCCAGTACAGCTACAACACTGGCATCTATTCAACAATGTGGAAAACTGCCCAGCTGTGTCCTGTCCACAAAATGCACGACAAATCCAATTCGGCCAATTACCGCCCCATCAGTCTACTCTCAATCATCAGCAAAGTGATGAAAGGTGTCATCGACAGTGCTATCAAGCAGCACTTACTCACCAATAACCTGCTCACTGATGCCCAGTTTGGGTTCCGTCAGGACCACTCGCCTCCAGACCTCATTACAGCCTTGGTCCAAACATGGACAAAGGAGCTTAATTCCAGAGGTGAGGTGAGAGTGACTGCAATTGACATCAAGGCAGCATTTGACCGAGTGTGGCATGAAGGAGCCCTAGTAAAACTGAAGTCAATGGGAATTGGGGGAAAAACTCTCCACTGGCTGGAGTCATACCTTGCACAAAGGAGGATGGTTGTGGTGATTGAAGGTCAATCATCACAGTCCCAGGACATCGCTGCAGGAGTTCCTCAGGGCAGTGTCCTAGGTACAACCATCTTCAGCTGCTTCATCAATCATCTTCCCTCCAACATAAGGTCAGAAATGGGGATGTTCAGTGTCATTCACAACTCCTCAGATAATGAAGCAGTCCATGCCCGCATGCATCAAGACCTGGACGACGTTCAGGCTTGAGCTGATAAGTGGCAAGTAACATTCGCGCCACAGAAGTGCCAGGCAATGACTATCTGCAACAAGCGAGAGTCTAAACACTGCCCCTTGACATTCAATGGCATTACCATCACCGAATCCCCCACCATCAACATCCTGGGGGTTACCACTGACCAGAAACTTAACTGGACCAGCCACATAAATACTGTGGCAACAAGAGCAGGTCAGGGGCTAGGTATTCTGCGGCGAGTGTCTCACCCCGACTCCCCAAAGCCTTTGTACCATCTACAAGGCACAAGTAAGGAGTGTGATGGAATACTCTCCACTTGCCTGGATGAGTGCAGCTCCAACAACACTCAAGAAGCTCGACACCATCCAGGACAAAGCAGTCCGCTTGATTGGCACCCCTTCTACCACCTTAAACATCCACACCCTCCACCACCGGCGTACCATGGCTGCAGTGTGTACCATCTACAAGATGCACTGCAGCAACTCACCAAGGCTTCTTTGGCAGCACCTCCCAAACCCGCGACCTCTTCCACCTAGAAGGACAAGGGCAGCAGACGCATGGGAACACCACCACCTCCAAGTTCCCCTCCAAGTCACACATCGTCCAGACTTAGAAGTATATCACCGATCCTTCATCGTCGCTGGGTCAAATTCCTGGAACTCCCTACCAAACAGCACTGTGGGAGTACCTTCAACACACGGACTGCAGCAGTTCAAGAAGGCAGCTCACCACCACCTTCTCAAGGGCAATTAGGGATGGGCAATAAATGCTGGCCTTGCCAGTGACACCCACATCCCATAAAAACAAATTTTAAAAAAGGCCAAAATAACTCAAGATTAGTTTAAATTATATTCTTCTAAATTAGAGCAAGATCCTAGTAGCAGAAAAACAGTTTGCCGAATCACAAACCAACAGACATGCACACTATACTTTCTTAAATCACCGTTACAATTTAAGAAACTCTTTCAGCATGGTGACTGGCAGTAACTAGCGCAATTCACATGCATTTCAAGACCCATAAGGCCTAGAAATTGGACTACGAAGCACCCATTTTCAGGTGCTAAATGGCTTCCTAAGCCTCCAATATGACAGGCAGAAAGTGCACACTCATTACAAGCTGTAAGTGTGCCGCCCGGGATATTCATGTAGGCAAAAAAATAGGCATCCAGGGTCCACGCCTGAAACAGGGGTTAGGTCCTTTGCGTATTCAAATAAGGGGCCTAATGCCTTTTTGAAGGCCCCTCTGCAATATTGGGTTGCCCTGAACGCAGCCAATACCAGGTCTACATGTGGCCTTACAAGTGGCCCTTAAATGGACTGCTGCAGGCCCCAACCAACAAGGTGGGTTTAGAATATACTTAGCTGTATGTGGCGCTGTGAGGATCAGGAGCGCTGCTCCCCCCACATTAAAACCACGCAGGCTGCTGTCCCCCTCTTTGATCACTTACCCCCCTTAAGGACATATCTGATCATCGAGACCTCTTTGCCGGGGAGCTGCATGGGGACACCCATTAGATGTCCACAGCTCACCAACTCCATGATAATGAGGCCAGAGGCCCAATATCAAATGTGTGTTGAGCCTCTCCATTCAGACGCAGAGAAGATTCTTTTGGGTGCACTTGAATTTCTAGGCCACAAACTTTAATTTAAGGTGTACATTGAGGTTAATATATCAATTAGGGAAATATGTGGTCAAGGCAAATCCCTTATTAAGTGATGGAAAAATCGGGGTTTTAAAATGATACACTTAACTGAAAAATAATACATTGCCGTTTACAAGAACAAATGGCTGTTAATAACATACAAAAGTTAGATGCTTCTATTCAGATCAATCACTCTAAACAGCCTGCGGTCTCAGTAACAAGGGACTTCAACTTTTTAAATGTATAATGTTAGCAAAAATTTAATTTTATCTACTTCAATTCAGTACAGTAGGCACAGCTGGTATCATCAGTGGAAAGGGCAGTTTTTCTGTTTGCACAGGTGGCATGAGTCATATTTTAAACGATACTTTTTAATGCCATTTCATGTCGGATTCATACAAGCTTGATGACAACATAGGTGCTAACACAATTGACAAGGGGCAATGGTGCAACTTGGTTATTCAGCTTATGCAAAGACCTCCACGATTCATTCGTGGCTGTGTATTCTGTTCACACAATGTTTGTGCTATTGAGATGCAATTTCAGTCATGTATTAGTTATTTCACTGGACTTGTAAATTTATGACAATCACATTTTTGGGGATTTTCTTTTTTTGAGTAGAAATTTTGATTCAGCAAGGTGATAGACATTAGTGTTGGGGAAATAAATACTTTCCCATTTCAACCAGCCAATGTCATCACTAAGCAGTCAAGTCAGGCAGAATATTCCCAACTGCCCCAATAACGTGCCTCAGCACCATTCTCCAACTGAGTTTTTCTATTTGCTGCATAAGCCATCCTTATGGTCTCTCTGAATGAGGGAAAGAATTTAGTGCAAAATGTGTGGTCATTCTGTGTTGGGGATGTTTACTCACTAAGTTCAGACTGCCTAATTTTCTAGCATACAGTAACCTTACAAACAATACAAAGACTTTCATCTCACTAGTCAAGGCTGGATCTGAACTCAAGTCCCAGAGGTAAAAGGACTGCGCCAATTCTAGGTACCATCCAATTGCCCAATTTTGGAGATTTTGAAGATGTCTGGAAGTCATTTGTGAAAACATACGAGTGCAAATTCACAGGGCAAAAATTAGAGTATAAAATTAAAATAAACACATTTCTCACAAAGAAAATGCTGATTTCATTATTATTATATTATAGCGTTACTTCACAAATGTTACAAAAGCAAACACAGTTGGGGCAGTGTTCCACTGTTAACAATAGATAAGTAGTGACTGAGTTATGGAGGACTGCATGAGTGGAACAGCTGGGTATTTCATAATGCTGTAATGAGCTTTCTGTCACCTGCTGTTTCAGGTACCATATTAGGTTTGAATGTCAACTTCCACTTGAATTCCAACCTATAACTAGAGAGACATGAGTTCACTAAATGCTTAATTACTACCAGGCCAAACAGTTTAATTTATAAAGTTTGTAAATGTGCCAATCCAGCCATTGAAACATCAAAAAGACACCAATAGATCTCCCATGGCATTGCTCACATGTTGCCCGGGGTTTGGAGTTTATAACAGAAATAAGAAGTAAAAGGTGGCTGACATTCTCATCAGTGGCCATCACTCCTCCATGAAATAAACAAATACTTCTTAACAAATTATAATGACAATAAAATCACGTGTCTTTGAAGGACCATGCAAAATAATACCAGAAACACAGCAGATGATAAAATTCTGCAATAGCCCTCTGCAGGGGGATGGGATACAGAGTGGAGCTATAGTAGGGGGTGATTTACAGCCAAATACGGAGGAAAAAACAAGTCAGCTGGGAAGGCAGAGCAAATATGTGAAGGCAAAAGGGAATATGGTAAGGCTGGAAGGCATTTATTTTAATGCAAGGAGTCTTGCAAATAAGGTGGATGAACTGAAGTTGTTGTTGAACACATGGGAGTACGATATTGTTGCTATCACGGAGACATGGTTGAGGGAGGGTCAGGACTGGCAGCTCAATATTCCGGGGTATAGAATCTTCAGGCGAGACAGAGGGGGGTGTAAAAGGGGAGGGGGTGTTGCAATATTAATTAAGGAGTCAATTACTGCTGTAAGGAGGGATGATATATTAGCGGGTTCCTCTAATGAGGCCATATGGGTGGAACTTAAAAACAAAAAGGGGGCAAGCACTTTGCTGGGAGTGTACTATAGGCCCCCAAACAGTCAGGGGGAGATAGAGGAACAGATATGTAGGCAAATCTCAGAGAAGTGCGAAAATAATAGGGTAATAATAGTGGGGGATTTCAACTTCCCCAATATTAATTGGGATAGTCAGAGTGTGAAAAGCTTAGAGGGTGCAGAATTCTTAAAGTGCATCCAGGAGAGCTTTGTGAGCCAACATGTAGAAAGTCCTACAAGAGAGGGGGCGGTACTGGACCTAACTCTAGGGAATGTCGCCGGGCAAGTGGTGGAAGTGTCAGTAGGAGAGCATTTTGGCGACAGTGACCATAATTCGGTGAGATTTAAGGTGGTCATGGAAAAAGACAAAGACGGCCCGGAAATAAGGGTTCTAAATTGGGGGAAGGCCGATTTTAATATGATAAGGCAGGATCTGGCCAAAGTGGACTGGGAGCAGCTACTTATAGGAAAATCCACATCAAAACAGTGGGAGACTTTCAGAAGGGAAATAGAGAGAGTACAACGCCAACATGTTCCTGTAAAGGTCAAGGGTGGGACCCACAAGCAAAGGGAACCTTGGATGACAAGGGATATACAAAAATGCATTAGGAAAAAAGGGGGGCTTTTGGCAGTTGCAAAAGACTAAAGACGGAGGAAGCCCTAGAGGAGTATAAAAAGTGCAGGGGCATACTTAAAAAAGAAATTAGGAGGGCGAGGAGGGGCCATGAAATAACACTGGCGAGCAAAATAAAGGAAAATCCTAAGATGTTTTATAAGTATATTAAGGGCAAGAGGATAACCAGGGAAAGGGTAGGGCCCATTAGGGACCAAAGTGGCAATCTGTGTGTAGAGCCAGATGATGTAGGCGGGGTTTTAAATGAATTTTTTGCATCTGTGTTCACTATGGAGAAAGACGATGTAGACATAGAAATCGGGCAAGGGGACTGTGACATACTTGAACATATTAGCATCGAGAGGGAGGAGGTACTAGCGGTTTTAGCAGGCCAAAAAGTGGATAAATCCCCAGGCCCGGACGAGATGTATCCCAGGCTGTTGTATGAGGCAAAGGAGGAGATTGCAGGGGCTCTGACACAAATTTTCAGAACCTCTCTGGCCACAGGGGATGAACCAGAGGACTGGAGAACAGCTAACATAGTACCATTATACAAGAAGGGTAGCAGGGATAAACCAGGGAATTACAGGCCAGTGAGCCTAACATCTGTGGTAGGGAAAATATTGGAAAAAATTCTGAGGGACAAAATTAGTCTCCACTTGGAGAGGCAAGGATTAATCAGGGATAGTCAGCATGGCTTTGTCAAGGGTAAATCATGTCTGACAAATCTGATTGAATTTTTTGAGGGGGTGACTAGGTGTGTGGATGAGGGAAATGCTGTGGATGTGGTTTACATGGACTTCAGCAAAGCTTTTGACAAAGTCCCGCATAGGAGACTGGTCAAGAAGGTAAGAGCCCATGGGATCCAGGGTGCCTTGGCGCGTTGGATCCTAAACTGGCTGAGTGGCAGGAGGCAGAGGGTGATGGTCGAAGGTTGCTTTTGTGACTGGAAGCCTGTGTCCAGTGGGGTACCTCAGGGATCGGTGCTGGGTCCCTTGCTGTTTGTGATCTACATAAATGATTTGGATGAGAATGTAAAAGGTATGATCAGTAAGTTCGCGGATGACACGAAAATTGATGGGGTGGTAAATTGCGAGGAGGAAAGCCTCAGGCTACAGGACGATATAAACGGGTTGGTCAGATGGGCAGAAAAGTGGCAAATGGAATTTAACCCTGAAAAGTGCGAGGTGATGCATTTTGGATGGACAAATAAGGCAAGGGAATACACAATGAGTGGTAGGACCCTAGGAAGTACAGAGGGTCAGAGGGACCTTGGTGTACATGTACATAGATCCCTGAAGGCAGCGGAACAGGTAGATAAGGTGGTTAAAAAGGCATATGGGATACTTGCCTTCATTAGCCGAGGCATAGAATATAAGAGCAGGGAGGTTATGATGGAGCTGTACAAAACGCTGGTGAGGCCACAGCTGGAGTACTGTGTGCAGTTCTGGTCGCCTCACTATAGGAAGGATGTGATTGCATTGGAGAGGGTGCAGAGAAGATTCACCAGGATGTTACCTGGGATGGAGCACCTCAGCTATGAAGAAAGACTAAACAGGCTGGGGTTGTTTTCCTTGGAGCAAAGAAGGCTGAGGGGGGACCTGATTGAGGTGTACAAAATGATGAGGGGCATAGATAGGGTAGATAAAGAGGAACTTTTCCCCTTAGTAGGGGGGTCAATAACAAGGGGGCATAGATTCAGGGTAAGGGGCAGGAGATTTAGAGGGGATTTGAGGAGGAACTTTTTCACCCAGAGGGTGGTTGGAATCTGGAACTCACTGCCTGAAAGGGTGGTAGAGGCAGGAACCCTCACAACATTCAAGAAGCATTTGGATGAGCACTTGAAATGCCATTGCATACAAGGCTATGGACCAAATGCTGGAAAATGGGATTAGACTGGACAGGGATTGATGGACGGCGCAGACACGATGGGCCGAAGGGCCTCTTTCTGTGCTGTATAACTCTATGACTCTAAATGGTGGTGGCAAGTGAGTGTCGGGGTTGCGAGGAAAGGGGTCACCTGTTGTGGCTCCGGCTTGCAGAATGGGATCTGTTGTAATGCAAGGCTGCACTTGGGATAATTAGTAAGTGGCTGGGGCGTGGTCGCCAAACGCTAGACTGCCTGTGCCTTGCTTCTGGGCCCTAGCTCATGTCACTCACCTGCTGTCTAGCAACAGCCTGACCAGATTGGCTTGGCTGAGTGGAGAACAGATTCTTGCCAGCAAGCATGGCACACAGATGGAGTTGGGAGAGATGGTTCAAGGCTCAGGAAATGGTGGGAGGGAACAATCTAGGTGCAACTTCTACACAAAGCTTGACAGATAGCAGGAGGCTCAAGTCTGTGATAGAATGCACAGGATCGAGTGATGTGACTGTAAGTATGAGGCTATGCAAGTTAGTAATGCCAGCTGAGGCTTAGGTGAGGTGGGGGGGAAACCATGACTTCTGAAAATCAGGTAAATTATATTTCCAGCAATTTGATTGATTACTTTTTAGTGAATGGAAATTCATTTTATCCAAATCCCTGTCTCCACCTCAGCTTTATTTACCAACTGTCAAACACGGAACAATTCGATCAGCCATGTGCTTACCAGCAGCCAATGAGATTTTCCATTTTTAAATTATTACAGATAAATAGGCTTGTCCGAAAGTAACTTTGCACCTGAGCTATTTTTCTTCAGTTATTTTCTTCCTTAAAAAATTGCAAAAGAATTAGCTTTTATTCTACATATTAACACATCAAAAGAGAGTCAAAATCAACCTAAGAGATTCAAATCAATTACATTACCAATGCAATGAAATGGTTTTCATCTAGATTTTACTGCCCACAGAATAAATCAAATGTACATTTAAAATGTTTGCTGTTAAATACAATCCAATACTCTATTTAATAAGTGAGACCTCTACATAGATGGCATGTGAATTTGTTTTTACTACTGCTCCTAGAATATTGTTTAAATGTGCAAAAGGACGTATCTTTTGAATTTTGGAAGTCGGAAAAATGCAGCTTTTCGATCAATTAATTTATCATGATATATCTCACTTCCCTCTGCCTAATAAATACACACACTCACCACAGCAGGACTCTGGTCAATTCTGTTCTTTCTGACACTAACCCTATTAGACAGTGGCTGTACTCATTCACTCACTCAGGCCACGTGGGTTTTACTTTCAAGCACATTCAACTGATGCTTCAATACCATGTGCCACATGACTTGTTCATATAAATAGAGCAAATTAAACTGTCTCCACAGATATCCTATCACATTTGTACCCCGAATCGTCTATTTAACACGTGGGCAAGACACCACATTATCTGCCTGGAAAGGTCGACCCCTGGATATTAGATTCTGCCACAGTTCTCTCTTATACTAAACCAAGGGGAAACACTTAATCACCCTAGCCTTTTCAAGAAAAAATCAACTTAAAATTTGCCATGATGAAAAATCAATAAACCTGTAATTGCTTGGCTTATCATCATGTGGAAGGACAAATTGGGAAGCGAAGCTTGGCGTCTACACAGATTTCCCTGTAACACTGACAGTTTCAGGATCACTGGCTTGGAAAAGGGAAAGGTCTCCAAGTGATAATTAAATCTTCTCAAGCTGATTTTCTGCCAAATTTATTTCCCAAGAGTGTATAACCCTGATTTGCTGGTTACAAACCAGGCATAACTAATCAATCCACCACAGATGTACTACCTCTCTTTGTAAACATCAATTAAAAAGGTATAAAAAGCTTTAAAAAATATTTTAAAAGGTAGAAGTTTCTTACGGTTTTGTTAAGGACTGCTTAGAAAATACGTAGAGAACATACTTTTGTTTGAATTTATTTTTTATTTTTTAGTGTTCCAAAAGGTTTTAGTGCTATAACTAGATTGCTTAAACGCTTTTGATAAATACACCAACTGTGTTTGGTTGGCATCTCAATAATCAAAATACAAGTACTCTCAATAGTAATTCCTTTTAAAATCTAGTACTTCTGAAGTCTTATGGCGCAGCAAGTTGGAATTTCAAAATGCTGTGCCATACGGTAGTAGGATTAGGATCTGTGCACACAATTCAATACGTAAAAAGTATGTGTTCTCAATCGTGCCATTAGGGGGGGATGCTGAGCAGAGACTGGATTTTTGAAATGAGGGAAAATTGATACTCAAATCACCTTGGACTGCCCTGGTTCAACTCCTCACAACATTGCAAATGATGCTACCATTGACCTGGGAGCAAGTTGTTTGCCTGCTGTTCCTCTTGCTCAGGAAATGGGACAGGCAGATTTAAGATTGGGATGCAGTAAAAATATATTATTTCAAAACTGTTAATCGTTTGTTGTATTTCTTCACTGCTTAGCTGCAATGAACCCAATGAAGACTACTGCAACATTTATGCACAGGAATACAGGTAAATAATAACTGCAACATTTGCACTCCATTGATTAACATACTTCAACCAATTCCATTGTGGAATGGAGGATAGAGAGCTGACTAATGTACAATATGGTAGATGGTAGCCAAGTGCTACATTCAGTATTCCACAAGGGTATTGACTCTGCATGCTAATTTATTCAATCTGAGGTAACTCAAAATCAGCCAGTATGCTTGAACTCCAAGCTAACTGAGACTCAATCTCAATTGTAGGTCTCAGTCCCGAAGGACTTGGAGCTTGGAGGCTTGCTGGTCATTAACCAATGCTTGGCCATCACTCCCAAACACTACATGACTAAAAACATGAATACGCTCTCAATGCCCATTCCTCACAAATTTCAGTCCGTTCCACTTCTGTGAGCAGTTTGGCCTGCCAGAAATAAAATTATGTCCAAAAAAATAAAAATCTGTGTATGCGCGAGTAATATTCTTAACAGCGGTTGCATTTACAGTGCTTTATTTTCAACTTCAGTTTTCTTGCTTTCCCTACACAGCACCCAAGTCAAGGAGAGGGAAACGCACTGAGTGCTGGTGCGCGCAGGCCACACGGTCATGTTTTCTCTTGCCTGCCAGCTCTGAAAATCACCAGCAGTATAAACTGATGATTGTACGAGCTGACAGGTACAAGGACATAGGGTTTAAAAGCAAATTTGACACCCTTTTCAATAATAAACGGGGCATTAATCAGCATGAGGTCTCCACACTAGAATAGAACTCTGAAATCTGCACTACAGCCATTAGTAGATAGATAGCGCGATTGCTCACAGTATCACTCTCAAGGTCGAATGACATTCGTAGAATGCAAGACCCTATTAGGGACTAGTGGCTGCTAGTCAACTAATTGGAATATGCAATATTCATATATATTGTATTTAGAAATATAACACAAGGAATATTTCTATAATTGCAATGAAATAATGATCAAATTTCCACAAGTCACAGAAAGCTACAAAGCACATGGAAAATTCAAAGGGCTAACCTAATAATTAAAATCATACTTGCATATATGTAGCACCATATCATACTGAAACATCTCAATCACGTCATACAATGAATTATTTTTCAAGTGCAGTTACTTATTATCTAGGCACACAGACTTTTTGATGCTACTACATGAGCAAGTAACTAGTGTAAATTATTGTACTTACAGAACTTCCCACAGGTTTTTAAAGCAGCTTGATGTTGTCACAATCACACTGTGCTGAATATAAATCTTTTACTTAATAGGTCCTGAGGTCAAACTCTCCTGGTACATCGGACAAAGGAATTGCTATTCTTGAGACCATAACTTGCTCCTCGGTTTACTTGCTGACTTCAAATATTTCGTATAAATTTAAAACATTCCCAAAGATTACAGAATAAAGGATAATAACATTCAGTGAGCTACAAAAGCAGCAGTTATACAAGATCAAACATGATGTAAAATTGCGTGGTGCTAAAAAATATTGTGATGATGCAGAACCACATTATTTTGCCCCGCAGAAAGCCCTCAGTTGCTGTTATGCATCACTGTGACAAAAATTTATTTTGCATAACCGCCAACAATACATTAGATTTCACCATTTTGTATTTTTGAAAATCTCACACAGTTACTTAATGATTTAAAAAAAACCTTCAGGATATTACAAAAAATATACACTAGTTAAATGTAAACTCAGTTGCACAATAATTCAAACCAAGCAATGTTTATTTTGTGACTAAAAATAAAGCAATCTAATTACACTCACATATTACTGCTCATTTCTATGAAGAACATGCTATTTACCAACAGTTCTCTAAATTTTGTGTGTCCTTCAGCTGGCAGTGAAGACTGTGGTAATTAAAAGATTTAAAGCAGCACAAACCCCTAGCCTCTAATCTAATGCCTAGGTCAGTCGCTTGTAGATTCTAATTTGTCCTCTATTTGTATTCATGACATGATGGTTCTGAATATTTAACAGCAAACCAGCAGGAGTGTATTTTGTAGGGCTTGGAGGTCAAATAATTTGATTTTCAAGCAGATTACAGTTAACACTATTGTCCAGTCATTCACTTGTTTGTTGCAAAGATATATAGAAAAAAGTTAAGCTACAAGTACCGCATCGTCAATTACAGAATATTCCAAAAAGCAAACAGACAAGAAAAGGATGAAAATTAATTTATTACCATTCTCACCAATTTTATGTTCTGGAAAGATAGAACAATTTATTCCTATTAAAGCAGGAAAGTCATTTTATATTTAAGCAACATTAATTGCTGCTCTGGATATAGATCTATGTCATTTGCAGCCAGTCAGAATTCAAACAAAATCCACTTGAAATCCACTTATAAAACTAATAAAGCACTTTTAAGTTTCTCCATAACCTGGAAGAATGACAAATGCAAAGCAAAATCAAAAAATGCTGCAAACAGACCAGTCAGTATCTCAAAAAGGTTAGAATCTTAGGTGGACACTCTTCTTCAGTTCTCAGACAATGGGTTCTACAATGTAAATACATCAACAAGACATGGAAAGCTGGCATGGATCATCACTGCCCTATCACCAGAAATAGGTAGTACTGATACTCCAAAATAGAGTTGTAGTCCAGAAGGGAAGGTAGTGGGGTACATGCCCCCAAGAAATTTTTTTTGAATGCTTTTTAATTTCCTGTAATGCTGGGACCAAATCCGGCAGATGAATTACTCAATGTGTCTCATCAGTTTTCCATGGTTCTATTTCAAGAGTTATCTTATCCCATTATCAGTTCTGACAGTCAACTATCTCCTCTTCTCCAATCAATTAAACAGCTCATTCTAATTTATTTTCTTCTCCTTGGTCCCTTCCCCCACCAGCACTCCCCACGCATTCCCTCAACCCTTGCTACGTTCCTTCTTACAAGCTGTTTATCTGTAATACCTACATAGAAGGCTATGTTTGAGACACTGATATTTTCCTTTCCTTACAGACGCTGCCTGGTTTTCAGTATATTCTGCACATTAGGTCTTGTTTATTTGTAGATTGCACTGGATTTGTGATTCACTCCCTTGCAATAGTCTCTCGCTTTGGCTTGGCTTCTTTAAAATTCCGATTCTACCTCCATTGTCTCTGTTTTACACGTCTTTCCTTCTGCGGCAGGATCACGAGGGTGCTCTGCGGCACCATATCTTTGCAAGATGCGCGGAAAGCCATAATTCCGGCAGCGGAGTGACCAGCCACAAGGAAACTCCAGTATGGAATGAATGGCTGATACCGAAGAAGGGCAAAGCCTCAAGTGCCTGCAAGACAGTTAGGATGGTGGGGGTGGGAATTGAAAGCCGAGGCCACGGAGGCATGAACCGTGCATACCAAAGTACCTTTGTCCTGGATCGTCATGAGTTCCTTTAATACATGTTTTAAAAGGCCATTCATTTACAGTTTTCACAGAATAATGGACAGAATTGTGGAATTCATCAATAAAACACCAGCAAAAATTCCAGAATAACGTAACATAGTACAGATACTAGTTGCGGGATAAATGTTGGCCAGAAAAAGAGGGAGAGCTCCTCTGCTTCTCTTCGAATAATGCCATCGGATCTTTCACATCCACCAAAAAGGGAAGAGAATGCTGGCACTTTCTATTTTTGAACAAATTAATGTGCAGCTATTGTGCAGTGCCAATTACCAATCACCTTATCCTGCACGTCAATGCCAGATATCCCGTTGAGTCATCAAGCATTTTCCATTAAATATGAAGGGAGAAGAGCCATTATCATGCTCGTGAAATGTACAAACCACAAAATCAACAAACACCTCAACTTACATCTTTATTTCACAAAAAAGGACACCCCTCAAGAAAATCTAGTGACAGCAACAGAAATGAGAGAAAGCTGCCAGGCCATGATTCATCACTTAAGTTATTTCATTCAAGACTGTGGTAACAAATAGCTTCAAAAGTTTCTACCAGATTCAGAAATCACAAAAAAAATGTTTTGCAGACACACAAAAGGAACCAGCATCACGGAGAATGTTTTGGCTCCGAAATCGCAGGATCTTTTAGTTAATGATCTTGAATTAGCACGCTTTTTTATC
This sequence comes from Somniosus microcephalus, assembly GCF_052327205.1. NCBI lineage: Eukaryota > Metazoa > Chordata > Chondrichthyes > Squaliformes > Somniosidae > Somniosus > Somniosus microcephalus. The sequence continues at coordinate 81,638,843 of NC_140992.1, forward strand.
TATTGGAACAGATGCCCGAAATAGGGAAAAAAGCTTTTCCCTGTACTTATTCATTATTTTTCAAGGATGGAAGAGATGAAATATGACGTACTTAATTTTTACCATGATAACGATGAGACAAGTGATGCTATTGCTGCATGTCTTTAGAACATTATAGAAGAGAACGGACACACGGGAAACTCTTTATTATCCGGCACCGATGGGATTAGCGTGGTACCGGTTTATCAAAAAGTCCGGATTACAGAGAGGTATAGTTTAAAAGGTACGAGAGCTCCGTACACAGCAACAAATCCAGGCTTCCCTGTTGCTTAGCAACATGTGCAGGAACTCCGGCCACAGACCAAGCATCCCTGTTGCTTAGCAACGAGTGCAGGAACCCCAGTTACACAGCCACAGATCCAGGAACTGCCACTAATATGAAGTAAAACTTACCTGAACCTACTCCTGAATTTTGCCGGTTAACAGAGATTTCCGGTTATTTAGGTGCCGGTAAATCGAGAGTTTCCTGTAGTATAAACTGCACTTCGTCCCACGTTACAGATAACACCTTCGTCAATTTAGGGAAACATAGGTTAATTTACCAGAAGCTGAAACTACTGAACGACAGAAAAATTCAAGCTGGATGCAAGTGCCATGTAATTCATAACTGTGCTATAAACAGTATGAAAGCTTTCACTTTTGACATGGATTGTCTTATTGTGAAAGTGTATATACAATGTGTTCTCTTCCTCCAATAAAAGGACAGAATCTCAGTATGTTTTTTGACTTTATAGAAATTGAGTCTAAGGAACTTTTTCATCATGTGCCAATGAAGTAGCTGTCCCTTCTGCCTGTGATACAGCATGAAGGCATATTTCGTTTTGAAGGCAGACGAAGCATGCGTAAAGGTTATATGGGAAACATACAGCAAGGATGATCAGGAATCTCTTCCTCTTTATTACATTTACTTCATGCATAACCTGATGGGAGTCTTTTATGAAGAACTCAAAAACTTTTTTAAAAATTGCATTTATATTGCGCCTTTTACAACCTCAAGACATCCAAAAGTGCTTTATAGCCAATGACGCGCTTTTTAAAGTGTAGTCACTGCTATAATGTAGGCAAATGCAGTAGCCAATTTGTGCACAGCAAAATCCCACAAACAGCAATGAGATAATGACTAGATATTCTGTTGTCAGTGATGTTGGTTGAAGGATAAATATTGGTCAGGACACCAGTGGAACTCCCCTGCTCTTCTTCGAACAATGCCACTGGATCTTTTACGTCCACAGACGTTTCCTGTCTCATCTGAAAGATGGCTAGACTGTGTCATGGGACATCTTTGTTCGAAACTAGAGTTGGAAAGAGGCTGGCAATAACGGAAACGTGGCTTAAAGACGCTGAGGACTGGGCACTTAATATTCAAGGGTACAAGCTGTTCGGAAAAGATAGGGAAGGAAAAAAGGGAGGCGGGGTGGCAGTGCTGATTAAGGAAGACACTGTAGTGTTGGAAAGGGAAGATGTTCTTGAGGGGACAAGGACAGAATCCATTTGGTTAGAGTTGTGGAGCAAAAGGGGTATGATCACACTATTGGGGGTATTCTACAGGCCTCCAAATAGTGAGAGGGAGGTAGAGGAGCAAATCTGCAGGGAAATCGCAGAGATATGCAAGAGCTATAGAGTGGTGATATTGGGGGACTTTAATTACCCAAATATCGATTGGGATAATGCTACGGTAAAGGGAAAGGATGGGGAGGATTTTCTGAAATGTGTTCAAGAGAATTTCCTTGACCAAGATGTTCTTGGCCCAACTAGGAAGGAGGCGTTGCTGGATCTGGTGCTGGGGAATGAGGTGGGCCAGGTCGACCAAGAGTCTGTGGGAGAACACTTGGTTACGAGTGATCATCGTATCATAAAACTTAGATTAGCAATGGAGAGGAGCAAGGAACAATCTAGAGTGGAACTTCTAAACTGGAATAGGGCTAACGTCAATGGGATAGGAAAGGATCCAGCCAGAGTAAAATGAAACCAAAGACTGACAGGAAAAACTGTAACGGAACAATGGGAGATCTTTAAGGAGGAGATGTTCCAAGTACAGGCTAGGTACATTCCAACAAGAGGGAAAGGTAAGGGAACCAAAGCAAGGGCTCTTTGGATGATGAGGGCGATAGAGAAGATGATGAATGTCAGGTGAATTCTTCAAGGGAGAACCAGACCAAATACAATAAGTTGAGAGGGGAAGTGAAGATGAAAATAAGATTGCCAAAGAGAGAATATGAGTGTAGAATGGCGATTAACATAAAAGGGAACCCAAAAATCTTCTACCGGCATGTAAACAGTAAGCGGGTAGTAAGAGGTGAGGTGGGGCCTATTAGGGACAAAGGTGGTGATATATGCTTAGAGGCGCAGGGCAAGGCTAGAATACTCAATGAGTACTTTGTATCGGTGTTTACTAAGGAGGTGGATGCTGACAAAAAAGAAGTGGAAATGGTAGAAGCAATGGAAGGGGTGAAAATTGATAGATAGGATGTACTAGAAAGGCTGGGTATGCTTAGAGTGGATAAGTCGCCTGGTCCAGATGGCTTGCATGCCAGGTTGCTAAGGGAATTGAGGGAGGAGATAGCGGAAGGGCTTGCCATAATTTTCCAATCTTCCCTAGATGCGGGGGAGGTGCCTGAGGATTGGAAAGTGGCAAATGTGACACCATTGTTCAAGAAAGGGTGTAAGGACAATCCTAGTAATTACAGTTTAACATCAGTGGTGGGTAAAGTTTTAGAAACAGTACTCAAGGAAAATATTAACGGGCACTTGGAGAGGTTTATGCTAATTAAGGAGAGCCAACATGATTTGTAAAAGGCAGATTGTGTTTGACTAATGTAATTTAATTTTTTGATGAAGTAACAGGAAGGACTGATAAAGGAAATGCAATGAATGTTGTCTACATGGATGTTCGGAAGGCGTTTGACAAAATACCACATAGAAGGCTGGTTAACAAAATTGAGGCTCATGGAATAGGTGGGTCAGTGGCAGCTTGGATAAGGAATTGGCTTAAGGGCAGAAAACAGTGAGATGTGGTAAATGGCTGCTTTTCAGACTGGAGGAAGGTAGACAGTGCTGTTCCCCAAGGGTCAGTGCTGGGGCCACTGCTTTTTTTGATATATATAAATGACCTGGATATTGGAATACAGAGTAGAATTTCTAAATTTGCCGATGACACCAAACTTGGGGGTGTAGCAAACAGTGATGATGATACCAATCGACTGCAACAGGACATAGAAAGGCTAGCAGAATGGACAGACAAGTGGCAGATGGAATTTAATACAGAGAAGTGTGAGGTGATGCATTTTGGCAGAAGGAATAGGGAGAGACAATAAACACTTAATGGCACAATTTTAAAGAGTGTGCAGGGACAGAGGGACCTGGGAGTTAATGTGCATAGGTCCCTGAAGGTGGCGGGACATATTGAGAGAGTGGTTAGCAAAGCATATGGGGTCTTGGGCTTCATTAATAGAGGTATTGAGTACAAAAGTAGAGAAGTTATGCTGAACCTTTATAAAGCGCTGGTTAGGCCACAACTGGAGTATTGCATTCAGTTCTGGTCACCACACTTTAGGAAGGATGTGAAGGCACTTGAGAGGGTGCAGAGGAGATTTACCAGAATGGTTCCGGGGATGGGGGATCTTTGCTACAAGGACAGGTTGGAGAAGCTGGATTTGTTTTCAATAGAGCAAAGGAGGTTGCAGCGTGATTTGATAAGAGGTGCACAAGATTAGGACGGGTTTGGATAGGCTAGACGGGGAAAGGTTGTTCCCACTAGTTGATGGTACAAGGACTAGGGGACACAGATTTAAGGTTTTGGGCAAGAGATACGGGGGGACGTGAGGAAAAACTTTTTTATGCAGCGGGTGGTGAGGAACTGGAACTCGATGCCGACGGAAGTGATGGAAGCGGAGACACTGAATGTTTTCAAGGGGAGACTGGATAGGCACTTGAGTGAAATAAACTTGCAGGGCTACAGGGATAGAGTGGGGGAATGGGACTGACTGGATTGCTCTACAGAGAGCCGGCACGGACTCGATGGGCCGAATGCCCACCTTCTGTGCCGTTATGACTCTATGACTAAGTTCTATGGATGATCAGCTCAGGTTATTTCTCTTTATCGATGAGGAGAAAATTTGAGGAGGAAGCAGATGTGGGACTGTCAAAATGTATTACATACCTTGAGAAATAGTATGATTTCAAGACAACTGTTTTCAAACAAATGTCAGTCCACTCACGGGAAGTGAAATGGTCTGATATTGAGAAGTTGGCTGAAGGTCTTCGCATTGAGATTGATTTTGACAAGCTGTATGATGAATACTGCATTTTACAGCAAATAAAATGAGAGTAGTTTCAAAGGAGCAAAAAATTGATCAATAATGGGTGGAAGTTTTCAAACGAATACAACAAAGTGAATACAGTCACATTTTTAAACTTGTATCTTTCAACATTTCAATTCTAGTCGCAAATGCATACTGTGAAATATTTTCAGCTTAATACTTAGCTTTGGAGTAAAGAAAGGATCCGGTTAAGTGAAAGTCTTGTGAAAGCAGAGTTACAGGTGCCGCTGAACTACAGGATGCCTTGCGCTGACTTTTAAGACTATGTCAAAAAGTTTCCAGAGGTGCCGAATGCAACAAGAAGCCAATTTCAGTACCGGTTTAAGAAGAAAAGAAACTACCAGCAAAAAATAACCTCAAACTACAGGGAATCCAACCATTATAAGAAAGTGCAATAACATTTGCAAACTCCAGCAATCGAGTGTCATGTGATCAAGTTTCACATGATCGTGTGTCACGTGATTAAGCCTCTGGGAATATGTCCAAGCAGAGCTGGTAATCCCAACCACTTCAGGTGCAAATTGAGCGCTCATCTGCCCAGGACAGCAGGCAGCTTTCCCAATCCCAACGTTGTCCTCCTTGTGTGAAGGGCCAAAATTCCTTTTTTTTTAAAACTATTTGGGGCGTTTCTCTGGGGTTCAGTCTGCTTCCCAGCCTGGATCCCACCAGTGGGGCCCACATCAACTCATGTGGACGTTGCTATGTCTCAGCTCACTGGGCATGCCATTCTCCACTGACATGACCGGTCCTATAGTACCACCATCTCTCTCTCATATGCAAGACTTTTAAAATACTATCAATAGATTGATACTGCCTCTCATTTTAAAATGACTATTTCTCTCTAGGTTTATTCTCAATATGCATTGTTCCCATGCCAAGGAGGCAAGGAAGCAACTGCTCTTGTATCCTTCAGTGCTGCTCTGAATGCCGCCTCTAGGTATGTGAAAGTGGTCCTGATTGACTCGCCTTCATATGCTCCTTCCTGTGGGATTCACTATGTAGATAATTGTGATCTAAACTATTTTACTAGCTCTGTAACATATTAATTTAGCCAGAAAAAAATTCTGCATGCTCAGTGAGAGCCAAAGAGGCTGATTCTCCCTGCCACATTCAAAACATCTAGATTTCATTGGGTGTCAATCACTGTTTAAATGTCGATGTGCTGATGCTGATGGTGAAAACCCATCTTGCAGGGACTGGGCTTCAATGCTGAATAGGAATTTTACTCACTGAGCATAGCTGCTTAACAGGTAAAACTCACAAAAAAAATGTTTTATCAAGGATATCTTAAAAACATGTATTAACACAGAGAGTTAGCAGTTTTAGCTACCTGAGTGACAGACCAAACATGATAAATTTTGAGGAGTAACAGCTCTTCCTTTCTAAATCCTAACTGTAGAGATTTCCGTTAAAGAGACCACTGGAGGCTGCCACTGGAAGTTTCAATCGCCCAGAATTTGCAGTGGGTAATGACAGTGAACTGTCAGCGTTCGCTGTCATTACCCCTCTGAAACTGACCACAACTTCAAGATTTAGCGCATGCACATCTAAACACGGAAATCCTGAACTTGCGGTCAGTCATTCACTGCTCCGACATTGGGTGCGCTGTGGATTCCGCCCCACCCCACCCGCCCCCGCACCCCCCAAAGCCGGCAATCACTGTAATCAGTGAAACTGATGAAAACTTGGGCTTTTCCATGGTAATATCGCTGCTAAATAACCCATTAAATGTCAAGCCTTGTTGGAATAGGTTTAACTGGGGTTTTAACAGCATATTGACTGCTAAACAACTGTTCTGGAAACATAGAAGATAGGAGCAGGAGTAGGCCATTTGGCCCCTTGAGCCCGCTCCACCATTTAATGAGATCATGGCTGATCATCCAAATTCAGTACCCTGTCCCTGCTTTCTCCCCATATCCCTTGATCCCTTTAGCCTCAAGAAATATATCCAACTCCTTCTTGAGTATATTTAATGAATTGGCCTCAATTGCCCTGTGTGGCAGAGAATTTCACAGGTTCACCACTCTCTGGGTGAAGAAATTCCTCCTCATCTCAGTCTTAAATGGCTTACCCCTTATCCTTAGACTGTGACCCCTGGTTCTGGACTCCCCCGCCATCGGGAACATCCTTCCTGCATCTAGTCTGTCTAGTCCTGTTAGAATTTTATAAGTTTCAATGAGATCCCCTCTCATTCTTCTAAACTCCAGTGAATATAAGCCTAATCGACCCAATCTCTCTTCATACGTCATTCCTGCCATCCCAGGTATCAGTCTGGTGAATCTTCGCTGCACTCTCTCCATGGCAAGAACATCCTTCCTCAGATAAGGCGACCAAAACTGCACACAATACTCAAGGTGTGGTCTCACCAAGGCCCTGTACAACTGCAGCAAGACTTCCTTGCTCCTGTACTCAAATCCTCTCGCTATGAAAGCCAACATAACATTTGCCTTCTTAACCGCCTGCTGCACCTGCATGCTTACCTTCAGTGACTGGTGCACAAGGACACCCAGGTCTCGTTGCACTTCCCCTTTTCCCAATCTATTGCCGTTCAGATAATAATCTGTCTTCCTGTTTTTGCCACCGAAGTGGATAACCTCGCATTTATCCATATTATACTGCATTTGCCATGCATCTGCCCAATCACCCAACCTGTCCAAATCGTACTGGAGTTTCTCTGCATCCTCCTCACAGCACACACATCCACCCAGCTTTGCGTCATCTGCAAACTTGGAGATATTAATCTAGTTCCCTCGTCTAGATCATTAATATATATTGTGAATAGCTGGGGTCCTAGCACCGATCCCTGCGGTACCCCACTAGTCACTGCCTGCCACTTGGAAAAAGACCAGTTTATTCCAACTCTTTGCTTCCTGTCTGCCAACCAGTTCTCTATCCAAGACAGTACCTTACCCCCAATCCCATGTGCTTTAACTTTACACGCTAACCTCTTATGCGGGACCTTATCGAAGGCCTTCTGAAAGTTCTGGTCCTGAAAAACTAATTTTTATACTTGTGGAATGTCAAATTTCTCCATTATGATAAAAATTACAATTTTTAAAAACTTTTAATGATATTTCAGCTTCTGCCTTATCCCCATGTGCAAGTCCCAATCTTTATTTCGCGCTCTAACATTTTTTAGAAAGTTCGGATAAAAGCAGCTTCTCATTTCCTGGTTTCCTATCTGTGAGAATTCTTCAAAGTGATTGGCTGCTTAGACAGCTTGCTGACGTCACTGCAGCATCGCCCTAGGAATCCCCTATTCACAGTGCTGCAATCAATTAAACGTCAAAAAAGGCAAACCTCTCACCACAGAAATCGCGAGAGTCTGGGCAACTTTCTTCAGGGCGATCGGGTTTGCTTCGCCACTGACCGCAAATTACGGGCCATTATTTTTACTTACCTTATTGTGGAGCCGAGAGGAGCAGGATTGCTTCTCCCAGCACCACATTAAATCCATGGATCGCTGGCAGTCACCCTTCCCACCCACCACTCCAATTTCAATCCTCCCCTCCCGGACTCTCTTATTGACCTCAGTCCGCATCCTGGATGACTGATCTTGCTTCCCCTGGGACCAGTGGGAGGGATAAGGAGAGAAGGTGGGGTTGAGGGATATGGGGAGAAGGTGTAGTTGAGGAATATGGGTCTGTTTGCTCTGTTTACTTACACCCTGTGCCAATCGGGATGGGTAACCTAAGCAATAATTTTGTTATTCCTTTTCATCTCTGATCTGTGTACAGATTTCCTCTTCCATTTCCTTCTCATAGTTATATCATTAAATGCTAAATGAAGGAGCATGAAACCTACATTTTATTCAAAGGAATACTTCAGGCTGTCTTTTCAAATTTCAACAAACAATACTTTCTAGGGATGTTATGTCACCTGGAAATTATTTTTCTATCTTAAAAGAAATTCTTTGCATCTGCAGTCCGTAGTGCTATTTGATCTATTTCAGACAAATTTTTCCCTTCAAAATGGACCTTGTACATACAACAGAAAGGCAGCCTACAGTCACATGCTATGATTTTAGTTGGTGGAGAAGTGGTTTCATCCAACAGCCATTATAAAAAAGACAATTTTTGAGAAATCAAGTTAATGGGAGCATTCATCATAGACTCCTTTCATATATATTGTACCTTATAAAGCAATTATTTGTTGTTTTCCAGGAAAATACATAACTAAGCAAGTGGGGAGTTATAAATGTAACACTTGTAAATTCTGTTTGTTGAAATTTGAAGATGCAGCCTGGAGTATCCTTTTAAATATAAATGATGCTCCCACAATGATACAAACAGACTACCTAGTAATGAATAGTAGAATACTCAACTTATACTACTCGCAATCCTTTAAATCAATGAGTTCTTGACTTCTTTAGTAAATGAGCAGTTATCTATTTTCCACAATTCATTTAAAAACTGACAGTATTTTTGGAAAACCAGAAAATTGTTTTCCGTAACATTCACTGCACAATGGAAATGTTACTTTGCTGAAATTAATTTCTGTTACCTTGCTCTCTCTTCTTTTTGGCATCATCCTCTTTCCTTTCCTTAGCCTTTAATACTTCATCTGCTTTTGCTGAAAATTAAAAATATTAATTATTGAGAAAGTCTTAAAATTATTTTATTCATTCTCAAACCCTTTGAAAATAAAAGGTTATAAAATAACCATTTTACTTTTTAAGGATAAACCCTACTGGGTGCTTTTTCTAGTACAATATTAATTTAGTTTTCAAACATATAATAACTGACACCCTTGCCTCATTTACAATGCAGCCGTAACTATGAATTCTTCCAAATTTAAAACTGTTTAAATTCTAAACCTGCATTGTAACTGATGCAAATTCATTTACTTGAATGTCAAACTATAGTAAAAGCCCACACCTCTTATGTTGCTTTAAACCATTTCCAATACAAATGGATGGGAACCTGGCTGGAATTTGCAGTCAGCGGCAAAGCAAAGGAGCTTGCTGCTGGCCCTGATGAAAGCTGCCCGAGAAGTTTGCCTTTTTCAATGTTCAATTGATTTCAGTGCACTCTGTAGTGGGAATCCATTGTGCAACGTTGCTGTCTAAGCAGCCAATCACATTGCATAATTCACAGAGGCAGGAAACCGGAAAATGAGAAGCTGCTTTTATCCGGACTTTTTAAAAATGTTACAGAGAGCAAAATAAAGATGGGGATAGGGTAGAAGCTGAAATATCATGAAAAAAACTTTAAAAAAAATGTTTTTTTAACCAATTCTTATTTTTATTATAATGGAGAAATTTGACACTCCACAAATATAAAAATTAGTTTTGCAGGGCCAGAACATTTGTTTATCAGTCAATTCGCTGTTAAGACCCCAGTTACACCTATTCCAACAAGGCTTAACATTTAACGGGGTATTTAACAGCGATATTACCACAGAAAAGCCCAAGTTTTCATTAGTTTCACTGATTGGCAGCTATGGGGTGGGGGGGGCGTCCACACCACAGCCTGTGTTGGAGTAGTGAATGACTGACAGCAACTTCAGAATTCTCGCATTTAGATGCGCATGCGCTAAATCTTGAAATTATGGTCAGTTACATGGGGATAATGATGTTCGTTCGCCATTATTATCCACTGCAAATTCTGGGCCTATATGAATCCTATATGGTCTCCTGTTCTGCCGAAACCATGCACTGAAATGTGATACGACCTGGCACCTGCCCTGGTTCAGTGGAGAAGTGTGTGTAAATACTGGGAAGACTGAATTCTGTTTGAATCAAGTGTAAATGGACTATTATTATTTACAATGGAACAGCACAATTAGTTCAGATAAAGGTAACTAAAGTGAACGTGACTTGCAGCATTTACATAATTAAGTGCCCCAAATCAATTGACAAGCCAACTGCTAAATATTGAACTGTTCTTGCTTAAGCAATTAAACATAAGAAACATGAGAAAGCATGAAATGAACAAAGGCCATTCAGTCCATTGGGCCTATTTCTTCCATAAAGAAGAAACAATCATTCTGTTATGGGCTCCTGAGGAAAGATTTTGCTCAGTTTCTTCCTGTCCCTCCAAAGCAAATCAAACTAAATGTCAGAATTCTTATTTAACCTTGCATCCTATGTACTATGACTTATGACCAGTTGCGTTCCCTAAACATTCCCATTGCTTCAGTAGCTCAGGAACCAATATATTCCATGGAAAATCTATTTATTCTGATCGCTTTCAAGCCTGTTTAGATGTTTATCATACCAGAAACCAGCATTCTGTGCAGTTTCTGATTGATTGTACAAGAGGATCCACCTGGAGTAAGTGCACCAGAACTGATACTCCAACAGTGCAGAAAGGACTGGTTTCAGTTTTATAATTAAACACCTTCTGAACCAGTAAAATATTTAAAATGTCTATGAACAGCTCCTTAGTTAGGCCTGTTGCTTTTTCTATCTCAAAGCACTGCATTCAAGTTTTGTTCACTGAACTATTTCACGGGATCCTTCTCAGATGGCATTTAAACAAGCATCATCTGTCCATATAGGAGTGTTTGACAAAGCGCTTGGAAATAAAAATAAAATATGCATCATTTTCATCATCTTACATTTTAATTTCAAACCTGATCTACATGATTTCTGTGTTTTAATTTTGTTCCATTTTCACTGCAGGTGCCTGTCCCTTGCTTCAGCTATTCACACCGTTTTTTCACTAATGTCTTGAATTTTTTTGATGCTTCTTTACATTGATTGACAGATGATTTTTTAGATCATCCAACAATCATTCCAATACTTCCTGTCTGTTAGTTTTTTTTTGCTTTCCCCTTTTTTAAATACTATTAAAATGCTTGTTTTGAGTTTTGAGCTTGGGGAGATTTTAGATTTATTTATTTCAAGATGTTGCTATTAAGTTAAATTCAGCGCACAAGGGGTCAAGACTCTCCACTCAACACACTGGCTATCTGGGGAACCTAGTTATCATGGGCTAATTTTGCGTAAGTTATTCGTTTTGGTGTTAGGAGCTAGCAGCCGGGACCAGATAAAGTGTCTGATCGAATTTGTTTCTCACATAGTTTGAGATAATGATGTACATTAACACGTTCTAGTGACATTTACAAATATAACATTGAAATAGTTTCATTCCTTTATACAGCCAGGGGACCCACACCCAGAAGTGTGGTTGCAAGTTTGACTGACAGCTGAACTGGCCAATCCCCAATATGGTCTTTCAGTTGAAGTCAAACTGAAACTAGCTCAGTCAAGTCTGCAGAAGGGTGAAGGGTCCCAGACCTGAAACGTTAACTCTGTTTCTCTCTCCACGGATGCTGCCTGGCCTGCTGAGCTTTTCCAGCATTTTCTGTTGTTATTTCAGATTTCCAGCATCCGCAGTATTTTGCTATTATATTACTTCAGAAGTTGGAATTGGAAACAGTCAGAGGTAGAAATCTCTCTTGCTAAGGTTAGAGTCAGCCAGTTCAGGAACTATTCCTATTGAAATGTGAAGCCAGGTCTGTACCAGGGGCTAATTTTGCATGCTATTCAGTTTACAGATGATCTGGTCATTTATTTCATTCTTGTTTGTGGGAACGTGCTGTGAGCAAAGTGGCTGCTGCGTTTCCTACAATACATCAGTGATTACACTTCAAAAGTACTTCACTGGCTGTAAAATGCTTTGGGACGTCCTGGGGTCGTGAAAGGCGCTATATAAATGCAAGGTTTTTCTTCTTCTTTTATTTTGATGTTACAGGGGCAATAGGGATTAGAGTAAAATGTCAAAGAAAGCTGTATTCTGTCTGTTCATCAGTCGCACATAAATTAAACCAGCTAGTTGGCGTATAATTGGCCTCATCTGACTAGAGTGTTCATCACTCTAGCTTCAGAAGTTAGGAGAAACACACATGGGGGCATGTGTGGGATTACAGTACCAAGCACATGAGGGCTTTCATTGTTATGACCCGAGTTATGGTATTTCTGTTGCCCTATAGAGTTAGAGTTGACAACTCTGGTTGGACATATTCCTGAGGGGGTCATCACATGACCTTTTGCCTCCAGCCACCCTGTCCCCACACTCCTGCTACTGGTCTCCCAACATGTCCATGCTCGCGGGGCACCACCTTCCCATGCCTATTGGAAAGTGAATAGACTCTTCATTACTCGATTGGATGATTCTTGATGGTCACTCAAACATATGCAATATTTTTATAACTGGTAAATAAAACTGTTCAAAGCAAATTAATTTTTTTTATAATTGTTTACTGCCCCCATGCTCGCAGCAGTGTCGTGAAGATTAGTGTTTAATTCCTGGAGACTCTAGGACAATCCTGCAGGGTTGGCAACCCTGTGTAAGTAGCAACTGTTAACAACATTATCTACGTTAGTCGAACTGATTTGTTGTGTTACACAGTGATGTTAACACTCTTGAAATGTGAAACATACATTTGAAGGTCGGATAATATACTATAACGGTAATAATAAATTCAAAGACCAGATTAAACTTCAATATTAAACACAAAATAAAGCCGCTTTCCCAAAGTAATGTTCTTGCATATTTCCCCCCAAAATGTATCTGGTCATATTTACTTTTACGGTACAATCTATCACATGTTCTTGGAAGCAGTTTCCAAACACTACAGTACAGATTTTAGAAAAAGATTAACATACACTGCCAAGTAACCAGGGGTTATCAATAAACTCTGTAAATTAATTAAGTTTCTGTTCCAGCATATCATTTATTTCAATACATAAATGTCTCGAGGGAACCATTTCCCTTTATTGCTAAGCTGCTGGTAAGTGAACTATGTGCAAAGAAGTCTCTAGAAATAGTCTTTAATAACAGTTGCTGACTTATTTTACCTGCTTTTATTGTGTTATAACCAAACATGTTCTAATTTCACTAATCAAAAAATGCTAACTGATGAATCTTTGCCACACTAAGTTTTATTTGAATCATCATGGAAATTTTATTTGCAATTCATTTTTTCCAATTACATACCGATCGATTCAAATTATTACTTTCGGTCTAAAATAAATATGCAAAACATCAACTGAAGTTTCAAATTTAAAACACTTGTACTTTTGTTATAAAGAAACAAAGTGTAATTTTGTTGTAAGATGAGTACAAGAACTGCTAACGTCATTTAAATCCAAGTCTCCAACCTCTCTCTCAATTCAAATGTATTAAATTAGCTTAAAAAAAATCATTTAGAATGGTAAAGACCCGTACTTCATTTACACTTCATTCTCACTGCCAGAAAAGAAAGGATAATAGAAATTCCATTTAAATTAAATTTTGCCTATAAGTGTAATTGTAGATATACCCCTTGAGTCATGTAAAATGTTTGGCTAATGTTTCATTCAAATTATCCTGCTCCAGTACACATTCGGCACTTTACAAAGATCTTCAAAATGTATTAGCAGTACTCATTAGACTGAAATTTAATAACAAAAACATCAGGTGGATTTCAAGAGCCCCCATTATCAGGAGAAGATTGATAGCTTTTATGCTGTTCAGAAGCCAACTGGGCACAATTTAGATTCAACAAGCTAATGCGCCTGATTTTGATTTATCTGTTGTACTTCACAAGTTTTGTCTTTATAGTGATCTTTTATTACTCTTCAGCTTGATCAATTTATCAGAATTCTGAGGTGGTGTGGGGTAGGCTTCCAGAAATGTTATTGTAGAAAAGTGAGGCACATACTTTGCACTCCAGATTTAACAGATGATTTATTTTAGCAGTGACACTATATAATTCATATTGCTTTCAAAAATGACTGCGTTTGCTGTGACTTCTACTAGTGGTGAATAGGAGAGGTTAAGGAAAATGTAAGATTGCTCAAATCTGGAAGTAGTGCTGTTTAGTCTTCAAGTGAAGTTAACTTCTACATATCGTAAACAGATCAGGCAATCCAGTAGGTAAAATCAGTAGTTTCCTGCTCTTTTAAGAATGTTTGATCTTGTACCCTTTCCCATTGCTTTGATACAGTGTCCCGAATTGATCCATTTAACAATATCTTGGACAGTCAGTTGACACTGACAGTTGAGCTCATATGTCAACAGTGGCCATGTTAGCAAGGTATTGGAGAGTGACCAGCATTCATGGAACTGTACTCCAACAAGGAGCCAACACCTTTGAAAGAAGGGATGGAGAGGAGAAAATTGATGGGAAAACAAGAAAATTACTGTTTTTTTTGTTTACAAAGGAAAATTATACGACATATACGATGCATGAATTCCTAATCCTTGAAGAGTCAACACGGATTTATGAAAGGGAAATTTTGTTTGACATATCTATTAGAGTTTTTTGAGGGTGTAACTAGCAAGGTAGATAAGGGGGACCCAGTAGATATACTCTACTTCGATTTTCAAAAAGCATTTGATAAGATGCCACACAAGAGGTTGTTGCACAAGGTTAAGGCTCATGGGTTTGGGGGTAATATATTAGCATGGATTGAAGATTGGTTAATGGACAGAAAACAGAGAGTAGGAATAAACGAGTCATTTTTGGGTTGGCAGGTTGTCACTCGTGGGGTGCCGCAAGGATCAGTGCTTGGGCCTCAGCTATTTACAATCTATATCAATGACTTAGATGTGGGGACCAAGTGTAATGTATCCAAGTTTGCTGACGATACAAAGCTAGATGGGAAAGTAAGCTGTGAGAAGGAAACAAAGAGGTTGCAAAGGGATATAGACAGGTTAAGTGAGTGGGCCAGAAGGTGGCAGATGGAGTATAATATAGGGAAATGTGAAATTATCCACTTTGGTAGAAGGAATAGAAAAGTAGAATATTTTTTAAAAGTTAAGAGATTAGTAAATGTTGGTATGCAGAGGGATTTGGGTGTCCTTGTGCACGAATCACAGAAAGTTAACATGTAAGTGCAGCATGCAATTAGGAAGGCAAATAGTATGTTAGCCTTTATTGCAAGGAGGTTGGAGTATAAGAGTAAGGAAGTCTTGCTGGAATTATATAGGGCTTTGGTGAGACTGCACCTGGAGTACTGTGCACAGTTTTGGTCTCCTTACCGAAGGATTTACTTGCCTTAGAGGGGGTGCAACGAAGGTTCGCTAGATTGATTCCTGAGATGAGAGGGTTGTCCTATGACGAGAGATTGAATAGAATGAGCCCATATTCTCTGGAGTTTAGAAGAATAAAAGGTGATCTCACTGAAACATATAAAATTCTTACAGGGCTTGACAGGGTAGATGCTGTTTCCCCTGGCTGGAGAGTCTAGAACTAGAGGTCATGGTCTCAGGATAAAGTGTCAGCCATTTAGGACTGAAATGAGGAGAAATTTCTTCACTCAGAGGGTTGTGAATCTTTGGAATTCTCTACCCCAGAGGGCTGTGGATGCTCAGTCATTGAGTATATTCAAGACTGAGATCGCTAGATTTTTGGACAAAAAGGGAATCAAGGGATATGGGGATAAGGCGGGAAAGTGAAGTTAAGGTAGAAGATCAGTCACAATCTTATTGCATGGTGGAGCAGGCCTAAGGGGCCTTATGGCCTACTCCTGCTCCTATTTCTAATGTTCCTATGTTCTTTTATATTGCCAGTTTTACGCTCGCATTGAAGTTGAAAGTTACACCAATGTTGTTCTGGGCAACCAGAGGTGATTTGTGCAGTAATGGAACATTTAGATATTTTTTGAAGAGTTCTTGGCCCAGTAATTCCGGGCACAACGCGTGATTATGGACGGGGTACTCACGCGTGTGCCCGGAGGAATTGCCGGTTTTCAGCATGCACAGCGCATGCGCTGAAAACCGGCATTTCCTGTCCTCTGACCCAAGGGGTTAAGAGGCAGAACGCGCGCGACTGCACAGGCAGCGCATGCGCAGTAAAATTCCTTTTTTTCCCCAGAGTTGCGCGCGTGTAAAGGCCTCCAGTCTTTACGCGTGGAAAAACAAGACGTAAGTATTTAGTTTTTCAGGTAAGTGGGCTTTTAGTACAATGTAGACATTTTTTTTCCACAGGTTTGTTATTTTTAAAGAATTTACAGGATGGTAAGTTTAGTTTTAGACCCTATTTTTTAAAAATTTATTTTTTCAAAAAATTGATTAATTGTTTAAAACATTTTTTAAAACTTATTTATAGTTAATCCAATCAGTGGGATGTTTTTTAAAATTTTATTTAAAGTTAAAGTAGTGTTTTGGCAGCCCATACTTTTCATGAGTTTGACAGCTCTTACTGTCAAACTCATGAATGAGTTTCCCCTCCCCTGATTGGCTGCACAGTGCTCACCTGATCCCAGCCGGCACATTGCACTAACTACGCCGCTGGATCAGGTAAGCACAGCGCGCCGACATCTGAACCGGGCCTGTGACAGGAAATGCAAGCAGGCCCGGGCTTCAGATGTCGGCGCGCAGGGCGAGTGCAGGTCGGGGGCTTGCACGCGCGGCAAGCCCCCGATCCTAATTTCAGGGCCCTTATGTTTTTAACTTACAATGGCCCAGAGAAATTCCAGTAACCCTGGAACATTCACAAAAAATCCAAGTACTCCAACTTCAGTGTCAATTGTTTAGCTTTCATTGCCTTGTATTAATATGCATCTGAAAGTTCGGGAAGTTGCTGACAATTAAAGAATTGTGTATTTCAGAAAGAACTAAAACCTTTAAGATTTAAGGCAAAGTAATTTAAGCTATGATTTTTTTTTAAACTTTATGGTATGGGAGTAACTTTCAACTTCAGCGAGGGAGGAAAACTGATGGTATCAGATTGGCCACCCTTTATACACCCGCCTGATTCTCCTTCCCATTGACTTCAATGGCAGCCAATCTAAGATTACCAGTTTTATGTCCGCGCTGAAGTTGAAAGTTACCCCCATCTTGTTCTGGGCAGCCAGAGGTGATTTGTGCAGTAACGTAACATTTAGGTATTTTTTAAAGAGTTATAAAGACATATATGCGTAATATTTATTCCAAATTCCAATACTTAAAAAGATTTTATACAGCATACTGTAGGAATTGACGAATTCCTAACTAATAACGGAGATCGACTCGAGAGCCATTAAACAGGTTTTTAATGCAGGAATCAATGAATTTCAACAACTAAGGAGCTTGACACAAGAGAGCCATGAATCAGGTCTTTACACAACGGAGGTGCCACGAGGACTGCCTGGGCAGCCCCGTGGATTGCGACGTGACGTCATCGTGTTTGCCCGCGCTCTTAAAGGGGCCACGCCCCGTACATGCAAACTCCATATACAAAACCCAGTAATGCCTAACACAATAGTACAGGTTTAGGCTGGTGTTAGAACATCGTTAAAGGGAATTATATACAATTAGCCAGAGTCATTCAGTAGTTCCGCCACAATACCATATAATATAAAGTCTTTTTTTTAGGATCACAAAGGTGTGATCTTTCTGAGATATATGTATTCACAAATAGTATACTGGATAATTTCCATTATCAAGGCATTTGAATTTCAGACAAAAGACTGGGTGAGTTGTGTAGACCAGTGACCAATAAAACCAAAGTCAGAGTGATTATATGCTTGGGGATGAAAAAAGGCGAGACATGTAAACAGAGAAATGGTCATTATTATATCGGCCATTCTTAAACAGGAAACTTTGTGCTATCCGGCACCGACGGCACCGAGCTGTTGCCGTCCCATCAAAACTGCCGGACAAACCAGCGCTAACATTAAAACATACGGAGATTTTGAGCTCTGTATCTGGCAACAAACCCTGTTGCTTAGCAACAGCTTCTAAACAGTCGGCCGTACCTTGCAAGCATCTCTGTAGCTTAGCAACAGCTTCAGCAAGACCTTGCAGAGCTTGACTGTTGTGAAAAAAGCAACGAAAAGAAAAAAAACCTAACGAAACAACTCCTGATTTTTGCCAGTGGCTCGAGCTTGCCGTACATTTAGCCTCCGGATAATACAAAGTTTCCTGTAATGTCATTACAAAGAGCAATATTTTGTCATGTAGCTAATATTTACTCAATCACACTGTTCAAAATTTACATTTTCAAGCATAAAAATTCATTGTACTGAGCTGAAAATCTCATATATACTATTGGTCTGTGTTCATCAGTAAGCTTAGTTTTTTAGTAGGCAGTGTGTCATTTTGCTTCAACAAAAGTTTATTTGAATCAGCCAATAAGGGCACTGGGGTATGCAGTGGATTAGCATTGTTGCTTGACTTGCAGAATCTACCTAGCTCAGACTGACTGAATACAAATTGCTTCTCACTCTGGGCTGAAATGAGCTTGGACAGACTCAATTCATTCACAGACCAACAGCACAAACTTCCTACAATTTGGCATAAATTGGAAAAAATTGTTATGGGATGTTACATTACTGTACAATAGTGTGATGGGATCTATTTCATTCACTAGCACTGGCAGACATGCTCTGGGTTTAACTTCTCACCCAAAAGATGAGAGCTCCAACAACACAGCACTCCCTCAGTACTGCATTGAAGTGTCAGCTGAGATCATGAGCTCAAATCCATAGTGCAGCTTGCACCCATCCTGAGTCAGAGTGTTACCAACTGGAAAAATGTGACATTTTAAAAAGGCCCTTTTCCCATCTCAGGGCCTCCAGGGAAATCAGCCCTATAATTTAATCACTACTGTACAATTGTACACCATTTCTCCTATCTTGGGAAAATATGCAGCAATGCTAATAGAAACTGAGAGAATGGAATAGAGTCCTTACAGGAAGTGGGGTGGAGGAAGTGTAATCAAGGTAGCGGTGGGCTTGCAGTAGACATTGGTCGACAGCCTATCCCCAGAAATGAAGATAGAGAAGTTGACAAAGGGAAGTGAAGATTCAGAAATGAAGGAGAAGTGGAAATTTGAAGCAAAGTTGTTTAACTTTCCAGTTCGGGGCGAGATCAGGAAGTGGTACCGATAGTCATCAATGTACCGGAAAAAGAGGTGAGGGGAGGGGACCTGAGTAGGACTGGAATAAAGAATGTTCCACATATTCCACAAAAAAGCAGGCATAGCCAGGACGGTTATGGTTCCCATAGCGACACCTTTTAATTGGACGAAGAGAGAGGAGTCAAAGGAGTAATTATTTAATGTAAGAACAAGTTCAGCCAGGCGGAGGAGGGTGGTGGTGGTGGATGGGGACCGGTTGGGCCTCTGTACAAGGAAGAAGCAGAGGGCCTGCAGACCTTCCTGGTGGCAGATGGAAATGTAGAGAGAGAGGACGTCCATGGGGAAAAGGAGACAGTTAGGGAAAGGAAGCTGGAAACTGTTGAAGTGGCAGAGGACGTTAGAAGAGTCGCTGATTTAGGTCTGAAGAGACTGGACAAGGGATGAAAAAATAAAGTCCTGATAGAGTAAATAAAGAGAAACGGTTTCCAGTGGCAGAAGGGTCATTAACCAGAGGACACAGATTTAAGGTGATTGGCAAAGGAACCATATAGAATCACAGAGATTTACGGCACAGAAGGAGACCATTTGTCCCATTGTATCTGTGCCAGCCGAAAAAGAGCTATCCAACCTAATCCCACTTTCCAGCTCTTGGTCCGTAGCCCTGTAGGTTACAGCACTTCAAATGTATATCTAAGTACTTTTTAAATGTGATGAGGGTTTCTGCCTTTACCGCCCTTTCAGGCAGTGAGTTTCAGACCGCCACCACCCTCTGCGTAAAAAAAGTTCTCCTTAATTCCCCTCTATTCCTTCTACCAATTACTTTAAATCTATGCCCCCTGGTTATTGATCTCTCTGCTAAGGGAAATAGGTCCTTCCAATCCACTCTATCTAGGCCCCTCATAATTTTATACACCTCAATTAAATCTCCCCTTACTCTCCTCTGCACCAAAGCAAACAACCTCAACCTATCCAATCTTTCCTCATAGCTAAAATTCTCTAGTCCTGGCAACATCCTCGGAAATAAAAAAAGAGGTGACATAAAGAAACAATTTTTTACACAGCGAGTTGTTGTGATTTAGAATGCACTGCCAGAAAGGGTAGTGGAAGCAGATTCAACAGTAACATTCAAAAGAGAATTGGATAAATACTTGAAGGGAAAACATTTACAGGTCGATGGAGAAAGAGCAGGGGTGTGGGATTAATTAGAGAGCTCCATGAAAGAGCCAGCAAATGCACAATGGGCTGAACGGCCTCCTTCTGTGATTCTATGAATTTAAGAGATAGGAAGAAATAAGTTCCGTTACTTGAAACCATGTTGCAAAGAGTGTTGGTCCTCACTTGAAACCATGTTGCAAAGAGTGTTGGTCCTCACAACACAATTTGGTGGGTATCTCTAACTTACAGTTTCCAAATGGGACTAGCCGAGAGTTGGCATGGGCCCGACGTGCCGAATGGCCTTCTTCCGTGCTGTAACCATTCTATGATTCTATGAAATATATATGGACGTTTGGTTTGGTTCAGTCTGACAGCTCTTTGTTAATTCTGAGAGACTAGCTATTCAAATCACAAAAATTCTCTAGTCTACTCCCTTCCAACTATATATAAAACACAAACTTCCTGTGGAATGGGCTGTTGAGTAGTTTTTCCAGCATTTTCTGTTGTTATTTCGGATTTCCAGCATCTGCAGTATTTTGCTATCGTGTTGAGTAGTTGGGCTGATTCTCTCTAGAAGGCTCAATTGGACCACCT
Source organism: Somniosus microcephalus (assembly GCF_052327205.1). Lineage (NCBI taxonomy): Eukaryota > Metazoa > Chordata > Chondrichthyes > Squaliformes > Somniosidae > Somniosus > Somniosus microcephalus. The sequence continues at coordinate 81,659,725 of NC_140992.1, forward strand.
CTCCCATTTCTTAGGTTATGTTCTTGAAAGACAAGCTGAAGAATCCTCTCAGGTTTGGCAATTACCTTGTGAGTCCTTAAGAAAAGGAACTTCTGATAGTTCAGAATTACAGGTGGACTACAGGAATCCAGCAACAATTTTAAGTCAAGATTGGATGAGTTCTTAGAGTTGCTGTCTATTTGTTATTTTACCATTCCAAGGCATTTATGATAGTCCTACAGTAAATTATCACTGTTAATTAAATGAACAAACAAATAACTTAATAACGCGATAGCAAAATACTGCAGATGCTGGAAATCCAAAATAACAACAGAAAATGCTGGAAAAACTCAGCAGGCCAGGCAACATGCGTGGAGAGAGAAATAGAGTCAACGTTTCAGGCCAAAACCCTTTGTCAAGACTGAAAAAGCTCAGGAAATGAAACAGATTAAAAGGCCAGTTTGGGGGCTGGGAGAGAACAAAAGAGAAGTGAAGAGACATTAAGAGATATTCAAAACGAGACGAGATGGTGATAGGACTAGTGGAGACAAAAGACAGCTCGAGAGTGGTGTGAAATGCGCTGGCAAAATAACTTAATACATTTGTTTCATGTTTTATACTTTTAAACATGCTCTATTGCAAGTCTATATTTAATTTCGAAGACTGAATGGAAATCTTATGGTGGCACAGCATTTGCTGTTCAATAACCTTTCAAACAGTACCACGCAAAGATAAGACACACTTGAAAGCCTGAAGAGCTGAGTGGACCCATGGGAGTGGTCTGAAATATAAGAGCCAAAATAATCCAGGATTAAAACTTTCAAAAGACTCAAATACTTGTTAATCAGTTAATTTTTTTTGCTGATGTTAGTCGAAGGAAAAATGTTGGTCAAGAGAACTCGCTGCCGCTGCTCTTCTTGAAATAGTACTTTGAGATCCTTAAGACCACCAGGTGATGTAAATAGGGCCTTGGTTTAACATGTCATCTAAAAAATGGCAACTCTAACAATGCAGCCCTCACTCACTGTAGTGATGGCAATCTAGATTACGTGTTTAAATTCTGGAGTGGGCCGTGAATCCATAACCCTCTGATTCAAAGGTGAGAGTGCTAACGGCTGAGCCAAGATGACACAGACAACATGATAGTCAAGGAAATAACAAAGGAACTGGCAACTAAGTCAATTTGCCAAGTAAACGCACCAAAGCTAACTAGGTCATGTGATCATAATTCAAATCTTCAAATGCAAGAAATGGCAGTCAATGGAAAAGTGTGGAAGGTGAAGAATAACTTGCCAAGTATCGAAGGGAAGGATCTTGTAGAAACTGTCACTTGGGAAGAGGCATAACAGTTAGTAAAAAACAGTCGTGTGGAATGGACTGGTGCTTATATTAATACAGGACCCACAGATAGACAGCACAATTATGTGGTGTAACTTAATTTTGGCACAAAAATAGACAAACCCTCTAGCTGTTAACACTACAATAGTGATGTTCTTTACATCCTAACTATTTCACTTCCTGTATTATCATTCTTGTGTTTTGGTGATATGATTCTGCAGCCATCAATATTTGAGACACTATCACTGCCCACAGCCTTAGTCTTTAAGAAATCAGCGCGAGAAAACCTATAATTAGTGTTAGTTTTGTCTTGTGTTGTGCAGTTGCTGAATTCAGTAGAACAGAAGTAAATCAACATGAGCAAAATCAGTGTGAATCTTCTCTTCTCTCTCTCTTAGGCAGTTCCTCGGAACCGAGGATGACTTGCTTCCACATTAAAAATGAGTTCGCAGGTGACTGATGAGTCCAATGCGGGACCTATAGTCTCTGTCACAGGTGGGGCAGACGGTGGTTGAAGAGGCGGGTGGGTGGGGTGCTTGGGTTGACGTGCGCTCCTTGCGCTGCCTGCGCTTGGCTTCCGCTTGCTCCCGGCAGAGACTCAAGGTGTTCGGTGCCTTCCCGGATGCTTCTCCTCCACTTTGTGTGGTCTTGGGCCAGGGATTCCCAGGTGTCGGTGGGGTTGTTACACTTTTTCAAGGAGGTTTTGAGGGTGTCCTTGAAGCGTTTCCTCTGCCCACCTGGGGCTCTCTTGCTGTGCCGGAGCTCCGAATAGAACGCTTGTTTTGGGAGTCTCGTATCGGGCATGGGGACAATGTTTCCCATCCATCGGAGCTGATGGAGCGTGGTCAGAGCTTCGATGCTGGCCTGAGCAAGAACACTGACGTTGGTGTGCCTATCCTGCCAATGGATTTGCAGGATCTTGCGGAGGCAGTGTTGGTGGTACCTCTCCAGTGCTTTGAGGTGCCTGCTGTACATGGTCCATGTCTCTGAAGCATACAGCAGGGCAGGTATCACTGCTGCCCTGTAGACCATGAGCTTAGTGCTGGGTTTGAGGTCCTGGTCTTCAAACACTCTCTTCCTCAGGCGACCGAAGGCTGCACTGGCACACTGAAGGCGGTGTTGGACTTCGTCGGCAACGTCTGCCCTTGTTGACAGTAGGCTCCCGAGGTATGGAAAGTGGTCCACGTTGTCCAAGGCCTTGTCGTGGAGTGTGAATTAAAGGATTATGTGACTAAGGATCAGGACTGAAAATGATCAACTGTTCACAAATATCCAGGAGAGAGAAAACAAATACCCAGACAGACAATTTCAGATGCCTGTGGGCAATATCAGCCAGCCCATGTAGTAATTAGAACTGCTGGTGGACCCATGACAAACTGCAGCATTCACTCACCGTGGTAACAGCAGGTCACTTAAATATAGTAAGATATGGACTCCCCAAAAGAAATATCTTTAGTCTGAAAACTGCAGAACAGCACTAACCCAAAAAGTTGCTCAAGTGTTTTTGATAGTTATGTATACTGTGAAGTTGCGAACAGAAGGCCAAGTAAACTACCAAGTTTTTTTTGTAGGGTGGGATATACAACAGTTGGAGGAGATGTGTTGGAATATTGGGCTAAATCTTGCTGGAGTGGGGCATCTTGTGGTGTACACTGTTAGTTAAGACTTTTTTCTGCACCTTTCAGCTCGAAATTTTTTTGCCCTGTAACCTGCTGGAAGTGTGAGCTGATAATGGCGTGACGAGGGCAACGGGCATCTGGGACATTAGTGAATGGTGGGACCAACAATTTATCTCTTTAACCAATGAGATTTAAGGGTGGAGAAAGAAACAGAGGAACAACAGAGAGCAGAGGATGAATTAGAGTGGGCGAATTAGAGTCAAATCAGGTACAGAAAGAGAAATAAAGAGGGGGAAAGTAAGATTTGATTCAGAGAGATAGAAAAAAGAAACAGAAAGGAAAAGCAAGAAAAAAAAAATAATTTAACGGGGCAGAGTTTCTGCTTTGGGTGCAATTGGCGCCCCAAAATGCGCTAGTTTTGAGAAGTGCTTTTCCCTCTAAGTTTCTGCTCAAATTCATTTGCATATCGCCGAACGTAAACTCTGCAATGAACCAGCGCAATCGGGCAGCGTTTTAGATCGTAATTCTTTTTTTTTTAATTTGCTTTAAAAATATTCTCTGATATATTTAAGAGTAGTAACATGGTGCAGTTTGATTAATAGAGCTGAAAATGGGTTTATCACAAAAAATAAACATGTTTAATATGAGTGTCAAGTCCACCACCTGTGAGTAAACCGATTTTAAATAACTGAAAACGACTTTAAAAAACTACACAGAACCATTTTCTAGTTACAGTAAACTCTCGTTTAAACGGCACCTAATTATCCAGAATTCTCTAATAACTGGCAAAATTCAGGAGTAGGTTCAGGAACCCAAAGGTAAGTTTTACTGTATATTTGTGGCTGTGTAACCGGGGTTCTCGTACCTTTTGCCGTGTAACCATAAGAACATAAGAAATAGGAGCAGGAGTAGGCCAATCGGCCCCTCGAGCCTGCTCCGCCATTCAATAAGATCATGGCTGATCTGATCCTAACCGCCAATCTACTATCACAGAACCATGGCTCCTGCACCTCTGGTTGTGTAACCGGGTCCCCTGTACCTGTGGCTGTGTAACCAGGGCTCCAGCACTTGTGGCCGTGAAACCGGGGCTCCAGACTTCTGGCCGTGTAATCGGGGTTCCTGCACCTGTGGCCGTGTAACAGGGACTCCTGCACAAGTGACCGTGTAACAGGGACTCCTGTATCTGTGGCCGTGTAATAGGGACTCCTGGATCTGTGGCCGTGTAACAGGGACTCCTGGATCTGTGGCTGTGTAACAGGGCTCTCGTACCTTGGTAGGTATACCTCTCCGTTATCCGGAATTTTTAATCAGCCGGCACCATCCCGGCCCCGTAGGTGCCAGATATCAAAGAGTTTCCTGTATATTGGTGTAGTCAGTTGCTTCAAAAAATTATATTCAAAGCTTTCAAAACGTGCCTATTCGTGTCCTTGTGCCCAAAAGAATGAGCATAATTTCAAGAGCCCCTTGAAGGCCTGTAAATGTGCGCAATTAGTGGAAACTCGCAATAGCGATTAATTCGATTTTTTTAAACTCGCGCGACAGATTGCGGAAACTCAACTGGTGTTGGACGCAATTTGCGCTTGAAATTCCATGATATTTTGTGCAGGATTGGCCAATTTTGGGCGAAAACGGCGCCACCTAGCGGAAACTCTCGTCTAACATGTCTAAAATCTCGAAGAATAATTTACTACAGGAAACTTTGTGATATCCAGCAGCAACGAGACCGGTGTGTTGCCGATCTATCAAAACTGCCGGACATACAAAGTTAATGTTGAAGCATACGGAGGTTTTCATCTCCGTATCTGACAACAAACACTGTTGCTTAGCAACAGCTTCTAAAGACTCGGCTGCAGCTGCAAGCGTCTCTAGCTGAAGCTGTTGCTATAGCTACAGACCTTGCAGTGGCTGACTGGGGAAAAAAAAAACGAGATCTAAAAAAAACTTACAGAAAACGGCTCCTGATTTTTGCCGTTAGATCGAGTATTCCGGACATACAACCTCTGGATAAACCAAAGTTTCCTGTACATGCAGGAATGAGACTGCACAGTTTAAATTGTTCCCTTTCTGGGCCAGAGAGGTTGATTGGCATTGAAAAAACAATTATCAAGTCGTTAAAGGGAACGTCCGCTATTAATTACCGGCCCTAACTTTCTGCAGCGAGTTTAATGGGAAATTAATGGGCAAATCCAGCGCGTTCTTCAAAATAACTGAGAGGCTAAGGGTGAAATGCAGTTTGTGTGAAGCAAACGGGGGAGTGGCGTAAATCAACCAGCAAGTTCTGAAGATTAGCAACTCACGGCATATCTCTTAATCCCCTGAACTTGCTGGCTGATTTGCACATTAATAGTGGTGTGCGTCGTTAACATGCCATTATTTTTCCAGCAAGATTTGGCCAATTATCCAGTATCTGACTCAAAACAATCTCTGTCCACAATTCCAAAATGTAAACCAGGTTATGAATATAAACACTCATTCAACCCCAGTGGAGTGTTGTGTCCAATTCTGGACACCACACTTTAGGAAGGATGTGAAGGCTTTGGAGAGGGTACAGAAGGGATTTACTAGAATGGTTCCAAGGATGAGGGATTACATGGATAGACTGGAGAAGCTGGGGTTATTCTCCTTAGAGTAGAGAAAGCTAAGAGGAGATTTCATAGAAGTGTTTAGAATCATGAAGGTTTTAGACAGAGTAAATAAAGAGAAACTGTTTCCGATACAGTCATCAATGTACTGGAAAAAGAGATGAGGGTGGGGACCAGAGTAGGACTGGAACAAAAAATGTTCCACATATCCCACAAAAAGGCAGGCATAGCCAGGACATATACGGGTTCCCATAGCAACACCTTTTATTTGGAGGATGTGAGAGGAGTCAAAGGAGAAGTTGTTCAATGTAAGAACAAGTTCAGCCAGGCGGAGGAGGGTGGTGGTGGATGAGGACTGGTTGGGCCTCCGTTCAAGGAAGTAGTGCTGGGCCTGCAGACCATCCTGGTAGGAGATGGAGGTGTAGAGAGACTGGACATCCGTGGTGAAAAGGAGACGGTTAGGGCGAGGAAGCTGGAAACTGTTAAAGTGGCAGAAGGCATTTGAAGAGTTGCAGATGTAGGTCAGAAGAGACTGGACAAGGTATGAAAAAATAAACTTGTGATAGAGTAAATAAAAATAAACTGTTTCCAATGGGCACAGATTAAGGTGATTGGCAAAAGAACCGGAGGCGAAATGAGGAAAAGCTTTTTTACGCAACGAGTGGTTAGGATTTAGAATGCACTGCCTGATAGGGTGGTGGAAACAGATTCAATAGTAGCCTTCAAAAGGGAATTGGATAAATATTTGAATGGAAAAAATTGCAGTGATATGGGAAAAGAGCCGTGCGATCTTGATGGGCAGAATGGCCTCCTTCTGTGCTGCACTATTCTATGAGTTCTCTTCACAATCATTATAAAAGTACAGATATCTGAGAACTGGAGAGGGAGAGGTGGTTAATGTGTTCAATTACAAACTCAAGATTTTTCCAATATTTTGGGATTAATTCAAACATCAGATCACATCAAGTTGATACTTTACATAAATGTAATTAGGTTCCTGGAGATACGTGTTCTGACCTAAAATGTTATAAAAAATATTGCAATGCAGAGGAATCTGAATCCGGAATTTAAATTTGGAGATAACAAATGGAATTGCAACTCCAATTCTCAATTCCAATTTGGGTTTGTTTGACCAAGCTCATCTCTATCTTCCTGATCCATATACTTGTGGGAAGATTACAACTTAAATTGATATGAAATACGTTAATGAAATTTATAACTGGTTATGTACAAAGCTAAGTTAAAATAATCTTCAAAATCACCTCTTTTGTTATGATGTGCCTCAATAAATCCGAGACGCGATGTTAGCGTAACAAAACAAGGCTTTTATTGACTTAGAAGGTAACACACAGAGGAGAATGTATCTTCCATCCAGAGGTCTGCCGTACTGGATGTGCTGCAGGCTGGGCCAGCTTACATAGGAGCCAGGTATGGGCGGAGCCCTACACACAGTACAATACAATGGAAATGAAACTGAAACCAACCACAGTCACAGGCAGAGAAATACTGATGAGTGATGAATGGAATATTTCATCACATGTTACTTGTTGAAACAGATATAGTACCTCCAAATCTGATATTAATATTCTGAAGAACATAATATTAAAAATACATTTTATTTTTCTTCCTGAAATGCAGTTGGTAATTTAACACAAAAACAATTTAACATATTTTTATACTGGGTGCAAAATGCTACCATAAGTTAATGAAAAGATTACTCTCACTGACCAAGAGACACTAATGAATGAAAATCTGTAACAGCAAGTCCACTGATGTTTATCATCAAAATGAATTTCAGTGCAATGAGCTGCTGATAGGAACCCAATAAATCAATGTTTTAATAGTCTACTGAAGGCCAGCCTACCCTGCATTAATGCCAGTTGAGATACAATGGTAATCTCTATCCAAGGTTAAAATAAAATTGATAGGGTGTCAATCGAGTTTCTGGTTTTTATTTATTTTTTTAAAAAATCCGGGGCATTTTCAGTAATTATTTGACTTTAAAAAAAATCGGTAATAAAAATATTCAGGATAGAAGTAACTCATCCTCTCCTGCTTAATTAGATTTTGGCTTCTTACACACTTCCATATCTTCTTGGTTCTCAAATGTGGAGAAATGTGAAGTTATCCACTTTGGTAGGAAAAATAGAAAAGCAGAGTATTTTTTAAATGGGGAGTGATTGGGAAATGTTGGGTGTTCAGATATACCTACACGAATCACTGAAAGTTAACATGCAGGTACAGCAAGCAATTAGGAAAGCAAATGGTATGTTGGCCTTTATTACAAGAGGATTTGAGTATAAGAGTAATGACCTCTTACTGCAATTATATAGGGCCCTGGTGAGACCACACCTGGAGTATTGTGTACAGTTTTGGCCTCCTTACCCAAGGAAGGATATACTTGCCATAGAGGGAGTGCAACGAAGATTCACCAGACTGGTTCCTGGGATGGGGAGATTGTCTGATGATGACAGATTGAGTAGACTAGGCATATATTCTCTAGAGTTTAGAAGAATGAGGTGTGATCTCATTGAAACATACAAAATTCTTACAGGGCTTGACAGGGTAGATGCAGGGAGGATGTTTCTCCTGGCTGGGGAGTCAAGAACTAGGAGTCACAGTCTAAGAATAAGGTGTTGGCCATTTAGGAGTGAGATGAGGAGAATGTTTTTCACTCAGAGGGTGGTGAATCTTTGGAATTCTCTACCCCAGAGGGCTGTGGAGGCTCAGTCGTTGAATATATTCAAAACAAAGATTGATAGATTTTTGGATATTAAGGGAATCAAGGGATATGAGGCTAGTGCAGGAAAGTGGAGATGAGGTAGAAGATTAGCCATGATCTTATTGAATGGTGGAGCTGGCTCGAGGGGCCAAATGACCTGCTCCTGCTCCTATTTCTTATGTTCTTATATTTGCATTGCATTGCAGTCTCCCATTTACTTTGTATGGTTATCAAGTGACTGTTTAAACAAGTAAGTGACTATGCTTTAGAAGACATTATTATTTCTGAGACACAAAGAGACCACTTTTTAATCAGATAATAAAAATGCAACATGGGAGGAGGGGGGAGTGGGAGGCGGGGGGAGTGGGATGGGGAAGGGGGAGTGGGATGGGGGAAAGGGGAGTGAGATGGGGGAAAGGGGAGGGGGGGAAGGGGGAGTGGGGGGGAAGGGGGAGTGGGAGGGGGGAAGGGGGAGTGGGAGGGGGGAAGGGGGAGTGGGAGGCAGGAGTGGGATGGGGAAGGGGGAGTGGGATGGGGAAGGGGGAGTGGGATGGGGGAAAGGGGAGTGGGATGGGGGAAAGGGGAGGGGGGGAAGGGGGAGTGGGAGGGGGGGAAGGGGGAGTGGGAGGGGGGGAAGGGGGAGTGGGGGGGGAAGGGGGAGTGGGAGGGGGGGAAGGGGGAGTGGGGGGGGGAGTGGGAGGGGGGGAAGGGGGCAAGGGGGAATGGGAGGGGGGAAGGGGGAGTGGGAGGGGGGAAGGGGGAGTGGGAGGGGGGAAGGGGGAGTGGGAGGGGGGGAAGGGGGAGTGGGAGTGGGAGGGGGGAAGGGGGAGTGGGAGGGGGGAGGGGGAGGGGGAGTGGGAGGGGGAAGTGGGAGGGGGAAGGGGGAGTGGGATGGGGAGTGGGATGGGGGAAGAGGGAGTGGGATGGGGAAGGGGGAGTGGGATGGGGGAAGGGGGAGTGGGATGGGGGAAGGGGGAGTGGGATGGGGGAAGGGGGAGTGGGAGGGGGGAAGTGGGAGTGGGAGCGGGGGGGAAGTGGGAGTGGGAGGGGGGGCAAGCGGGAGGGGGGCAAGCGGGAGGGGGACAAGCGGGAGGGGGGCAAGCGGGAGGGGGGGCAAGCGGGAGGGGGGGCAAGCGGGAGGGGGGGCAAGCGGGAGGGGGGCAAGCGGGAGGGGGGGCAAGCGGGAGGGGGGCAAGCGGGAGGGGGGCAAGCGGGAGGGGGGCAAGCGGGAGGGGGGCAAGCGGGAGGGGGGCAAGCGGGAGGGGGGGGGAAGTGGGAGTGGGGGGGGGAAGTGGGAGTGGGGGGGGAAGTGGGAGTGGGGGGGGGAAGTGGGAGTGGGGGGGGAAGTGGGAGTGGGGGGGGGGGAAGTGGGAGTGGGGGGCGGAAGTGGGAGTGGGGAGGGGGGGGAAGTGGGAGTGGGGAGGGGGGGGGGAAGTGGGAGTGGGGAGGGGGGGGAAGTGGGAGTGGGGGGGGGGGGGGAAGTGTCCTGGCGAACCGAATAACTACGGCAGTAGACAGAGCTTTAAACTAATGAAGAGAGGGTGGGAGGATTCAGGAAAGAGTAAATTTAAAAGCAGCGAGAGAAATGTCAAGGCTCTAGAGCAGAACAGAGCGAGCAGAGTAGAGTTTTGGGTAAAAATACGCAGAGTGGGTCAAGAAGGAACAGAGAAAGTAACAAAGATAATAAGACATCATTGACGAAGGTGACATCAGGGGGAAATAGAAATAAGCAATGACTAGCATTTAAAGAATTAATACCTAATTTACAACAAATATACCTTCCTTTAAGGCACAAAAACCCCACAGGAAAAGTGGTCCAACTGTGGCTAACAAGAAAACTGCCATTTGAATAATTGTTTCTATTTCTTTCCCATTACTGTACCATGGTTATGAAATGTAAGCAGCCTAGATATAAACAAAACAGGAAAAGTGAGCATAGGAAAGAATAAAGTAAGGGAGGACATTGACAGCAAGGGAGCAAATAGAGTTATAGAACAGGAGTCTAAAAAGATGGTTAAACATAAAGTGAGAGGAAATCCGATTCAAAAGGAGTTAAACTGTCTGTACAGCAATGCACACAGTGTCCGTAATGGAGGCAATCATGCGTTGGGAGGAACCAGACATAGCAGGGATTACTGAGACATGGCTGCAGAAAAATCAGGACTGGTAATTAAACTTTGCAGGGTATAACATATTTAGAAAAGATAGAGGGGGAAAAAGGGGAAGTGGAGTAGCTATATTTATTAGGGATAATATAATGGCAGTAGAAAAAAGGGACGTAAATATCAGCAAAACAAAAATAGAATCCATATGGATAGAGATAAAAGATAATAAAGGATAAATCCCAGTAGTAGGCGTAGTCTACCAACCACCTAATAGTGGAAGGGAGGTGTAGGAAGAAATATACAGACAAATTAGAGAAATTAGTAAAAAACATAGAATAATCATCATGGGGGATTTCAACTACCCCGATGTTAATTGGACAGAAGAGGTAGGTAAAGGGGATAAGGGAATGGAGTTCCTACAATGTCTACAGGACTCCTTTCTAGCCCAATATGTAAAAAGCCCAACAAGGGAGGATTCGTTATTGGATCTAGTTATGGGGAATGAGCCAAAGCAGATAATCGAAGTAAAAGTAGGGGAACATATAGGCAACAGTGACCATAATATAATACGATTTAAGATGATAATAGAGAAGGACATAAGTATGACAAAAACCAGGTTGATGGATTGGAGAAAAGCTGATTTTGAGGGGCTGAGAATAGAACTTGGAAAGATAAAATGGACAACAATATTGGCAAACAACGATGTAGAACGACAATGGGAAACATTTAAAACGGTGTTCAACAGAGTGCAGGAAAAATATATTCCGTTATAAGGAAGGAACAAACTAAACACTAATGAGACTCCATGGATGAATAAAGGCATAAGGGAACAATTGAGGGTAAGGAAAGAGGCATACATTAAGTACATAGACAGCAGAGGAGTTCATGATAAGAGAGAATACGAAGGGATTAGGAGAGAAGTAAAAAAAACAATTAGGAAAGCAAAGGGGAACTATGAAATTAAATTATCAAGGAACATAAAACAAAATAGTAAAATATTTTACAGGCACATCAATAAAAAAGGAAGGTTGCGATGGGAATGGGGCCATTAAGGGATAGACAGGACAATACCACAGTTAACGATAGGGAGATGGCAGAAATATTAAATCCTTATTTCGCTTCGGTATTTACCAGGGAGATAGAACAGGTGGACATGACATTGGATGATGAGGTGAGTAATGAGATAAGTGCATTTAAATTTTAAAAAGGGGACATATTAAATATAAACTAATCAAACTCAGGGGATAAAACCCCATGTCCGGATAAATTGCATCCCTGCATTTTAAAAGAATCTAAGGAAGAGATAGCAGAGGCATTACTACACATATTTAATAATACGTTAGAAAAAGGTGTAGTGCCAGACCGGCGGATAGTTAACGTAATACCTATATTTAAGAAGGGGGATAGAATATGTCTAGGGAATTATAGACCAGTCAGCTTAACATCGGTAGTAGGAAAAATAATGGAATCCCTACTAAAGGAGAACATAGAAGAACATCTAGAAACAAAAAGTATAATAATGAATAGCCAGCATGGATTTCAAAAGGGAAAATATTGCTTGTCCAACATATTGAATTTTTTGAAGAGGTAACAGAGAGAGTAGACAATGGTTATGCAATAGATGTAATTTATCTAGATTTTCAAAAGGCCTTCGATAAGGTACCCCATAATAGACTGATGAACAAGGGCAGAGAATGCAGAGTCAGCGGACAAGTAGCAGAATGGATTGCTAGCTGGCTCCAAGTTAGAGAGCAGAGAGTGGGAGTAAAGGGTAGCTATTTACAGTGGCAGAAGGTGGGTAGTGGTGCTCCACAAGGATCAGTGCTGGGATCACTGCTGTTCGCAATTTATATTAATGATTTAGACTTTGGAATCAAAAACACAATTTCTAAATTTGCGGATGATACCAAATTTGGGGGGGGGGGGGATAGTCAATACTGAGGAGGACATTAATAAACTTGCAGAATGGGCAAATAATTGGCAAATGAAGTTCAACACAGATAAATGTGAGGTATTACATCTTGGTAGGAAGAATGGGGAGGTCACTTATCACTTGGAGGGTACAAGTCTAGGTGGGGTCGAGGAACAAAGGGATCTCGGAATACAAATACACAAATCACTAAAAGTTGTGCCACAGGTTAACAAGGCCATAAAAAAGCAAACCAAGCACTCGGGTTTATTTCTAGAGGGATAGAATTGAAAAGTAGGGAAGTTATGCGAAACCTGTATCGAACTTTGGTTAGGCCACACTTAGAATACTGCGTGCAGTTCTGGTCACCATATTATAAAAAGGATATAGAGACACTGGAGAGGGTGCAGAGAAGATTTACAAGGATGATACCAGAAATGTGAGGGTATACCTATCAGGAAAGGATGAAAAAAGGCTGAGGGGTGACTTAATAGAGGTCTTTAAAATTATGAAAGGTTTTGATAGAGTGGATACAGAGAGAATGTTTCCACTTGTGGGGAAGAGAATAGCTAGAGACCATCAATATAAGATAGTCACCAATAAATCAAATAGGAAATTCAGAAGAAGCTTCTTTACCCAGAGTAGTGAGAATATGGAACTCGTTATCACAGGGAGTGGTTGAAGCAAATAGTATAGATGCATTTAAGGTGAGGCTGGACAAGCATATGAGGGAGAAGGGAACAGAGGGTTACGTTGATAGATTTAAAATGAGTAAAGACGGGAGGAGGCTCGAGTGGAGCATAAACGCCAGCATGGACTGGTTGGGCCGAATGGCCTGTTTCTGTGCCGTATATCCTATGTAATCCTATGTAATGATGTAAAATTTCCATGGTTTAAGGTTTTATTACTGTTGTATTGCCTTGAAGTAATATTATGCCATTTTGTGTGGTGCTATTGTAATTCAGCATATACAAGTGCAATTGTTATTTTATTCTCCCTATTAACAACCAAGCAGGATTTCAATGCTGTGCAGGCCAGGGTTGCTGAGAACCAAATCCATATGAATGCAATGCAGCAAGTACGGATAACGGCATTATTTAACTTAATGGGGGGATAGGCCTCAGCACAGTATAATAATAATCATAATTTCATAATGGTAGCACCATACCATGATTTCCAATATTTGCACGTGAAAATAAACAATGCAAGGACGTGTTCCTGACTAGGCAAAGATCCTGAATATCATTCTTGGTGCTGCATGCAGATTTTTATTTTAACTACGTGAACATCAAACCAACCCAATCATATTTACACCATCATGCCTGAGCATTGTATGCATTGGCCCTTGGTACTTCATCATCATCTCTGGACCTTGCACATCATGGTCCCTCAAACTTCCAAAACACATTGGAACTAAACATTCACAAGTAACATGATTTTTCTTTCACAATAGAATGCAACACATAGGAGTGTCAAGTCTCCATTCGCTTCGCATTACAACCCATACTGCCCAAGTGATAGAATTCTGGAAAATTGGCCCATACCAAATACACCACAGGAAGTAAACACCACTCATGAGCCATGCTTAATCAAGTAGGAAAAAATTACAACACAGAATAGATATCATGGTAGCTGTGGTCTATGAATGATACACTCACACAAAACTCCCAGAACACTAGTATCTGTGCCACTTGAATGTTACTTAGTCCTGAGACTATATTTCTTAATACACTTCTCTTCCCTGCCACGTATCTCTATTTATTGTTGAGTCTTCTGTTTCAAATATCTCTATCCTGAGTCAGTAGGGAGGGATACCAAGTGTAAAACAACCTCTATGGATAAAGTGATAATACTCTTGTAATTCTCTAGATAGCACTCACCTCACAATCACCTCATTCCCAATTCTATACTTTATGCTGTAAAGCCAATTGACCACAGTGTATTCAAGATTTTTTTAAATAAATGTTAGCCCATCTGCAGTGAAGTATTCACAACAGAATGCTGATTAATGTTACTGGCACTGCAGAATAACATTTTTACTTTATGCATCCAAAGAAACAGAATTTAACACTGGGTGATAAATACAGAATCAGATCTATGCGGGATCAACACTGGCAGAAAAAAACTGACCCAAGGATACTCATGATTCAAGCAAGCTAATAGATTTCTGCCAAATAGATTTCACCACAAAGCTTTCAACTAAACCATCTTTAACAACTAGTTATACATGGCATGTGTAGAAGTATTTTACAATGATATTGTCCCAGATTTTTATCCATTTATTTACTTGAAGATTATTCTTCATCTTCTTTAAAACACTACACAATCATTTTTAAAAGGTCTGCCAAATAAAAGAGAGCTGATTTTCATCAATTTTTTTTGTCTAAATTTAAATATGAGGGTACAATAAAGTCCAATTCCTTCAGTTTGAGCATGACACTGAACTATGAAGCTCCATTTCATGTGCTATAACTCAGAACTGTCAGTGGGTGGCAGGCGAAGCACAACCTTCTGAAAGATTTTCTAATCTATCTAGGATTTTTAAATCTCAAGTCATTGGGTACTTTATAATTATGCAGCCTTTTCAACAGTTTTCATAACTTATTCACTCCATGGCTGACAGCTATTCAAAGCACTGCCATCCAAGGGGTCACGTTCTAAGTAAAAAAGCATGACAGCTTAAAATGAAAGTCATGACTTGTAGAAGGAACAGAACCTCTGTTGATAATACCATGCAATTTATTTATCAGCTTTACTAAGTGTTCAAATTTATCCCATTTTAATACTAAAAGCAATGGTGATTTAATTAATATGCTGTGTAAATTGATACGATTTCTTTAATTGTTTTACATGCTACAGGGTATGTTCTGAACAAAAGGAAAGTTTCGATTTTTATTCCGCTCTCAAAAAATTCATAGATTTTCTGGAATAATTTTAAAAAACATTAAACTTTTGCACACTTTTTGACAGTAGGTGGCATTATAACACTGGGCACTAGAATACAATTCATGTTTCTAGGATGGTTTCTCAGATATGGGAGTTTTGAATTTAGGTGCTTTGGTCTTTTTTTTTTAAAACAGATTTTCTATTTATTTTTCATTTAGCATCTCAAGATCTTAATGAAAATTCATTACAATTTAATATCTAGACTGGAATTTTTTTTAATTGGAAAAAGTATAAACAATTTGCAAAATGAGCAGCAATAAACTTATGTTAGAAATCCTCCTACTGGAGATGTTAATTCCCACAAATCTATGGAGAGCCAAGTTGACCAAGTTCATGAAAAAGTGTTTGGCAAAGTTAATTTGAAACACACAACGAATTTCAAACTGCATATAAATCCACCATCACTTCAGTTAAATGTGTTGTCACTGCAACAAAAATGACACCCAGCTCTTCTACCTCTTTAACATGCACTTTTATGCATTAGAACTGCACAGCATGCAGTTATAAATTACATCAGATATGTCACTATAAAGGTTACTGACCTTGACTCCTGACTTTTGCCACATTTCATTTCATATTGCTATGGGACATTCCCTATTATATTCGAAGGGTAACTTTGTGACTTTGCACTCCTGATGGGAAACCTCGTCTGCCGAAAGTGCATATTAGAAATTCCTGCACTTGCTGCAGGTGATTTTACAACCATTATTTTAAATGGCTGGGAAATCATTCACACCACTTTTCCAATGCTCTTTCTCGATGGACAAATGTCCCTGATGGGATTGCGAACTCAGAGAAGGGCCCCTTTCATATAACCACCGAAAATGTAATGGATGGTGGATTGCAATTAATTTCTTCTGCATTTTGTTACAGGACAGAAAACTTAACTTTTACGGCAACTTTAAAATGAATAACTAATCTATAGTTTAATCTGAAGGGTGGCGTCCAGCTCTAGCAGCTCAGCTGTGCACTTCCTCATGACCACTATCAATGCTGTTCTGTGACTGGTGAGAAAGAGGTGAAGTACAAGCAGGACAGGTTGATCGATGTCCATGCCACATTTCATGCACATTACTGAATGTTTTGGTACATACTGTTCTCATATTGAGTCTAGAAATTGAGATTATCTACTTTTGTCACAAATCAGTTAAAGAAGTGAGAAAATAAGCCAAAAATTGCCCAAATGTTAACCAGCAGCCTAAAAGTACAAACCTGCAACTACACTGTATGTAGTGGATGAGCACTTTAAATAGTGCTCTTGAAGGGTTCTTACTGCCTGTTAGCGCCAAGAGTTGTTCAGCGAGTAGCTCGTGTGGCGAGTCAAGCACTGGGGCAGCTCAATTTCACAAATGGGTCCAACAACTGTGAGATCCTTATGTAAATACTGTTTGCTGGTACAGGTACACTATCCCTTATCTGAAAGCCTTGGGACCAGCTGAGTTTCGGTTTTCGGAATTTTTCGGATTTCAGAAGGTATTATTATAAGACTGGGAAATTTGTATTTAATATAAATTTTAAAAGTTCAGGCTACCTCTTGCGACTGTTCCGTGTCTCATTCCCCTTCCTGCTTCTCTGGAAAGCCGGATATCGGCTGACTCCTACTAAGCTGGCCCGCAAATCAGGTCGGGTGTGGGGGGGGGGGGGAGAAAAGAATATCGGACGGGCCGCAGTTCAGGTCGGGCGGGGGGGGTCCGGGGTCGGGGGGTCGGTCCGGGGTCGGGGGGTCCGGGGTCGGGTCAGGGGGGAGAAAAGAATATCGGACCGGCTGCTGCAGCTATCGGACCGGCCGCTGTATTGTTGGGTTCACTCTCCCGGTACCTCCTTCACACTGCCCGGCTCGGCCTGCAATCTCCTACCCAGGAGGGAACTCTGTGACCCTCTGCCCTGCTCAGCGTAAGTCATGCGCCACTCTGGTCACGTCGTGCGCACGACTTACGCTGAACGAAAAAAAATTCGGTTTTTAGAGGTTTTCGGAAGTTCGGATAAAGGATAGTCTACCTGTATATACTGTTTAACATGCTTCCAGTGTGTGCCCTGGATGTCTACAGAGAAGCCAGATCCAATACGGTGGTGCACTTATGGTGCAGGATGGGCGCACGCCGCCTGCCATATTGGATGCTTAGGCGCCCGTTTTGTGTCTGCAAAACATGTATGGAGTCAACAAATTTCCAGGCCAATATCTCTTCAGCATGAGCCAACAGCTGGCACAAAAAGGTAGGTATCCATTTTGTAGTGTGGCTATGCATAGAGATCATACACACACACACAAAGTACTGCTTAGTTACAAACACACATACTATACTATATACAGTATGTGCGTTTAGTAGTCTATATTTATAATCAAAATCATATGCACTATACTTCATTCAAACATTCTGCATTGCTGATTTAGATACACATGACTACAAATATAATCTACACTAAACCCACATCAAATACTAAATGGTTGTGTGCACATTTACACTATTACTTGTACTGTAAAAAGCAAAAAAACTGCAAATCTGAAACAGAAAATGCTGAGAGCACTAAATAGATTAACCAGCACCCATGGAGAGAATATATAAGTTAACGTTTCAGCTTTTACCCTTCGTCAGAACCAACAAAATGAACAGCAAGGGGAAGGGGGCTAAACAACACCCACACAAAACAGGAAGTCTAATCCTCTTTCCTTTTGTTCTGTTCCTTTTTTAAATGTTAATTTTATCAGATCTGATGAAGTTCTTTGCACAGATGCTGACTGACCTACTGAGTGTTTCCAACATTTTCTGCTTTTGTACTACAATACCGGTTGTACAATAGTTTTCTAGATTGCTGATTTTGATTTTATAAGCATGACAAGGAAGCTTAGCATATAATATTCAACCTTGGTTGCCTTGTATGTTGTTACCCCAAGTCTTCGCTACAATAATACATCTACTAGCAACTGGTGATCATATCTTCTGCATTTATATAGTGCCTTTCACAACCTCAGGTCTTCGCAAAGAACTTTACAGCCAATTAAGTACTTTTGAAATGTAGTCACTGTTATAGTGTAGGAAACGCGGTAGCCAATTTGTGCACAGCAAGGTCCCACAAACAAACAGCAATTAAATAATTACCAGATAAACTGATTTTAGATGTTGATTGAGGGATAAATATTGGCCAGGACACCGGGGAGAACTACCCTGCTCTTCTTCTAAGAGTGCAATGGGATCTTTTACGTCCACCCGAGAGGGCAGACAGGGACTCGGTTGAACATCTCATCCGAAAGACAGTGCAGCACTCCCTCAGTAGGCACTGAACAGCCAGCCGAGATTATATGCTCACATCTCTGGAGTAGGATACGGCACCAGAATCTTTAGACTCAGAGGCGAGAGTGCTACCACTGAGCTAAACCGGACACAAATGTCAAAATTTCCCTGTGCCAAGATACTTTAGGCTTATCTGTTTCAAACTGCAGGTACTAGGTTGGCTCTTAAGAGTCACTGAGGTAGATTTTTGTCTTCACTGCCTGGATGGTAATCTAGCAGAGCGGATCACTTTATAGAACCTATTCGATTCTCATTCCATTATATAAATCTACTAGATTACTGTCCAAGCGTGAAGATGAAAATCTACCCTGTTGTCTAGGTTTTGTAAATAAGTTGCACTACCACGCATGTGTTCAAACTCATTTTTGTGTATTCTAACCTGACTTAAAAAAAAATCTGTATGTTCAAGTGTATTTTTATTAAATATTTAGGAAAATTATATCATTGGATAGAAGTGGACATACAGCAGTCTTGCAGTCAAGGTGACAAAAATCATGGATTACCGAAGTACAAAGAAATATTCATTCATGGTACTGTTCTTAGGCAGAAAGGCCAATGTTCACTAACAGTTTTTAGTAAGTACTAAAAAGCTAAGTAAGATTATTTTGTGTCTTTTCTATCTCACGGTCCTATTATACTAAGTCCAAATCAAACTGGGTGCTGCGAAATTTTAATTTCATCAGGAAATCTCTACTGCATTCTGTATCTCCGTTGGGATGTCAACAACATTACATAAATATAAAAAAATACCATTTAAATTTAATAATTATTATAGGTACTGATGCTATAACAGAATTCAGTGCAGGAAAAAATTGCCTGCTGTAAATCACAGAATATTACAACATAGTAGGCCATTTGGCCCATTGCACCTGTGCCAGTTCTCTGAAAGAGTTACCCACTTAGTCCCATTTCCATGCTCCTTCCCCATTTTCCTTTTTCAAATATGTATCCACTTCCCTTTCAAAAGCCATTATGGATTTTGCTTCCATCACTGTTTGTGGTCAGGCCTTCCATCTCCAAATAACCCTCTGTATATAAAAATAATTCCCTTAACCTCTCCCTTCATTCTTTTGGTGATGATCTTCAATTTATGGTCTCTTATACACTTCTATGCTCTAATGAAAAGACTCCCAGTTTCTCTAACCTCCATAAAAGTAGTAGATTGCACAATACCTAACAATGCTTCCTAATTGAAAAAGCAAAGAACTATTGGTTGGGCTAATTATTAGTTAGTAATCTGAAGCACTTTTGCATCATTTCACAAAAATAACAGTGTCACAATGGTAGTATGTATTCTGGTTTATCTTTAACATTAAATAAAATTTTGCAAACAGCTGAAATTAAATGAAAACCAAGCACCTTTTGAGAAGGTACTGAACATTAAAATACTCAAGGTGTACGGCAATCCAACTATGAAGGTGCACAACACGAGCTAATTCATATACACATTTTAGAGCTGCAATGAAAATGTTCTGTTAGTCTTTTCAAAAGATAATGGAGGGAAGAGGCCCAAGGTAAAAGAAAAAGATCTCAGCATTTGCAGTAAAAATACAATGCTTTTCAATGTCCCCATAGACATGGCAAGTGCCGGTTACTGCCTGCTATATTAAGTCTGCCTTTCTCATCATTTAATGCTTATTTTCATCACTTTGTTTAAAATATTGATAATCAATTACAGCTACGTCTGTTTTGCTACAGGTTCTATGTCACAGTCTATCTGACTGTCAGGACCAATTCGGTCCTTATTCAAAGTTAATTTTTTCTTCATAAATCTGCCTTTTGGAGAAGTCATTAAGTGCAGAACATAGCCTGAGGTGCAATCACCTATTCTCTTTCATTAGGCACAAGCAGGGAAGGTGAGGGAGATTATTAGAACTTTGCAATGATCACAAAGCAGCGTGCTGCCTGTCAGATCCCCCCAACATTTAATTCATCTCGCCAACTTCAGGGCAGTCTTGCCAGCAGTTTTAAATGGACATTATTCATGAACATCTGTGACACGATGAATATTTTGAACTTGAAATGATGAAAAGGAATTGCCCTTTTGACTTTAAAATTAGTGTGAAGACAAGAACATTAAGAATAAATAAATAAACCAGAACTGTTTCAAGATGTTTATTTCACAGGACTGCAGAATTACGTTCATTTTAAAATTAATAAATTCAAACTAAACAGTGTTACTATATCTATCTATTAAGGAATGTATGGGAAGTTGGGTGGATTTATTTTAACATATTGGCCCGGATTTTGTGGTCAGCGCTGAAGGGACGATGCTCGCCGCTGACCTTAAAAAAAGCAGCCCACAAAGATTTAGCAGGCTCCAGAGCATAGATTTCCTCATTTCCAATGTCAGTTTCAATTTGGCGCTATCTACAGGGAATCTGTGGCATCCAACAACAGGGCAGGCAGCAGGGAGCCTGATCAGCCAGTCAGATTGAAGTAAAAAGCAGGGAATATAAATGACATTTAAATCATTGTACAGAAAGTGAAATAAAGATTGGGACATACACATGGGGTTAAGGAAAAAATGTAAATATCACAACAAAAACTTTAAAAAAACACACAAATTTTTATTTTATTAAAAATCTGCAATTTTTAAATGCTCTTTTAAGGGACTGAGACGCCACACATGTAAAATTAGTTTTCGTGGCCAGAGAGGTTATTCAGCAGTAATTATGGCCCGTATTTTCCGATGCCTATGGGTGTGTGCACAGCCGTAGGGACATCGGAAATGCCAGTTTCAGGCATGCGAAGCGCATGCGCTAAAAACCGGCATTTCCGATCTGTCAAGAATGCTCTCGACAGATCGGACGCCTGCCCTAGAGAAGGGCCTCTGCGGGGGGAGAGTTCCGCTTTCTGCAGAACCTCCGCCCACTGAAAACCCTTAGAAATCTTGCGCCTGGTAAAAGCAGGAGTAAGGTCTGCTTTTACCAGCATAAGAGTTGAAAAAAGAGGGAATTTTCTTTTCCCACTCACTTATAATTTTAAAATACTTTTAAAAAAGGTAAGTTTATTTTTAACCCCGTAAAAAACTTTAATTATTTTTTTCAAAAAATTAAATTATTTAAAAAAATATTTACAGTAATTTAATGTAATTTTAACTCATTTTAAAAACATGATTTAAAAAAAATTATTTTATGTTTTAGTGTCTTTTTGGGGTGATCGCCACTCATATATTTGACAGGTCTATCTGTCAAAAGTATGAAGGGAGATTCCCTTCTCCTGTTGACTGGCTGGCCCACATGATCCCAGGGATGCTTGCAAACTGCATGCGCCCCTGGGATACGTGGGCCCTGCGCATTTCGACTGTGGACAGGCCCAGGAGTGGAAGTGTCCGGACCTCGGGAGCCCTCAGTTAAGTTCGTAGATTTTTATCCGATAGGAGGCATCCGCACCCAGGAAGCCTCCTATCGGAAATTATGGGCCTGTGACTTAGTACGGCATTAAAAACTCATACTCCTGCTTGAACAAGGGTCAACTTTTTCATGGGTTTTTACAGCGAGTGTGTAAATAGTTGAAGTTCACTTCAAATCAGTGATTGCTAATGATTCCATCTGCGAAGACTGCGCAGAGCATCACTGACAGCAACTTCCGAATTTCTGCATGTGTATGTGCGGATGCCAGAAGTTGCTGTCAGTTTTACACAGTAATAACGGCAAGTGCTGACAGTTTTGCCATCACTAAAACAGCAAATTCCGGGTCAATGATTATGAAAGCTATCTGAACAATCAAGCTCATAAAAATGAACAAGTAGGTAATTTCATGACCAAGAAATGTACAAATAGGGAAAATATTTGCAATGGATTCATTGGAATGCAACCTGTACATTTCTTCAAGGCTGGTCTTTCCATTCTGGACAAACTGTTAACAGGTAACAGGACTGAATTATTTTCTGTGGCATATATAGCAAATGACGGTTGATACTTGTTTTACACCATGTGTAATGTTTATTGAATATACCACTGGAAAAACTTTTAGTAAAATGTGGAATCGGTTCGTGATTTTTGAAGTACATAGCATTCATAAACTCACCGAGAGCAGCAGCGAGAGCGGACCTGATGGGGGATGGAGCGGAGCCAGGGGATAGAGGGGTGAGAGAGAGAGAGGGAGAGGGAGAGCGAGGAATGGCATCATAGGACAGCAGGTAGGCGATTGGTTGGTGAGTATTACAGTTTTTTTTAGTCTCTAAGTGAGCTAAGAAACTGTAAATTGCTATAACTATTAAATTAGTAACTAAAACTAGATGAACCGATTAAGTAACAAAATTGAAGTAATTGATAAAAATAATTAATTAACTAATCAAATAAATAAAGAAGGTTAGGTAGACATGGCAGGGCAGGTGGTGTGCCGTAATTGCAGCATGTGGGAATTTGCGCAGACCAGCGAGATCCCGAGCAACCACATCTGCGGTAAGTGTCTGCAGCTCAAGGAACTTCGGCTCAGAGTTGTTGAGCTGAAGTACAAGGTGCAGACATTGTGGGGCATCAGGGAGGGGGAGAGTTACCTGGACACTTTGGCCGGAATTTTGCTGGCGCTCAGAGTGCAGGTTTGGAGGCGGGACCGCTGTCAATATCGCAAAGATTGAATGTGAGTAGGAAACCCGCTGTCAACCCACCTCCATGCGAGTCTCCCAGGTGTCGGGTCTGTCAGCGCTGAACTGACCTGACACCCAGCGGCGGGGGAGACAATTCTGGTATTTAAATGGCTTTTTAAGAGCCAATTTAAGAGTCTTTTGAGGCTTACTTGTAATTTTACCTTCTCCCCCACTGGTTACCAGCTGTTCGGGGAACACGCCAGCTCAACTTGGCGTGTTGCGAGTCTGGTCTGATGTTTGTGAAAAGATGACTGCTGCAGAAGTGGTGTCAAGGACAGACAAAAAGGAAAAGAAGGTGGCGTAGCACTGTTAATAAGGGATGAGATTGGTACGGTAGAGATAAAGGATCTTGGCTTGGCAGATCTGGAATCAGTTTGGGTGGAGCTAAGAAACAGCAAAGGGCAGAAAACATTGGTGGGAGTTGTGTATAGGCCACCAAACAGTAATGGTAATGTAGGGCACAGTAGCACTCAAGAGATTAGAAGTGCATGTCACAAGGGCAATACGGTAATCATGGGGGACTTTAATCTACATATGGACTGGGCAAATTACCACTAATGGTATGGAGAACGAATTCTTGGAATGCATGCGAGATGGTTTCATGGATCAGTATGTAGAGGAACCAACCAGGGAACAGGCTATTCTGGATCTGGTACTGTGTAATGAGAAAGGGCTAATCAATAATTTTGTGGTAAAGGGGCCTTTAGGGACAAGTGACCATAATATGATTGAATTTTACATTAAGTTTGAGAGTGATGTAGTCCAATCTGAAACTAAGGTCTTCAATCTAAACAAAGGAAACTACAAGGGTATGAGGGACAAGTTGGCCATGGTAGATTGGGAGACTACACTAAAAGGTATGAAGGTGGACATACAATGGCTAACATTCAAGGAAATAATGCATAATTTGCAACAAACATATATTCCTCTAGGGCATAAAAACCCAAAAGGAAAAGTGATCCAACCATGGCTAACAAAAGAAATTAAAGCTAGTATTAAGTCAAAGGAGCAAGCTTATAAAGTTGCCAGAAAAAGCGGTCAGCCTGAGGATTAGGATCTTTTTAGAAATCAGCAAAGGGGGAAACCAAGAAATTGATGAAAAAAGGGAAAATGGAATGTGAGCACAAACTAGCAAAAAATATAAAAACGGATTGTAAAAGCTTCTATAGGTATGTGAAAAGGAAAAGATTGACGAAGGTACATGTTGGTCCTTTAAAGTCAGAGATGGGAGAATTTATAATGGGGAATGAGGAAATGGCAGAGAAATTAAATAAATACTTTGTTTCTATCTTCACGGAGGAAGACACAAAAATCCTCCCAGAAATACGAGAAAACCAAGGGTGTGACGAGAATGACGAACTTAAAGAAATTATTATTAGTAAAAAAACAGTACTAGCAAAATTAATGGGATTAAAAGTTGATAAATCCCAAGGACCGGATGACCTACATCCTAGGGTTTTGAAAGAGGTGGCCATTGGAATAGTGGACGCATTGGTTGTCATCTTCCAAAATTCTATAGATTCTGGAACGGTTCCTGCAGATTGGAGGATAGCAAATGTAACCCCGCTATTTAAGAAAGGAGGGAGAGAGAAAACGGGGAACTACAGACCTGTTAGCCTCACATCAGTAGTTGGGAAAATGCTGGAATCTATTATAAAGGATGCAATAACTGGGCACTTAGAAACTAATAGTAAGATTCGGCAGAGTCAACATGGATTTATGAAAGAGAAATCCTGTTTGACAAACCTATTGGAGTTCTATGAGGATGTAACTAGTGGAGTAGACAAAGGGAAACCGGTAGATGTGGTGTATCTGGATTTTCAGAAGGCCTACGATAAGGTCCCACATAAGAGGTTGGTGAACAAAATTAGGGCACATAGAATTGGGGGTAATATACTAGCATAGATTGAGAATTGGTTAACAGACAGAAAACAAAGAGTAGGGATAAACGGGTCTTTTTCAGGATGGCAGGCTGTGACTAGTGGGTTACCGCAAGGATCGATGCTTGGGCCCCAGCTATTCACAATCCATATCAATGATTTGGATGACGGGACTAAATATATCATTTCCAAATTTGCTGATGATACAAAACTAGGTAGCAGTGTCAGTTGCGAAGAGGATGTGAAGAGGCTTCAAGGGGATCTCAACAGGCTCAGTGAGTGGGCGAGAACATGGCAGATGAAATATAATGTGGATAAATGTGAAATTATCCACTTTGGTAGAAAAAACAGAAAGGCAGAGTATTTCCTAAATGGTGAAAGATTGGGGAATGCAGATGCTCAAAAGGGACCTGGGTGTCCTTGTACATGAGTCACTGAAAGTGAATGTGCAGGTGCAGCAAGCCATTAGGAAGGCAAATGGTATGCTGGCCTTCATTACAAGAGGATTTGAGTACAGGAGTAAAGAAGTCTTACTCCAATTATATTGGGCCTTGGTGAGACCACACCTGGAGTACTGTGTACAGTTTTGGTCTCCTTACCTAAGAAAGGATATGCTTGCCATAGAGGGAGTGCAACGAAGGTTCACGAGATTGATTCATGGGATGGCGGGACTGTCGTATGAGAAGAGATTGAGTAAACTAGGCCTGTATTCACTTGAATTCAGAAGAATGAGAGGGGATCTCATTGAAGCATACAAAATTATTACAGGGCTTGATAGGATGGATGCTGGGAGAATGTTTCCCTTAGCTGGGGAGTCTAGAACCAGGGGCCACAGCCTCAAGATAAAGGGTAGGCCATTCAGGACTGAGATGAGAAGAAATTTCTTCACACAGAGGGTGGTGAATCTTTGGAATTCTCTACCCCAGTGGGCTGTGGAGGCTCAGTCATTGGGTATATTCAAAACAGAAGTCGATAGATTTCTGACTAGTAAGGGCATCAAGGGATATGGCGATAGGGCCGGTGAATGGAGTTGAGACAGAAGATCAGCCATGATCTCATTGAATGGCAGAGCAGGCTCGGAGGGCCGAATGGCTGACTCCTGCTCCTATTTCCTATGTTCTTATGTTGCACATGGTGAGTTTCAGAGCAAAGAAAATGTTGGTTACTGCATTTTTAATACATATACAGATTTCATTAGCTTACAAGTTTTTAAATCCAACTGTATGTCCAGTGCTACCTCATTGGGAGAGCCTCTCTCATCAGTGACAGATCGCTTCTGTCATCTCACCTGCAGCTGCCATCTATTCCAGCAACATCGGAGCCAATGAAACAATCAGACCTTGGTCCTCCGAATCCTTCCACAATCATCCCCAACACCAACATCATTAACCTTCACCACCATCACCTGATGCTGCACAGGACACAGGGCATCGGCCCCTGACAAAATTGCTGGCCGGGATCATCCTGGCCTGACTTTCTTGACTTGACGCTGTAAACCCTTGCTGCCACATGTTGCGCCAGGTTGACACCATCCCACACCAGCACCGTGAAACCTCCCTTTAATGTCCAAGCTATTCCATGCACACACATCGCTATAGCGGGGCAGCAGGGTTATGACTGAACAACCACTGGAAGTAAGAAAGACACTTCTCAATGTGCACTCAGATCTGTCCAATAAGTGGCACTTTTTGAAAAAGAGATTTCACTGTTTGACAACACATTTTCAGAAACTTCTCATGGACATTGGCTAAACCTCTCAAGTACCCACCCTTGTGTGTTGTTAATTGGTATGCTTGCAGCAGAATGAGGGCGAGTGTGAGGGGTGGCCAGTGAGATGGGGAAGTGATAAAGTAGATAGAGAGGGTTGGGTGGAGGTGCAAGGTAAGTTGGTGTCCTGGGGAGATTTCTTCCGCCCTTGGAAGGGAAGAGATCCTCCCTGCGTACTGTGACTCCCTCCACAAGCGTATGGAGGGAGTCATTGGAGAGCCTGGGAGCAAGGGTTGTGCAGTGATTGTCAGTGTTTTCAGCACCTCAATGCTGTCAAACACTGAAAAATCAACTGTCAACATAAAATTGTGCATGGTCCCTTAAAGAAACCGGCAGATGATGCGTCATCAAATGACGTCATCAAACCCGCTTCCTGTTAATTGGCCGGTAAGCCCACAGGGCAGCTTAACAAGGCCAATCAAGGGAAAATCACGTCTGCAGAGCGGAGGTAGCTGGGGACGGGACTGAAAGCCGGAAACCAGCTGACCCACCCTCGTCCGACACCACTGAGAAAATCGCGGCCTTTGTTCCAGGAGGCAGTAACACCCCTTAGATTAAGTAGTATTTTAGAGTTCATCAATTGTCAGGGACAGGAGGGTGTGACTGCGAGTCAGGAAGGTATGGGAACCCAGGATGTAGTGATGGAGGAGCCTCATCCCTTGAATTTGACCAACAGGTATGAGATATTTGCTACCTGTGGGGATGAGAACAAGGACTGCAGGGTGGATAAGCAAACTGACCATGGCAGAGGAGGCCATTCAAGTGCGGTGGGGGGGGGGCGTGAAAAGGAATGTGATAGTGGGAGGGGACAGTATAGTCAGAGGGATAGATACTGTTCTCTGCAACCGCGACAGGGAGTTCCAAAGGTTGTGTTGCCTGCCCAGTGCCAGGGTAAAGGATATCTCCTCGCGGCTGGAGAAGAACTTGGGAGTGGGAGAAGGAGGAACCAGTTGTCGTGGTACATCTAGGAACCAACAAAATAGGTAGAACTAGGAATGGGGTTCTGCTGAGGGAGTTTGAGGAGCTAGGGTAAAAATTAAAAAGCAGAACCTCACAGGTAATAATCTCTGGATTGTTACCTGAGCCACACGCAAATTTGCATAGGGACAAACAGATTAGAAGGTTAAATGCGTGGCTCAAAGAATGGTGTGGGAGGCAGAGATTTCAATTCACTGGCACCAGTACAGGGGAAAGAGAGAACTGTTCCATAGGGATGGGCTCCACTTAAACCAGGCTGGGACAAGTGTCCTGGCAAATCGAATAACTAGGGCGGTAGGTAAGGCTTTAAACTAATGAAGGGGGAGGTGGGAGGATTCAGGAAAGGGTAAATTCAAAAGCAGTAAGAGAAATGTCAAGGATGTAGAGCAAAGCAGTGATCTGGGCAAAGATAAGCAGAGTGGGTCAGGACGGGACAGAAAGATTAATAAAGGTAATAGGGCATTAGTGACTAAAGTGACCTCAGGGAAAAATAGAAAAAAGTTAAAGCTAAAGGTACTATATCTGAATGTATGAAGCATTCGCAACAAAATAGATAGAAATAAATGGGTTTGATTTAATAGCCATTACAGACATGTGGTTGCAGAGTGACCAAGGTTGGGAACTAAATATTCCAGGATATTTAACTTGGAAGAGACAGGCAGAATGGAAAAGGAGGAGGTGTAGCCCTGATAATAAAGGAAGGAATAAAGACAGTAGAGAGAAAGGATCTTGGCTCGGAAATACAAAATGTAGAATCAGTTTGGATGGAGCTAAGAAACAACAAGGGGCAGAAAACATTGGTGGGAGTTGTTTATAGGCCCACTAACAGTGATTGTAGTGTCGGGCAGAGTACAAATCAGGAAATTAGGGATGCTTGTAACAAGGGTAATACAGTAATCATGGGGGACTGTAATTTTCATATAGACTGGGCAAACCAAATTTTCACAAATAGTGCAAAGACTTCATGAAATGCATTCAAGATAGTTTACTAGATCAGTTTGTCAAGGAATCTATGAGGGAACTGGCTATTTTAGATCTAGTACTGTGCAATGAGACAGGGTTAATTAATAACCTTGTAGTAAAGGAGTCTCTGGGGAACTGTGATCATAATATGATAGAATTTTATGTTGAGTTTGAGAGTGATTTAGTTAAATCCAAAACTAGGGTCCCAAACCTGAACAAAGCAAACTACGTAGGTATGAGGGGCAAGTTGACTAAGGTAGGTTGGGAAACTAGATTAAAAGATATGACAGTAGAAAAGCAATGGCAAACATTTAAAGAAATAATACATAATTCACAACGAATGTACATTGCTTTAAGCAATAAAAACACCACAGGAAAAATGGTCCAACCATGACTAACAAGAGAAATTAAACAAAATTAGGGCTCATGGGGTTGCAGGTAATATACTAGCATGGATTGAGGATTGGTTAACGGACAGAAAACTGAGAGTAGGAATAAATAGGCCATTTTCGGGTTGGCAGGCTGTAACTAGTGGGGTACCACAAGGATCAGTGCTTGGGTCTCAGCTATTCACAATCTATATCAATGATTTGGAAGAAAGGACCAAATGTAATATATCCACGTTTGTTGATGATACAAAGCTGGGTGGGATTGTAAGTTGTGAGGAGAGATGCAAGGAGGCTTCAAGGGAATATAGACTGGCTAAGTGAGTGGGCAAGAACATGGCAAATGGAATATAATGTGGAGAAATGTGAAGTTATCCATTTTGGCAGGGAAAATAGAAAAGCAGAGTATTTTTTAAATGGTGAGAGATTGGGAAATGTTGGTGTTCAGAGGGACCTGGGTGTCCTTGTACACGAATCAATGAAAGTTAACATGCAGGTACAGCAAGCAATTAGGAAAGCAAATGGTATGCTGGCCTTTATTACAAGAGGATTTGAGTACAAGAGTAAAGACATCTTACTGCAATTATATAGAGCCCCGGTGAGACCACACCTGGAGTTTTGTGTAGAGTTTTGGTCTCCTTACCTAAGGAAGGATATACTTGCCATAGAGGGAGTGCAACAAAGGTTCACCAGACTGATTCCGGGATGGGGGGATTGTCCTATGAGGAGAGACTGAGTAGACTCGGCCTATATTCTCTAGAGTTTAGAAGAATGAGAGGTGATCTCATTGAAACATCCAAAATTCTTACAGGGCTTTACAGGGTAGATGCAGGGAGGATGTTTCCTCTGGCTGGGGAGTCTAGAACCAGGGGTCACAGTCTTAGAATAAAGGGTCGGCCATTTAGGACTGAGATGAGAAACTTCTTCACTCAGAGGGTGGTGAATCTTTGGAATTCTCTATCCTAGAAGGCTGTGGAGGCTCAGTCGTTGAGTATATTCCAGACAGAGATTGATAGATTTTTGGATGTTAAGGGAATCAAGGGATATGGGGATAGTGCAGGAAAGTGGAGTTGAGGTAGATGATCAGCCATGATCTTATTGAATGGTGGAGCCGGCTCAAGGGGCGAATGGTCTACTCCTGCTTCATATGTAAACCCTAGGACTAGATTCGGTTATTTTGTTCCTACTGCACCTCCAAAGGTTTCAGTCATATTTCAGTGAATTCTCTGCTTTTGAATATGCACTAATTACATAAGGTTTCCATTGCATTCTCATCCACTCTTGCACACTATTACTGCATCTAATGGAGCAGCACTATACTAATTATGTACTCTCTATATAATTCTGGAGACCTGACACAAACTACATACATGGTAATTGCCAGGAATGATAGACAGTGATGTACACTTAAGTATAATACATGTGCAATCTGAAAAGAGTTTAGGAGGCAAAGATCCCAAAGTTCAGGATGGTGAAACTGACCCAACAAAAGAAGCTATTTTTAAAATATATACTTTTGTGCTCAGAGATAAATACTGCACTCTAGTGTAAAGCAGATTGCCATGTATTTCACTAACTTTTTCTGAAACCCCAAGCATTTTCAATTGACCCTCACTTAATTTTAACAATGCTAGTTATTTTACTTGGGCTCTTAACCAATTTTCCCAACACATACTGTGAAGTACACAATTCCCATATAGATGAGAAGGCATGTTTACAAGCCTCTACCAATGTCATTCCTGAATTGCCTACTTAGATGAATGCTTTCAGATTTTAATGTGATTTTCATTTACAGTAGGAACTTTTGGTTTTCTGCCAAAGATTAAATGAAAATTGCATATGGTCAGCTATGGTGTTTGGACTGCATTATTTTCATTTTTATTAATGTGGGGATGAACAGCCCTATGTAATCAAAAGGTTTCTGACAATTAAGAGGGATACTGGGTGGGAGGAAACACATCGCTGCTGACTTGCATTATTGGAGTATATACCTGAAAGAAGAAGTGGCAATTAACAGTCAACTATTTGACTCCATTCACTAAAGAGGATAAAAAAAATTGTTTAGCCAATTTTAATGAATTTACAATATTTCAACCAATATTTATGTCAATCTTATTACAATTCTATCAGTTTCATGTATTACTGTTACTTTGGTGCAATCTACCAACATCTATGCTCTTGTTAAAAAAAAACTGCCTCAGTGCTGTTTGGAAGTTTTAGTAGTTCCAGTTTTCACACAAAGTCTATTTCCCAGGGGCACTGTATTTGTGAAATAGCTACAGAGTTCTACTTACATCACTAGTTGCTGAGGACAGAATTCCACACACTGTTTGCCTGCTGATTTAATTAATAACATACATATTTACAGTCAGTGAAATAATAACTCTCTCAGTCTGAAAGTTTGTGCATGGAAAATGAAAGCGATCGTCCTGATTGACAATAAATTGAAGCTATCGCAACAATGGCTTCAGGTCAAGCATAGGCAAGGAAAACTCCTGCTGATTACCACCTACCATCCTCCCTCAGCTGATGAATCAGTACTCCTCCATGTTGAACACCACTTGGAAGAAGCACTGAGGGTAGCAAGGGTACAGAATGTACTCTGGGTGGGGGACTTCAATGTCCATCACCAAGAGTGGCTCGGTAGCACCACTACTGACCAAGTCCTGAAGGACATAACTGCCTGACTGGGCCTGCAGCAAGTGGTGAGAGAACAAACACGAGGGTAAAACCTACTTGACCTTATCCTCACCAATCTACCTGTCGCAGATGCATCTGTCCATGACAGCACTGATAGCAGTGACCATCGCACAGTCCTTGTGGAGATGAAGACCCGTCTTCACACTGAGGACACCCTCCATCGTATTGTGTGGCACTACCACCGTGCTAAATGGGATAGATTCAGAACAAAACTGGGCATCCATGAGGCACTGTGGGCCACCAGCAGCAGCAGAATCGTACTCCACCACAACCTGTAACCTCGTGGCCCGGCAAATCCCTCACTCTACCATTACCATCAAGCCAGGAGACCAACCCTGATTCAATGAGGAGTGCAGAAGAGCATGCCAAGCACAGCACCAGACGTTGTTAGCAACTAGGGGTGCCTAAAAATGTATATGGCTACACAAATAATACTGTGTTTAAATGATTGTATGTTTCGGCTTGAGACAAGTAAGGGGATTTATTAAGTTTCGTTTTCCTGGAAAACTTGCATTAGAATTTGAGACAGTCTTTTTAATTAGTTAGATTAGGTGAGGCATAAACATTCCACACAGGGGCCCATAGGATGGCCCTGCCAGGCTAGTTATCTGTTGTTTGTAAGTTAGGGTTTTGACTTTGTTAAAGTATCTTTAATTTGGTCAGTGAAGGTCCAACCTAGGTTTCTTCCATTATTATTAATAACCATATTATAGTCTCTACAGATAGAATTTGGAGTTTGTTTAGCAGAAGTTAATTAGGAAAAGACATAGAATGAAAGGAATTTGAAGAGGCTAAGGTATCCCTCTTAGAATGGGCCATTTGCTTGATAAAGGTGAGATAGCGACTGGACAGCTCTGGCTGGGGCCATGTACTTGCCGGGTCAAGGAGGATAGAGTCAAGAGAGATAAGACACGAATTCCAAAGGAAGAACCCTCAGAAAGATTAAACAACAAGACAAATTGGATGAAGTAATTTCTTTTTTGGGGAGGGCTTTCATCCAAGAACCAAGACAAAGAACTTGAGGTGCCATTGGGTGACGAGGTTTTAGAGGAACCTATAGATTAAATGGTTTTGTCAATAACTTGGCTTCAGGCCCACCCGTAAAAAGAGAATAAAAGTGTTACCCCGAGTGCTTGCTCACACAGACAGTGGAGAGGAGAGCCAGACAGAAGTTGGGCTGGTCGAACGCTCTTTTGAGAGTGATCTCACGCTCACCATCGGAGGTTCTAGAGAGACAGGGGCCGGAAGCCAGTGAACTGTTCAAGCATGCCAGCTGTCTGTCCAATCGAGACCAGTACCAGCTGCTTGTCATGGTCGTATGTTTTTGCTGTATAACTAGCATGTTACATTCTGTCGTAAACTCTGATTAAACACAAAAGAACCACCATATTGGTTTGCAGTCGATCCTGATTATTTGAAAGACTACAGATAAGCTATTAATTGGCCGAATCTTAACAACGTCCCTAAAAATAAGGCGGCAACTTGGGGAAGCTGCAACAAAGGACTACATGCATGCTGAACAGCGATAGCAGCATGCTGTAAACAGAGCTAAGCGATCCCATAATCAACGGATCAGATTAAAGCTCTGCAGTCCTGCCACATTCTGTCGTGAATGGTGGTGGACAACTAAACAACTAATGGGAGGAGGCGGCTCCATGAATATCCCCATCCTCAATGATGGCGGAGCCCAGCACGCAAGTGCAAAAGACAAGGCTGAAGCATTTGCAACAGCCAGAAGTGCTGAGTAGATGATCCATATCGGCCTCCTCCGGATGTCCCCACCAGTCTTCAGCCAATTCGATTCACTCCATGCGATATCAAGAAACAGCTGAGCACACTGGATACAGCAAAGTATATGGCCCCGACAACATCCCAGCTGTCGTGCTGAAGACTTGTGCTCCAGAACTAGCCACACCTCTAACCAAACTGTTCCAGTACAGCTACAACACTGACATCTACCCGACAATGTGGAAAACTGCCCAGGTATGTCCTGTCCTAAAAAAACAGGCCAAATCCAATCCGGCCAATAATCACCCTAGCAGTCTACTCTCAATCATCAGCAAAGTGATGGAAGATGTCATCGACAGTGCTATCAAGTGGCACTTACTCACAATAACCTGCTCACTGATGCTCAGTTTGGGTTCCGCCAGGACCACTCGGCTCCAGGCCTCATTACAGCCTTAGTCCAAACACGGACAAAAGAGCTGAATTCCAGAGGTGAGGCGAGAGTGACTGCCCTTGACATCCAGGCAGCATTTGACCGATCAAGGCAGCATTTGACCGAGTGTGGCATTAAGGAGCCCTAGCAAAATTTAAGTCAATGGGAATCAGGGGGAAACTATCCACTGGTTGGAGTCATACCTAGCACAAAGGAACCTGGTTGTGGTTGTTGGAGGTCAATCATTTCAGCCCCAGGACATCGCTGCAGGAGTTCCTCAGGGCAGTGTCCTCGGCCCAACCATCTTCAGCTGCTTCATCAATGACCTAACCCTCCATCATAAGGTCAGAAGTGGGGATTTTCGCTGATGATTGCAATGTTCAGTTTCATTCGCAACTCCTCAGATAATGAAGCAGTCCATGCCCACATGGGCAAGACCTGGACAACATTCAGGCTTGGGCTGATAAGTGGCAAGTAATATTCGCACCATACAAGTGCCAGACAATGACTATCTCCAACAATAGAAAGTCTAACCAAGCCATATAAATACTCTGGCTACAAGAGCAGGTCAGAGGCTGGGAATTCTGCGGCGAGTGTCTCACCTCCTGACTTCCAAAGCCTTTCCACCATCTACAAGGCACAAGTCACGAGTGTGATGGAATACTCTCCACTTGCCTGGATGAGTGCTACTCCAACAACACTTAAGAAGCTCGACACCATCCAGGACAAAGCAGTCCGCTTGATCGGCACCCCATCCACCATCTTAAAAATTCACTCCCTCCGCCATCGGCGCACCATGGATGCAGTGTGTACCGTCTACAAGATGCACTGCAACAACTCGCCAAGGCTTCTTCGACAGCACCTCCCAAACCCACGACCTCTACCACCTAGAAGGACAAGGGCAGCAGGCGCATGGAAACACCATCACCTCCAAGTTATACACCATCCTGACTTAGAAATATATCGCTGTTCCTTCATCGTTGCTGAGTCAAATTAGAGTCATAGAGTTATACAGCACAGAAAGAGGCCCTTCGGCCCATCGCGTCCGCGCCGGCCATCAAGCCCTGTCTAATCTAATCCCATTTTCCAGCATTTGGTCCATAGCCTTGTATGCTATGGCATTTCAAGTGCTCATCCAAATGCTTCTTGAATGTTGTGAGGGTTCCTGCCTCTACCACCCTTTCAGGCAGTGTGAGTTCCAGATTCCAACCACCCTCTGGGTGAAAAAGTTTTTCCTCAAATCCCCTCTAAACCTCCTGCCCCTTACCTTGAATCTATGCCCCCTTGTTATTGACCCCTCTACTAAGGGGAAAAGTTCCTTTCTATCTACCCTATCTATGCCCCTCATAATTTTTATACCTCAATCAGGTCCCCCCTCAGCCTTCTCTGCTCCAAGGAAAACAACCCCAGCCTGTCCAGTCTTTCTTCATAGCTGAAGCGCTCCAGCCCAGGTAACATCCTGGCAAATCTCCTCTGCACCCTCTCCAAAGCAATCACATCCTTCCTATAGTGTGGCGACCAGAACTGCACACAGTACTCCAGCTGTGGCCTTACCAGCGTTTTGTACAGCTCCATCATAACCTCCCTGCTCTTACATTCTATGCCTCGGCTAATGAAGGCAAGTATCCCATATGCCTTTTGAACCACCTTATCCACTTGTTCTGCTGCCTTCAGGGATCTATGTACATGTACACCAAGGTCCCTCTGATCCTCTGTCTTTCCTAGGGTCTTACCATTCATTGTGTATTCCCTTGCCTTGTTAGTCCGTCCAAAATGCATCACCTCACACTTTTCAGGGTTAAATTCCATTTGCCACTGTTGCGCCCATCTGACCAACCCATCTATATCATCCTGTAGCCTGAGGCTTCCCTCCTCGCTATTTACCACCCCACCAATTTTCGTGTCATCTGCGAGCTTACTGATCATACCTTTTACATTCATGTAATGAAATCTGTTTGTCTTGATCCTGTATTTCCTGTATTCGTTTTGCACTCATGTATATTACCCTCCCCCACACTGTGTATAGTTTCACTTCCTCTTTCCTGACTAACCTGGAAGGTTCCAGGCCTTGGCTCTTGGCTCCGCCCCTGACTTCTCTTACATAAAGATCCCAGGATCTGTATGACTCATTCCTGTGAACCAGTCGGCGTGTTGAGATGTTAGCTCTGATCTTAGTGATTAAAAGCCAACTTGTTTAAGTCTATAACTTCTAGTTTTGTGGTTATTGAAGGCACATCAATTTTAATCACTAAAGAATATTAGGATGGATCGACTCCTAAAACCAGAGCGTCTGGACTTGGATCCACATTCTGCTGAAGCATCAAATCAATTTGGACACTGGCTCAAATGCTTCGAACTCTTCGCGGGGGCCTCATCTGCTAGCGAGGTAGATAAACTGAGTCTACTGACTACTCGCGTTAGTCATCGGATTTATTCGTTCATCCGGGACGCCACCTCTTACACGGAGGCCATCACTATCCTGAAGGCCCAATACCAGAGGCCGGTAAACGAAGCGTACGCCAGACATCTGCTGGCTACACGCAGGCAGCGACCTGAGGAATCAATGGACGATTTCTTACAGGGCCTAAAGGACTTGGTCCGGGACTGTAACTGCAAGGCCGTGACGGCCAACGTGTACTCTGACGAATTGGTCCGCGATTCCTTCATCACGGGCCTCAAATCGAATTATATCCGGCAGAGACTGCTGGAGAAGGAGGTCCTGGACTTTAAAAAGGCAGTGGCCACTGCGCGATCGCTGGACGTGGCCCAGAAAAACTCTGACTCTTATTCTTCCGGCCATGCGGCCCTCACCGCCTCGTGCGCGCCGAGCGGGCCGCCATCTTGGAATCAGCCATCTTCCCCATCCAGGTCTCAGACCAGCTCTACACCGCCGGAGTCCCCACACAGAAGTTCACCCAGGAGTCCTACTACAGCAGCAATGTCTCGAGGCCCGAAATGCTACTTCTGCGGCCAGGCCAAGCACCCCACACAACGATGCCCAGCAAAGGACGCTACATGCTTCAAATGTAAGAAAAAGGGGCATTTTAGCAAAGTCTGCAGGGGGAATCCGATTTCCAACTCCGTCACCGCCTCGTGCGTGCCGTGCGGGCCGCCATCTTGGGATCCGCCATCTTTTCCCGACTCAACGGCCGCCCAGGGCCCAACAGTGGCTTCGATCACGGTGGATCAATCCAGGCCACACCCGTTGACAAAATCCATGATGGACATACAGGTAAACGGGAATTTAACGAAATGTTTAATTGACTGTGGGAGTACCGAGAGTTTTATCCACCCTAGCCTGGTACGGCGGCACTCATTAACGGTAACCCCTACATGGAGCAGAATTGCTATGGCTGCTAAGCCCCACACTTTGGACATTTTGGGCTACTGTGTGGTAACACTGACTGTAAAAGGCATGGACTACAAGGATTTTAAACTCGTGATGCCAGAACTCTGTGTTAATGTAATCTTGGGCCTGGACTTCCAGTGCCACCACGAAAGTGTCACGCTAGCATATGGCGGGTCCCAGCCGCCACTCACAGTCTGTGGCCTATCAACCTTAAAAATCAGCCCGCCCTCTTTATTTGCTAATCTCGCTCCGAACTGTAGGCCCATAGCGACCAAAAGTAGACGGTACAGTCTGGAAGACAGACACTTTATCAAGGCGGAAGTGGACAGACTCCTGCGGGAAGGCATTATTGAATGCAGTACCAGTCCGTGGCATGCCCAAGTAGTCATAGTTAAAAATAGCAAGAAGAAACGGATGGTAATTGACTACAGCCAGACTGTTAATATTTATACCCTGCTGGACGCCTGCCCTTTACCCCGCATATCAGAAATGGTCAACCAGATTGCGCAATACCGAGTCTTCTCGACTATCGACCTCAAATCTGCATATCACCAGCTCCCCATTAGAACGGAGGACCGCCCATACACCGCCTTTGAGGCGAACAGACGCCTCTACCATTTTCTCAGAGTGCCCTTCGGGGTAACAAATGGGGTCTCGGTCTTCCAACGTGATGGTTGACAAGAATAAACTACAAGCTACCTACCCCTATCTGGACAATGTCACTATCTGCGGGCACAACCAGCAAGACCACGATCTAAATCTTGCGAGATTTTTAAAAACTGCCCTAAAGCTGAATCTAACCTACAACGAAGACAAACGTGTCTTCAACACAACCCGTCTCTGTATCCTCGGCTGTGGTGGAAGATGGGGTAATTGGACCGGACCCTGACCGATTACGCCCCCTAAAGGAACTGCCCCTGCCACACAATCCCAAAGCTTTAAAAAGGTGCCTGGGATTTTTTTTGTATTATGCCCAATGGGTGCCCAATTACTCTGATAAGGCCCGACCCCTCATTAAATCGACGTCCTTCCCACTATCAGCTGAAGCTCGGGAGGCTTTCACCAGTATCAAACAGGACATTGAAAGGGCTGCAGTGTGTGCAGTGGACGAAAGCATTCCCTTTCAAGTCAAAAGCGATGCGTCAGACTTTGCCTTAGCTGCGACCCTCAATCAGGCTGGGAGACCTGTGGCCTTCTTCTTCCGAACCCTTCAGGGACCTGAAATCAGGCACTCTTCTGTCGAGAAGGAGGCACAGGCTATAGTGGAGACAGTGCGGCACTGGAGACACTACCTAGCCGGCAAACGTTTCACCCTGCTCACCGACCAGCGGTCGGTGGCTTCCATGTTTAATAACAAAGGGGGAAAATCAAGAATGACAAAATACTCAGGTGGAGGATCGAACTATCCACGTTCAACTATGATATTATGTACAGGCCGGGAGCCCTTAATGAACCCCCAGACGCCCTATCGCGGGGAACGTGTGCCAGCATTCATACGGACAAATTACAGGGTCTCCACAACGACCTCTGTCACCCAGGGGTCACCCGACTATACCATTTTATAAAGTCCCGCAATCTGCCCCACTCCATCGAGGAGGTCAGGGCAATGACCAGAGCCTGCCGCATCTGTGCGGAATGCAAGCCTCGTTTCTACAGGCCTGACCGTGCACACCTTATCAAAGCCACACGGCCATTCGAGCGCCTAAGTCTGGACTTCAAGGGACCCCTTCCCTCTGCCGACTGTAACGTATACTTCCTCAATATCATCGATGAATATTCCCGCTTCCCCTTCGCCATTCCCTGCCCAGACATGACCAGTGCCACGGTCATCAAGTGTCTCTGTAATCTATTCTGCATGTTTGGCATGCTGAACTACATACACAGCGATAGGGGGACGTCATTCATGAGTGACGAACTGCGCCAGTTCTTGCTCTCAAAGGGGATAGCCACTAGCAGAACCACTAGCTACAAGCCCCGGGGTAATGGGCAAGTGGAAAGGGAGAATGCTACTGTTTGGAAGGCTGTCACGTTAGCCTTAAAGTCAAGAGGCCTTCCGACCTCCCGCTGGCAGGAAGTCCTCCCAGACGTGCTCCACTCCATAAGGTCTCTGTTATGTACAGCCACTAACGCTACCCCTCACGAAAAGATGTTCGTTTTCCCCCGGAAATCCACCTCGGGCATATCTCTACCCGCGTGGCTGACGTCTCCGGGGACAGTACTATTGCGGAAGCACGTGAGAGGCCATAAAACGGACCCCCTTGTGGAAAAGGTACAGCTCCTCCATGCAAACCCTCAGTACGCCTATATCGAATACTCTGACGGGCGAGAGGACACTGTTTCCATAAAAGACCTCGCTCCCTCAGGGAGCGGAGAGAACGATGAGAGACTACCCGATGAAGACCTACACTACAAAGAGACAGGACGCCCAGAGGTATCAATACCCAACTTTAACCTGGAGGACACTGCAGATAACCTGGAAGACACTGCAGAGGCCCGGACAGCGGAGGAACCAGAATCCACTCCCCTAGAGGCACCCCAACCGGCTTTGCGCCGATCACTGAGAACAGCAAAACCTCCTGACAGACTCACTTATACCAACTTTTAAGAAACATCACCCCGATGGACTAAATCTAAAGAACGGGTGAATGTAATGAAATCTGTTTATTTTGATCCTGTATTTCCTGTATTCGTTTTGCACTCATGTATATTACCCTCCCCCACACTGTGTATAGTTTCACTTCCTCTTTCCTGACTAACCTGGAAGGTTCCAGGTCTTGGCTCTTGGCTCCGCCCCTGACTTCTCTTACATAAAGATCCCAGGATCTATATGACTCATTCCTGTGAATGTTGAGATGTTAGCTCTGATCTTAGTGATTAAAATCCAACTTGTTTAAGTCTATAACTTCTAGTTTTGTGGTTGTTGAAGGCACATCAATTCACATCCAAATCATTAATATAGACCACAAACAGCAAGGGACCCAGCACTGATCCCTGCGGTACCCCACTGGGCACAGGCTTCCAGTCACAAAAACAACCTTCCACCATCACCCTCTGCCTTCTGCCACTAAACCAGTTTTGAATCCAATGTGCCAAGGCACCCTGGATCCCATGGGCTCTTACCTTCCTGACCAGTCTCCTATGTGGGACTTTATCAAAAGCCTTACTGAAATCCATGTAAACCACATCCACTGCACTACCCTCATCCACACACCTAGTCACCCTCTCGAAAAATTCAATCAAATTGGTCAGACATGATCTTCCCTTGACAAAGCCATGCTGGCTATCCCTAATTAATCCTTGCCTCTCCAAGTGGAGACTAATTCCGTCCCTCAGAATTTTTTCCAATAATTTCCCTACCACTGATGTTAGGCTCACTGGCCTGTAATTCCCTGGTTTATCCCGACTACCCTTTTTGAATAATGGTATTACGTTAGCTGTTCTCCAGTCCTCTTGCACATCCCCTGTGGCCAGAGAGGTTCTGAAAATGTGTGTCAGAGCCCCTGCAATCTCCTCCTTTGCCTCACATAGTAGCCTGGGATACATCTTGTCCGGGCCTGGGGATTTATCCACTTTTAAGCTTGCTAAAACTGCTAGTACCTCCTCCCTCTCGATACTAATATGTTCAAGTATATCACAGTCCCCCTGCCCGATTTCTATGTCCACATCGTCCTTCTCCATAGTGAACACAGATGCAAAAAATTCATTTAAAACCCCACCTACATCCTCTGGCTCTACACACAGCTTGCCACTTTAGTCCCTAATGGGCCCTACTCTTTCCCTAGTTAGCCTCTTGCCCTTAATATACTTATAAAACACCGTAGGATTTTCCTTTATTTTGCTCGCCAGTGTTATTTCATGGCCCCTCCTCGCTCTCCTAATTTCTTTTTTAAGTATCCCCCTGCACTTTTTATACCCCTCTAGGGCTTCCTCTGTCTTTAGTCCTTTGTATCTGCCAAAAGCCCCCCTTTTTTTCCTAATCCATTCTCGTATATCCCTTGACATCCAAGGTTCCCTGGGCTTGTTGGTCTCACCCTTGACCTTTACGGGAACATGTTGCCATTGTACTCTCTCAATTCCTGGAACTCCATCCCTAACAGCACTGTGGGAGTACCTTCACCACACGGACTGCTGCGGTTCAAGGCGGCGGCTCAGCACCGCCTTCTCAAGGGTAATTAGGGATGGGCCCTGCCAGCGGTGCCCACATACCAGGAACGAATAAAAAAAACAATGCTTGGCAGTAGTGAGTAAAGCAAATCATATGTTGCAATGTATTAAAAGGTCAGTATTGAGCTGAAATAGTGAGGTAAACCTACCACTTTATAAATCATTGGTGTGACCGCACTTAAAATATTGGGTACAGTTCTGGTGGCCACAGTGCAAAAAGGATATTGCGGCTATTGAAAGGCTACAAAAGAGACTGGATTATGAGGAGCGCATATGTAAATTGGGCATGTTCTCACTGGAAAAGAGAAGATTGAGAGGTGATATGATTGCTGTTTTTAGGATTCTAAAGGATGTTCTTGCCATGGAAGGAGTTCAGCAAAGATTCACCAGGCTGATACCTGGGATGGCAGGAATGACGTATGAGGAGAGATTGGGTCGATTGGGCTTATGCTCGCTGGAGTTTAGAAGAATGAGAGGGGATCTCATTGAAACTTATTAAATTCTGACAGGACTGGACAGACTAGATGCAGGAAGGATGTTCCCGATGGTCAGGGAGTCCAGAACCAGGGGTCACAGTCTAAGGATAAGGGGTAAGCCATTTAGGACAGAGATGAGGAGGAATTTCTTCACCCAGAGAGTGGTGAACCTGTGGAATTCTCTACCACAGAAGGCAGTAGAGGCCAATTCATTAAATATATTCAAGAAGGAGTTGGATATATTTCTTAAGGATAAAGGGATCAAGGGGTATGGGGAGAAAGCAGGGACAGAGTACTGAATTTGGATGATCAGCCATGATCGCATTGAATGGCGGAGCAGGCTCGAGGGGCCGAATGGCCTACTCCTGCTCCTATCTTCCATGTTTCTAGATAATGTAGATCATGACAAGCTTCTTCGCCATGTCCAGAACAGTCGAACCAGAGAAGGGGGGTAAATTCAAAACAGATGCAAATTATCTAGATTTCGTTCATAAAATATTTTGGGGAACAGTATATAAGTAATTTGAGACATGACATGTGGTAAGTGTAGCATGCTTGGGAGCAAACTGATAACTTTGGACCTATGGTTCCCAAACTTCTCCACCACTGGGGTTTTCCTAGTTTCATTTCTGGGGCTGTTGCAGACTAATCGAGATTGATTGCTGTGATTCGTCAACAACGGCATCATCACTTTACCATGCGACTACAGTCTGCACCATTTACACTATGCTCACTTAGCCCAGACAGCTGTCTATATCAGGCTGATGACGCTACCCATTTTCCATCATCATAGGCATCAATTACAAAGGCATCACTTAAAATGTATTAACCGTGCCAGCTATTTCTTTAAAAGCTGATTTCTTTGCATAATTACTTGCTACATACTCTTTTTGAGAATGTAGCTTTATTTTGCAATCAAAATTGTTTCAAGGGCAAGCAAGTGACAGAGGTGTTGTAGTAGCAGCAGTGGCAGTGGAGAGTTCACAATGTCTGAAGAGGCTGTTCCAATACTTCCGTCACACTCCTAGAAAGATGCACAAAAAAGCTCGTTGTGCGATAGGCGATCCCTTTCTCACTTCCAGTTCCAAATTCCCTCTCATTGCTGTAATCTCATCGTTCTTTATTTTTATCAACACTACTATGGTCATTGCTTCTCTGAACATGCCTCTCATTCCTATTCAACTCTTTCTCCTTCTTACATCCTCACTGTGTTGAAATCCAGACTCACTACACTTCCTTATATATCATCGTACAATCTTTAACCTCGGGATATCTTTCACAACAGGCTTTAGCTCCTCACTTTGAATGCACAATACAAAAGCATTATTAAGTATACAGGCTATGGAATGGTAGATGACAGCTACTGTTGAAAAATGAAGGCCAGTGTATAGGAAACATGGAACATAGAAACAAAATATGTACACAATAGCTGAATGTCAAGTGACAAAGGAAAAAAATGCGTAATTAAAAAACTGTGCCCTCTTATCCCAGGCCATAGGCAGTGAGGCAAATAAAAATCTTGGATGACTGGAATTCAAAACGGGTTGTTTCAATATTGTGTGCAATGGTATGTTAGACAGGGTTCATGGAAAAGTGGCAACGATGCAGCCAGGACTCAAAAAAAATGGTAGTCAGAATTGGGTTTCTTCCCATTGGAGAAGAAAAGGTTGAGAATGGACCTGATCTTGGTGTTTAAAATGCTCTTCTTATCGTGTCCACGGACAGTCTATACATAGCCCAGCCAGAACTGTACACATTTTTGCGCCTTGTTGTTGAATTCGGCAAGATCTGCAACAGTGCAGGGTTCCTCTAACGATGGGCATTGCAGGAGATGTTGCATAGTCTGTGCCTCAGTTCCACATTCACAAGTTGTCAGGCTGGTTGAATATCCCCATTTGCTTAGTGACACCTTTGAGCAACCTACACCGGTCCTAAGTCTGTTAAGGCACTTCCAGGTTGCCCAGTTGCAATTAGCTCCTGGGGGAAGGCTTTCATCAAGTAAAATTTCCATCGCTGGGGGTTGTTTCCACAAGGCGATGCGGGCTTCAGATGAGGTTGATTGTAATGGAACAACACTGTTCATGAAGCTCTTTCTTGACTTTAGGCGGCTGGGTGTAGGTGTATGACAATGCAGAGGGTGTCTCTCATCTGATGTTTGATGGAGTCGCTCTTTCTTGCTGGCTACCGTTCTTCTTATATCAGGGGGAGCGATACCCGCCAGGATATATAGGCTGTTGGTGTTTGTTGGTTTTAAGCAACCTGTGATAAATCGGCAGCTTGCATTCAGCATAGATAATGTGATATAAGCAGGTTATTAAACTTAAGCTGTGGTTGCAGGGCCAGAAGACATGAATACAAAATTAGCCAGCTTCAAGCAGTACTAGAGATTAGAAGAATTTTCAAGAAGATTCTTTCTTTGCAGACCAGCAGATATGCAGAATAGAATCCATCCAAAAGCAATTAATTTTATGTCAATCTAATTCTTCTAAATAGGAGTGGGCCGGATATCTAGTTATGAAAAGGATTGAAGGTTACAGGGATAAGTGCAGGCATAGATGATTAAATACTCTACAGATCACTTTGGTTCCACTGCTGCTGAGGCCATGGGCGTGTCATCTGTGGGGTGCAACCAATCACAGTTGAATGATGTGCATTATTAAGTTTATAAAAATTGGCAGCTTTTTTTCTTCATTGTTTGATTAGAATCAGGCAAAAATTCCAGTGTTTTCACTTCCTGAAGATTTTACCTGCAGAGTTGCCTTTCTTGCATATTCAAATCCGTTAAGGAAAATTCATAGGAATGTAAATTGCTCACGTTCCATTGGACACATACTAACCAGAACTATAAATATATTACCAATGATAATTTGGTAGCCTGTGTAGAATATTGTCTTTTCTTGCTTCATGTTTTTGATATATTACACAGTACAAGTGAGTTATTTTTTCGCCTTCAGTCAAAAGTACTGAGGTTGCCATTGAGGAATTCACA
Organism: Somniosus microcephalus; assembly: GCF_052327205.1. NCBI lineage: Eukaryota > Metazoa > Chordata > Chondrichthyes > Squaliformes > Somniosidae > Somniosus > Somniosus microcephalus. The sequence goes on from NC_140992.1 coordinate 81,704,619, forward strand.
AACCTCTGCTTCAAATATCTGTAAATAAAGGCAATGCCAGTTCAACTGCAACTGTCTCAAATACACTGGATAGTTTTTTTGGGTCACAGTCAGCCAAAATATTCCCAGGTAACTCCAATCCATCTTTTACTTCCCTTATGCTTATCTGACAAAGATCCAAGTCAAAAATAGAAGATGACAGTAAGAAAAAGCAAACTCATGTAGTAGGAACACAGCCCCATCACAACTCCAATACCCATATGTGCTGATGAAAAATAACCTACTGTCAGACCACAGTTGGTGAAAACTACCCTAAACAATAAATATATTACCAGTGACAAACTCTTTGAAATGAGTCATCTCAAAACATTACACAATTCATCCAAGGCTGTTCGAGTTGACTGCAAGTCTATTATTATTACAAGCTGACAACATTTATCCTCGGGAAAAGATTTCTTTGTTTGAAAAAAAAGTGTATCCAAAGGAATTCTATGAGACAATAAAACAGAAGAGGAGAGTGGTCCTGAGAAGGTCACTGGACATGAGATAACTGGAGTGTGGATCAGTGTTGGAGTAGACGGTCCGAGAAGTGATACATACCAAAGCAATAATCCAAACTACAGCCTTTTGCTGTCTCCTGCAACGTCAGCTATATTAACATTCTTACCTTCTGTTACAGTTTGAGCTTTCCGCCCCCAACACCTTTACTCATATAAACAGCAAGATAACAACTTTCATAAGGAGACCAAGTCTCCTCTGAATTGAAATCTTCACCTTCATTTTCCGTTATGTTGAAGTTAGCTTCGCCCCGGGCGATCAATTAATACCTATTGCAGTAAGTCGCTCACTGGAGACTACAAAGGATGCCAACTATGTTCTTCTGTCACCTCAAAGAGCAGAAAATACCACACCATTAAGCCACTGCATTCAATCGAAAGCTACTGTTCCCAATTTATTTACAAGATACTGTGCAGTACAATAATCAAACACACATTATAAACAAACAGGGTCTCAGGATCTTCCAGCTTCTTTCAGTAAGTTTTTAAAAAGGCACATTCTCTGGTAATATACATAAGATTCTTATTAAGGTGCTCTGTACCCCATTCCATGCAGTGCCACTGTGAAGAGAAAACCGAGGAAAGGATACACGTCCTGCCATTGGATTGTTTTAATGTAGACAAATGTAACCAAAGACAAAAAAAATCCTATTTTACCAGACTAACAAAGGCGATGCATTCACTGAGAATATAACAAAACACAATATGGTGAGATCTGGAACCCAGTGATCCATTTCTAGGCCACCATCCAGTTTGCAGAAAATATACATTTTAATTGGGAAGCTGATCATTGTAGACAAAAGCTATTATACAAAATTTTTGCCCTTTAAATTTACCTGCGCTGTAGTTCCTTCCATATACCACGCTCTTAATACTCATGTCAAAGGGGTGGACCAGTTCTGGACCACTTATGTATCCCTTTGTGGATGAATTTTAACAATGATGCAGATAAGGCTGTTGTCAAGCCCACTAATTGTTGTATCATGGGAAGATGCGACTGCATGTTGATTTGCTCATACGTGAATATCCTACATTGAATACTGAGCAAGTAATGTTCACTAAATGGATTCTTCCAAACAAGTAATCAGCTGGAATCACTGCTACCTGCAATTGGGTCAATGTTATTAAGGTCCTGTCGAGTGGAGGTTATGTCTGTGCGTACTGTGGACCACAATTCCTTCAACAAAATGTTTTCTATCACTGTGGACCTTTCTAGAAACATTTAATCACTGTGCTTTATTAGAACTCCCAAAATATTGGTAAATTTCAGGAACATCGTTGACCTGAATACAATCTGACCTGGATTTAATAATTTGGAGAAACCCCATCTTTCCTATGCTGGAGTAACTGCATACAACATGAAACATTAGCGGAGTGCTTCCAGATCTGTGGGTTCTGCTCCTTCCCCCAATTTTCTCCCCATTTTCCCTGCAAGTGTTGACTCTCACTGGAGTAAGAGACTCAAAAGGCTTCAGCAGCCCTCCCTTCAACGCTGAGGCCATCTATAGTGCCCAATTAGTGAAAGCAGCTAACTCAGGACTTGAACTGTTCTAATTAGGTTGCTGTTATAATGGCCACTGTCTTTACCCACTCAGTCTTCAAAGGAGGTCCAGAGATCAGTAACATCCAACAGCTGACTGAGCAGTGAGTTAGATACACATGGAGTGGCAGAAGTGTTAAATTCCACAGGCGGGACAGAAATGGATGACAAATATCCTCCAGGCTGTATTATGACTACAATTGCCATTAATTTTCACTTTCTTAGTATGGTTGTTGCAGTCAGTTGGCCAATCAGCTTCTGAGATTACAACTTCTATTGTAATCTTATTGCAAAGTATGCATGGTGAATGCATTTCTAATGAAAACCAGACTATAGTGGAGCAGAAACAATTCCAGCTGTCAGATCCTCAACTTATTCCTGACTGCTTGATAGACTTGACCTAGGCAAGTATCCTTACTTAAGGGGAGGCAAAAATAATTTAGTGCAAAACGATAGATTTGCTGCTTTCTTCTCTGTATCTGCGTAGGACTCCTGATAAACATGGGAATCCTTGCAGATCTGGAAATACAAGCAGGATATAATAGAACCTTATTTTCATGAATGAATAAAAAGTGGAGGGTGTGTTATATGTGGATACAGATTGTGGGGCTGTGAAATTTCAATAAATAAATCTAGGCAGGATGTGTTATAATGAGAGATCAACAAATGAAGTTGTTCAGAGTGTTGTATTTAAAAGAAGCCTAATTCATTTGTTACCGATGAGCACTTTCAAAAGGAAAGTCATCCATCAATGCTCCATTACTCCCTGCAACACATAGTATTGTATGCTCTTCAGATCTGCTATTAAAATACTACCTAAATGGTTCATTATCAGTTTTGTAGGTAGTTCTTGTTCATCATTACAGGCCTGTTCAGACACATTGCTGTGAATTTTGTAATACTTAATGGAAAATATATTGCATGAAAACAGTGCGCAACTCAGATTGTTACTACTTGATGATCAATACAGATAAGGGAGGCCCATCAACGCTTAGACATCAAAACTACATGTTGTCTATTTTATTATTTGTATTTCATTTCTCTTTCTTGGTGAAGAATAATACTACACAACATTTCTTTTATTATTTGTGTTGTACTTCTGTTCTTTCCATTACCTAAGGTATTGCTGACCACACATGTAAGATAAAATTGGGACATTCTCAATTATCCACCAATTTCTATTGTCCACCAGAGTGCCCCCTCCATTGTGGTGGATAATTGAGGTATAACTGTGTGTTCAAATAAAGTTACAACAAATCAGAACTTTCTATTCATCCACAGCGATATGTCTGCTGTAGAATGGTAAAAAATTCAGCATAGCTTAAGGCAACAGCTGAAGTAACTGCCATTAGGAACATAGGAATGTAGGAACAGGAGTAATCCATTCAGTCTCTCAAGTCTGTTCTGCCATTCAATTAGATCGTAGCTGATCTGTATCTTAACTCCTTCTATCCACCTTGGTTCCACAACCCTTAATGCCCTTGCTTAATAAAAATCTATCAAGCTCAGTTTTGAAATTGTCGATTGACTTACCCTCAACAGTTTTTTTTTTTGATTGGGGTTGGAAAGAGTTCCAGATTTCCACTACTCCTTGTGTGAAGAAGTGCTTTCTGACATCACCCCCGAAACGGCCTGGCTCGAATGTTATGCCCCCTCATTCTGGACCCACCCCCACACCAGAGAAAATAGTTTCTCTCTATCTACCCTATCTAATCCTTTAATCATCTTAAACACCTCAATTAGCCCTATTAATTAAATGTTTGCTGATTGTTAAAGTTACATTAATACTAAAAAAGGATTCTAATGTATAGATGAGTAGTTTTCTTTTCATTCCTTATTTAATCTCCACAAAAATGTTTATTGAACTTTAAGTTCCTGTCAATTTTCTTAATTTGTAACTAAAGGCTCGTTGAAAGATTGACAAATATTCTGCACAATATAGTACTAAATAACTGAACATGTTTTTGACATCAAAAGTACTGTTGCATTATTTTTTATTCACATGTTTGAAATGGCCTGATAATTCTGGGTTAAAGCTACATTATTTTGGTTCAAAAGCTTATCATATATTTAGAGATCTTTAGTATGGCCTGTGGTACACGCTGACATCACTGGTTTCTTCAAAGTGAACTGAACTATAATCACCATTTCAATATTACTGGGATCAGGTCAATACTACACCCTATGGAATCACTTAGCCTTCCCTATTTGCTTTGGAATAGCAGAGCTTACTTTTAAAGATAGTAATTACTTATAACTAACACAGCAATTGTAAGAACAATTTGCTAAGTTAAATTAAAGAGCCACATGAAACCACTGTATTTAGTAACATAGGTTGTAGCACAAGGACTGTAATTTGCTTGTGTATGAGGAAGACAATGAATGATAAAGATAGTTTTGGGTGGGGTTGTCAAGTACCAATGCTGTTATTCAGGTATCTGTAAGCAGTTGTCCTTCTGCTACTTGAAAGACCATAGAACATTATTCAAAACTTTATTAAAATGAAGTTGATGGTTTAAGCATTGTTTCCTCGCAAATTTATGAACAGAATTTTACTTCAGCTTGGAACTGTCAGTTTGAATAATTGGATCACACAAACATGTGTGGTAATTGTTTCACCCTTTTAAAAGAACCACATATTTATAATGGTATGATAATAATCAGAAGCTGTGCTATTATCCTCATTTGGTTAAATAAATTCTAATATCACTGCTTGTCAAATCACAGTTTGATCAGAGAAGCGTATTATCTATTGTTGTACACAATAAGACCCTGCAAGCAGAGAGGAAAAATGCTAAGAAATCACTAAGTTTATATATATTATATAGAATAATACTCTACAGCATGTTAGAAAGCAATAACACATTGATGACTTGCGATAATGTCATAACTCGTGAGGGAAAAGCTCAAGGTCCCATATATAATTCACATTGCTTTCTCAATTGCCCTATAATTTACCTTCCCACTTGCACAATATTTTCCGGTTATATGCCCATGTATCATGTCACATTAATATACTGTAGTGATGACATCATAATCCCCTTACAGTTTTCAGTTAATCCTATTTCTGCATTGCTTTTAGCTGCTGGAATAGCATTTATTTAAATGCAATATACAAAATCAGGGTAGTAGGAAGTAAGCAAAAGGCTTCAATTTAATTTTGAAGTTTAGATGACTTTCATTGACCACTATAATTTTACTTTCATGGTTTGCAACTTTGTCTGAACTATTTAGATTATAGCCTTATTATTCGTCATTACCTCCCAAAATTCCATTCTTTTGTTAAAGCATTTTCAAATAAAATTCCAAAGATCGTCTGACCAACTTTTGAAATGATTCACATCATCTGTATAATGCAAGAACCCGCAATGCTAGTTTACCTAGCTGCCTATTTGCTGCAGTTATGGTATAAATGCAGCCTCTGTCTGAAGACAGGGTCCAACTGGACTGCCTGGAGAAAGGAGTCTTACTCTGCTTCACTTTGGAGTCAGCTCAAGCCTTGGCACCCGATTTGCACTACACAAGTTTAGCCCATAGCTGAAACCGCTTCACACTTATGCTAAACTTGGAAGTGTAAATTCACCCAAAGTAAACATAAAATCAAAGCAATTTAAAAAAAATTAAATTTGAATGCTGTAATAGTCTCGGGTTACAAATCAATATATTAAGATTTCAGTAATTAAAGTTACGTACTCTAAGGTACTTGGAGGATCTCAACTATTTGATTTGTGCAGCTTTTTTCCTGTAGTTCTGAGATTCAACCTAGGTAGTTTGAGAATAAAGTGAAACACTCATGAAAGCAGATTACAAACTCAATATGATTATGATGATGTTAGTGGCTGCAGATGCATTGGGTAATAAATCACAAAACAATGATATGTTAAACATCTTGTTTTAAATTGTCTTTGTTCAATTACATGAATTTCTCAAAAATGTGTGAATCAGCTGGAATAGTAAATGTTTTCCAGTTATAGAGGAAAAAAATGAATGACTTTTTTTTCCAATAATGCCTGTAGCAAACTCTGGTCAAATACAAGCTTGGAGTTCATTTTAAGAAGTGGCAGGGATATATCATAGTCAAAGCTTACCTCGGGACAGTATTACAGCAAGTAGATATATTGACTTTCACCATATGTATTTGAAACCATTTTTATGTTATTAAAATTTATTTGTTTTAGGTTTGAAGCAGTATCTACTAATTCCAAGGTCTACATTCATATTTTATGTACAAAAATGTATAACACTACTCAGCCAGCATATGAACAATCCTATTGAATCACACCCTGATATTAACAGACATTACTTAATATAACAATGCTACTGATTTTCCTGCATTCGCCAAACTAAAGTCTTCTCCGTACATCATCACCTTCAATTGGCTATGCCCCAGGAAAAGTGCCATTAATTTTATTTTAAGCACTAGATCACTCTTGCAAAAGGCAAGTAAGTAATATTTCCTGCCCACGTTAGATGGAAGTTTGCCTCCACCACTACCACCTTACTTCCACTGCAATTAGAGTTGCGTCTCATTCACTTTAACTTCAAGTTTCCAAGACGAGAGGAATGTAAGGTTACAACTGCTGGGAAAAGAATTACTTCCCTGCGGCAAGTAATTTTTCTTGTCTTGAGCTTCAGGTCTCCAAAAGATTCTTCCAATTACACATCACTGAAAGCTGCATGTGTTTGAGGATCTCCTAAAACACTAAAGATCATTACTTCCATTCAAAGACCAAGACGAGTTTGGGTTTTTGAACAGGAGATGTTACATCAACCAATTGGAAGAAAACTGTAGACTGCAAGAAGATATCAATGGACTGGTCAGGTGGGCAGAAAAGTGGTCAATGGAATTCAATCCGGAGAAGTGTGAGATAATGTATTTGGGTAGGGCTCACAAGGCAAGGGAATACACAATAAATGGTAGGATACTGAGAAATGTGGAGGAACAGAGGGACCTTGGAGTGCATTCCCCAGATCCCTGAAGGAAGCAAGACAGGTAGATAAGGTGGTTGAGAAGGCATACGGGATACTTTCCTTCATTAGCCGAGGCATAGACTATAAGAGCAGGGAGGTTATGCTTGAACTGTATAAAACACTAGTTAGGTCACAGCTAGAATACTGTGTACAGTTCTGGTCACCGCATTACAGGAAAGATGTGATTGCACTAGAGAGGGTACAGAGGAGATTTACGAGGATGTTGCCAGGACTGGTGAATTTTAGCTATGAGGAAGGATTGGATAGGCTGGGGTTGTTTTCTTTGGAATAGTGGAGGCTGAGGGGAGACTTGATTGAGGTGTATAAAATTATGAGGGGCCTAGACAGAGTGGATAGGAAGGACCTATTTCCCCTTGCAGAAAGGTCAATAACCAGGGGGCATCGATTTAAAGTAATTGGTAGAAGGATTCGAGGGGAGTTGAGGAGAACTTCTTTCACCCAGAGCGCGGTGGGGGTCTGGAACTCACTGCCTGAAAGGGTGGTAGAGGCAGAAACTCATCACATTTAAAAAGTACAGGAAACCTTGTGTTATCCGGAGGCTAAATGTCTGGCAAGCTCGAGCCACCGGCAAAAATCAGGAGCCGTTTTGTTCGGTTTTTTTTTCTTCTCGTGGCTTTTTTTCCCCCAACAGTCAGGCTCTGCAAAGTCTCTCTGAAGCTGTTGCTAAGCGACAGTGTTTGTTGCCAGATACGGAGCTCCGTATGCTTCAACATTGTCCGGCAGTTTTGAGGGAACGGCAACAGCTCGGTCCCGTCGGTGCCGGATAGCACAAAGTTTCCTGTACTTAGATATGCACTTGAAGTGCCATAACCTACAAGGCTACGGACCAAGAGCTGGAAAGTGGGATTAGGCTGGATAGCTCTTTTTCAGCCGGCACAGACATGATGGGTCGAATGGCCTCCTTCTGTGCCGTAAATTTCTATGATTCTATGATAGCATACCAGCAGCAGCGTTTTGGGAATCACATCTAGTTGCCACATGGGCCCATTTACACTATTTGCTTTGATGGCCTTTTCTGGTAATCTATTGCACAAGTCTATTATACTTTAGGTGAAATATTACACTTGGCTCCCCATTTAACTCCAAACTTTAAATTGTGTGTTGAAACCATTTAATAAAACAATTTGTTTGGATAAGCTTCGTCAATTCTTTTCATAATCTTTTAAACTTCAATTTGCTAAGGTTTCTTCAGCAGCTTATCCCAAACCTGCGACCTCCACTATCTAGAAGGACAAGGGCAGCAGGTGCATGGAAACACCACCACCGCCAAGTTCCCCTCCATCGTCACTGAGTCCAAATCCTGAAACTCGCTACCTAACTGCATTGGGGGAGCACCTTCACCACACAGAGTCCCACCACCACCTTCTCAAGTGCAACTAGTGGGCAGTAAATTGTGCCAGTGATGCCCACATTCCAAGAATGAATCAGATCACCTCCAAGTCTCTTCTTTCCAAAGACAACACTGAAGATGGTTACCTGGACAATATTGCCAATGATATGGAGCCACATTATTTATTTGCCTCACATAAGTTATACTCATGAGACCACAGGAAGAAGGTCCCACTATTGCTCTTATGGGAAACAGGTACCAGGTCTTAGTCGTGGCTCAGTGGGTAGCACTCTCGCCTCAAGTCAGAAGATCCTGGGTTCAAGACCCACTCCAAAGACTTGAGCACATAATCTAGGCTGACACTCCAATGCAGTACTAAAGGATTGCTGCAGTCAGGTGCCACCTTTAGGATGAGATGGTAAACCAAGGCTCCGTCTTCCCTCTTAGGTGTACTTAAAAGATCCCATGGCACTATTTCAAAGAAGAGCAGGGAGTTCTCCCTGGTCCTGGGCAAAATCTGGTCATTGTTACATCACTTTTGTGGGACCTTGTGCAAATTGGGCTGCTGCGTTTCCTACATTAACACAGTGACTATACTTCAAAAGTACTTAATTGGCTGTAAAGCGCTTTGGGATGTCCTGAGGTCATGAAAGGCACAATATAAATGCAAGTCTGTCCTTCAGACAAGATATGGAACCAAGGTCCAGGTTAAGGTGGACATTAAAGATTCTATTGCACTATTTGAAGAAAAGCAGGAATTTCTTCCACCAAACAACAGATGATATTCATATAATTACTGTTTGTGGGACCTTATTGTGCACTGTGTTCAGCTACATAACAACAGTGACTACTTCAAAATAAATGATTGTAGGAGAAGCTTTTTGGGACATTTGCAAGTTTATTTTTCTTTCTCTTTCAGTGCACAAAATGTCAGCTATATGTGTTTGAAAACAATATTATATCATAGATTTGAAATGCAGCAATTAAAAGGGTCACTTTCCAGCATATCAGTCTTACTGCTATGGCGGCATTTGTCGTAGTGAAGGAGCCACTAATATTGCTTTCTAACAAAAGACTTGCAAAACAACCAAGGCATACTGTTTGGTAGCAAAATACTGCAGATGCTGGAAATCTGAAATAACAACAGAAAATGCTGGAAAAACTCAGCAGGCCAGGCAACATCCGTGGAGAGAAAATAGAGTCGACGGCTCGGGTGAACCCTTTTTCAAAACTCAGTTTTGAGTTTTGAAAAAGGGTTAGACCCGAAACGTCGACTCTATTTTCTCTCCACAGATGTTGCCTGGCCTGCTGAGTTTTTCCAGCATTTTCTGTTGTTATAAGGCATACTGTTTCATTGATTCCAAACTGTTTGTGATGAACAGAGAGCTAACTGTAGGGTTAAGATCTTAGCTTTAGTTAAAATACATATCACATGGTGGTTGCTCCCACCACAAACACTGCCTAAATTAGGTTTACAATATTCAGGCCCAGTATCGTATTCTGAGACCTGCATTTAACAACTTTTTAAACATTTTAAACTGCTAATACCATCTTGAATTGCTATCTCATGGCATAGTGCAGTTTATGGAAGAAATTAAACTAATTTTGAGGTGTGTTGGTAATCAATGATGTACGAACAGTTTTACTATACTTATTAAAAAATTCCATTAACACTTTATACATCTCATCAAACTTGTTCCATTTTACCTCCTAAATAGAGAATGTGTTAATTTTTAGACACAGTGCTTGTCTAAATGGCATGTGGCACTTCTTGAGAAGGTGGAATCAGAAATATTGACATTGCCCTCCCTGTCCATAACCACACTTCTTGGCAACTAAGTAGCGTGGAATTAACAGAAAGCAAAAGATTTCTGCACCATGGAATAATAATTTATCCTAGATCCAAGAACACAGCTGGGTGACAATCGTACAATCATCTTTGTGGTGAAAAAAATAGTAAATTAGAAGACATAAACGAGTAAGTATGAATGTAGAATATTTTAGAAGGTTTCCTGAAAAAAAAGACAAATTATCATTTATCAAATTGAGATAATTTATAGAGCCTAAAATACCAAAAATCACAAAGGAAATGTGGTATATAGGTCGCTTCAAGGTCTGAGGCAAAAACCTCTAGCTTTTTCCTTCCTCATGTATACCTTGCATCAACAGAGTCCTTTGCTGCTGTGGAAACACTGGGCTGCTGCACCCGATCGATCTCCTTTAAACCCACTGAATAATAAATTTCAGGACAACATAGCACAAGCCGACTAAAACCCTTTAATTACATCACCGCTGAAAGGAAATCATTGATCAATGGCATTATGGGAAATTAAACCGCCCCCAAAACTGGATCAAAGTCAATGAAATAGCCTACTATCTATCCCCGGTTGGGACGTACGGTGGATCAGTAATTGTGGACAGGCAGAAGCAGCTCTACCATCATGCTATGCCTGCAGACCTTTTGAAGCTCTCCCAGGCAGGTGTCATGCTCTGAGCATGGTTTTTGATTACTCTAATTAAATATAATACGATCAACAGACCTTCATATCGATCCCCTTTAAAACCCCTACTAAATGGAAAATTAAAAGCATTTCGAGAAGAATGGGGAGGAGTATCAGGGCAGTCATGCTAAATTCAAACTCATATCAATTTTCCACATAATGTGTCTTTATAACAGTTGTATATATTAATTATATTTTCATTAGTGGCTCAATATGTACAATAAACCTACAAATCCTACAACATAATTTGCTTGAGTTAGATGTTGACTTAATTTTCCTTCTTAAATGCCTTCTTTAAATACTACACTGTCTTACCTAGAAAGCCAGCATCAATTGGCGATCTCACAGGATAAAAAAAAGTACAATAATTTCTGTAATTTAAATTGTTTTGCCCTAATATAGTATAGTTATAACATAATGAAAGATGATACTGGAAATCAGCTCAAAATAAACCTATAAACAGTAAAGCAAATTTATACTACATTCACAGCATTCGTACCATACCACTTCTGGCTCTGAATTGATATCAGAAGTACAGTGTATATAGGACAAATCTCCAGCAAACTCAAAATTTGTTATAGTATCGAGACTACCTGGAAAAGGTGATCTTACACTTATATCTCTTTACAATACAAATACAGTCAACCCAATACTTGTTATTTGGAGGATGTGTAGAGGAAGTAAGCTGTAGTTCCCAGACTAAGGAAAAAAAAATAACTTCACTCGTCAAACTGACATGCAAATAAATTGGGAAAAAAGAATTAAGATCAAAACCTGTGGCTACTTTTGAAGATGTGGCTTGACCCAACTCGCATTCTTCAAATGAGGAATTAAACAGCATGAAAAACAAGATTAAACATGCTGTTGTACAGTTTTGAAATTGGTCTTAAAAATTATTGTAAGTTCTGGAGTCTCGCGTACACACAATCTTCAGCCTCATAGCAGTTCAAGTGGACTGTATAAATGCACACATCATATTCCTGTGTAGCATCATATCACCCGAATTAACCTTGAAATTAATTCACATTTTTAAATCTTTGGCAAAAGAATCAGTATGGAACGAGAATATAAGGGCTCCAGGAGAAATGTCTTGCAATGTATTTACCACATGACACAGATTACATATTTTACTAATAAGTAACATGAATTGTAGTGATAATTTCATAATGTAATCCAGATACTGTATTTGTCATTGGATAAGCACTGACTGGCTGCTATCACCTACCCCTCCCCCATCCTCACCCCCTATTATTCATTCCAATTCCCTCAGGTGGTTTTTGTTGCCCGAGTCCAAATGGTAGCAACCTGTTGTTCAGCTTGTCTGTAAAATCCAGCCTTCTGGCTAATTTACCCACGGATTAATACTCTAAGATGACTCCAACCTGCTGCTGTGTTTCTATACAAAAAATCCTGCCCATCGGGGTGGTGCTGCCAAAAGCAAAGAGGCCACTTGTAAATAATTGATATATAAAGCATAAACTATTTCACCACCACCTGTGTACCAAAATAGTAACAAACAGGTACAGTGGAACAAGAGCTTTGTGGAAATGATGTCTGATGTTACTGTACAATTTTGAGAAAGCTTTCAGCTCATACATTTATAGTAAGAAAGCTAACCATATAGAAGGAAAAAAGCAGTTTATTTCATAGCGTTGTTTTTGCTTACATTAAATAAGTGCACTTTGTTGTTGAATTGTAATTGAATAAAGCTTACTCGGGAATGGCAAGTATAATTTAACACAGGCAATCAATCGCCCAGCTTGAATAATGCTGTTCAATTTCCTGTTACATTTAGAAGGGCATTTTACCAAAACTGATAATCTAAAATAGCTAGAAAATCTGAATTATTTTTTCAAAGTTGTGGTTCAGACATGCAGTCTGTAAAGAAATAAAACATAGCCTATTAAATGTTTGACTCCCATCTTCTATCTAAGTAAGAGAAGAGAAGAGATTGTAATTAGTCCAGAATAAGGGTTATGTGGACCAGACTTCGAACAAAAGCAGTTGAAAAAGTCCATTAACACATTTTAAAAGAAACTGGATAAAATATCTGGTTGGGAACAGGACTGATAACTTATAGATAGGTAGACAAATACTCCAGAGGGCACCATGGTTTACTGCACTGCCAAGATGGGGAAAAGGGAAAGTTGTCTGTGGAGAGCAGCAAGCCCGGGTAGAATAGTGAAGCTGTTTAGATGGATAAAAATGTGGAGTTTTGTTTAATAACCTGTGGTGATCAAGGAGTATATGCAGAACTTTCCCCCAGGAAATTACATGAATGGGGCATGGTCCGTTACTGTAGATTGCACATGGTCCGTGGATGGGTTCTGTAGCATTTTCTATGTAAGCAGCAGTATCGAAATGCTAGTTATTTTTGTTGGGTATCCTTATTCATTTTATGCTTTCTTATGCCTTTAACTTTTGGGTTTCAAAAATAGCCTGAAGTGAAATAGAAGGAATGTGCATTTTCATTCTTTTTCCTGTTTCCTCCCCATCTCTACTGAAGTCACTGGGGCACAGCTCACAGCCGCTGGCAATCCTACAGCATCTTGTCAATGTAGCCATTTTTTTATGTACCTGGATAGACAATGAGTTTTTACCATATTATTCAAGCAAGGAGAGTATCACAGCCAAGCCAGATTATGTTCTCATTGACATCAACACACGTACACTTTCCAACAGCACTTACTGGATACAATCAGAAGCAGGAATCCTGGCTGATTTTTCTCCTCCCAGGCTCAGGGGAACTGAGAACAAATGTAGCTACCCCAGCTGAGATTAAGAAGCTCAAAGCAGACAGAAAATTGAACACATGATCTTCTGATTTGTGTACATTTTGCCACTAAGCCACCAGGGGTTGTCTCCATTGTTTAAAGACTGTCAGTAGTTTTTTTGAAAAAATAAAATGTTTAAAAGAATTATAATTTGCACAATGCTGGAACTGTTTTTGACTATATCTGTTGATTGGAAAAATCTCAAAATTTTTGTTTAAAATGTGAATGCAAATGACACCACATAGGAACTTGGGTAGAAAATTGGCAAATGTTGGCCAACAGCTTTAGAAAAATTGACACAGCCCGAAAAAGCTGACAACAACTTGCATTTATATAGCGCCTTTAATGTAGTAAAAACATCCAAAGGCGCTTCACAGGAGTGTCATCAAACAAGATTTGACACCGAGCCACGTGAAGAGATATTAGGACAGGTGACCAAAAAGCTTGGTCAGAGGTAGGTTTTAAGGAGTGACTTAAAGGAGAGAGATTGAGAGGTTTAGGGCAAGAGCTTAGGGCCTAGGCACCTGAAGTCACAGCTGCCAATGGTGGAGCGACGAAAATCTGGATTGCACAAGAGGCCAGAATTGGTGAGCGCAGCAATCTGAGGGTTGTAGGGCTGGAGGAGGTTAGATACAAGGAGGGGCAAGGTCATGGAGGGAAATGAACACAAGGATTAGAATTTTAAAATCGAGGCATTGCTGAACAGGAGCCAATGTAGGTTATCGAGCACAGGGGTGATGAGTGAATGGGACTTGGTGTGAGTTATGATACCTTGAATATATGCCCTATGACACATGAACATAAGAATACTGAAAGGAAAAAGGACTAGGGCTGGTAACATCTGAGCATGTGATATCTGTTTCATGTGTTCTAATGAGTAAATGTCTTAATAATACAAAGACAGTTTACAACTGGGAACACATACAACAGCTCGAATGTATAATAAGGATAAAACTGAAATAACTATTTCCTTACCTGTACACTGCACATTTGGCACATTCCACCCAATTTCCTTGATGGAACGGTAAAATAATACATGGATAATATATTTTGTGACCCATACATTTACACTTCTATGAAGTGATGAAATTTGGTAACTTGAAAACAAGTCATGATGCAAATTAGAGTCAAATTGGTAGAGTTAATTAAACTCAAACTTAATCAGAACTCTCTCTTATACAGCTTGTGTGTTGGTAGCTTCTACATAAAGTACAAGCTTGTTAATTTTTTGTAACTTCCCCCAGATTATCAGCTTCTACAATGCAATCTTTCAGTTGGGAAGCTCTGTAAAAACCTCAGCAGTGGAATTTTCCCTAATTGCCACCTCAATATTGCTGCCATCATTGAAAATGAATAAAATTCCACACATTTTTAAAGATAATGGCCCTGAATTTCCGATCGGAGGCTTCATGCAAGCGGATGCCTCCGATCGGAAAAAATCTACAAACTTACCTGCTGGTTCCGTAGATCCCGAGGCTTGCGATCCTGGGCCTCTCTTCTTCGAAATGCGCAGAGGCCCACGTATCCCAGGGCACATGCAGTTCGTAAGTGCCCCTGGGATCACGTGGGCCAGGCGAACCAATGAAAGAAGGGAATCCTCCTTCATACTTTTGACAGTTCTGTACACACAGAACTGTCAAAAGTATGAATGGGGATCACATTTAAAAACACACTAAAACATTAAATACATTTTATTTAAAATTACATTTTTAAAATTAATTAAAATGCGATTTAATTAAATATTTTAAACAAAAATTAATTTTTTTTTTAAAAATTACATGTTTTTACGGGGCTAAAAATAAACTTACCTTTTTGAAGAGCATTTTTAATTCACAAACGAGTTATCAAATTTCATTTTTCTATTTTTTTAAACTCTTAAGCTGGTAAAAGCAGGCCTTACACCCACTTTATTAAATTCCATAGTTCTAAAATTCCTACCTTGTGTGCGGACAGGGCAGGAATTATGCCAGTTGTATGAACCATCCTTTGTGTTTTAAAATTCTGTCAGGCGGGGGAATAGGCACATCTTGCACCTGTCCCCTTCTGTGTGGACATCACAGAAAGAGTTGGAACTGGCAGGATGATGTCATCCATTCGAATTCCTGCCAGTTTCATTTCATTTGCCCCCATCGCAATTTATGCCAGTACAAAGCAGGTATACTTACTTGCCAGTATTGGTGGAGCCACTAAAGTTAACCAAGGCCAGTTTCTCTCGGGCTATTGTCTCAAATATTGCTGCTTAATGCTGTAGTGAGCGCACCATTTGCGGGTGCTTATGCGAAATATGCAAATGTACTTGACCCTGGGATTTGGAACACTACGGATTTGCCTCCAAAACCATCCAGAGGAATTTCAATGCCTATGTATCTAAATTTACATTCCAAGCGTGCTAATCCATGTATTTACAATGGGAATTAGGTAGAGGGAGAAAGAAGTGCTAAGTAAACGAGCTGATATTATTCATTGGTAATATGAACTTTAAAGTAGAACAAACTAACTAAACATTAAAATGGTAGTACAGAAAATGTGAATGATGTATCGTTACACGTTGTGGAAGTTTCAAGCACCAGGTTTAACTCAGGCAAATAAGTCAGTGGAAAGTGTCACCAACTTACATTGCACAGCTCAAAATCTCAGAACTTGAGAAGGAGATAGAGACAATTCGATACGTCAGAGTTTGAGAAGGTAGTCACGTCAATCAGAGAAATGGAGTAGACATTGGAGGAGGAAAGATAGGCGACTATCCGAAGGTCATACACGCAGAAATGAAATAATGACCAGAAAATCTGTTTTAATGATGTTGGTTGAGGGATAAATATTGGGCAGGACAATGGGGAGAACTCCCCTTCTCTTCTTTGAATAGTGCCATGGGATCTTTTACGTCTGCCTGAGAGGGCTGACAGGGCCTCGGTTTAACGTCTCATGCGAAAGACAACATGAACCAACAGAGAGGCTGCGGACCTGAGTGGGACCCGAGCTGGGAGTGAGAGAGAGGTACAACGGACCAGTAAGTGTAAAAAAGTAATCGAAGTGTGACGTCACCAGAAAGTGATTGGTTGGTGAATATTTCTCTATTTCTCACTTTTTTCCAAACTTGGGCATCTAAATTTAAGTGCCTTGGTGTAGATTAAAAGATATACGTGTTCCAAATTTTAAAACTAATTAACTAATTGATTGAGATGGGAGACCAGGCAATGTGTTGTTGTTGTTGCATGTGGGAGCTGGTGGACACCATTGAGGTCCAAGGCGACCACATCTGCAGCAAATGTTGGCTGCTCGAGGAACTTCGGCTCAGAGTTGATGAGCTGGAGTCCGAGCTTCAGACACTGCGACACATTAGGGAGGGGGAGCATTACCTGGACACTGTTCCAGGAGGCAGTCACACCCACTAGAATAATTACTTCCAATTTGGCCCATGGTCAGGGACAGGAGGGTGTGACTACAAGCGAGGCAGGTATTGGGTTCCAGAAGGTAGTGGTGGAGGAGCCTCAGCCCTTGGCCTTGTTCAACAGGTACGAGATTCTTGCTCCCTGTGTGGACGAGGTCAGGGACTGCAGGGAGGATGAGCAAACTGACCACAGCACCGTGGTACAGGGAGTCATTCAAGTGGGGGGAGCAAAAAAAAATGTTGTAGTGATTGGGGACAGTATAGTGAGGGGGATAGATACTGTCCTCTGCAGCCGAGAGCGTGAGTCCCGAAGGCTGTGTTGCCTGCCCGCTACCAGGGTTAAGGACATCTCCTCTGGGCTGGAGAGAAACTTGGAGTGGGAGAGAGAAGATCCAGTTGTCATGGTCCACGTAGGTACCAATGACATAGGTAGGACAAAGAAAGAGGTTCTGCTGAGAGAGTATGAGCAGCTAGGGGCCAAATTAAAAAGCAAAACCACAAAGGTAATAATCTCTGGATTACTACCTGAGCCACGAGCGAATTTGAATAGGGTTAGTAAGATCAGAGAAATGAACGAGTGGCTCAAAGACTGGTGTGGGAGAAATGAGTTTCGATTTGTGGGGCACTGGCACCAGTACTGGGATAAGAGGGAGCTGTTCCGTTTGGACGGGCTTCACTTGAACCATGCTGGGGCTAGAGTCCTGGCAAATCGAATAACTAGGGCTGTAGAGAGGGTTTTAAACTAAATAGTGGGGGGGGGGGGGGGGGGGGAGGATCCAGGTGAGTAGGAAAATAAAAAGTCAATGAGAAAGCAATAGAGCAGGCTAGAGATGGGGGAAATAATAACCAGAGTGTGACAGGAAGGGACAGAATGTTTAAAAATAAGAGTGTAACAGGAAAAAAAGGCCAAAACAAGGAAAAATGGTAAAAAGACAAAGTTAAAAGCTCTACATCTGAATGCACGCAGCATTCGTAACAAGATAAATGAGTTGATGGCACAAATAGATACAAATGGATATGATCTGATCGCCATTACAGAGACGTGGTTGCAAGGTGGCCAGGGCTGTGAACTGAATATTCCAGGGTATTTAACAATTCGGAAGGATAGACAGAAAGGAAAGGGAGGTGGGGTGGCTTTGTTGGTAAAAGATGGGATCAGTGCAGTGATGAGAAGTGATATTGGCTCAGAAGATCAAGATGTAGAATTGGTTTGGGTGGAGATAAAAAATAATAAGGGGAAAAAGTCTCTGGTGGGCGTAGTCTACAGGCCCCCGAACAGTAGTAATACTGTTGGACAGAGTATAAATCAACAAATAATGGAGGCCTATAAAAAAGGTACGGTAATAATCATGGGTGATTTTAATCTCCATATTGATTGGACAAATCAAATTGGCCATGGTAGCCTTGAGGAGGAGTTCACAGACTGTATCCGGGCTGGTTTCCTAGAACAGTATATAATGGAACCAACCAGGGAGCAGGCTATCTTGGATCTGGCACTGTGTAATGAGACAGAATTGATAAATGATCTCATAGTAAAGGATCCTCTAGAAAAGAGTGATCATGGCATGGTTGAATTTCAAATTCAGTTGGAGGGTGAGAAAGTTGTATCTCAAACCAGTGTCCTGATCTTAAACTAAGGCAATTACAATGGCATGAGGGCAGAACTGGCTAAAGTGGACTGGAAAAATAAATTAAAGGGTAAGACAGTTGAAATGCAGTGGCGGACATTTAAGAAGATATTTCACAACTCTCAACAGAAATATATTCCAGTGGGAAAGAAAGATTTTAAGAGAAGGGAACACCATCCGTGGCTAACTAAGGACGTAAAGGATGGTATCAAATTGAAAATTAAGACATACAATGTTGCCAAGATTGGTGGGAGGCCAGAGGATTGGGAAATTTTTAAAAACCAGCAAAGGATGACTAAAGGAATAAGAGAGAGAAGATGAATTATGAGAGTAAACTGGCAAGAAATATTAAAATAGACAGTAAGAGCTTCAACAGGTATATAAAAAGGAAGTGAGTAGCTAAAGTAAACGTTGGTCCCTTAGAGGATGAGACTGGGGAATTAATAATGGGGAACAGGGAAATGGCAGAGACTCTGAACAAATATTGTGTATCTGTCTTCACAGTAGAAGACACTAACAACATCCCAATAATGGATAATCAAGGGCCACAGGGAGGGGGGAACTAAAGACAATCACTATCACTAAGGAAAAAATACTTGGTAAAATAATGGGACTAAAAGATGACAAGTCCCCTGGACCAGATGGCCTGCATCCCAGGGTCTTAAAAGAAGTGGCTGCAGGGATAGTGGATGCATTGGTTGCAATATACCAAAATTCCCTGGACTCTGGAGAGGTCCCAACGGATTGGAAAACCGCTAATGTAACACCCCTATTTAAGAAAGGAGGGAGACAGAAAGCAGGAAACTATAGACCAGTTAGCCTAACATCTGTCGTTGGGAAAATGCTGGAGTCCTTCATTAAGGAAGCAGTAGCAGGGCATTTGGAAAATCATAATGCAGTCAAGCAGAGTCAGCATGGTTTTATGAAAGGGAAATCATGTTTAACAAATTTGCTGGAGTTCTTTGAGGATGTAATGAGCAGGGTGGACAAAGGTGAGCCAGTGGATGTGGTGTATTTGGATTTCCAGAAGGCATTCGATAAGGTGCCACATAAAAGGTTAATGCATAAGATAAGAGCTCACGGAGTTGGGGGCAATATATTAGCATGGATAGAGAATTGGCTAACTAACAGAAAGCAGGGAGCCGGGATAAATGGGTCATTTTCCAGTTGGCAAACGGCAACTAGTGGGGTGCCACAGGGATCGGTGATGGGGCCTCAACTATTTACAATCTACATTAATGACTTGGATGAAGGGACCAAGTGTAATGTAGCCAAGTTTGCGGATGATACAAAGATGGGTGGGAAAGCAAGTTGTGCAGAGGACTCAAAGAATCTGCAAAGGGATATAGACAGGCTAAGTGAGTGGGCAAACATTTGGCAGATGGAGTATAATGTGGGAAAGTGCAAGGTTATCCACTATGGCAGGAAAAATTTAAAAAGCAAATTATTTAAATGGAGAGAGATTACAAAATTCTACAGTTCAGAGGGACCTGGGGATCCTTGTGCATGAAACACAAAAAGTTAGCATATAGGTACAGCAAGTAATCAAAAAGGCAAATGCAATGTTGGCCTTTATTGCAAGGGGGTTGGAGTATAAAAGCAGGGAAGTCCTGCTGCAACTGTACAGGGTATTGGTGAGACCACACCTCGAGTACTGCGTACAGTTTTGGTCTCCTTATTTAAGGAAGGATATACTTGCATTGGAGGCAGTTCAGAGACGATTCACTAGGTTCATTCCAGAGATGAGGGGGTTGACTTATGAAGAAAGGTTGAGCAGGTTGGGCCTATACTCATTGGAATTTAGAAAAATGAGAGGTGATCTTATTGAAACATATAAGATACTGAGGGGGCTTGACAAGGTAGATGCAGAGAGGATGTTTCCCCTCGTGGGGAAATCTAGGACTCGAGGGCATAGTTTCGGAATAAAGGGTCGCCCTTTTAGAACTGAGATGAGGAGGAATTTCTTCTCTGAGGGTTGTAAATCTGTGGAATCATGTTTATTACCTTTTAATGTTGGCTCTGTGTGGTAAACCACTTTTATCGTTCACTATCGTTACACTATGGTTATCACTGTTATATCGTTACACTATGGTTATCACTGTTTACACTGTTGTATCACTACACGAGGTCGCCTCTTGTCACGCTGCTATACCTGGGCTGGCCACTGCTGACTCCGCCCATGGCTCCACCTACTTGCCCAGGTATAAAGGTGGTCGACTGGCTGGTATTCCTCCTTGTTGGATCCGATCACCCACGAGGGTGGGCTCTGTTATTTAGCCAATAAAAACCTATAGTTACTGTCTTAACTCGTCGCTTTTCATTGGATGAATTGATAGGTATATCAATTTTATTGGCTAAATTTTGAAATGTCTTTAACGGAGCAGCCAAACGACCAGTCAGACGCCCAGCTACAACAGCCACAGCAGCCGGCCTGGCTGCGAGCCCTCCAACCGCCGTACCTGGATCTAAACCCACAGGCAGCAAACTCAGCCCTTGACTTCAAACACTGGCTGAGCTGTTTCAAATCCTACCTGGGAGAATCCGGCGTGCCTCAGAGATCCAAACTAAGAGTTCTGACCGCCCAAGTGAGCCCTAAAGTATTTGCACTCATCCAGGACCTTACTACATACTAGGCCGCCCTCAACCTGCTGAAAGAGCAGTACCGGAGCCCGGTAAATTCTATGTATGCCAGACATCTCCTAAGATCCCGCCCGCAACAGCCAGGAGAGTCTGTAGATGAATTTTTACGGGCGCTACAAACACTCGGCAGGGACTGTGACTTTAAAGCTGTAACGGCTGCAGAAAATACTGAAGAGAATATCCGCGATGCCTTCGTGAAAGGCCTTCGGTCCGACTACTCACGGCAAAGACTGCTCGAATCAAAGGACCTCGACCTGAACACAGCTGCAGCCCTCGCTCGCTCTCTGGAAGTGGCCCATCGGGACCTCGAGACGTATTCCAGGTACTGTGCTGCGCGACCCTGGGACTCGGGCCCGACCCCGACCGCAATACCCCTCGCACCGCCGCCTCTGGGACCCACCTCAGCGTCGGCGTCCCGGACCCGATCGGGACCGCCACCCCCGGTACCGGCTGCGACATCGGAGCCCCGCGATCGGGCCGCCGGCTGCTTTTTCTGTGGCCAGGCAAAACACCCGAGGGCGCGCTGCCCTGCAAGAAACGCGACCTGCTCCGACTGCCACAAGAAAGGCCACTTCGCGAAGGCCTGCAGGGGGAAAGCCACAGACGCCAGCAGTGCCTCATGTGAGTTGTGGGGGCGGCCATCTTTCATCAAGGCCACAGATGCCAGTATCCCCTCGTGTGAGCGGCCATCTTTGATCAAGGCCACCGACACCGGCAGTGCCTCATGTGAGTTGTGGGGGCGGCCATCTTCTCCGCCATTTTATGCAACGTCGTGGGCACCGCCATTTTGTTCACCACACTCGACCGCCACCTTGTCTCCAGACCCGACCACAGCCTCACCCGCAGATTACAGCAGCTCGCTCAGCCATACACTAGCCTCCGTCACACTGGACCAAGCTCGCCCGCATCACCTGTCCAAGTCCATGATGGACATCAAAGTAAACGGCCACGCCACGACCTGCCTGTTCGACAGCGGAAGCACGGAGAGTTTCATCCATCCAGACACGGTGAGCCACTACTCCCTCACTGTCCAGCCAACGCGCAACCGGATCTCGATGGCGTCGAGGTCCCATTCAACAGACATCAGCGGATACTGTGTCGTGACCCTGTCGGTTAGGGGCACGGAGTATAAAAATTTTAAACTTCTCGTCCTGCCCCAACTCTGCGCTGCCGTCCTACTAGGGCTGGATTTCCAATCCCACCTTCAAAGTGTCACTTTGGCATACGGTGGGCCCCTCCCCCCACTCACAGTCGACAACCAACAGCCTTTAAACCGCCCACCGCGTACCACCTGCGGCCTATCCACCCTCAGGGTTCCGCCCCCCTCCCTGTTCGCCAACCTCACCCGCGACTGTAAACCCGTCGCTACCAAGAGCAGGCGGTACAGCGTCGGGGACAGAGCTTTTATTAGCTCTGAGGTGCAGCGCCTCCTGAAAGAGGGCATCATCGAGAGGAGCAACAGCCCCTGGCGTGCCCAGGTCGTAGTCGTTAAGACCGGCGATAAAAACCGCCTAGTCATCGACTACAGCCAAACCATAAACCGGTACACACAGCTGGACGCATACCCACTTCCCCGCATATCCGATATGGTCAATCAGATTGCACAGTACCGAGTATTCTCTACCATCGACCTTAAGTCGGCCTACCACCAACTCCCTATCCGCCCTGAGGACTGCCAGTATACCGCCTTCGAGGCGAATGGCCGCCTCTACCACTTCCTTAGGGTTCCCTTCGGCGTCACCAACGGGGTTTCGGTCTTCCAAAGGGAGATGGACCGGATGGTTGACCAGAACGGGCTGCAAGCCACGTTCCCCTATCTAGATAACGTCACCGTCTGCGGCCGCGACCGGCAGGACCATGATGTTAATCTGGAGAGATTCCTCCGTACAGCCCAACGGCTGAACCTCACCTACAATAAAGGAGAAATGTGTGTTTAACACCTCGCGCCTTGCCATCCTCAGCTGCGTAGTAGAGAACGGAGTCATCGGCCCCGACCCCGAAAGAATGTGCCCCCTCATGGAGCTTCCCCTCCCCCACTGTCCAAAGGCGCTGAAGAGGACCCTGGGGCTCTTCGCCTACTATGCCCAATGGGTGCCGAATTATGCGGACAAAGCCAGACCCCTCATGAAGTCCGCCTCCTTCCCCCTGACGGCAGAAGCGTGCGCAGCCTTCTCCCTCATTAAGGGAGACATTGCTAAGGCCACAATGCACGCGGTGGATGAGTCTATCCCTTTCCAAGTGGAGAGCGATGCATCCGACTTCGCCCTAGCCGCAACCCTTAACCAGGAGGGGAGACCGGTGGCCTTCTTCTCAAGGACCCTCCAGGGCCTGAGATCCGACACTCCTCGGTCGAGAAGGAGGCCCAGGCGATCGTGGAGGCTGTACGACGCTGGAGGCATTACCTGGCAGGCAAACGATTTACCCTCCTCACCGACCAGCGTTCGGTCGCTTTTATGTTTAATAACAAGCTGAGGATAAATCAAGAACGACAAGATCTTGAGGTGGAGAATCGAGCTCTCCACCTATGATTATGAGATCTTGTACCGGCCTGGTAAACTGAACGAACCCCCAGATGCTCTATCACGAAGTACATGCGCCAACGCGCAAATTGATAGACTGCAGACCCTCCACAACGACCTCTGCCACCCCGGAGTCACCAGACTCTACCACTTCATTAAGGCCTGCAACCTGCCCTGCTCCATCGAGGAGGTCAGGACCATGACCAGGAACTGCCAAACCTGTGCCGAATGCAAACCGCATTTCTTTAGGCCGGACAGAGCAAGCCTGATCAAGGCCACCCGCCCCTTCGAGCGCTTGAGCATCGATTTTAAGGGGCCCCTCCCGTCCTCTGACCGTAATGTGTACTTCCTCAACATCATTGACGAGTACTCCCGTTTCCCCTTTGCCTTCCCCTGCCCAGACATGACCAGTACCACGGTCATCAAATGCCTGAATGACCTCTTCGCCGTGTTCGGGTTCCCGAACTATATACATAGCGACCGGGGCTCCTCCTTCATGAGCGAGGAACTTCGCCAGTTCCTACTAGCGAGAGGTATTGCTGCAAGCAGGACCACCAGCTACAACCCCCGAGGGAACGGCCAGGCGGAAAGAGAGAACGCGACTGTCTGGAAGGCCGTTCTCTTAGCCTTAAAGTCCAAGGGCCTCCCAACCTCTCGCTGGCAGGAAGTCCTCCCGGCAGCACTGCATTCCATCCGGTCACTGCTTTGCACTGCCATTAACGCCACCCCCCATGAACCAATGTTTGTTTTCCCCAGGAAGTCGACTACGGGAACCACGCTACCAACTTGGCTGACCTCTCCGGGGCCCGTCTTGCTGCGAAAGCACGCGAGGGCCCATAAAACGGACCCCCTGGTCGAGAGGGTGGACCTCCTGCACGCCAACCCCCAGTACGCCTATGTGGCATACCCAGACGGGCGGGAGGACACAGTCTCCTTACGAGACCTCGTACCCTCGGGCATCCCTGAGACACCACCGTTACCCCCCACCACCCCCCCAAATCCAGCCCAGGTAGACGGCATGCCAGAACCCCACGAGCCTTCGCCGACCACGCAGACACCAGCATTAACATCGGATACTGCATCACCGCCGCCGCTGCTGCGACGATCGGAAAGGCTTACGAGGCCTCCGGACAGACTGACATACCCGAACTGGTAGTACACTTCACCCCGCCGGACTCAAATCTAAACAAGGGGTGAATGTGGTAAACCACTTTTATCGTTCACTATCGTTACACTATGGTTATCACTGTTATATCGTGACACTATGGTTATCACTGTTTACACTGTTGTATCACTACACGAGGTCGCCTCCTGTCACGCTGCTATACCTGGGCTGACCACTGCTGACTCCGCCCATGGCTCCACCTACTTGCCCAGGTATAAAGGTGGTCGACTGGCTGGTATTCCTCCTTGTTGGATCCGATCACCCACGAGGGTGGGCTCTGTTATTTAGCCAATAAAAACCTATAGTTATTGTCTTAACTCGTCGCTTTTCATTGGATGAATTGATAGGTATATCACTCTGGTTAAACAGAGCTAGATCGACAAAATCGCGATCTGACGCGATGCCGTTATCACGTGGGTCATGTGACGTCCCAACGGCGGGAAATGTGATGACGTCATGACGTCAGAGGTAGAGGGCGTTTTCCAGCTAGTCCTCGTGTGGAGTGATAGTGAATAGACCTGTTTAGAGCTTCTCCTGCATTTTCTTGTTTTGTAAAGTTTTAGTACATTAAACTCAGTTTGTTAACTACTAGTGAGTTTATAGATTCTTTGCTAGGAGTGCAGAGACTCCTACATTGGTGACCCCGAATCCTCGTGATCGTTTTTCACGGCGAACGCAGAACACGGGCCAGGAATGGAGGCCAATGCAGTGGCCTTGAAGCTCCCCCAATTCTGGGAACAACAGGCGGCCTCTTGGTTTGTGCAAGCCGAGGCGCAATTTGAACTCCGCAACGTCGTACAGGACCAGACCAGATATCTCCACGTGGTCTCCGCCCTCGATAGCTCGACGGCATCGAGAATCATCAGCCTTCTGGAGAGTCCCCCGACTGCTGACAAGTATGCAGCCATCAAGACGCGATTGCTGCAGGTATTTGGTCTTACCAAAGCGGAGCGCGCTCGCCGTTTACTGACGCTACCAGGGTTGGGTGACTCCAAACCCTCGGAGCTTATGAGCCACATGCTGACTCTCCTGGGGTCCGAGCCCCAGTGTTTTCTGTTTCGCGAGCTGTTCCTCACTCAGCTCCCCGAGCAAGTCCAGGCAGCCCTCGCCCGAGCAGAAACTGCGGGCTGCGTCGCGCTCGCCGAAGAGGCGGATAAGATTTACGCAGTCCGGCAACAATGCTGCGCCATCGCGCAACGCCCCGCCACGAGGAGCCCGGCCCCGGCTCCGACCACGGCGCCTCCGACGACCGGTTACTGTTACTACCATGCTCGTTTCGGCCCGAAGGCCCACTGCTGCCGCCAACCGTGCAGTTTCATTACCAGACCGTCGAATAGACCGCCGCGAGTCAAGCACGCCGGTCCCGGTACTTCCCCCGCAGCCACGATGGCGATCGGCACTTCCGGGAATCTCACCTACTTAACCGACTCCATCTCGGCCCGTCGTTTTCTATGCGACATGGGGGCGCAATGCAGCATACTTCCCGCCTCGGTCATCGACCTTCGGTCTGGCGGACGGGGTTCCCCTCTGCAAGCGGCCAACAGGGGTTCGATCCGCACTTGCGGAAAGCGGCTCGTCCAAGTCTGTTTCGGTGGACAGCTTTTCACCTGGAATTTCATCACCGCTCAAATCTCGCAGGCCCTGTTGGGTGCCGACTTTTTGGGCGCCAACGGCCTGTTGGTGGACGTGAAAAATCGACGCCTTGTTCACGCCGCCACGCTCGACGATATTTCAGGGGCGCGCAGCACGGCTGCGTCACACGCGATTTCCTGTGCGCGGCCACCGCCCGACGATTTCGCCCGTCTCCTCGAGGAGTTCCCCGAGCTGACGAAGCCCACCTTTTCGGCTTCGACCGTCAAGCATAGGGTGGAGCATCATATTTCGACTACCGGCTCTCCCGTTTACGCCAGGGCGCGACGTTTAGAGCCCAACAAGTTAGCGGCAGCGAAGGCGGAGTTCGCCGTGATGGAGAAAATGGGGATCATCCGTCGGTCCAGTAGTCCCTGTCCTCCCCGCTCCACATCGTCCCCAAGCCCGGCGGGGGATGGCGGCCCTGTGGTGATTATCGGCGCCTCAATGAGATAATGACGCCCGACCGCTACCCTATTCCCCATATACAGGACTTCTCAGCACATTTGGCGGGGACATCCATCTTCTCGAAAGTCGACCTCGTCCGTGGTTACCACCAGGTGCCAGTGCACCCTCAAGATGTCGAAAAGACGGCGGTCATTAACCCCTTTGGACTTTTTGAATTCCTACGAATGCCCTTTGGACTTAAGAACGCGGCGCAGGCGTTTCAGCGCCTCATGGATTCAGTCCTGCGGGACCTTGATTTTTTATTTGTTTATTTGGATGATATTTTGATTGCCAGCACCTCCAAGGAGGAACACCTCGAGCACCTTCGGGTCCTTTTTCGACGGCTTCAGCAGCACGGCCTCATCATTAACCCGGACAAATGCCATTTCGGCCTAGCGCAACTTGATTTCCTGGGCCACCGCATAACCCCTGCTGGGACAATGCCACTTCGAGTCAAGGTGGAGGTGATCGTGGAGTTCCCGAAACCGAAATCCGTGAAAGCCTTACAGGAGTTCCTGGGGATGGTGAACTTCTATCATCGTTTCATCACCAGGGCAGCGCAGCTCATGCGTCCGCTCTACGAGACCCTCAGGGGCACGACGGGAAAGGAGTCCGTGGTATGGTCGCAAGACATGGATCGCGCCTTCGAGGATGCAAAGACTGCACTCGCCAACGCGACCATGTTGGCACACCCCCTGCCGGGAGCCACCATCGCCCTCACGACGGATGCGTCAGACTACGCGGTGGGGGCCATCCAGGAGCAGTGGGTCGACGGCGCGTGGCAACCTCTGACCTTCTTTAGCCGCCAGCTACAACGGCATGAGCGCCGGTACAGTACTTTCGACCGAGAGCTGTTGGCTTTGTTTTTGGCCATCCGCCATTTTCGCTTCCTTTTCGAAGGGCGCCGCTTCATCGCGTTTGTTGACCACAAGCCATTGACGTTCGCAATGGCCAAGTCTGCGGAACCATGGTCGGCTCGGCAGCAAAGGCAACTGACGTACATATCGGAGTTCACCACCGACGTCCGGCATGTGGCCGGTAAGGACAACGTTGTCGCCGACTGTCTATCGCGCGCCGCCGTCCAGGCCGTCCAATTGGGCATTGACTACACACAGATGGCGGCTGACCAAGTGGCCGACCCGGAGACCCAGGCTTTTCGTTCGGTTCCAGCCAGCCTCCAGCCAAGGGATGTGCCGTTCCATTCCGCAGGTACTACTCTGCGATGTTTCGTTGGGTGCACCCCGTCCGATTGTCCCGTCTAAATGGCGCCAGGCTGTTTTCGACGCCATACACGGCCTATCGCATCCTGGAGTGCGGGCGTCGCAAAAGCTGCTGGTCTCCAAATTCGTATGGAGGGGAATACGCAAAGACGTTAGAGACTAGGCGAACACCTGTGTTGTTTGCCAACGGGCCAAGGTGCAGCGGCATGTCAGGGCCCCGCTCGCCATCTTCGAGGTCCCGGAGCGGCGATTCGATCACATTCACATTGACTTAGTGGGCCCGCTTCCACCGTCCCAGGGCTTTACGTACCTTTTGACAATGGTGGCTCGCACCACGAGGTGGCCGGAGGCAGTCCCCGTGACGTCCACCACCTCTGCGGATGTTGCTCGAGCTTTCGTTTCATCATGGGTAGCCCGGTTTGGTGTCACTGCGGATATATCGTCGGATCGTGGGCCGCAATTTTCGTCCGAACTGTGGAATGAGGTGGTTTCCGTGTTGGGCGTTAAACTCCACCACACTACGGCCTACCACCCGCAAGCAAACGGCTTGTGCGAGCGGTTCCACCGTTCCTTGAAGGCGTCGCTCAGGGCCAGCCTTCTGGATGCATCCTGGGTCGACAAACTGCCGTGGGTGATGTTAGGACTCCGTACGGCGCCAAAGGAAGATCTCCAGTCGGCGGCGGCAGAGATGGTTTATGGGCAACCACTTCGAGTTCCGGGTGAATTCCTGCCGTCCCCTACACGGCCATGGTCCGCGGCCAGGCAAAGAGAGACCCACCGGGATGCAGCCCGCTATTTCCGCCCAGTTCCGACCTCACAGCAAGGTTTGCCTTCGTCCAACGTCCCGGGGGAGTTGTCGAAGGCCAAGTTCATTTTTGTGCGCCAAGACGGCCATCGTACCCCACTCGCACCTCCTTATGCAGGGCCCTTCCAGGTTTTGCAGGCAGGGGACAAGAGTTTTGTGATCGACGTCGGGGGCAAGCCTGATCACATCTCTGTCGATCACCTTAAGCCTGCGCACCTGGACCCCGAACGACCGATCGAGCTGGCGCAGCCTCCACGCCACGGCCGGCCGCCGCCACATCTGACAGCGCCGTGTTACCTGCCAGCTCGCTGCCTGCTCAGCGTTTTCCCCTCCGGGAATTTAGGAGTCGGTCCAACGGGCTTGTCCGACCTCCTCAGCGATTGACTCTTCTCGTTAAAGACAATTCTGGGGGGGCGTATGTGGCAAAGCCACTAAGAGACTCTCACATTGACTTGTACAATTGCCTTTAATCATGTTTATTACCTTTTAATATTGGCTCTGGTTAAACAGAGCTAGATCGACAAAATCGCGATCTGACGCGATGACGTCATCACGTGGGTCATGTGACGTCCCAACGGCGGGAAACGTCATGACGTCAGAGGCAGAGGGCGTTTTCCAGCTAGTCCTCGTGTGGAGTGATTGTGAATAGACCTGTTTAGAGCTTCTCCTGCATTTTCTTGTTTTGTAAAGTTTTAGTACATTAAACTCAGTTTGTTAACTACTAGTGAGTTTATAGATTCTTTGCTAGGAGTGCAGAGACTCCTACAACATGATATATTTTGGTAAAATAATGGAAGTAGGCTTGGTGCTGTGGAAGGGCAGAGGGACTTGGGAGCCAGATCCATAGGACATTAAAGACAGCACCTCAGATTGATTAGGCTAGAAAGAAAGCTAATAGAATTATAGGTTTTATCACAAGGTATAGAATATAAAAGCAAAGAGGTAATGATGAGCCTATATAAAACCTTAATAAGATCTCTGTTAAGAGTACTGTATGCAATATTGGGCTCTGCACTATAGAAGGGATATTGAGGCTTTCGGGAGGGTACAATGCAGAATCACTTGGATGTTTCCTGGTATAAGGAAATACAAATACAAATAAAGACTTGAAAAATTGGGTCTTTTTTCATTAGAACAATACAGTTCATGGGGTGAAATTATAGAAGTTTTTTAAATTATGAAACAATCGGACAGGGTAGACTGAAGCAGACTTTCCAATAGTTGAGGGGTCTGGAACAAGGCACCATAGATACAAAATTAAATGTAATTAGAGATCTAGAAGAGAAGGTAGGAGAAACTTCTTTAAACAGAGTTGTGAGGCTGTGGAATTTACATCCAGGGTTAGTGGTTAACGCAGAAATTATGTCAACATTAGGATTAGATGGTATAGGTCGATGAAAAAAAAGGTGTTCAAAGGAACACAGGAACGGAGTGGGTAAATGTGATTAGAACTATTCGCTCACGTGGAGGGTAAATTCTGGCATAGACTGGTTCGGCCGAATGGCCTGTTTCTGTGTTGTTTTTCTATGAAAGAAAATGAGAAAGATTTGCATTTATATAGTGCTATCCACAACCTCAGGACGTCCCAAAGCACTTTACATCAAATGAAGTACTTTTGAAGTATGTCACTGTTGTAAAGCAAGAAATGCATTTCTAATTTCATTCACATTTGATATTTTAGTTTTTTTAGTTCCTGCAACCGAGAATCAATTATTGGTTCTGTTTTATTATCTTTGTTTCTTTCATTTTAACCTCTTTTTTAAATTACTCTATGTTCTGTACACAGAAAAGTGCTACCTTTCTTTGAACCTGAAGCAGCTCCTACCTTCATTAAGCTTTGCAAATCAATCTGTTTTTATTAAAATAGCACAAAAATAAGCACGTTCAATGTGAATGCTAATACTGTACATTAACCGTTCTAAGGATTTATCCTCAGCTGTTTCAAACTAGATGATGCAGCAGATGAAATTTCTGCATTAGTAGATAGTGACTGGCACAAATATATTCCAAAAAAAATCATCTGTTTTAGTATCTGCATGCAACTAAGTTGTGACACAACTTTAGAGTGCTCAGTAGCTGAAGTTGAAGTTGCACACATTTCTGTAGTTTGTGCAGCTGAGGTGCTCCACCAGGAAAAGGTGTTCCAAAGTCCATTAACAAAGCTTCAATAAAAACCTTATGAACATCAAGTATGAATCCTAACCAAAAAAATAATCATGAGAGTTGGTCTGGCCTGGTTATGACCAGTACTGCCTCTGTCCCTTTTCACAACATCAAATGCCTGTCTCTACCATTCTGTTAATGGTTGGCTGTCAACAGTCTTGATATAATTTAAAAAGATAACAAAATTCTACTTAATTGGGGAAGTACATGTGTGTTGCACATACACTCATATGATATCATTTACAGTTATTTTTTGTTTTTCAAATATCCTTACACATGGGGCGGGATAATTTTGACTTGTGCGATAGTGTAAACCGGGTGATAGCGAATCAGCAGCCAGTTAGTTTTACATCGCTCCCAATTTTTGTATCCGAATGAAAACAAAAATCAAGAGAAATGTAAAACGGGCTGCCGATTCACTATCACCCTTCTTGCACTATCGCACAAAGTCAAAATCTACCCCACTGATTTTAAATATCTGCAAGATTTTAGCAGAATACTGTCAAACACCAACCGCTATCTCAGTAAGCACAGTTGCTCCAGCCATAGAACTCTCACAAACAATGATTACATGCTGTTCCAGTCCATTAAAGAAAGTAATTTAATCATTTTCTATTCTCTAGGAAAATCACATTCAGACAAATTTTATTGCCACGCTATCTAAATAGTAAATAGTTATTATAGGCTCAAAATGAGTTTTTACTTGCCATGGGCAACTACTTTGCCTTTATTGTTGAGCTCTGTTATAGCAACAAGAAGTTAAAAAGGTTATAAAGACACGATTAACATCATGTGACGGTCTTGACACAACTTAAAAGTGCTTAGTAATTGAAGGTTTTATTCAAAGTGTATTAGCCCCATATAAGGGAACAGTTAATGTACTGCTGTAGGCTTTATTTTGTTGCAGCCTACCATGATCACCTACATACTACTGAACAAACTGAATGGACTCGCTTGAGAACACAGGTCATTTTTATTATCTGTTATGGACTGGGCACTTCAAATAAAATGTCAATAAAAAAGTGCTGCAAGGCAGTGGGTGGGGGAGGGGCGGGGGAAGAACAACAAATCAGAGCAAGGAAAACACTTCAAGTAATGGCTAATTGGGACAGAGAGCCTGTGCCTCGGGTACTTTTTCCACTGATTACTTTCAACTGTTTCTACAAAATTTATTTCACTCGTCCATGAGGGATATTTAAATAAATATTTCAACCACATAGTAAGAATAATTTTGCTTTTAAGACAGCCACTTTTATTTAAATTGTTGTACTTAATACTTTAGTGAATCAGGGCAAATGACTCAGAATAGCATTGCTGCACAAATAATTTGACATCATGATCATTTAAATTGTTGTATTTATTAAAATTACAAGTGTTGTTGAGTCTATACTTTAGCTTCATTGTTAAAAATGAATTGCAAGTCTAAATACTTGCCCAATCAGACATCTTGAAATATGCAAGGAGGTGAGAATTTACATAACAATGATGCACCAATCTACCCATTCTCCTTTTAAAAAAAAAATTAAATCTCATCATAAATCTAACCTAATGCTCCACCATATTCTGGATACTGTTATCAAAGTGTTGTTTAATTCTGATCTGCTCTATCTGTTTTTTACTTACTAGTCCTACTTGAGTGGGTTTCTTCTCCAATTGTTCCATGTAACTATTCAGTATTGTGTCCAAGGTCACCCTTTCACCCTTTACGGATCTCTCAAATTATCCCTGGCAAATTTAAGTCACCCAAAACAAGCTCAGTGTCTCCTGTGCAAGCTTCCCTTGATTTGACTGTCAAGTTCTTGGTCCAATCCCTCCTCCTGGTTGGTCTATAACAGACACCGATAGTTCCCACATGTCTCTTAGCCCTAACCACAGGATTTATACCAGATTTCTTTATATACTTTTGCTCTTATACAATTCTTATTTTCCATAACATGCAAAAAATTTAAAATTCCTCATCAGTAACCTTACACTACATTTTCTGTGATTGCAGTTTATTTAAGGACTGGCGTTATACTCTTACCGTCTTGGGTTCACTGGCTGTAATTGGAATCCACATGCCCCTACAAACCAGTGTGTGCCTGTCGTGTTTCTGGATTTTTTGACCAATTTTACACAGAAAGGATTTGAAAAGAGCTGCATTTTAATATTGAGTTTTTAATGTAAACAATTCTGTTATATAACTGTTGTTACTGGAAAGTCACTAATTTGCCCTATTGGCCCGGACTTCAGATTTACTCATGTATTGTAATATACCAGATATTGTAAGATATACCAGAACAGAGGGAATAAAAAAAAACACATTTAGATGGTCAGCCATCGACAGGGTCTTTCTATTTGAACTGAATGCCTTGACCCCTTCCTGAGAAACCTAATGATCTGTTCCAACTACTTTGAACAATATGTGATTGTGGAAAATTAACACTTATCCAGACAGTTATCAGGGACACTGCCAAACGGAATAGTGCTATATCTGTACTTAACAGTTATTAACATTTTAAACTACCTTTGGCTCCACAGGAACAACCTACATATATATAGCAATATACATATGAAATGGAATGCGGTCTATCCGACCACCATGCACAGGGAACGACAGCATAATGGTTATGTTACTGGACCGGTAATCTAGAGGCCTGGACTAATGACCCAGAGACGTGAGTTCAAATCCCACCACAGCAGCTGGGGAATTTAAATTCAGTTAATTAAACAAATCTAGAATAAAAAAAAGCTAACATGAAACTATTGGATTGTTGTAAAAACCAATCTGGTTCACTAATGTCCTTTTGGGAAGGAAGTCTGCCGTCCTTACCTGGTCTGGCCTATATGTGACTCCACAACCAACGGATCAAATCAAAGTTCTGCAGTCCTGCCACATCCAGTCATGAATGGTGGTGGGCAATTAAACAACGGGAGGAGGAAGCTCCATGAATATCCCCAACCTCAATGATAGCAGAGCCTAGCATGCAAATGCATAAGACAAAGCTGAAGCGTTTGCAACCATCTTCAGCCAGAAGTGGATGATCCAGCTCGGCCTCCTCCTGAGGTCTCCACCATCACAGAAGCCAGTCTTCAGCCAATTCGATTCACTCCACATGATATCAAGAAACAGCTGAGCGCACTGGATACAGCAAAGGCTGTGGGCCCCGACAACATCCCAGCTGTCATGCTGAAAACTTGTGCTCCAGAACTAGCCTCGCCTCTAGTCAAGCTGTTCCAGTACAGCTACAACACTGACATCTAGCCGACAATGTGGAAAACTGCCCAGGTATGTCCTGTCCACAAAAACCAGGACAAAGCCAATACGGCCAATTACCGCACCAGCAGCCTACTCTTAACCGAAGCGATAGAAGGTGCCATCGACAATGCTATCAAGCGGCACTTACTCACCAACAACCGGCTCACCGATGCTCAGTTTGGGTTCCGCCAGGACCATTCGGCCCCAGGCCTCATTACTGCCTTGGTGCAAACATGGACAAAGGAGCTGAATTCTAGAGGTGAGGTGAGAGTGACTGTCCTTGACATCAAGGCAGTATTTGACCGAGTGTGGCATCAAGGAGCCCTAGTAAAATGGAAGTCAATGGGAATCAAGGGGAAAACTCTCCACTGGCTCGAGTCATACCTAGCACAAAGGAAGATGGATGTGGTTATTGCAGGTCAATCATCTCAGCCCCAGGACATCGCTGCAGGAGTTCCCAGGCCTAACAATCTTCAGCTGCTTCATCAATGACCTTCCTTTCATCATAAGGTCAGAAGTGGGGATGTTCACCAATGATTGCAGTGTTCAGTTCCATTTGTAACTCCTCAGATAATGAAGCAGTTCGTGCCTGCATGCAGCAAGACCTGAAAGGCATTCAGGCTTCGGCTGATAAGTGGCAAGTAACATTTGTGCCACACAAGTGCCAGGCAATGATTATCTCCAACAAGAGAAAATCTAACCACCGCCCCATGACATTCAAAGGCATTACCATCACCGAATCCCCCACCATCAACACCCTGGGGGTCACCATTGACCAGAAACTTAAACTGGACCAGCCACATAAATACTGTGGCTACAAGAGCAGGTCAGAGGCTAGGTATTTTGCAGTGAGTGTCTCACCTCCTGACTCCTCAAAGCCTTTCCTACAAGGCACAAGTCAGGAGTGTGAGGGAATACTCTCCACTTGTCTGGATGAGTGCAGCTCAAACAACACTCAAGAAGCTCAACACCATCCAGGACAAAGCAGCCCACTTGATTGGCACCCAATCCACCATCTTAAACATTCACTCCCTCCACCACCGGCACACCATGGCTGCAGTGTGTACCATCTACAAGATGCACTGCACAAGTTACACATCATTCTGACTTGGAAATAATATCGCCGTTCCTTCATCGTCACTGGGTCAAAATCCTGGAACTCCCTCCCTAATGGCACTATGGGAGTACCTTCACCACATGGATTGCAGCGGTTCAAGAAGGTGGCTCACCGGCACCTTCTCGAGCGCAATTATAATGGGCAATAAATGCTGGCCTTGCCAGTGACGCCCACATCCTCGGAACGAATAAAAATAAAGTCTCTGCAACTTGCAGTAACCAGTTTTAATGCTGTGGGTGCTGTGTTCTCTGACCAGCAAGAAAGAATCCAATAATAATCCATCACAGACAAACTGCTTCAATTTTGCCCCAACTAGTATGACAAAAATAGCGTTACTTCTTCAAGGCCTTCTAATTTATGGTAGTCAGAATCCCTGAGGTACACTGTAAAGGTAATTTTGTACAATTTGTTAATTTTCTTTTTTTCCCCTCATATTAATTTGTTCACTTGTTGGATAAACTCTGGTCATTAAGTTCTAAGGCAAAGCATTGCACTTTTCCACATGAAATGTTGCACCTTCTTCCAATTAGTCTCATTTAGAAGTACACTTTCCATATTGATATTGGCCCAGATATTCTGATCCCTACGAAAAAAGGCATACACTGAAAACCGCCATTTACGATCTGTCAAGAATGGTCTTGACAGATCCTCCGGCTGCACTGGGGAAGGGCCTCTGCAGGCGGATAGTTCCGCTTTTTGGAGACCCTCCGCCCGCAGAAAACCCTTACAATTCTTACGCCTGGTAAAGGCAGGCATAAGGCCTGCTTTTACCAGGATAAGAGACCAAAAAAAGTTTTTAAAAAAAACATTTTTTTCACTGATTTATCATTTAAAAACACTTTTAAAAAAGGTAAGTTTTAACGGTATTTTTAGCCCAGTAAAAAACTTAAATTATTTTTTTCGAAAAATTAAATTTGTTAAAATTACTTAATTTATTGTAATTTCAAGTCATTTTAAAAATGTGATTTAAAAAAAAAAATTATTTAAAGTTTTACTATGTTTTTGGGGTGATCTCCATTCATATATTTGACAGGTCTTCCTGTCAAATGTATGAAGGGAGATTCCCTTCTGTGATTAGCTCCCCATGGCCCAAGTGATCCCAGGGATGCTGCGAACTACATGTGCCCCTGGGATACGTGGGCCCTGCACACTTCAAGTTTGGAGAGGCCCAGGAGCGGAAGCGTGTGCATCCCAGGAGCCCTCAGGTAAGGGCATAGATTTTTCCAGATCGCAGGCCTCCCACGAGCGGAGGCCTGCGATCGGAAAATACGGACCATTGGCTTTTAGTATGTTTATATAGAATGGTGCTGCCTCTATTCTCATCCAGCTCTACTTCAGACCATGGAAACACCAGCAACATAGTTATACAGCACAGAAAGAGGCCCTTCGGCCCATCGTGTCTGCGCCGACCATCAATCCCTGTCCAGTCTAATCCCATTTTCCAGCATTTGGTCCATAGCCTTGTATGCAATGGCATTTCAAGTGCTCATCCAAATGCTTCTTGAATGTTATGAGGGTTCCTGCCTCTACTACCCTTTCAGGCAGTGAGTTCCAGATTCCAACCACCCTCTGGGTGAAAAAGTTCCTCCTCAAATCCCCTCCAAACCTCCTGCCCCTTACCTTGAATCTATGCCCCCTTGTTATTGACACCCCCTACTAAGGGGAAAAGTTCCTCTTTATCTACCCTATCTATGCCCCTCATCATTTTGTACACCTCAATCAGGTCCCCCCTCAGCCTTCTTTGCTCCAAGGAAAACAACCCCAGCCTGTTTAGCCTTTCTTCATAGCTGAGGCACTCCATCCCAGGTAACATCCTGGTGAATCTTCTCTGCACCCTCTCCAAAGCAATCACATCCTTCCTATAGTGAGGCGACCAGAACTGCACACAGTACTCCAGCTGTGGCCTCACCAGCGTTTTGTACAGCTCCATCATAACCTCCCTGCTCTTATATTCTATGCCTCGGCTAATGAAGGCAAGTATCCCATATGCCTTTTTAACCACCTTATCTACCTGTTCCGCTGCCTTCAGGGATCTATGTACATGTACACCAAGGTCCCTCTGGCCCTCTGTACTTCCTAGGGTCCTACCACTCATTGTGTATTCCCTTGCCTTATTTGTCCATCCAAAATGCATCACCTCGCACTTTTCAGGGTTAAATTCCATTTGCCACTTTTCCGCCCATCTGACCAACCCGTTTATATCGTCCTGTAGCCTGAGGCTTTCCTCCTCGCAATTTACCACCCCACCAATTTTTGTGTCATCTGCAAACTTACTGATCATACCTTTTACATTCTCATCCAAATCATTTATGTAGATCACAAACAGCAAGGGTCCCAGCACCGATCCCTGAGGTACCCCACTGGACACAGGCTTCCAGTCACAAAAGCAACCTTCGACCATCACCCTC
This sequence comes from Somniosus microcephalus, assembly GCF_052327205.1. Taxonomy (NCBI): domain Eukaryota; kingdom Metazoa; phylum Chordata; class Chondrichthyes; order Squaliformes; family Somniosidae; genus Somniosus; species Somniosus microcephalus. The sequence continues at coordinate 81,742,659 of NC_140992.1, forward strand.
TGCCTCCTGCCACTCAGCCAGTTTAGGATCCAACGCGCCAAGGCACCCTGGATCCCATGGGCTCTTACCTTCTTGACCAGTCTCCTATGCGGGACTTTGTCAAAAGCTTTACTGAAATCCATGTAAACCACATCCACAGCATTTCCCTCATCCACACACCTAGTCACCCCCTCGAAAAATTCAATCAGATTGGTCAGACATGATTTACCCTTGACAAAGCCATGCTGACTATCCCCGATTAATCCTTGCCTCTCCAAGTGGAGACTAATTTTGTCCCTCAGAATTTTTTTCAATAATTTCCCTACCACAGATGTTAGGCTCACTGGCCTGTAATTCCCTGGTTTATCCCTGCTACCCTTCTTGAATAATGGTACTACGTTAGCTGTTCTCCAGTCCTCTGGTACATCCCCTGTGGCCAGAGAGGTTCTGAAAATTTGTGTCAGTGCCCCTGCAATCTCCTCCTTTGCCTCACACAACAGCCTGGGATACATCTCGTCCGGGCCTGGGGATTTATCCACTTTTTGGCCTGCTAAAACCGCTAGTACCTCCTCCCTCTCGATGCTAATATGTTCAAGTATGTCACAGTCCCCTTGCCCGATTTCTATGTCTACATCGTCTTTCTCCAACATTGTATGATAAAGGGATCTGTCATCATGATCAGCTTGACCAATGGGAATAACCATTCATGTCAGCAGAAGAAAGCAAATATAATCAGTAACAATCAGTTCCATCAGGGCATGTGATGGCAAAGGGCAAGCAACATCCACATTCTGGATGGAGAGCAGGCATGTCTCATTGTGTGAGTCAACATTCTCAGGAATCACTCTGATGAAGTCAAAGTATCACTCGCAACTGCTGGGCAAAAACCTAGAAGCTGCACCAAGATGTGCTGTGACTGATAGATTCATACCAGAATTCTAAACTTTGGTCAAAGAAAAAGACGCAAAGTTTTGCACTGAATGATGGTAGATGTTTGTTAAATAAATAGATCACGTTGTAGAGATTTGGCCAATTAGTAGCTTATCTCCAGTCTTTCAAATAATCAGGATTGACTGCAAATCAATATGGTGGGTATACTGTGTTTAATCAGAGTTTAAGACGGAATATAACATGCTAGTTATACAGCAAAAACATACGACCGTGACAAGCAGCTGGTACCAGTCCCGATCGGACAGACGGCTGTGTGCGTGAACAGTTCTCTGGCTTCTGGTCTCTCTCTCTCTCTCTCTCTCTATAGGGCCTTTGAGTTGGTGAGCGTGAGATCACTCTCAAAAGAGCATTCGACCAGCCCAACATCTGTCTGGCTCTCCTCTCCACCGTCTGTGTGGGCAAGCACTCGGGGTGTCACTTTTATTCTCTTTTTAGGGGTGGGCTTGAGGCCAAGTTATTGACAAGACCATTTAACCTATAGTTGTTCCTCTAAAACCTCATCACCCAATGACACCTCAAGTTCTTTGTCTTGGTCCTTGGATGAAAGCCCTCCCCAAAAGGGGGTCTCATTACCTCATTCAATTTGTCTTATTGTTTAATCTTTCTGAAGGTTCTTCCTTTGGAATTCGTGTCTTATCTCTCTTGTCCCTATCCTCCCTAGTTTTGAGTCAGTCATGCCATTCTCAGCCATCAGATGTTCGTAACTGCTTGTTATCAGTTATTTATGTTCATGCTGTTCATGCAGCTTTAGCTATGCAAAACAACTATTTCATTATCAGACTATTGTACCATGGAATGAATCATTAAATTCCCAAAGATATCTTCTATACTATTCTTATACACTGGTTAACTTATGCATTTTAAAGCAGTTTTGTTAAACAAAGTCAAAATCCTAACTTAGCATTATAATATGGTTATTAGCAGTAATGGAAGAAATATAACGTTGGGCCTTGGTTGGTCAAATTAGAGAAACATAAACAAGGTTGAAATCCTAACTTGAAAACAAGATTATTTATGACCGTCACACTGCAGAATGCTATAACATCCGCAGGGAACCAAAACACAGGCAGATTCTACGCATCTATCTAATTATTCTAATACTAGTCTGAGAGATTTTCTGTCTCTAGTTCTAATGCAATCATCATGTAAATATAGCATTACTCACATCACAGTTTTATCCGCAAAACCATATATATTTTGAACACCCCTGATTTCTAACAATGTATTGTGTCCAAAGAGTTTTCCACGAAAATTAGTGCACTAAAACAGCATATACACATATATCAATATACACACCTGAGGCAAGTCAGCGATTTCGATTGGGCAACACTGATTTATGCAACAAGTTTGTATACAATTTGATGCGAGTCAGGTAAGCCCCTAATTGTGTAATCATTGGAATCCCTGCATGGAAACAAGAGGAGCACCAGCTGTAACAGTACTAATAAAATAAAGAGACAAAAGGAGGTTAACTTTGTTACCTCTAGACTTTACTATTCCAACGCACTCCTGGCCAGCCTCCCGTCTTCCAGCCTTAAGATCTTCCAAAACTCTGCTGCCTGTATCCTAACTCGCACCTGTTGTGTATGTGCCTTTAAGAGAAGAACTGATTCTATACTGCAGTACCGGCAGTGACCACCCCTGTGTATAAAGCCATAGCAGGCTTCTGTATTTCAGTCTTGAATTACTCTCTGTTCAGTAAATACCTGTTTTATTGTTCTCCTGCAGTCTGAGTATTATTGATCCTCGGACACTACACTGGCGACGGGCAGGTTTGAACTCACCTGCGGTACTGCATCACCTCATGGGGATCTTTTCCCTGAAGAGAAGCTTCTTGGAGGTCGAAGTCAGAACGGTGGGCGTCAACCACGGGCAACCGCCCAGGGATCCATCGGAGAGTTGCAGGGGAGGCTGTGGAGAGCTGGGCCTGGCTCCCCAGTCGAGGTGTTCCAGCAAGTCGTGCTGGTAGCGGGTAGTGCGCTGACCCTTCCGGACTGCGGCGGGCTCGATCGGGCGGCTCTGCAAAGGGGCCATGCAGCGTCGTCGGGAGGAAGAGAGAGAGAGAGAGAGAGAGGGTGGAGCGCACAGGGCGCGGTCGGTGTTCAAGAACAGGGCAGCGTGGAGAGGGAAATGCTTTACAAAGATTGATCTGGCCCAAGCGTATCTACAAATGGAGGTGGAAGAAGCGTCTAGGAAATACCTCACGATAAACGCTCCACCACAGGCCCCGCTATATCCATGGGAGTGGCCCTCATCTCCATGGCAACGGGTACACATTGATTTTGCTGGTCCATTTATGGACTCAATGTTCCTAATCGCTGTGGACACCCATTCGAAATGGCCAGAGGTCATCAAAATGTCCTCCACCACCACGGAGAAAACTATTGCAGTCCTACGGACCATCTTCGCCAGGAATGGCTTGCCAGAACAGATTTGCTCCGACAATGGGCCACAGTTTGTGTCAGAGGATTTCCGGAGGTTTCTGAGGAATAATGGGGTGAAGCATTACACATCTGCCCCATATCATCCAGCCACAAATGGATTGGCTGAGAGGTTTGTTCAGACCTTTAAAAAGGCCATAAAGGCAATGCATAATGACGACATACCACTGCAACACAAGGTGGATAATTTCTTGTTTGCTTACCGGAATGCGACACATGCAGTCACCAACCAAGCTCCAGCCATAATGTTCTTCAACTGAAGGCTAAGATGTCGCCTGGATTTGCTCAAACCAAACATAAGACGAGATGTTGAGGATAAGCAATTCCAGCACATAAATGAGAAGCCAACCAGGAGCTTGAAGATAGGGCAACCAGTCTTGGGCCGCGGCTACCGAACAGAAAAATGGCAGCCAGGAACGATATGCACACAGCAGGGACCACTAATGTACACAGTGGACGTTGGAGAGAGCATCGTGAGACGCCATGCTGACCAGATTCTAGAGTCACAGGAACAAGCCAAACCCATACCACGAGCAGGTGCACCTGGTAATCAACCCGAAGTACAGATTGCGTCTACCTCAGAAGCAGTGGTATTGGAAGCTGACGAACCAACCAATGACAATGAGCCAGAATCAACTCCGCCGCAAGAACAGGATACTCGAGAAAGGCGCTATCCAGTCAGGATCAGGAAGCCTCCTCAAAGACTGAACTTATAAATGATTATTTCAATTGATGTATATAGTACAGAGAAAATTGTAATTGTAATTAGTTATCATTTAGTTGTTAAATGAATGTTATGTACTGTTTATCTAAAAGGGGAGGAATTGTTGTGTATGTGCCTTTAAGAGAAGAACTGATTCTATACTGCAGTACCAGCAGTGACCACCCCTGTATATAAAGTCATAGCAGGCTTCTGTATTTCAGTCTTGAATTACTCTCTGTTCAGTAAATACCTGTTTTATTGTTCTCCTGCAGTCTGAGTATTATTGATCCTCGGACACTACAGCACCAAGTTCCATTCACCCATCACCCCTGTGCTTGCCGGCCTACATTGGCTCCCAGTTAAGCAACGCCTCAATTTTACAATTCACAGCCTCCTTTCAAATTCCTCCTTGTCCTCGCTCCTCCCTATCTCTGTAACTTCCTCCACCCCTACAACCCTCCGAGGTTTCGGCGCTCCTCCAATTCTGGTCTCTTGCACATCCCTGATTTTAATCGCTCCACCATTGATGGTTGCGCTTTCAGCTGCCTAGGCCCCAAGCTCTGTAATTTCCTCCCTAAACCTCTCTGCCTCTCTAACTTTCTTTCCTCCTTTAAGACGCTCCTTAAAACCTATCTCCAATGCCCTAATATCTCCTTATGTGGCTCAGTGTCAAAGTTTTTTGATAATGCTCCTGTGAAGTGCCTTGGGATGTTTTACGATGTTAAAGGCGCTATATAAATGCAAGTTGTTGCTGTTATTGGCCAGAGTTGAGTAGGAGATTGCTTACTGAATGACAAGGAAGAGATGTGGCAGTTTCTTGTAAGGTCAGAGGCCAAAAAAATTGATCGATGAAGGAGGACTGAGGGCGATGCTCTCAAAGGCAAAGAATGGTAGCGGTTGGTTGGACTTGAGACACATGAAGGAACTGTGTCTTTGACGAATTGAAAGATAAGCTTTTTATTGCCCCATTGAAAGCATGTTCAAGACAACAAGTAGACTAGAGGTTGTGAGCACTGAGGGCATGCGATCTGAAGGCAGTTGATAAATGTAGAGTGAGATCATCAGCAAAATACTGGCTTGAAGCAACAGAACTAATTGAATAGTACAAATCAAATCTATACTTGAAAACAAGGCTTCTAAATGTTCACTTTCACTTTAAAGCACACATCTATTACATTTATACTGGCATGTTGTAGTCTTCCAATTCAGTCCCCTTCACAACTGTAAATGAAACATAATTCAAAAATTGGTGAACTGAGTGTTCTTAACCCTTTATCTAGATTGATACTGAATTAATTTCATAGCAATATAAATTATTGTACTAGCCTTGCAAACAGAAGTTTAATTCAGAATTCTAACAGTCCTGACATAGAGCTCAAAATAGGCAGGTCGAATATTATAATCCAGTACTGTATTTCAGTCATGCTTCATTTATAATCGACCTGCTTTCACAATGGCAGGGAAAAAAGTAATGTTTTTAAAGAATTGTGTGTTTGGATCACAATAGACTTCTTGAACAAGATCATCAATTTCAAAACTTCATTACATTTTTACCAAATTCCTTATTTGGACAGCATAGTGTTGCTCTTTTTCCTGGGTTGTCTTATGCTTGAAATAATGCCACTGTACATGCCAACCCAATCCTGCCGAGGCTTCAGTGAATGAAATAAAAGATTGAGCTGTAACAAGTCTTTAATACTATGAAACATTCTGATGAGGTAAATAGTAATAGATTATTTTCCTGGGTTGGTGCGAAGGTAACAAGAGGGCATAAATAATAAACAGAATTCAAGGGACGGTGAGAAAAATTTCTTTACACAGAGGGTGGTTAGAATTTGGAATTCTCTGCCATAAACCTTAGTTGAAGCAGAATTCATGAATTTAAAAAGCAACTGGACAGTTGCTTGTGAAAGAGAAATATTAGATGATGTGGGAAATGAGCAACAAAATGGGATTAGATGAGATGGCCTATGTGGAGAAAAATACCAGTGCAGACTTGATTGGCCAAATGGCCTGTATATGTGCTGTAACATTCGATCATCCAAATTGGATCATCTTTGCAGATCATATTCTGCCTTTGATATGATTAGAAAGCCCAGTTACAAATAGAAAAAACTGGATTCACTGTACCATTGCAAATTATTTGCTGCAACAGTGCCCTTTCACCTCTGGGACTTCAAGCAGTTAAAATTCAGATGCCAGTGGGCACAAGTCTGCAGAACAAAACTAGTAGTTTTGCTCAGAGAGGCCATAAAGATAGATGGGATGTGAAGTGGAAAACTCCACACTGGTGAAATAGAGGGTGCTTTTCTGACATTTGATTTAAAAGAACACTGTTTGGGCAGTGGAGGAATGTGATCATGTATGAAAACTACTCAGTGTCAGCTGTGGCTCAGTTGGTAGCACACTTGCCTCTGAGTCAGAAGGTTGTGGGTTCAAGTCCCACTCCAGGGACTTGAGCACATAAAGGTAGGCTGACACTCCAATACAGTGCTGAAGAAGGTGCCGTCTTTCGGATGAGACGTTAAACCGAGGCCCCATCTGCTCTCCCAGGTGGATGTAAAAGATCCCATGGCACTATCTCGAAGAAGAGACACCGGGCAGTGCCTTGGGATGTTTTACTACGTTAAAGGCGCTATATAAATGCAAGTTGTTGCTGTTATTGGCCAAAGTTGAGTAGGAGATTCCCCGGTGTCCTGGCCAATATTTATCCCTCAAACAACAGAATAAAAACAGATTATCTGGTCATTATCACATTGCTGTTTGTGGGAGTTTGCTGTGCACAAATTGGCTTCCGCGTTTCCCACATTACAACAGTGACTACACTCCAAAAGTACTTTGGCTGTAAAGCGCTTTGAGACATCCGGTGGTCGTGAAAGGCGCGATATAAATGCAAGTCTTTCTTTTACTAAGTATCTGTAATAGTGACGTTATTGGGTATGAGTACATTGCTATGGATTAGCAAGTAATACACACATACTGCTGTAAAAAGTAATGTCCATAATTTTTTAATTTTGATTTGTAAGTAAAATTATCAATAATTTGCAGTGATATGTCAGAGGAAAATAAAGATTCCAGTTACTGAGTTACTGTCATTCCTAACTATTTAAAAGAGTCCAATTCATTGAAGAGATTTATTGTTATCATTCTTGTCACGCAGGTTATATGCAATTATTTGCATTTCCCTCTAGAACAGCATTTTAAATCTTAATGTCTTAGAAACTTATTTACTTTGGAATCCTTTTGTTACAAAATGACTCATATTTGATGTTACTTTTAAGAGATCTTATTCCACTGGAACAAAATTTCTGTCACTTCGGCTGGAATTTTGCCGGTCCTCAGAGTGCAGGATTGGAGACGGGACCGCTGTCAAAATCGCAAGGACTGACAGCGGGCAGGAAACCCACTGTCAACCCACCTCCAATTAATCTTCCCAAGTGTCGGGTCCCCGATTTGCGCATGGACCCGACACCTAGTGGCAGGAAGAGGATTATAGCCACTTGGCTGTTAACAGGTACTTGATACTTGTTAAAAGGCTCTTTTTCACTTTACCACTTCTGCCTCGGGTTCCCTGACGTCCGGACACCATGCCTGATAAGTACGGCATGTTGTGAGTCTGCTGTAGTGTTTCTGCATTGATGACAGCTGCAGAACTGGTGTGAAGGATCCAATGGTGCACTGGTGAGTTTCAGAGGTAAGGAAATGTTGGGGAAATCATTTTCAATGTATTTACTCTTCTTTAGGTAAGAAGTTTTGAATTGGCTGTCGAGTCTCACCTCATTGGGAGAACCTCTCTCACCAGTGAGAGATCACTTCTGTAACCCCACCTGTAGCTGCCATCTGTTCTAGCCGAAGGAGGGAGTCACGGGAGAACCTGGGTGCAAGAGCTCACCTTTGTACAGTCATTGTCAGTGTTTGCAGCATCTCAATGCTGTCGAACACTGAGAAATAAGCAGTCAAAGAAAAATTGTGCGTGGTCCCTTTAAGAAAACCGGCAGATGACGCGTCATCAAATGACATCATCTGACCGGCTACGTCTTAACTGGCTGGCAAGCCTGCAGGGCGAGCTTAACAAGGCCAATCGACGTAAAATCACGTCCATTGGCCGGATGCAGTTGGGAGTGGGACTGGAACTCAGAGACCAGCTGACCTGCTCCCAAGCTGCATCCATTTGCAAAATCGCGTCCTTCATGTTTGCTATCAACTATTTGGTGGAAAATTCCAATTAACAAAAATCTACTGAAATACAAAAATGAAGTTGGGAGCGAACGACGTACATTTATTGAAAACTAGCTGGGGTTGCCCATCTGTCTGTCTTCAATAAACTCGAAAGTTATAGAGCGTACCTACACGTGTGTTACATCGAAAGAAAGCTTACGATTCCAGAACCGTCATAAGCATATTTACTTTTCGGTCGGACAAAAATTGTTCGCGCGTTATGCAAAAAACCTTCAAAATTAAACTCATTATCTGCTAATAGCATTGATTGACTGACGTCAAGGTCCACCAATCCTGTGCCGGCACGATTGACCAATCCTACAGTTCAGTCGCCTGATGGTTGGCCAATCGCTGCATCTGTGGGCGGGACTAATGCTTCACTACTTCCAGCTCAAAATCTGCTAATTCAGCTTCGAAAAAGTTAGTATCTCTTTTAAAAATTACATAACATTTACCAAAAACGTTTTATAAGTTCTTTCACTTTCATCTTTGAAGCTATTAAAAGGTAGAAATGTTGCCCGGCAGCAGATTCACACAGGGACAGACAGACAGGCCCCAAAGCCTGGGACTCGATTTAAACCGCCCGGCCCAAAACAGCCCTGGCAAAGCCGGGCTCCCCCAGCTAGTATATATATATATATATATATATAAGATAATAACTGGATTCAATGGGAGAATGCAACATCATTCTTAAGGAAGTCAGTCGTAAACCCTTCAAATCAGGATTCATCAGAATGGCTCAAGTGCATTACCAAATGAGTTCAGCATTTAGTAATAGCAAGTTAGGTTAACCATATGCCTTGCAGATGCAGAGTCCTACAACAGATCCTTTGTTGTATCAATATAAATGTAAATAAATCAAGGAAAATGTACATGCTTTGTGTGTATACAGGTTAACAATCCAAGATATAAATGGTTTGCAGTTAGTCAGCACTTCATTGTCACAGTTAATAATGCAGCAGCATAAAATAGTTTATCCAAGAGGGAAATTTTTAATGACTGCCAAATTGAGATTTAAATGATTATCACAATCGTGTTTGGTTTCCAACATCCACTGTTTCTATGCATTAATCAGAAATCATAATAAATCTACATTCTTATTTTGACAGCACATTAGTCAGAATAGTTTTGCAAGATATTGACATTGACTAATGGGCTGCTAGTTAGAAGGGTCAATCATAAACTCATCAAATGCTTCATTTAATTTCTTAATTTAGACAAACACAATTTGTTTATGGGAAAGATATCAGGTGTTCTTGAATGAATAATGGCTATGAAACCAAACTCCATTAATCAGTCCATGATTACAAATGAATTTGAGATTATTTATTCTAATTTCACTCATTTAGATCAACAAAGAAAACATGAGCCAATAGTCATATGGAAAAGGATACTGTGAATCTTCATATTAATTTTAAGGTCATAAGTCTTGTATTTATTGAACCAAATATCTTCACTTTACAAGTAAATCCATAATGTATGCATAAAATACTTAAATACTTCAAAGCAGTATACTGACCAACATTCCTCCCCTCAACCAAACAGATTAATTGGTCATTCATCTTATAACTGTCTGCTGGATCTTGCCGTCCGCAAGTTTGTCCACACAACAGCAGTCACTGCAATTCCAAGTAATTCACTGTATGCAAAGTGCTTTGAGAAGCAAGGTTTTTTTTTAAATTAATTTCGATTTGCACTTTGTATCATCACAACTATACTATTTGTAACTGATTCAATACTCAAGTTCAAAATACTATAAATATACTAAAATAATTCTAATTAGTAAGACACAATATCAAACTTCTATGGTCTGTCTTAACATCTTTTACTTCACATCAAGTAAAAAGGCAATGCAAGCTTCAAGTCTATGATTAGGTTTCGCTAACTCGGTGATCAATCAGATAATGAAAAATACAAAGTTTAATGAGAACAAACTGAAAACTTCCACTGTGAAGAGATTTGAATGCAGATAGGAAATGTGTTCCATATGCAGGTTGCAGTTTGTAGAGAAAATATGAGGTAATTCAAGCACTTGGAAACAAAATCTAAATGATTGCTAAATTTACTTTTGGTTAACAATAATCACAAACAAATGGCTTAAATTATTAGGAGAATGTTCGATTGCAGCAGTTTTATGTCATGTCTGAGAAGAGAATTTGATGATACTTACAAGTCTAAAGTACACATCGAAACATTGTGGCCAAAATTAACATATACAAATGCTTACATACCAAAATTACCTTTTGTTTTTGAAGAGAAGTTAAAAATTACAATTTGAATCAAATTCACAGTATGAACAAACATTTCAAGCAAACAGTTTGGGTATTTTTTTCTTGCATAGTCAAACTTAATTGATAGGAGATGAGCATTTGGTTTCAGGCTCACACTTCAGGTGGTCCAAAGCCAAACTTTGTATTTTCTCAACCAGCTTGGATCTCTGATACCGAAGAACTGGCCATGATGGAAAGCTGTAAAATTCAGCTCATTGGACACGGCAGCCTCAAACACTAAGCATTATATAGCAAATACTATTCCATTGCAACAGTTGTTTTAAAGAAAAAGGGAAAAACCCTGGCAAATAAATCTTTTTGGCAAGGGAAACAACCATAAAAGCCAAGAAGTTTCATGCTTGCTTGCTATAGCTCTTGAGTTCATCATATCTATTGAGTTCATCATACCAAGTTACAGGCCATAAACAAAACTCAGTTACCCTGCCTATTAGTAAATCACTGAATTGTAGGTAATTTTCTAAATTTGTACCCATGTGAACAATATTATTTTAATGCTAAAGTAACATTAAATCATTTCACATCTGATTCTACCCTCCCAAAAAAATAATGATGTAAATTATACACGGCATTGCTTTCTTTGTGTGTAAAATTTAAATGTATAAACACAGTTAATATGCATGTTTCTCATTCTATGATCAAGGCTTATAATAAACTTTTACCAGTAACTTGATTGACAATATTTTTCCCAATGGAAGTTTGGATGTCCCAGATGACACTAAAGAAAGCAAGAAAGAGTGCTGCTGTATTTATATAGTGCCTGAGGATGTCCCAAAGCGCTTCACAGCCAATTAAGTACTGTTGGAGCGTCAACACAGTTGTAATGTAGTGAAACGCAGCAACCAATTTGAATACAACAAGATCCTACAAACAGCAAAGAGATAATAACCAGATAATGTGTTTTAGTAACGTTGTTTGAGGGATTAATATTGGCCAGGGCACTGCGGAGAACTGTCATGCTCTTCTTCGAATAGTGCCATGGGATCTGAGAAGGCAGACAATGCAGTAGCCCCTCAGTACTGCACTGAAATGTCAGCCAAGATTATGTGCTCAAGTCTCTGGAGTGGGACTTGAACCCACTACCTTCTGATCCCGAGGAGAGGGCGCTACCACTGAGCCAAGGCTGACGCTATAAAATGCAAGAGCGAAATTAATCACTGCAAAACAACCTTTTAGCTATTACTCTAATCATTATAATGTACTTTTATATTGATAGAGAATGCCGTGGATGGCAAGCACATGGTGCTCCCAACAAGCCACCAATAAAAGCAAGCTTGTAGGTAAGTTGGTGACAGTGGTGCGTGGAGGTCACAAGTCTCCATTTTAAGTATGACTCTGCTGAAACCTTAAATGTAACAGAAGGCAGAGAGTTGGGATAAATGGTTCATTCTCAGACTGGCAATCAGTAACTAGTGGTGTTCCGCAGGGGTCAGTGCTGGGTCCCCAACTCTTTACAATCTATATTAACGATTTGGAAGAGGGGACCGAGTGTAACATATCAAAGTTTGCAGATGATACTAAGATGGGAGGGAAAGTAGTGAGTGAGGAAGACATAAAAAACCTGCAAGGGGACATCGACAGGCTAAGTAAGTGGGCAGAGATTTGGTAGATGGAATACAATACTGGAAAGTGTGAGGTTATGCACTTTGGCAGGAAAAATCGTAGAGCAAGTTATTATCTTAATGGCAAGAAACTGGAAAGTACTGAAGTACAAAGGGATCTGGGGGGCCTGGTGCACGAAACTCCAAAGGTTAGTATGCAGGTGCAGCAAGTGATTAAGAAGGCCAATGGAATGTTGGCTTTCATTGCTAGGGGGATAGAATATAAAAATAGGGAGGTATTGCTTCAGTTGTACAAGGTATTGGTGAGGCCGCACCTGGAATACTGCGTACAGTTTTGGTGTCCATACTTAAGAAAGGACATACTTGCTCTCGAGTCAGTACAAAGAAGGTTCACTCGGTTAATCCCGGGGATGAGGGGATGGACATATGAGCAGAGGTCGAGTAGATTGGGACTCTACTCATTGGAGTTCAGAAGAATGAGAGGCGATCTTATTGAAACATATAAGATTGTGAAGGGGTTGGATCGGGTGGATGCGGGGAAGATGTTCCCGATGATGGGTGAAACTAGAACTAGGGGGCATAGTCTTAGGATAAGGGGCTGCTCTTTCAAAACTGAGATGAGGAGGAACTACTTCACTCAGAGGGTGGTAGGTCCATGGAATATGCTGCCCCAAAACCTGTAGAAGCTACATCATTACATAAATTTAAAACAGAAATAGACAGTTTCCTAGAAGTAAAGGGAATTAAGGGTTACGGGGAGCGGGCAGGAATTTGGACATGAGTCTAGGTTCGGATCGGTCATGGCCCTGTGGGTAGCGGAGCGGGCCCAGGGGCCATGTAGCCTGATCCTGCTCCTATTTCGTGTGTCTAATTCTGTTAGATTCAGGAGATGGTTCTGTGATAGTGGATTGGCGGTTGGGATCAGATCAGCCATGATCTTATTGAATGGCGGAGCAGGCTCGAGGGGCCGATTGGCCTACTCCTGCTCCTATTTCTTATGTTCTTATGAGTGCCCGAAGAACCACATAATCTATTTTGTATTAACCACTTACGTGAGCAATACAGAAAGGCAAATGGCATGAATGTTAGACTTTGTGTTGTCATACACTCCAGTGGAACTATTAATGCGTTTGTTCCACTCGTATTAGATTGGTAGGATAAGCAGACAAAGTGAAACAAGACATGTCTTCCTTCGACCTGAAGGGCCAAATGGCCTACTCCTGCTCCTATTTCTTATGTTCTTAAAACCATTTGCTGGAAAATGACAATCATTGGTTAGGCTGCAGTTAGATTACTGTGTCCAATGCTGTACTGGTCTCCTTTTGTGCTGTAGAAGGCAATGTGGCCATTTGTAAGTCCCTCCACCCAGCGGGAATGGGATGGTCCTGGGCCAAAAATGGCAGTGCACCACTTACCGCCCTGTTCCTGCTCTCAGAATGGTCGCCGCTTTTTCTTCGGGGCTTTAAGCAGAGCGACCCAGGCTGGTTGTACGACCCCTATGCAATTTTGAAGTACCAATGGGCAGAGTGTGCAGGGTGCATGCTGCACCTATTGGTACCAGGTCACACAAAAGCAAAATACTGCAGATGCTAGAAATCTGAAATAAAAACAGAAAATGCTGAAAATACTCAGCAGGTCTGGCAGCATCTGTGGAGAGAGAAACCAGTAGTTAACGTTTCAGGTTGATGAACTTTCATCAGTTCCATTAACTCTGTTTCTCTCTCCACAGATGCTGCTTAATCTGCTGAGTGTTTCCAGCATTTTCTGTTTTTATTATTGGCACCAGGTGTTAAGCAACCTACTGCTCCAAAACCAGATAGGGTTCTGAGTTTTTTGAAGAGATTTTTGGGGGCCAAAAGCATGAATACCCCTCCTGGCTCTACGAATATCTTGGTCCGCTGCCAGACTGCTGTAATTACTCACATGAGAAAACTTACAGCTGCGCCCTGTGGTGGAGCCACTTGACCAGCAAGCAGCCTGTGATTGCCCGAATGATGCTCGCAGCTTGTTGGGATGACGGAAATGAGGTTGGGCCTTCAAAATAGCTCGAGCCTCTCTGCAGGGACTTCGGCAGGCAGCATGAGCACTCCACACCAAAGTAATAATCTCCCCCAACGATTCATTAAGAAAGGGAAAATAGAATGAGAGTAAGCTTGCAGGGAACATAAAAACTGACTGTAAAAGCTTTTATAGATATGTGAAGAGAAAAAGATTGGTGAAGTCAAGCGTAGGTCCCTTGCAGTCAGAATCAGGGGAATTTATAATGGGGAACAAAGAAATGGCAGACCAATTAAATACATATTTTGGTTCTGTCTTCACAAAAGAGGACACAAATAACCTCCCGGAAATGTCGGGGAACATAGGGTCTGATGAAAGGGAGGAACTGAAAGAAATCAGTATTTGTAGGGAAATGGTGTTAGGGAAATTGATGGGATTGAAGGCCGATAAATCCCCAGGGCCTGATAATCTACATCCTAGGGTACTTAAGGAAGTGGCCCTAGAAATAGTAGATGCATTGCTGATCATCTTCCAACATTCGATGGAATCTGGAACAGTACCCATGGATTGGAGGGTAGCTAATGTTACCCCACTATTCAAAAAAGGTGGTAGAGAGAAAACAGGGAATTACAGACCGGTAAGCCTGACATCGGTAGTGGGGAAAATGCTAGAGTCCATTATAAAAGATGTAATAGCAGAGCACTTGGAAAACAGTGACAGGATCGGACAAAGTTAACATGGATTTACAAAAGGTAAATCGTGCTTGACTAATCTACTGGAATTTTTTGAGGATGTAACTAGTAAAATAGATAAGGGAGAGCCAGTGAATGTGGTGTATTTGGACTTTCAGAAGGCTTTCGATAAGATCCCACATAAGAGATTAGCGTGTAAAGTTAAGGCACATGGGATTGGGGGCAAGGTATTGACTTGGATAGAGAACTGGTTGGCAGATAGAAAGCAAAGAGTTGGAATAAACGGGTCTTTTTCCGAGTGGCAGGCAGTGACTAGTGGGGTACCGCAGGGATCGGTCTTTGGACCCCAGCTATTCACAATATATATTAATGATCTAGACAAAGGAACTGGATGTAATATCTCCAAATTTGCAGACGACACAAAGCTGGGTGGGCGTGTGTGCTGTGAGGAGGATGCCGAGAAACTACAGGATGATTTGGACAGGTTGGGTGATTATATTGCATCTGCCATGCTTCTGCCCAATGTGGATAAATGTGAGGTTATCCACTTTGGTGTCAAAAACAGGAAGGCAGATTATTATCTGAATGGCAATAGATTGGGAGAAGGGGAAGTGCAACGAGACCTGGGTGTCCTTGTGCACCAGTCGCTGAAGGTAAGCATGCAGGTGCAGCAGGCGGTTAAGAAGGCAAATGGTATGTTGGCCTTCATAGCGAGAGGGTTTGAGTACAAGAACAAGGATGTCTTGCTGCAGTTGTACAGGGCCTTGGTGAGACCACATCTTGAGTATTGTGTGCAGTTTTGGTCGCCTTATCTGAGGAAGGATATTCTTGCCATGGAAGGAGTTCAGCGAAGATTCACCAGGCTGATACCTGGGATGGCAGGAATGACGTATGGAGAGAGATTGGGATGATTGGGCTTGCACTCGCTGGAGTTTAGAAGAATGAGAGGGGATCTCATTGAAACTTATAAAATTCTGGCAGGACTGGACAGACTAGGTGCAGGGAGGATGTTCCCGATGGTCGGGGAATCCAGAACCAGGGGTCACAGTCGAAGGATAAGGGGTAGGCCTTTTAAGACAGAAATGAGGAGGAACTTCTTCACCCAGAGAGTGGTGAACCTGTGGAATTCTCTGCCAAAGAAGGCAGTAGAGGCCAATTCATTAAATATATTCAAGAAGGAGTTGGATATATTTCTTAAGGCTAAAGGGATCAAGGGGTATGGGGAGAAAGCAGGGACCGGGTACTGAACTTGGATGATCAGCCATGTTTCTCTGCAGAGGTCAGATGAGTGCTCACACAGCCTCCGGGCAGTGCTCGAGAGCTGACCTTTGACTTCTTCTCTATTCCTCTAACAGCCTAGCTAAGATTGGCAACTTCTTGTGTGGGGCAACTGTGTACATCGAACCACTTAATGCAACAGGAACATTTCATTACATTTTTTCTGGTTAGCGCGCATTCTTATGCATTATTTGAACTGGTTTACATCACATAATACCTACACATTGATAGAGTAAAAGCCCTTTTCTGCTGAGAAAGTCGATAGAGTCTGAAAAGTGGCATGTCTAGCAATGTGGGCATAGTTGATTGCACCTTGCACCCCGGGAAAATCCTACTACTCTATAAAAGTAAACAGCCCTCACGCGCTGATGCTACAGATCCATTGGAAAGGTTATTGACTGGTCAGCTCAGACAAACAATTCTTCTGTGACTTGCCTGATGCACAATTGATTGGCTGATATTACATATATCTCCCGATGCAGCCTGAAAGGAGTCAGTGACACAGAGGTTGAGAGCTGTTGTGACTTTGACATTGGTACTATGGTGCCTCTGGTAGGGGTGGGCTCCAGGTCGGAGCAAGCAGGTGGCACAACTCCTGATTCCCTCATGAGGGAAGTGCAGCTTTTTTTGAGCATTGCTGATTGATGAGGTTCAGATATACCACCTTGGGTCTATAAATACAGAAGCATGGATACTTGCAGGTGGATGCCAGATGCCTTCTATGGTGTCTCATCAACCTGACCTCCCTGCATTTCCCCTCCTCATCATCATAGCACAGGCAATGGGGAATCTTAAAGGGTAAAAATACATTATTTCCTGTGGTGAATGCCTAAAGGTGAAGAAATTAAGGATCAGTTCCAGGAGCGATGCGGAACTGTCAGCCAGGTGGAGATGGAAAAAGCACAAAAGAAATGGAGTATTCAGCATCAAAGTAGGAGCTAATATAGAATCTTCAGAAGTTGCCTTTTTCTTATTCATTTTTATGGGATGTGGGCGTCACTGGCAAGGCCAGCATTTATTGTCCATCCCTAATTGCCTTCTAAATCCACCTCCGCCTATCTCAGCTGGCTTGAAACCCTGCACATCTCTTTTGTACAGGCATTCATTTCGGGACATGGATAACAGGTGGCAAGGGACGGACATTCAATAGAAAGAACTTGCATTTTTCATGCCTTTCATGACCACAGGACATCCAAAAGTGTTTCATCACCTATGAGTATTTTTGAAATGTAGTCACCATTGTTATGTGGGAAACGCAGCATACTATTTTCATACAGCAAGGTCCCGCCAACAGCAATGAAATAAATGACCAGATAATATGATTTTAGTAATGGTGTGGAGGGATAAATATTGGCCGGAACACTGGGAGAAATACCCTACTCTTCTTCGAATAGTGCCATGGGATCTTTTATGTCCACCTGAGAGAGCAGGTGCGGCCTCGGTCTCATGTGAAAGATGGCACCTCCGACAGTGCAACACTCCCTCAACTGCACTGGATTGTGTGCTCAAATCTCTGGAGTAGGGCTTAAACCCACAACTTTCTGACTCTGAGCAAGAGTTCTATGACTGAGCCAACGCTGGCACTTGATCTGGAACTTTTAAGTAAAATTTGTATGTGGAGGCCAGTATTTAGGCATGCACTCCCAACTGCTGACATCATGCTCAGAGGAAATTTTCAGCCGTTATGGCTCGGGACTGAGTGATGTGCCTTCCTGAACCATTTTTCTCTTCCAGCTGTCCTGAATCTGCCTGAAAGTAGGCGGAAAAAGAAGAGGAAAATCTAGCCTATTATATCAACTGTTTTACCTGCTGAATGTGTGAAGCACCATAAACTTCTTAGCTCTAGTACAGTGCCAACCAACAGCTAAGATTAATTTAGAGAGAAGGGAGGTTCATTTTCTCAAACTATTTTGGAATGGCTAAAACAACTGTGTATAGAGTGTATGGTGGAGGCAAACTCAATCATGGCTTTCAAAAGGGAATTGGATAAGCACCTGAGGGGAAAACATTTGCAGGGCTACGGGGAAAGGGCAGAGGAGTGGGACTAGCTGAAATGCTCTTACAGAGAGCTGGCATGGGCTCGACGGGCTGAATGGCCTCCTTCTGTGCTATAACCATTCTATGATTCTATGATAAATAGGAGGAGAATATGCTGGAAACACTCAGCAGGTCAGGTAGCATCTGCGGAGAGGGAAACAGTGTTAACATTTCAGGTCGATGCAGCTCTGATGAAAGGTCATCGACATAAAACGTTAACTCTGTTTCTCTCTCTACAGATGTTGCCTGACCTGCAGAGTTTTTCCAGAATTTTTGGTTTTTATTTCAGAATTCTAGCGCCCGCTTTTGTCTAAGTATACCACTCTGCATAGCAACATTTATGAATGGATTACTTACCTTACTATAAAGACAAATAAATTAAGTTAAAAATTGCAGCACACCCATATGCTTTCTGATGAATGAATAATGGGAACATAAGATGGTAATAAAAATGCACTCAAATCTAGGGCACGCGCGCTCTTATACTCTAAATATTTTCAATAGTAGTACAAAGTACTGCTATCAGCCACCCCTCTCTGTGATTGCTTCACATTATAGACCAAATACTTTAGTTCATTCATTTTACACGTGGTATATCATTCATATCAAAAAACTTGTTCCGTGTAATATGAAAAGTGAGATGTGTTTTGTGGGTTAACCTAGTTCCAATATACAACACAGCATGCGTGGCACACCGATCTATTAAAATATAAACAGGTACTGTATTTTTAATTATTCAGTCCAAATTGAAATCTAAGTTAACAAGTATCTGAAATACAATGCGCCTCAACAAGATCATCATAGTTGAATCAAAAGTTGACCTTTGTTTTCTTAAGGATATTATTGTAAAATAATTATGCAATTTTTTGGAAGATCCTTGCAGTTTCCTCCTCCCAGATGAATATTGAAGAAATATAAATTACAGAAAGCAAAACAGATTGGTAATTTCTGATAGAACAAACCAGAATATAAATTTTGCTACATAAAAATGGTATGCCACTATGAATAAATGTGTTAAACAAGTATGTCATAAATATAATGAAAACTATAAACAGACCAATCCGAACTCTTCAGTAACAAAAATAATACCAAAATTAGAATATTGCCAAAAGGCAGATTTTCACACGTTTCACATATGTAGCCACCTGTCAGTAATTTTTTTGTTCTCCATATCTTCCCACATACAGATTGGCTGAATGGGATCCTCTTTTATTTTTAAAACAGTTCTTATAATAAGCCTAGGCCTCTGAAAGTGAAGAGTGATCCAATTAGTTCCACCAGAGTAAAATGATACAGTCTATGTATGTGGTCTCTTCTGCCACATCTGTCATGGGCCATTTCGAAGTTCAGGCTCCTGCAGAGTTCAGATCACTTAATGCTCTTATTTACTGTGTAGGCATTAGGGAAATCCAACTACTTTCCCTTTCTCAAATGAATTAACCACAAATAAAATGATCTATAAAATAAATGTACATATGCCAATCACTGAGGGAGCTTACTTTATTTCAACATATAATTAAACTGGAAGATCTGTGTTTTGTGTCAAAGTGAAATACTAAACTGAAAAACAGATTTGATTACAGAAATGTATTTTAAACTGCATTTCAGAAATGATATTAAAATTAAGTTAAATTACAGCTTATAATGATAAACATGCAAAAATTACATTTACTTATTTTGAAAAGTTTAACTAAGGCTTTGAGGAAATAAATCACCTAACACCCTCATAGTTTGGCAGCTCTAAGTGACAGAAGCTTCACTAAATCCTCTGTTTACACTGGGGATTAACTGAGTAGATATTGAGCAGCAAACTGAACTGTCCATGGTCAAGGGAACCTGCTCTCTGTCAACCATTGGGGCATAAGGACCTGGCAGGAAGTGACCCATAAATACATCTTTACACTAGATTTATACAAAGAAAGTCTGCCTGTCACAAACCCCATATGACCATTAACTGCCCTGCAAGGCTTGCCAGGAGGCCTAATTACAGGTCTACAGAGTCTAATAACAAAAGCTGAAGAGCTTTAGCCTAGGGATGATCTGCTTCATACTGACTTGAGAGAGTCCATATAGTGTGACATTAGAAAAGGGCCCAGCTTTAAATCTCTCCAGGGACACAAAACAGAATCCAAGACCAAGTAGCCATGTGCAACTCAGCTTTGTACAAGCTTATGGCACCAGTTTTGTAGCATTAACATTCAACTTCTGCGTGCTTAACATCTGCTTAGGAAAAGACAGACCATCAGTTGTATATCCCCCTCACATTTTGCTATGCACAAAAATGGGGAATAAAGGTAAATAATAGGCAGAAAAGTTAGCATACATCGATAAATAAACACTCTTTACACTTTTACTATTTTACTTTTCAGTAATTTTCATTTGTAACAGGGCTGTGGGAAAAATGTGTTTCATGAAAGGGTTAAGAATTTTGCAGGTCTTTGTTTCAAACCTTACCCTTTCATACACAAAGCAGGAAAAAACACATTGCAATTCTAATGTAGAAAAATATTTGCAATATACATATAATTTATTACATTACTGAGCATGAGTATGGTAAATACTGCAACTTTCTGAGTCTTTTTCCCTTCAAAAGAAAGATGATTGGCAAGGTGGAGGAATGATATGATTTTAAGATAGGCTGTATTATCAGATTGTCTTAATGTGTAGGGAGAACATAGCTTGGACTGGCAAGAATAATTATTTTCCTACAGAGAAACTATAAAATTCTGTAGCATTTTCCTGATCAAATATATTTTATCTATAGCTGAAAAGATTTTTTCAAATCATTAGTGCATCATTATCATTTGCAACTAATCAGTAAGATACTGGGTAAAACCACCTTTAGTTCTTCAATGATGCAACAATTTCAAATTATTTTGTTGGTGCATTTGTCAGTTATGCACAGTGTAAATAAAGGAAAGCAGACATTTCCAAATGAGATATGAAAATTCTGCACATCATTCACAAGTTATACATTTTCCAGATACCATACAGAAACAATATGGGATAATAAAACATTTTATGGTATTAACATTTATGGGGCTTTTTAAAATGTGATTTGGAACATGTGAAAGCCAAAATTCAAGGTGACATCATGTGTGGTCAGACTTTGTTCTGGAAGTCTTGTTCAGTCAGAGTCTAGTGTCCATGGAATGAGAATGTCTTAATATAGGCAGGCTTGATTATTGTTCCCAGCAGTATCTTTTCCCATTGCTTTGGACAAGAATTTTTATTTGAGTGGTGGAAAATTACTGGACGTTTTCTTCTTACATGACTTCTTGTATTTGTAGTACTACACAGTACTTGAAGTCTACTATAGTTTGACTGGCTGCTGTCTTCATTCCATTATTTAACCCTTTTGTTTTGGTTTTTATGTCATGCATTCTTACCGTTTTTTTCCCCATTTTAATTGGTTGGTTGCTGTTACTATGGATACTGTCCAGGAAACACTGTGTGGTAGAGACTGGAAGTATCATTGATTCAGGTCAGGGGTCATTGAACATTTCATGGAGTTGCCGATTTAAGCTTGTTCTGGAGAGTTCATGATGTTATCCCATTCATGTTATTTAAATCAACTATGAACTGGACACAAACATTGAACACTGCAATTTTTATGTCAATGTGGAAAGTACATCCGAATGCCACTGTATGATGAACCCTGTCATTTACAGTACAGTAACTTGGTTTCAAATAACTACTGCAAATACATGACCAATATTTAACATCACTTTAAGTCTGGGTCTAAAGTAACATTTTGGCAGTGGAGAAATTTGCTCTTAACTTGGAAATAGTAGCCACAAAACTCCATTTTAATTTTCTGCTTTGATCTCCAAGAGGTATGCAGATAAACCAGCATAAAGTCAACAGAACTAACGTGACCAACAATAAAAACAGAATTACCTCAAATACATCACAGATCTAATGGCATCTGAAAAGAGAGAAGATAGCTTAAAGATAAACCTAACTTTTCTCATTTTACTTGTTAACTGACCTTCTGTGTACTTCCAACAATTTTTATTTTTATTTTCAGCATTTGGTCTCACATGTCTGTGCAATGTAAAGCTATATTGACCTTGCAGGTAAAGTGTTAGTTTGGCTCTGATAACACTCTCGTCTGGTCAGAATGTTGTGGACTCTAGCCCCCACTCCAGGATTTGAGTACATCATTATTGCTAAAACTATACTTCAGTGCTGTACTGAGGGAGTGCTGGATTGTCAGGAGAACTGTCTCTCAGTGGAATCTTGGGTAAAGTGGTCGAGGGGCTACCGTACTGGACCAGCAAACCAGAAGTTATAAATTCAAATTTCCCCATGGCAAATTATGAAAGTGAATTTATAAATCTAGTAATTTGAGGGCTGACACTAGAAAAGATGATCATAAAAGTTGCCGCAAGAGCCACCCAACTGGTACACTAACGTCCTTCAGAGAGAAACCTACCACCCCTCCCTGACTGGCCTACATGTGACTCCAGTCCAACACCAGATGGTTGAATCTTAATGACCTCAGGGGGAACTAGGAATGGTCAATAAACAATGGCCCATGTCCCAACAACAAATATTTATAGGTGTACCTAAAAGATCCCACAACACTATTCAAGGAACTGTAGAGTTCTCCAGGTATCCCAGCCACCATTCTTTACTCAACCACCACTACCAAACACAGATTAACTTGTTATTTATCTCACTTACTATTTATGGAAACTTGCAGTGTGCAAATTGGCTGCTGTGCTTGTCTACAAGTGACAACGTTTCAAAAATTATTTGTTGGCTGTGAAGCACTTTAGATGTCCTGAGAATGTGAAAGGTACTATGTATATATAAGTTCTTGCTTTCTTAAGGACAAGTTAATATATTTGAAGAATAAAATAAACTGTGCTGTTGGTTTGTAGCTAATGCTTCAAATGACTGTTGTAAACATGAGACATCTCTTCCCAATAGGTGAGCATTAATCATAAAAATATATCATGGCCTGGAAATTGCGGTTGAAGGCTTGCCGCCTGCGTTTGCCTCTGAACCGCAAGAAAAGCACGCAGTTACCTGCTGCCTCCAGACTCTCGAGATCCTGGACCTGCAGGCGTACACCTGCGTAAAGACCCACACATCCCAAAGGCGCATGTGGTTCACAAGCGTCCCTGGGATCACGTGGGCCAGGCCAACCAATGACAAAGGGGGATTCCTATTATGCTTATGGGGATTCCATTTACTTACGGAATCCCCATAAGCATATTAGAAATCACCTAAAAAATACAATTTCACAACACTGAAATAAAAATAAATGATCACAGGTTCAAAATTAATTAAAATGCCACTTAATTAAACATTTAAAATAAAAGTTTAACATTTTGAAAAATAAATTTAAACATTTTTAACCAGGACAAAATTCAAATTAAAAAAATTCAAATTTTAAAAATGGAAGTGTGGGATCTCATACTTCATGAGGAAAAGAGAAGCTTTTCCCAGTTGTCCTAATTCATTAAAGATGCTATTTACTACCATTTTCTCATCGATAAGAAGCCGTTTCAGGCAGACACTGATGCAAAATTAGCTGAAATTAAGGTGTTAAGTAACAATCTGACTCCTAAGCACACGAAATCTGTGAGGCTACTTCATGCTGCTTTGAATCCTGACCAGGTGCAGTATAAGTCCAGCATTTTGAGTGCCAATTCAGCATTTCTAGGCTCTTTATGAACCCTTTTCTCAACGCTCGTAATGCTAGGAAAAAGTAGAAATTCTCTGTGCTCGCGTAACATTAAAAATTTGCCACATAGGGAGCAAGCTCTGCATGCATCAAAGCTGCACATCTCACTCCACAGATACTGATCTGAAACTAGTAGCTGCAGTCGAACTCCAGCCTAAAAATACATCTATTGCTTATGTATGGCAATAACATGTTGTTCTAGCCCTTGATCTCTTATTAGAAACTCATCTAAAAATTGCTGGATTTTTTAGGGCTGCATCCACTGAATGCCAGCACAATAGTAGGCGATTATGCAATAACCTAAACAATGATGCAATCCATATTTCATGCAGTTGTGATATATATATTACCAGTAACTGGCTCACTACATTCAAGTAACACACTATTTTGTTGTTTAGATTAGCTCCATTAAATTATGCCTCAATCAACATAACAAAAACAAGTTATCTGGTCATTATCACATTGCTGTTTGTGGGAGCTTGCTGTGAGCAAATTGGCTGCCCCGGTTCCCACATTACAACAGTGACTACACTCTTAAAAAAAAAAAGTACTTAATTGGTTGTAAAGCGCTTTGAGACGTCCGGTGGTCGTGAAAGACGCTATATTAATCTAAGTCTTTCTTTTCTTTTTAAAGCAGCAACCACAGTCTTAATTGTTCCTGCAACTCACCAGTATTTCCCATTGGTAACTGCTAATTGAATTTAATGTGTCTGAGAAAATGTGTCCTTAAAACAAACATTCCCAATGTTTGCTTGCTTCTAAGTAATGGACCTAATAATAGGGTTCTCATTAACTGCCATTTATGGTACTATACAGGTTTATTTAAAAATGGAAACTAAAACATCCAACACATCATGCAACACTACTTCAGTGTTTGTATAAGCCATAACATTTTTCATAAAATATATACCAACTATCTTTATCAATGCACTATTTTGATCAAAATTGAATTGCTTTACAAATTGGAGCTTGGAACAACTACACTGAATTTTGAATGGTTTTAAATAAAATAGCTATGATCAGCCATAAAGAAAATCACCGCTCTAAATGCATTTTAATTATTGCTTAGGTATTAATGATTTCCTATTTGTTAAATGCTGAAAGAAATATTGCTGCTTTATCTTCAGCATAAAATTAAATAATTACATGTCCACATGCTGTGCATTGCTGAAATTGTAATCCGGAATCTTAAAAGTGAAGTCACAAAAGTGAAATTCAAATAGAAAATCATTTTCAAAAAAACAGAAACGGCTTCCTGTTTCCCATCAAGAGTGCGTGTGATCCATCCTCTCCTTCAATTTTTCACTCGAAAAATAAGGTGCCATGCACGATATATTTCATTTGAATCACACAGATTCAGGACTGAGATGATATATAACCCATAGTAGCTTTATCATATTTTGGAGAGCAAGATTAAGAAATAAATGCTGACAGCTCTGTGCAAACTAAACAAATTGTACCATTCAGCTCACAACCGTCACATCGACTTTATAATTATACATTTCAAAAATATATTAAAGGTACTCCAAGTTATATATACAATTTGAACCTTGAACCGTGATACTGTTCTATTGGGGGGAAACTGAGATGAAAGCATAGATACATTGAAAGTTCAGCCAAAATGGTGAACAAAGAAAATCGGATACAATCAGATACTAAGTTTCTATTGAAGCTTTTTCATTTTACTGATATCATCAATTGCTTTTGTAGTTAATAATTAAGTGATTTCTTTAAAGTATATAAATTAAAATAAAATATTGATCATGAAAGTAATTTGCAAAAAAAAAATCCATTCAGTTTTCTTCTAAAATACCAAAGCACCAAATTTGACACCAATCACTATTAATGTAACATAAAATTAGCTGTATTTTATAAAGGAGATAACAAGAAATATACATAGTTAGTAAAAAGTTTCATTTCTTTTCACAATGTTATTTTCTCCTTCCTCTTGAAGGGATTAACTCCTTGCTGGGCTGCAGTTCCATGGGTGCCAGTCGACCAATGGCATGCCACCCAAGTGGCCATTATTCATGCGTAAGCAATGACCTTTCTTTCTCCAGTAGCGGCAGCCTGAACACAGTGGAGCAGATATCAGAACAAGGAAACAGGGGAAAAGAATGCGGGAATCAGAGCCCAGGACTAGGTCTCATCGGGCCCGAAAGAGACTGGAAGATATCAGTACAGCCCAAGTCCCCGCTACCAACTATCCTGTGATCTGCACACTGATCCTCTTTCACCTTTTCAGCCATGTCAATACCACCCAATTCCTGGTTTCCAATGTCGTCAAAATCGATAGATGCTTACGCAATAAATTGCTGTTGCTTTACTAAGGTGATTGGCAGAATAGCACACACAACTGCTGGTGCTGATGCTGCTATACTCAGCTGCTCTGAGCCTGTTGCTGATGCTAAAACTACTCCCACATGTCCACCTGCCTGGAAACTGAGAATCCTCATCATTAAACTCTGGAGACTCTTCAACCACCAAGAACATAAGGGATCATCAGGGAGTTTAGACAATATTGAGAAGATAACAATTCTTTACCAGTTAGATTTAGATGAAATGCTGAATATCTGTTTAATATAAAAGATGGGGAACTTTGTCTTGTGTTATGAGTGATTGCAGTCAATGTCCAACGCTTGCTTGGTTCAAAGACCATGCACTGAGAAATGGGTAGTGTTGTTGGGACTGAATGAGATCAATGCTAAACTGTGTATAAAAGTAGTGATATCAAGGTAAATCTACTTAGTAGGTGCATTGACCCTGACAAACTAGCATTATTCTGGAAATAAATGGTCTAAGTTGGCCCCTGCTAGAAAAGATACACCCCACCCTGGGGAAAACGGGCAAGCAGACAAGGATGGGGACAGCTGTCAGTGAAGATGCCAGATTGCAAGCAACAAAAAGCATGGTCCTGAAACTGTGGCTTTCGCAGGGTGGAAAGAGTGCACTCTGGAAAATCTTTCCAGATGGGGTGGGCTCTTAGCAGAGGACTGGGCTTGATAGCATTGCAAGGATCTTTTTAAGTGGTCACATAGCTGCAATTAGCTCAAAGCCGGGGGACCTGATCCTCTATGTCCTTGAGAGACATCTTAGAGGATTTTGGCATGAACCACATTGTTCAATGCTGTTGTCTAACATCAGGACCTTGAAAGCTTTGGTTTGAGGCAAGGTCTGGAGAGGTATAGAAACTCAAGTGTTCAATGTGCTTGAGATCATTAGTAATGATCATGGATGGTACATGAGTGCACCTGGACACTGCATTGACCAGCCTCAGAGATCATTCCATCGCAGGAAGCTTAAAGATTCCCTCTCAAAAGGGGTGGCCTCTTTTTTGTCACTGGAATAAATCGTTGGATGATATGGGGCCTGAGATCAGACTTCTCTCTTTCTTTCAATAGTCCTTTCCTTGCCTGACAGGAAATGCATCGAATGATCAAAGACCATGGTTAGCAAGTCATTTAAGGGCTGTTGCTTCCAGATACAAAAGGAGCCCAGTATATGGTTATGATCAATAATCAGGACAAACTTGCAGTGAAAGCTTGCAGCACGGTGGCATAGTGGTTAGCACTGTTGCCTCACAGCGCCAGGGACCCGGGTTCAAATCTGGCCTCGGGCGACTGTCTGTGTGGAGTTTACACATTCTCCCCGTGTTTGCGTGGGTTTTCTCCGGGTGCTCCGGTTTCCTCCCACAGTTCAAAGATGTGCGGGTTAGGTTGATTGGCTATGATAAATTGACCCTTAGTGTTAGGGGGATTAAATACGTGGGGTTACAGGGATAGGGTGGGATATGTGTTGGTGTAGGGGTTACGGGGATCGGGTGGGATATGTGTCGGTGCAGGCTCGATGGGCCGAAATGGCCTCTATCTGCACTGTGGGGTTTCTGTGATTCTGTGAAAGCTGAGGTAATGCTTGGATAATTTTGTCTGGGTAAAGATACCCTAGAAGGGGTCCAAGCCTTGGCTTGTGAGATCCGGGTACATTGCTTAGAAGTACGAGTAGGCTATTCGGCCCCTCAAGCCTGCTCCGCCATTCAATGCGATCATGGCTGATCATCCAAACTCAGTACCCTGTCCCTGCCTTCTCCCCATATCCCTTGATCCCTTTAGCCTTAAGAAATATATCCAACTCCTTCTTGAATATATTTAATGAATTGGCCTCTACTGCCTTCTGTGGTAGAGAATTCCACAGGTTCACCACTCTCTGGGTGAAGAAATTCCTCCTCATCTCTGTCCTAAATGGCTTACCCCTTATCCTTAGACTGTGACCCCTGGTTCTGGACTCCCCGGCCAGCAGGAACATCCTTCATGCATTTAGTCTGTATAGTCCTGTTAGAATTTTATAAGTTTCAATGAGATCCCCTCTCATTCTTCTAAACTCCAGTGAGTATAAGCCCAATCGACCCAATCTCTCCTCATACGTCATTCCTGCCATCCCAGGTATCAGCCTGGTGAATCTTCGCTGAACTCCCTCCATGGCAAGAACATCCTTCCTCATATAAGGCGACCAAAACTGCACACAATACTCAAGATGTGGTCTCACCAAGGCCCTGTACAACTGCAGCAAGACATCCTTGTTCCTGTACTCGAACCCTCTCGCTACGAAGGCCAACATACCATTTGCCTTCTAAATCGCCTGCTGCACCTGCATGCTTACCTTCAGCAACTGGTGCACAAGGACACCCAGGTCTCGTTGCACTTCCCCTTCTCCCAATCTATTGCCGTTCAGATAATAATCTGCTTTCCTGTTTTTGCCACCAAAGTGGATAACCTCGCATTTATCCACATTATACTGCATCTGCCCAATCACCCAACCTGTCCAAAGCATACTGGAGTTTCTCGGCATCCTCCTCACAGCACACACGTCCACCCAGCTCTTTGTGTCCACCCAATATTTATCCCTCAACCAGTATCACCAAAAATAAAGATTATTTGGTTATTATCACATTGTTAATTGTGGGACCTTGATGCACATAAATTGGCTGCCGCCTTTCCCTAAATTACAACAGTGACTACACTTCAAAAATACTTAATTGGCTGTAAAGCGTGTTGGGATGTAGCTTTGTGAATTTAAGTCTGGTGAGCAGAAAACAGGCCTAGGTGTTATAGTACATGAATCTCTTAAGGTTCATGAATAGTGCCGCAAAACTATAGCAAAAGCAAATGGGAGTATTAGGATGTATTGCCAGGACAACCCAAAAATAGAAAGCACTATACTGTATAAGATTTTGGTAAGGTCTCATCTAGAATCATTGGCCCAGAAATTCGGGTCTCCACGGGTGAGTACGCACGGGGTACTCACGAGTAAGCCCAATGGAAGTGCCGGTTTCCTGCATGCATTGCGCATGCGTGGGAAACTGGCACTTCCGTTCCCCTGAAAGAAGGGGTTCAGAAGTCGAATGCGTGCGCAGGAGAGGCAGCGCGTGCGCATCAAACTTACGTTTTTTTTTTGCAGGTTTTCCCGGGAGGGTAAGTCTCCAGAAGTTAGACATGTAAAAAGCAGTCGCAAGGCCTGCTTTTTACAAGGTAAGTGGTGAATTAATTAAAATTAAAACATTTTTTCCACAGGTTTATTATTTTTAAATACTTTAAAGAAAGGTAAGTTTATTTTTAGCCCCATTAGAAAATGTAATTAATTTTTTCAAAAATTTAAATTATTGTTTAAAATAGTTATTTCATGTGATTTATAGTTTATTTTAAAAATGTGATTTAAAAAAAAAAATTTATTTGAAGATTTAGTGATGTTTTGGGGCTTGTAGTATTTATAGGTTTGACAGATCTTCCTGTCAAACTTATGAATGAAGCGTTCCCTGCTACCATTGGCTCTCCATGGCCCACGTGATCCCAGGGACGCATCGAACTAACTGCGCCCCTGGGATACGCGAGCACTGCGCGCCGGCAGTTGGAGAAAATCCAGGATCGGAATCCCACGGGGGCCCGCAGCTCAACGGCCGGCGCGCAAGTTAAGTGCAGGTCGGGGGCTTGCACCCGCGGGAAGCCCCCGACCCGAATTTCTGGGCCAATGTGTCCAGTTTTGGTCCTCTCACATTGTGGGTGATATGGAGGCCCTGGAAATGGTTCAGAAAAGGACCACGAAAAAGAAAAAGAACTTGCATTTTATAGAGCACCATTTAGGACCTCAGGACCCAAAGTGCTTTTACAGCTAATTAAGTACTTTTGAAGTGTAGTTACTATTGTAATGTAGGAAACAGGGCTGCCAATTAGCACACAGCAAGGTACCACAAACAGCAAGGAAATAAATGACCAGATCATCTGTTTTTATGTGTTGGTTGAGGGATAAATATTGGCCAGGACACCAGTGAGAACTTCCCTGTTCTTCTTCGAAATAGTGCCATAACATCTTTTAGCGTCCACCTGACAGGGCAGACATGACCACTGTTTAAAGTCTCATCCAAAAGACGGCACCTCCAACCGTGCAGCACTCCCTCAGTACTGCACTGGAGTGTCAGCCTAAATTATGTGCTCAAACACTGGGGCTTGAACCCACGACTTTCTGACTCAGAGGCGAGAGTGCTACCACTGAACCAAGGCTGACACTAAATTGATACCTTGTTAAAGGTCAGTAAGTTTTTCTTTTCAGTGACCTTTGGAACAAGTTACTGGCTCATTCAATGAGTGCTGATTCATTGCAAATGTTGAAGAGAGAGCTGGGCAAGTTCCTAACTGTGGTTAGCATCACAACGTACAAAAGGTAGGTGGGGTATTGGGCGATGTTTCTCCTGGTGACTGTGGTCTCTGTTGATCAGTTCTGTTTATCTTTACAGGTACATTCTTTCTGTATAAAATCTTTTGTGCCAAAAAATACAGAAAATTCAACTGAGTAGTGTTAGAACCAACATGATATGAATGTGGGTTTTGTTTTGCTTTCACGTTGTCAGGGGAACACAAATTAAGTACAGAAGACAGTCACTCTGAATCTTGCCAAGTTTGTAATTTACTGTTTGTTTCTCACATGGATTCTAGAATGTGTCTGATCCAACAAAAAAACAATGCAATGAGTAGTGGTAGGAAATGCTTTCTTAGTATCTTTCTGTAATTAAACAGACCTCATTGATAATCATTCATACCAAACAAAATTTAAAAAAGGAGACACAGAACAAAAGAAAATCTGCAAATCATTTTTGAAAAGCAGCCCAAATGTTATGGCACCAGCAAATACACACTTGGAAATTAAGAAAAAAGACGTGCATTTATACAGCTGCAACTGAAAATCAATATTAGTCTTTTGATTGGGGTTTGCAATGCTGGGATCCTGAGGAGCCCAGCCATTTTAACAGTCACAAAATCCACTGGATTGACAGCTGAGAAACTGGGGATTTGGGGATTGCAGAAGTGACATGACAGTAAAAATCTGTGGTGTTCCTAGTGATTAGTTGAAATGAAGCTTTGGCAAGTACAGGTACACAGGAAGATAAACGCCAGTGAGCAAGAAAATAAGGTACAACTGAATAAAGGCAAAGAGAGAAAACAGGACAAGAGAAAGGAGCAGCGCCAGCAATAGAATGGTTGGTTACAGCACAGAAGGAGGCCATTGGGCCCGTCGAGTTCGTGCCAGCTCTCTGCAAGAGCACTTCAGCTAATCCCACTCCACCGCCCTTTTCCCGCAACCCGGAAATGTTTTTCCTTCAGGTACTTATCCAATTCCCTTTTGAAAGCCACGATTGAATCTGCCTCCACCACCCTTTCAGGCAGTGCATTCCAGCTCCTAACCACTCGTTGCGTAAAAAAGTTTTTCCTCACGTCGCTTTTGGTTCTTCTGCCAATCACCTTAAATCTGGTTCTCGACCCTTCCGCCAATAGGAACAGTTTCTCTCTATCTACTCTGTCCAGACCCCTCATGATTTTGAGCACCTCCATCAAATCTCCTCTCAACCTTCTCTGCTCTAAGGAGAAAAACCCCAGCTTCTCCAGTCTATCCACATAACTGAAGTCCCTCATACCTGGAACCATTCTTGTAAATCTTTTCTGCACCCTCTCTAAGGCCTTCACGTCCTTCCTAAAGTGCAGTCCCCAGAATTGGACACAATACTCCAGTTGAGTCTGAATCAGTGTTTTATAAAGGTTCATCATAACTTCCTTGCTTTTGTACTCTATGGCCTCGATTTTAACTCAGCTGCGGGCTATTGGCATGTTCCCCGAATTTCGTGTTTCCCCACACGAATCTAAATGGATGTGGGAGATTGATGCAATTTTAACTCAATTGACCAATTGATTTCCAACGTGTGGGAAGCCTTTGTAAATGGGTTTCTCATGACTGAAAGTCCCCTCCGATGACATCATCATTGCTGCTGCATTTAAGGTCCACAGCAAGACTTGCTTCTTCTGCAGACTGCCAAGCTTTCTCCATTTGATGGCACAGGAACCTGCAGGAACAATGGCCAGCGGGAGGCCAAGAGCAGCTCCTAAGTTTGACGAGGCAGCACTGCAGGCATTGGTGGATGGGGCTAGGGCCCACAGGGAGGTCTGTTCCCTTCATCAGGGAGGAAGAGGCCTCCCAGTCAGACCAAGGCTGTGTGGATACAGGTGGCTGGGGAGGTCAACTCCTTGGGGGTCACACGGCACACCTGGATGCAGTGCAGGAAAAGATTCCATGACCTTCAACGCACTGGAAAAGTAAGTATGAAGTTCCCATCACCCTCAATCTGATCCCCATTGCCTTTCCTCACCAGCACTCAGCTTTAGCAACTTCTTCCTCCACATCCCACTTGACACTGACATCCATGCACCCTTACCCATTCCCTCTCTCTCTATGCTCACATTCACATAACTATTCGACCATGCAGCCCACACACTCCCTATCACTCTGATGCTTTGAACACAACTGACAACACACAGGGAGGGCCCTTGGTCTTGTAACCTCACTCCATCTTTGTCTCCTTCTAAGTATTTATGCTATGCAATCTCTACACTCACTCCTTCATTCCCACTCAACCTCCACTTGTGAGCTCTTTTTTCCTGCAATGAGGGAGACAACAAGAGAGAGCGAGCCAGGACAGGAGGAGGGACAGCCTCATTAGCCCACCTGACTCCCTGGGAGGAAGCCGTCCTGAAAATTGTCGGGGTTGAAAAAGATGCGCACGCTGGGGGCGGACAGACGGGTGCATCACAGCAAGCTGGTGACAGAATAGTTTTCCATCTCTCTCACTGACATTGCATGAGTTGCTGATAATGATTCTGAAGCTATAACAGCTGCACTTATGATCATCTGCAATATGCAATGTGCATGTAACCTTGACCTCACATCTCTAACTCTTTCCTTTACTCCCCCACAGGATCATCGAGAGCCCCCCATCCCCACTGTCCAGGAGGAAGAGCCTGAGCTTCCAGACTCCTCAGAGGAATCTGCAACCTCTGAGGGCGCAGCGTCAGCAGAAATAAGCGCACCCAGCACCAGCGCAGACACTCACACCTCGGTGGGACCTTCGGGACATAGAGTAGTGTTGTCACCTGGTGTATCACAGCTCACAAGTGAGCATCAGCAGATTGTGGAGACAGGGACAGCAGTGGAGAGTCCTCGTCGGAGGGCGCAGGACTCTGCCAGCTCGGTTCAGCTGCATGTCAACCCTCTGCCTCTGGGTCCATCCATAAGATCAGAGGTGATGGAATTCCATGCACAGATGCAGGAGTCTCTGGCAGGTTTTGTCTCTCGGGTCGCTGCGAGTGTGGAGCGAATGGAGGAGTCCATAGCGAACATGAGCAGAGCTTTTGTGGAGTCATTGGCGCATGAACGCATCAACACGGAAAGGATGGCTACCTACGTGGAAATGATTGCTGGCTCCATGGTAAGGCTGGCGACAGTAGAGGAGAGGAGGGCTACAGCCATGGAGGAGGTTAGTCGCCAGGGTATGGAAAACATGGTGAGTGTTCAGAATAGAATGACATCTCTTGAGGAGCGATGGGCATCTATTGAACATAGAAACCAGACCTTCATGGAAGTCCTTCTGAGTATTGCAGATACGGGTCCCCATGGCCCCCCTGATGACACTTGCAGGTACGGAGGGGGAGCAGACCCATGAGAGGGAGCTTGGTGGCAGACCTCAAGGAAGTGGGGGTTCCTCTCCAGGCGCTCACACTTCCATGCCACTGCAGAGCCCTTGGTCAGGGCCCCACCGGAGTCCACACCCAAGTGAGATAGACGTCTCAACCCCTGCACAGCCGCAGGAGCAGCAGACTGTTGACGAGTCCTCACAGGCTCGCCACCCCAGAGGACGCCCGCCAAAGGTGTCAAGACAGGAGCAGCAGGAAAGTGAGCAAGGGGCCTCCACATCTGCTGAAGCCACAGGGAAACAACGACGTAGGAGCACGCGGAAGAGGAAATTAAAGCACAAGTAGTCACAAGGGTAGTCACTTGGGTGAAATTTTATGTATTGTTAAAAAAAAGCCATCAGATGAATTCTGTCAATAAAAAGTCTGATGGCTACTGCTGCATTTGTGGCGTGTGTCATTTCGCGAATGGGACTTTCACATTGAGGGCTTAGGATTACTTGCAATTGTCAGTATGCTGGACAAATAGCTAGGAATCTGCAGGGTCTTGGCCATTGTCGATGCTCAGGTAAGAAGCTGCGAGGCAAAATGCTTGATTGGCTAGGCTAAGCAAATCTGGCCAGGATGAGTGCGTTCCTTGCATCCCGGGCAGCAATGTTCTGGCGTAATGCTGCCGCTGGTTGTTGGTCCTCTGCAGGATGGTTATTTTCGCCCTCCTCCTCCTCATCATCATCTGAGGAGGGTATGTGAGGAGCCACTTGGTCCTCAGGAATCTGCAAGCCACGACGCTGTGCCATGTTGTGAAGTGCACAGCAAACCACGACGATTCTGGAGACCCTGGCTACTGAGTACTGTAGGGCTCCATCTGATCTATCCAGGCATCTGAAGCGCATCTTCAGCAAACCGATGGTTTGCTCGATAATGGATCTGCTGGAAATGTGGCTAGAGCTGTAGCACTCCTCAGCTTCGTTGGCTGGCCTCCTCAATGGCGTCATTAGCCAAGTCCTCAGGAGATAGGCCTTGTCTCCAAGTAGCCATCCGTGAAGTTGGTCTGGCGGCCTGAATAGCAGAGGCACACTAGACTGGCGCAGTATGAAGGAGTCATGGCAACTGCCAGGGTAGATGGCACAAACATGCAAAATCTCCTTCTTGTGGTCACACAACAGCTGAACGTTAAGGGAGTGGAAGCCCTTGCGGTTGACAAAAATACCTGGATTGCAATGGGGTGCCCTAACGGCCACATGTGTGCAGTCAACGACGCCCTGCACCCTTGGAAAGTCTGCCAGATGAGCTAATCCAACCACTTGCACGTCACACTTGCGCGATCCTTGGTGAAATGGGTGTGATTGTGCACGAGGGCAAAGAGGGCATCGGTTACCTGCGTGATGCAAGTGTGTGCGGCCGCCTGGGAAATGCCGCTGATGTCTGCTGATGATCGCTGGAATGAGCCTGAGGCAAAAAAGTTGAGTGCAGTGGTGGCTTTGATGGCCACTGGTAAGGAGTGTCCACCTGGTCCTCTGGGCAGCAGGTCTTGCTGTAGCATTACGCAGATGTCAGTCACTACCTCTCGCGAAAGTCGGAGCCGCCTTTGGCACTGCTGCTCAGTCATGTTGAGGTAGCTGACCGTGTGTGTCTGTAGACTCTGTTGGGGGGGTATCCCCTGCACCGACGGGCTTCCAGGCGCTGGCCCCTTCTGGCCTGTGCTGCCTCAGGTGGGTGAGCAGCAGCCTGTCGCTCCTGCTGCTGCTGCTGTTGTTCCTGGTTCTGCTGCTGCCGCGCCTGGTGCTCTAGTTCCTGTAGTGCCCAGAAGGGAAGGGAAAAAATGGCTCCCATGCTTCTGGCATATGCCTCCGTTGAGGAAGCGCTGAGTGAAGGTGGCGAGAGGGGTTTCCCAGGAGTTCACACTGGAGATGTGTGTGAGGCTCCAACCTTCCACAGCCTGGTAAAAGTTGCCCCAGGCCTGAGACAAAAAATCCTGCCACCTGCAAATGATGGCTGATCAAATCTCCTCTTTAATGGTTGACCTGCAGCTGATAGTCAGCAAGCCAATAGTGCTCCTGCCAGGTTTCACAGTCGTGATTCCCACCAGGCATGTTTTACGTGGGAAAAGGGTTAAAAGTGCAAGGGACTGTTAAAATGGCATTATAGAGGCCATTTAGTGGTGATTAAGGGCCTTAAAGACCAGCCCCGCCTGTTGGATGCGGGACGGATTCGGGACCATCAGACACGCCTGAGTAAAAATGGCTCGGAGTCGGGAACCGGGCGGGGGGGTGGTCCCGCCTGCCAGTTTTTGCGATTTTAACCCCCCGCACGCCTCCAAGGCTGCCTCCACGGCTCAGTTAAAATCGAGGCCTATGCCTCTATTTATAAAGCCCAAGATCCTGTTTACTTTTTAACCACTTTCTCAACCTGCCTTGCCACCTTCAATGATTTGTGCACATATACCCCCAGGTCTCTCTGTTCATACACCCCCTTTAGGATTGCTCCCTTTAGTTTATATTGCCTCTCCTCGTTCTTCCTACCAAAATGTATCACTTCGCACTTTTCTGCTTTAAATTTCATCTGCCACGTGTCCGCCCATTCCACCAGCCTGTCTATGTCTTCTTGAAGTCTATCGCTATCCTCCTCACTGTTCACAATACTTCCAGATTGAAATTGTGCCCTGTACACCCAAGTCGAAGTCATTAATATATATCAAGAAAAGCACTGGTCCTAGTACCAACCCCTGGGGAACACTACTGTGTACTTTCCTCCAATCCGATAAACAACCGTTCACCACTACTCGGTTTCCTGTCACTTAGCCAATTTCGTATCCATGCTGCCACTGTCCCTTATATTCCATGGGCTTCAACTTTGCTGGCAAGCCTATTCAGTGGCATCTTATCAAATGCCTTTTGGAAGTCTATATACACCACATCAACCGCATTGCCCTCATCAACCCTCTCTGCTACCTCCTCAAAAAACTCAATCAAGTTCGTAAAACATGATATGCCTTAACAAACTTGTCCAAGTGACTGTTAATTTTGTCCCGGATTATCAATTCTAAAAGCTTCCCCACTACCGAAGTTAAACTGACTGGACTAT
Source organism: Somniosus microcephalus (assembly GCF_052327205.1). Taxonomy (NCBI): domain Eukaryota; kingdom Metazoa; phylum Chordata; class Chondrichthyes; order Squaliformes; family Somniosidae; genus Somniosus; species Somniosus microcephalus. The sequence goes on from NC_140992.1 coordinate 81,779,592, forward strand.
AGTTGCTGGGTTCATCCTGACACCCTTTTTTGAACAAATGTGTAACATTTGCAATTCTCCAGTACTCTGACACCACCCCCATATCAAAGGAGGATTGGAAGATTATGGCCAGTACCTCTGCAATTTCCACTCTTACTTCCCTCAGCATCCTATCTACTTTAAGTACACCCAGCCTTTCTAGTACCTCCTCTTTATCAATTTTTATCCCATCCTGTATCTCAACTACCTCCTCTTTCACAGAATCACAGAAACCCCACAATGCAGATAGAGGCCATTTCGGCCCATCGAGCCTGCACCGACACATATCCCACCCGATCCCCGTAACCCCTACACCAACACATATCCCACCCTATCCCCGTAACCCCACGTATTTAATCCCCCTAACACTAAGGGTCAATTTATCATAGCCAATCAACCTAACCTGCACATCTTTGGACTGTGGGAGGAAACCGGAGCACCCGGAGGAAACCCACGCAAACACGGGGAGAATATGCAAACTCCACACAGAGGCCGGATTCGAACCCGGGTCCCTGGCGCTGTGAGGCAACAGTGCTAACCACTATGCCACCGTGCTAACCACTATGACTTTGGTAGCATCTTCTTCCTTGGTATAGACAGATGCAAAGTACTCATTTAGTAATTCAGCCATGCCCTCTGCCTCCATGCGTAGGTCACCATTTTGGTCCCTAATAGACCCCAACACTCCTCTTACTACCCGTTTACTGTTTATATGCCTGTAGAAATGGAAAGATATTATGGGATAAAGAGAACTAAGACAGGCACAGGTGAGAGAGTGACTGTTTGATATGTAAAATTGTCCTTAGAGAAAACTGCCAAGCAATTTGGGAGTGAAAATAAAAGGAGCTAGAGTTTGAAAGCTTGATACCTGTTGGTGTTTTAGAGTAGGAGCCAGGGCAGTGCTCAATGCACCATAGACTACAGGAGCAACAAAGCTTATTGGAACAACCTGGCTTAAATACTTGTCAGGTTGCCTGGCTTCATATTATAATGAACTGTGGCACTTCTATCTGTCCAAACAAAAACTTGTAAACAGTAAAGGAGGAGATGGTGAAAGGGAGATCCTGATAGTAGTATAAAAGTAATGGTAAAAAACAATCCTGAACTCGAAGAACCCAGAATTTGAATTAAAATCCCAAAATTGCAAAAGGCAATCAGAATTATCAACCCTATTTTATTCAGAATATCTGAACTATGGGAAACATGCAAATATAAATGTATGTCCTATAGAACACTTGTAATGGTATGTCTGCTTTACAATAAGTGTTGTATTTTTAAAATTCAGAGTACACTTTAAGTAGGAGGAAATACCCAAAACACATGGACATTTTACTTCTTGAGATAAAGCTATGCAAAATAGCTCTTATGTCAAATTCACTTTGTGACTAGTTTATGGGATCATCCTGAATTTAAAGCTTCCGTATTTTTGTGTTCTCAGTACGTAAATGAACAGTGAAAATACTGCAATCAAGAAGGAAACAAGTGGCATTCCGTTGCAAAAAAAGAACACTAAGCAAATAGAAGAGGGTGGATTTCTTCAAGTTATTGGGGTCGCAATGTTTCGCAATGGATGCATGGTTTCAAGTAAGTTATTTATAAGAAAGAATCAATGGTCTGATTAAATTCTAATTTGGTAATGAACATAGTAAAATCTTAGGTTGTAAAGGTGACAAATTTACAGATACAAAAATACAGTATAAATAGTTGCCACTACACCCACATATGAATTCTAAAGAAAATCTAAAAGCCATTTTATGATAATTGATACAAATAATTTATTAAGAGACAAATTAACAGAGGAACAGTGACACAACATAACTTGCCTTCTCTTCACCCCCAACACCCAGCAATTAAAAAAAAATTAGTCATTACAAGTTAATGGTCTGGAGGCTCTTGAAACAACGCAACCAGCAAGTTACGTGAAAACTTACAGCGGTCGTCCCATCGGCAAGTTACGTCAACATTTTCTGAGAATCTCATTAACATACGCCGGAATTTTTAAAAATGCGTAAAACAAGTGGAAATCAGCGTAACCAATCTGGGCCCAAGGAAAGCACCGAGCTGATGCCATATTCTTTCAAGTCCCTACTTATGCATGAAAATTGAAGTCTCAAGCCTTCAAACCATTATTTATATGTATTAGGCATGCGTTGAAGTTTTCCAGTTTTTAATGCAAATCATTCTAGTGGCATAAAGATGCATTCAAAGATACAGAAAATACATTTTAGGTCTGAGTGAGAAAGAATTGCTGGAAAAAAATGCCATAAAATACCAGAAATATAACTTTGGGTTCTGTTGTGCCTAAAAATTTGGGCGTACATTTACAGCCAGCTCAGAACTGGCCTAAGTTCAGGGAATTCATGTGAGCTGCACTTTTGCATGGGAGTTGGAACTATGTTAATGAGTGCCAGATGGTTGCAATGAATTGGCGAAAAGATTGAGGAAATTCACATGTAGCATAAAAATTATAGTACATCATTTATGCCCAAACATCCTTGGTCTTTAGCACCAGAAATCAGCATTACACCATGAGTACTGCATTTTAGGCACAAATTTACAGAAAATTCTAGGTTAGTAAGTCTATGCAATGCCTATGCATGGTGGTCTCCATGGCTAGCATCAACAATGCTCTGTCTTAGCCAAAACAAGGCGTATCTTTCTAGGACAGTGTAGCCAGCCTCTACTCTGTGCACAATTATTATATTCCTCCTTCAACCTCCCTACTATACACACACACATACATTCCAGTCTCATTAATCAAATACAAGTTGCCACGTCATCAGAGAAAATCAGAAACAGAACAGGAAAAAAGATATTTTCACCAAAATGTGAGAAGGACTGCAATAAAATATATGTTCACGTACTACAGTTGCAAATTGAGAGCAGTTTGATTGCTTGAAGGAGTCAACCTGCGTTGGTGAGACCACACCTAGAGTACTGCGTGTAGTTTTGGTCTCCTTATTTAAAGAGGGATATACTTTCATTGGAGGCAGTTCAGAGAAGGTTCACGAGGTTGATTTCTGAGATAAAGAGTTGTTTTATGAAGAAAAGTCGAGCAGGTTGGGCCTATACTCATTGAAGTTTAGAAGAATGAGAGGTGATCTTATTGAAACGTATAAGATTCTGAGGGGGCTTGACAGGGTAGATGCAGAGAGGATGTTTCCCCTCGTGGGGGAATCTAGAACTAGGGGGCATAGTTTCAGAATAAGGGGTCGCCTATTTAAAACGGAGCTGAGGAGGAATTTCTTCTCTCAGAGGGTCGTGAATCTCTAGAATTCTCTACCCCAGAGAGCTGTGGAGGCTGGGTCATTGAATATATTTAAGGTGGAGATAAGACAGATTTTTGAATGATAAGGGAGTCCAGGGTTATGGGGAGCCGGCAGGAAAGTGGAGTTGAGGCCAAGACCACATCAGTCATGATCTTATTGAATGGCGGAGCAGGCTCGAGGGGCCAAATGGCCTACTCCTGCTCCTATTTCTTATGTTCAACTAGAATATATCACTGTTTAATTGTATTTCAGGAATGTTAACATTTTAACAAATAATAATTTCAAAGCACTTTAAAGATAATAGCTAGCCATCCATATATAAGTGGTAAAAACACCACTTCATCAGGAAATGTGAAATATGTTGGTAAAGCTTATCAGCATTAATTTATCATTCTTTTAAAAGAGACAAATAAGTATGTTTCTAATTAAGTGCTTACACAAATCCTTGTAAACTTAGTTTGAATCTAAGTTCCAAAAAATTGAAAGAACTTGGCAAGCAAATACAAACAAGACAGATCTGCCAAAAAAAGAAATTGCACCAAGAAGTTAACAACCAATTTCAGAATCTGCTTTCAGCAAGCATAGTATCTGGAGTCAATAGCTTTCATGAGAAAAAATATTTACTCTATTTATTTTTAATGAGGCAAAGTTTATTTTCACAACGAAGAAAATAATGAAATTAGTGCAAAATATAAACTATCTTTTGAAAGCATCTACACAATATGTGTATAGGGAAATTCAATCTCACATGGTCTCATATGGTGCATGATACTTTAGGAATAGAAAACAACATGATACTTCAATCCCATCACCTACCAGCAGCCTGGAGGACCAACTGTAGTCTCGCTTTGGCCTGTTCCGCAGGGGGCTGCAAAACAACAAAGAACAAAAATAAAACTGTTGGACTATAACCTGGTGTTGTGTGACTTCTTGTATTAATGATGACACTGTCCAAGGGATTTTCATTCATCAAGAAATAAAAGAGCAACTGTTCACGACAATATACAATTAATGTGTAATCAAGAAGACACACCAGTCAGCCAACTATTTTGAATGATTGGTGGAACACCCTCAGAATCTGATTTAGAGTGGAACACGAGATGCCCATAAAAACCAGACAACACTAAATGTTTTAGACATTTTACATAATTTTAAAAAGGGTTTCCAATTAGAAGTTTGAAATTTCTGCATAATGTTACTTGAGATATATCTTCTTGTAGCAATACTGTTCTAATAACTGGGCTGTAACTGAATGTAAGATGTTAAATTGTCAAAATATAATTAATTGTACTGTGACCAACCACTTGTACAACATCCATCCCTCAGCTCCAAAAAGTACTCTTTCCACCAATGATACCTATTTGTCAGAGAAAATGACACTTCATTTTCACATGCATGCTGGTGTGCTGCATCTATTATAATATAATGAAATTCCAACGAATAAAAAAGATGTAAAGTTTGCTTTAATTCTTTGTAGTATGGGATCATTAGATTATTTGAGGATTTGCATAGTCAGTTCATGCACATGTGCCACCAGAGCTCCGTGCAATCCCATTCAGCAAAGAAATGTTCACATTTGCATAATCCTTCAAAGGCATCAACCTCCTCCTCCCCCACACAAATCCTCAGATTTAACATTATAGCTTCAAGTATTATCAAAATTACACTTTCTGCAACTTTGTGTGATGCAAATATATACACCATTTTGTATAATGGTTTTGTTAAGATAAACTGGGGGCATGCAAAAATTAGAGAGACATGAAAACATCAAAATGTATACTATATATCTGTGAGACACAGTTTTATGGGGATGCTTTTCAAGCACAGCATACTATTATGTTTCTGTTTCTGCCAATGTTTTCTCTTTCCCTCATCTCCTGAAGGCATTGGCTCCTTGCTGGGATACACTTCCAATTCTATAGTAACTTGCCAAAGTGGCCATTCTTCATGTATGGGCCTTGGCAGTGAGCATTAACAGGTTATTCGAATATGGGGCTATCACGGTCAAGCCAGTACCTGTCCTCATCTACACAAGTATAGAGAATAGGTCACTGAATAGGTTCCCGAGCCAATCCCTTCCCAAGCCAGAGTTGCTAAGGCCAATTGTAGTGCCACTGCCTGCCATTACCCGAGCTGAGGTCAGATAACTTAGAAGAAGGTGGGATCAGACTTGGATATAATAATCACATTCTGCCATAAAAAAGACTGGCATTTATATAGCACCTTTCATGCCCTCAGGACGTTCCCATTTACATCAAATGAAGTACTTTCAGAGTGTAGTCACTGTTGTAAAGTAGGAAATGTGGCAGCCAATTTGCACACAGCAAGATCCCACAAACAGCAATGTGATAATGACCAAATGATCGGTTTGTGATTTTGGTTGAGGGGTAAATGTTGACCAGGTCACCAAGGAGAACACCCTTGTTCTTCTTCAAAATATTGCCGCGGGATCTTTTACATCCACCTGAGAGGGGCAGACAGAGCCTCGGTGTAATGCCTCATCCAAAAGACAGTGCCCGAGTGCAGCTCTCCCTCAGTACTGCATTAGAGTGTCAGTCTAGATTAAATGAGAATTGAACCCACAATGCTCTGATTCAGAGGCGACAGTGCTACCACTGAGCTACGGCCAACACATAAGGAGTGTTAGTTTAATGGCCGACTACAACTGAATATAACAGAAAAATTACATCTGAAAAGTAACTTTCTGAAATAGTTCACGAAAATAAAATAAATACTGACCGAGTTCACTGACTTTTATATTTTAATTTTCAATGTGTCTTTTTTCTTTTTATACACTAAGTAACTAACAGGGTGTATAACAAGAATGTGTCACAAATTTGATATTGATGGATCCAGGGAGCACAGAGGGAATAAAAATCAAAAGAAATTGTACCAGGTGCCAGAGAATTCCCATGACTAATTGCATGCTTCATGCAAACCAAGTTTAACCCAAACCAACCAGCTCTGTACTTGAATGCAATGGACAGACAGTGCCTTCTGGGAGAGAGTTCCACAGGCAGAAGTGGTGATAAGCTTCACAGCTGACATCTTGTGCTGATGTTTGCAATGGATTGACATGGAAATCTGGCTTAAGTGTTAACAATATTACATAGAATATACAGCACGGAAACGGGTTATCCAGCCCAACCAGTCCATGTTCTACTCGAGCCTCCTCCCATCCTTCCACATCTAACGTATCAGCATAACCCTCTATTCCATTCTCCCTCATGTGCTTATCTAGCCTCCCCTTAAATCCATCTATACTATTCGCCTCAACCACTCCCTGTAGTAGAGAGTTCCACATTCTCACTACTCTCTGGGTAAAGAAGTTTCTTCTGAATTCCTATTAGATTTTTTGGTGACTACCTTATATTGATCGTCTCTAGTTTTGCTCTTCCCCACACGTGGAAACACTCTCTCTCTCTCTGTCTACTCTACCAAATCCTTTCATAATTTTAATAAAAACCTTTCATAATTTTAAAGACTGTTATTAGGTCACCCCTCAGCCTTCTTTCCAAGAGAAAAAAGGTTCAGCCTGTTCATTCTTTCCTGATAGGTATAACCTTGCAGTTCTGGTATCATCTTTGTAAATCTTTTTTGCAGCCTCTCCAGTGTCTCTATATCCTTTTTATAATATGGTGACCAGAACTGCACACAGTACTCCAAATGTGGTCTAACCAATATTGGTGGGCTGTCCTGATCACAGTGTTGCAAAAGACTGGGCCACTTCTTCCCATAACTCTGTACAGTTTTGAGACCAGAAGCAAGTTATAGGATTTTTCTGCAGTCGTCCAAACAAAACAATGCCAAGACTTGGCCATAAAATAAGATTCTATTTTCTTTGTGTTATGGAAAAATTGTATCTTTGATTGCTAATGAAAAAGTAATGAGAAGACTTATGGGCTCTTGTCCTGATGTGAGACCCATAATTATTTATTCAAAGTATTGTAGCGTTGGGGTGATGCAACCTTTCTGATGTTGTTATTGTTGTGCAAATCTTTACGGAATAACTCAGAATGAACATCACTCTCTCAAAACCACCTAAAATGCATCACCGTCCCCACTAGTAGCAGTATAGGTAAAAAAAAAAAAGTTTTTTCAGTGTAACAATAGAGCATTAATTGCACCAGTACCTGCTGTAAAATATAATTTACTTCAGCAGAAAAATAATAGAGCTCTTGATTGTTTCTCAAGAATAACTGCTTTTATGTTCTTCTTGATCTTTGTAATTAACTTGGGAAATGCTAAAATACACACGAATCTGCTGGTAAAACACAAACTAGATGGAACAAATTTTACGGTGATTTCTTCAAAGATTCTTTTGCTCTGGTCAAAACATTCCAATAAACCACACATGTAAACAGGTCACTTACATTTGGCACATGAAGAATGCACATTCAACTGAAACTACTTTTAAAACATACGACAAACTAAGTGAAAACAAATGAACAGAGCTGGAATTACAAAGCAGACCGATTAATTGGGCCAGAATTTACTGTAGCCAGCAAACCATTAGCTTTGTCCTTGGCCTTCTAATTTCTGTGACCTTTTCTCTGGAAGTTGCTTTAAGTTAGAAATACAAACAGCGTGGCGCCCTCTACTGGGCATCCGAGACCAATGTGAACAGGGCAAGCAACATTGGGGGGAATTTTGCCAGCCCTGGGGAGGCGGGTATGGAGGCGTGGCTGCCGGGAAAATGGCAGAAACAGGGAGCGGGTACCGAACCCGCTCCCAACCCGCCTCCGTGCCATCTTCCTGAGAGGCGGATCCCCGACTCGCGCAGGGACCCGTCTCCTCGAGGCAGGAAGGGGATTACAACCAATTAACTGCCTGTTAACAGGTAGTTAACAGGCAGTTAAGAGACTTATCCCCATTTTACCCCTGCAAGTGCGGGCTTCCTGACGGCTGCGAACCTTGCTAGGGTCAGCGAGGTGAGCAGTGGGTCTGCGGGGGTGAGAGAGGTCGAAAGGTCCGCTGTGGAGATGAGTGATGGGTGCAAGTGTAGAGAGGTATGAGAGGTGAGTATAAAGTGTTCGAAAAAGTTTACTTACCTTTGCTTCTTCCTGCAGGCTTCAACCCTTGGGGATCCAGAGGTACCTCATTGCAACAGCAGAGATGACAGAGTGGCTGCTGCATTCTCTGATGCAGCAGCCATCTGATTTCTGCTAAGGACAGAGGTTTGGTGAGTCTTCAGTACAAGGGCTCACCTTAGAACATGGATTGTCAGTGTTTGACAGCTTCTCAAACGTCATACGCTGACGTCCTCTGTCACCTTAATTGGCCGGCTAAGCCCGCACTGAGAAAATCCAGTCCTGTATATCTCCTTAACCAGATTGAAGTATTGTTAATGAACAACGCAGAGTCTGAATCAGGAAGTGTAAGTTAGAATAGTGAATTCAATGTCAAATCAGGTACAGAAAGTGAAATAAAGAGAGGGAAAGAAAGATTGGGTTAAGAGAGAGAGAGAAAAAGAGACAGAAAGAAAAAGTAAAAAAATATTTCATTTAATTTTTTAAAAATCTCCAACAACTAAAATCTGAAGGAATGAGACTCCACACTTGTAAAAGTTAATTGTCAGTGCCAGGGAGGTTGTTTGGCAGTAATTAAGACTCATCACACTGTTAAAAAGGGTACTTAGACTGAAATGGACAAACTCTAACTTTCTGTGGTGAGTTTAGTCCATATCTACGACATCAGTACAGGAGCTTCACGCCATTCAATACATTTGAATGGGAAGCCAGACGGCAAGATGCCATTTTCACACAGCTTACAGAGACTTGGCACATCATGGACAGGAACTTCCAGCATTTCCTGATTTTATTTTAGATTTCCAACAGAGGCAGATTTTTTTTTAACGTGAATTGCTTAGTAATTTAAACTAGTAATCACTCAAGTTACATGTTCTTACCAAGTTGGATGCTTTTAAAAAAAATGATCCAATGTGTAATGCAATGATGTCACTTACTAAATTCATGAAAAATCCAACACAGGCTTGAAGTTTCTGAAGTGATGCGTTACTTTTTACATGTACAAGTGAACAGATATATCTGTGGCATGCTCATTTATGAGAAACATACAAGTTTCATGAAGCCTTTTTAAAGAAAAGTTATTTAGGTTACAATGCCAACTAAAGATGTGAAAAAGTACACAGAAGTTCTAAATGTGCAAAGTTGAAGAAAAGTTGGACATTTCCTTTATTTTTCTGTCATTTACAGATTATTAAATTGCATCAAATTGCCTTTAATTCATGCATTAATAGGTAAATAAATCAAAAATTCAAATCATACTTTCAGGTGTTTAATTAAACAAATGCACCTACCTACCTGTGTACACGTCCTCAGGAAACAAATTTCCTGCATTACTTTTTCCACACACAATTTTCTCCTGCACAACACCATACATTGCAACAGTAGGAAAAATACATCATCAAGAAAAATAAACTTGGATGAGATCAGTAGAAAGATGAACAATAAGAGTGAGAAGATTGTACACGAGGAGGGAAGGCCAGATATAGAAGAATAATACAACTCATGCTCTCATTTTCATCAAAAGGAATGTGCCAACAGTGCCGACAAATTTTTAATTTTCCTGCTCTTTGGGCACTTGCAGACATGAACAAAATTTTACTCATGACAGAAAAACATAAATTAATAATTTTTCTTGCTCAAAATGCAACCAGTTTATTTGAGATTTTTAACCAATTTATTTAGCCCAGCCTGTTCTCCTTAAGCCAGAAAAATCTTCAAATTTCTGCCTAAGGACAAGCAACTAGTCTGACAGTCTAAGTAAACCTCTCTATAGGAGGCTTAATTAATGACGTGATAATTTGTGATAAGCAAAAGAACATAAGCAAGAATTGTCACACAAGTATGTGTCCACAGAGGAGGTTTTATTTTGTCTCAGGTGTCAAGGACAATCAGATCAGGTCCTCCGGGATATCTGCTGGTGAGTGGTAATATGCGCACGCATATTCTATACATCCTTATTTTTGCAGACTGTGAGCTTGCAAAATTTTAGTCCGTTTTTTTCCCCAAACAGCGCTAAAATAAATAATAGGACATGTTTTGTGATATACGTCAATTAATTCAAACAGTTGTAATTTCACACCTTGATTAAAATTAACGTGTAATTCACACAGCCCAGATCATAGAATCTTAACAGCACAGAAACAAGCCATTTGGCTCATCGTGCCTGTTGATGAAAACTGCTATCCAATTAGTCCCACTCCCCTGCTGTTTCTCCATACCCCTGCAAATTTTTCCTTTTCAAGTATATATCCAATTCCCTTTTGAAAGTTATTATTGAATTTGCTTCCACTACTCTTTCAGGCAGTGCAATCCACATCATAACAACTCGCTGCATAAAATTTTTTTCCTCATCTCCCTACTAGTTCTTTTGTCAATTATCTTAAATCGGTGTCTTTTGGTTACTGATTCTTCCACCAGTAGAAACAGTTTCTCATTATTACTTATCAAAATCCCTCATCATTTTGAAATCTGTGCAGAGATGTTTCCAGTATTTTCTGTTTTTACTGATACAAAAGCTACTACATGGCTTAACCTTAAATTCATAGTACTCCAGTCCACATATCAAGGCACCAACTTGCACAGGCATTCAGCAAGCATAAGTGTCACAGTCTAACTGTAAAGAATTAGGTACAGTTTTGCAAAAAAAAATTCTTAACTCTTGTTTGAATCCCAATAAAAGGGAAACTAGCTGACAAAACATTAGTGATATCCTCCCAAACTGTGTATTTGATCTGGTTACTACAAAGTAGTTAAAAAAATAAATCATTATCACCTCATAGAAGTAGAGCAACTGGCAACAAAAATGATAAGGATAGCCATGTTAAATCACAGACGAAATAACAAGGTGCAGCTGTAATGCTTTTAAGAATAAATATTTTAAAAGCCTCTTTTAAGCAACAGCAACAAAAAATAATTACTCAGAAATTAATCTACTAAAATGTAAAAGTGCATTTTGTGTGCTTGTTCTGTTGCAACAGTACCAGTGATGTAGAGCAGAGTCCGAATTGTGTTGTATACCACGGGCAATTAAAGTTGGCTCAGCGAGAAGTCAAATTGACAATTGATTAAATATAAGCTGTACTTATTAAAGACAAAGCTCTTCATGGGCTGCAATTTGGTGCTGCAGTAGCCCAAGATGGGAACTGTCAATAGAGGTCTAAGTACTGTGAACTGCATGTAACATTTATACTGGCTTAAGTTTGGAATATACACCAAATATTTCCATTGCATTAGTAATATCAAATACATAAATTATTGATATCATCACAGAATTTGCGGTCGGAATGACGCCAAATTGGCCGTCATTCCGCCTTTGAAACTGACAGCAACTTTGGGATTTGGCACATGCCCCCACCGCCAATCCCCATAGCCGTCAATTTGTGTAATCAGCCAAATCATCGAAACTGACGAAAACTTCGGCTCTTCTGCAGTTTGTACGCTGTTAAATTCCCCACTAAAAGTTAGACCGAAACGGATTAGGTGTAACTGGGGTTTTCTCAGCGTTGTTACTGTTAAAGAAATGTTCAGGGCCTGGAAAACTAATTTTAATTTTGTGCAGTGTGAAATTTGTCCATTTTAATACATTTAAAAAAAAAAGGTATTTGTTCCTGGGAGGTGGGCGTCATTGGCAGGGCCAGCATTTATTGCCCATCCCAAGGTGGTGGTGAGCAGCCTTCTTGAACCGCTGCAGTCCTTGTGGTGAAGGTACTCCCACAGTGCTGTTAGGGAGGGAGTTCCAGGATTTTGACCCAGCGACGATGAAGGAACGGAAATAAATTTCCAAGTCAGGATGGTGTGCAACTTGGAGGGGAACTTGGAGGTGGTGGTGTTCCCATGCGTCTGCTGCCCTTGTCCTTCTAAGTGGTAGTGTTCGCGGGTTTAGGAGGTGCTGCCGAAGAAGCCTTGACGAGTTGCTGCAGTGCATCTTGTAGATGGTACACACTGCAGCCACGGTACGTCGGTGGTGGAGGGAATGAATGTTTAAGGTGGTAGATGGGGTGCCAATCAAGTGGGCTGCTTTGTCCTGGATGGTATCAAGCTTCTTGAATGTTGTTGGAGCTGCACTCATCCAGGCAAGTGGAGAGTATTCCATCACACTCCTGACTTGTGCCTTGTAGATGGTGGAAAGGCTTTGGGGAGTCAGGTGAGACACTTGCCGCAGAATACCCAGCCTCTGACCTGCTCTTGTAGCCAGAATATTTATGTGGCTGGTCCAGTTAAGTTTCTGGTCAATGGTGACCCGCAGGATGTTGATGGTGGGGAATTTGGCAATGGTAATGCCGTTGCATGTCAAGGGGCGGTGATTAGACTCTCGCTTGTTGGAGATAGTCACTGCCTGGCATTTGTGTGGCGCGAATGTTACTTGCCATTTATCAGCCCAAGCCTGAATGTCATCCAGGTCTTGGTGCATTCGGGCATGGACTGCTTCATTATCTGAGGAGCTGTGAATGGAACTGAACACTGTGCAGTCATCAGCGAATATCCCTATTTCTGACCTTATGATGGAGGGAAGGTCATTGATGAAGCAGCTAAAGATGGTTGGGCCTAGGACACTGCCCTGAGGAAATCCTGCAGTGATGTCCTGGGGCTGAGACGATTGACCTCCAACAACCACAACCATCTTCCTTTGTGCTAGGTATGGTTCCAGCCAGTGGAGAGTTTTCCCTCCGATTCCCATTGACTTCAATTTTACTAGAGCTCCTTGATGCCACACTTGGTCAAATGCTGTCTTGTTGTCAAGGGCAGTCACACTCACCTCACCTCTGCAATTCAGCTCCTTTGTCCATGTTTGGACCAAGGCTGTAATGAGATATGGAGCCGAGTGGTCCTGGCAGAATCCAAACGGAGCATCGGTGAGCAGTTTATTGCTGAGTAAGTGCTGCTTGATAGCACGGTCGATGACACTTTCCATCACTTTGCTGATGATTGACAGTAGACTGCTGGGGCGGTAATTGGCCGGATTGGATTTGTCCTGCTTTTTGTGGACAGGACCTACCTGGGCAGTTTTCCACATTGTCGGGTCGATGCCAGTGTTGCAGCTGTACTGGAACAGCTTGGCTAGAGGCGAGGCTAGTTCTGAAGCACGAATCTTCAGCACAACAGCAGGGATGTTGTCAGGGCCCATAGCCTTTGCTGTATCCAGTGCGCTCAGCCGTTTCCTAATATCACGTGGAGTGAATCGAATTGGCTGAAGACTGGCTTCTGTGATGGTGGGGACCTCAGGAGGAGGCCGATATGGATCATCCGCTGGCTGAAGATGATTGCAAACGCATCAGCCTTGTCTTTTGCACTCGCATGCTGGGCTCCATCATCATTGAAGATGGAGATATTCCTGGAGCCTCCTCCTCCCGTTAGTTGTTTAATTGTCCACCACCATTCATGACTGGATGTGGCAGGACTGCAGAGCTATGATCTGACCCGTTGATTGTGGGATCGCTTAGCCCTGTCTATAGCATGCTGCTTCCGCTGTTTAGCGTGCATATAATCGTGTTGCAACTTCCTCAGGTTGTATCGGTTTGTATTGTGGGTTCAATGACGAGACATTTATGAAAGAGAATGACTTTTTATCTAAAGTATGTAAAACTCAGTTAACAGCATTTACAGGAGACATCAAGTTAGTGATCCATCTAAAACGAAACTCAAACTAAACTGCTTGTCTCTGTCACATGCCCTCTGCTGGTCAGGCATAAGTAATCAATCAGGCAACTATGCTGGTAAGGCATCATAATCAAACAGGCAAATACCATCACTATTTGCTGATATCATTACATCTCCCTTTCTTAAAACAAAAGTATTTTACTTTTAACTAACAACATGTTTTCTTTGTATTAATCTGCATTTTAACTGTAACACTTAATGAACTTACATTAACATTATCATTATCAAGGTTTTTTAACCTTGCTTTGTGTGTTCACATGAAATATGTAAATGCACTAGAAGTTGAAGAAAGAATAAGATAACATTACTTCCTTCTATAACAATAGTCCTTAAATTTGCTCAATGAGTCTCTCAGGAGGCTTCACGTGTCTTGAGGATTTTCTGATTGATTGTCTTTGAATCTGAGTTGTTGCCTCAGATGATGATTTCTCAGCTGTGTGATCAGGTTGTTCAACAGTATCAGTCTTTTGACTTGCTGTGGCTGGTCCCATGAGAAGATCTCGATGATTTCTTCTCAGAACAGCACCCTCATCTGTCTGTATGGTGTATGATCTTGGTTGAACTTCACTCAGGACAGTTCCCTTCTGAGTCCATATGTTTGTTTTGTCTTTGAACCTTACTTGGTCACCAGTGTGGAGTTCAGGTAGGTTTTGTGTTCCTCTGTCATAGTAGTACTTTTGCTTTTCTTTCTGTTGCTCTTTGAACTTCCTCACTTTCTCCCCCTCTTTTGTTTTCAGGAGGTTCTCCGGGATGGGTAGGTTTGACCTTAGCAGACGTCCCATAAGGAGTTGGGCTGGTGACTTACCACACTCGAGCGGCGTTGTGCGGTATACAAGCATGCTCTGGTAGAAGTCAGTTCCACTGTCTTTTGCCTTGTACATCAGTCTTTTCACTGTCTGGACCGATTTTTCCACTAGACCATTGGACTGTGGAAAGTGAGGACTTGACGTTGTGTGGACAAAGTCCCACTCTTTGGCAAAGTGTCGGAAACTTGCATTGTAAAACTGAGGTCCGTTGTCTGTGAAGACCTCGCTTGCCACGCCATGTCTGGAGAATATGGCTTTCATACATCTTATCACAGCATCTGCAGTGGTGGTGTACAGTCTACAAACCTCTGGATACAGGGAGTAATAGTCTGTGACTACAAGATAGTCCTTCCCTTGACATACGAATAGGTCAGCGCCTACCTTCTGGTAAGGTCTGTCTGGCGCTGGATGTGGCTTTAGTGGTTCTACCGGATTGCTTGCTCGATATTTCAGGCATATTGTGCAGTTTGACACCTCATTTGTCACATCTTGGTTGATTCGTGGCCAGTACATCACCTCTCGTGCTCTTTTCTTACACTTTTCGATTCCCAGATGTCCTCCATGGATCCTTTTTAGCATCTCTTTTCTAAGACTCTTTGGGATAACTATTTTACTTCCTTTGTAGATGATGTCTTCGACCACTGATAGTTCCTCCCTGCAGTTCCAGTACTCTGCCATGTCAGGTGAGCAGTCTTGCTTCATGTTGGGCCATCCATCCAAGATGCTTTTCCTCAGTCGTCTCATTGTTTCATCTTTGTTTGTCTCAGTCTTTATGAGCTCCATTTTTGCATCTATGGGCAGTGCACTTGTGATCATGTCCACGTAGGCGTTCACTTTTTCATCCATTGTGGTGTTTGCGGGCTCACTTGGGTCAACAGCTCTGGACAACGTGTCTGCTGTATACATCAGCTTACCCGTTGTGTACGCAACATTCAGTGTATAGCGTTGCAGCCTGATCATCATTCTTTGTATTCTAAGCGGACAGCTATTTAGTGGCTTTTGGAACAATGCAATCAAGGGCTTATGGTCAGTCTCTACACTGATTGCTTGTCCTGACACAAACTGGTGAAATCTTTCACAGGCGTATGTGATGCTGAGCAGCTCCTTTTCTATTTGAGCATATCGCGTCTCCGCGTCGGTCATTGAGCGCGATGCATATGCAATAGGTTGCCAGTAGTCATATTTTTGCAGAAGAACGACACCGAGCCCACTCTGTGATGCATCTGATGATATCTTGATGGGTCTCGCTGGGTCATAAAACCTCAGAACTGGTTCCTCTGTGAGCAGTTTCTTCAGATCGCTCCATGACTTTTCATGCTCATGATTCCATTCCCATTCTATGTTCTTTTCAGTTAGTCTTCTCAGTGGCGCCATCTTTTCTGAGAGGTTGGATATGAATTTACCCATGTAGTTGATCATTCCATTAAACCTCTGCACGTCCTTTTTGCATTGTGGCTTTGGCATATTCTCAATGGCGGACACCTTTCTGGGATCTGGTCGGATGCCCTCACTGCTAAGGATATCTCCCACGAATGTCAGTTCTGTCACCCCGAGCTGGCATTTCTCTCTATTCAGCTTCAGGTTTGTTTTCCTTGTTGCTTCCAGCACTTTTTTCAGTCTCTCGTCATGCTCAGTTCTCGTGGTTCCCCATACTATGATGTCATCCATTGATGTATCAACTCCCTCCAGGTGCTCATAGATCATATGGATTGTTTTGTGATACACTTCAGGAGCTGAGGCAATGCCAAATGGTAACCTTAGGAATCTGTATCTGCCAAATGGACTGTTGAACGTGCAGTTTTGAACTTGCCTCGTTCAGTTTCATCTGCCAAAATCCTGATGATGCATCTAACTTGCTGAAATACTTTGCATTTGCAAACTGTGACATGATTTCCTCACGTGTAGGAAGCTTGAAGTGCTCTCTCTTTATTGCTCTGTTTAGATCTCTTGGATCCAGGCAAATTCTGAGCTTTCCATTCTTTTTGTCCACAACGACGAGGGAACTCACCCACTCAGTTGGCTCATCTATCTTCTGAATCACGTTCAGGCTTTCCATCCTGCCCAACTCTGCCTTCAGTTGCTTTTGAAGAGCAAACGGAACTTTTCTGCATGGATGTATGACCGTTGGCATACTTTTATCTACTCTGATCGTGTGTTCTCCTGGAAGGCAGCCTAGACCCTGAAATAGGTCGTTGTACTCTTTCATGAGTTCATCATAGACTGTCTCTCCTTCGCTTTCCACAACGAGGACTCTCTTTACCAGGTTCAGTCTCTCACAGGCTTTTAAACCTAGTATGGCTTGCACATCCTTTGGCACCACGATTAATGCTAGCGTGTGCTCTCTGTCCTTGTGTGTCACTTTGACAATGCATCTTCCTTTCACTGGTATATCAGTAACTGAGTATCCTGTCACTTTCACTTTTATTCCATGTATCTTTGGTCTGGGTCTAATTTTCTTAAAATCAGTCTCTGATATCACATTAACTTGTGCTCCAGTATCCAATTTAAATGGAATGTGTATGTCATTCACTATTAGTGTCAACATCCAGTCTCTTTTTTCTTCTTTGTTTTCAGACACAACATCTACATTGAACTCCTCTATCTCGCTTTCATCTACTGTATGGACCTTGCTTTGTTGCGCTTGGTTCTTACAGCAACGGGCATAATGGTTGTTTTTGTTGCAACTATTGCATGTTTTACCATATGCTGGACACTTTTTTGGTGGATGCTGTGTACCGCATCGACTACATGACTTTCGATTGTCCCTTTCATTTTTGTTCGCTGGCCACGCCTCTTTTTTCACATTGGCGTTGTTTTTGTTAAACAGTTTATATCTGTTCTTTCTCACTGCATCCACGTTGCAGCTATTGTCACTGAACAGCTCCTTTGCCTGCAACTTCACAGTCTCTGTAGCCCTACTCAGTGCTATGGCTTTTCCCAGGTCTAGATCTTGCTCTCTTAGCAGTCTTTCCCTTAGACCATTATCTGGAATACCACACACCAGTCTGTCTTTTATCAGCGAGTCTGTCAGTCCCCCAAATTCACATGTTTTGCTTCGGTTTCTCAGTTCAGTCACATACTGATCAATAGTCTCTCCCGTTTTCTGTACACGTGAAAAATCTATGCCTCGCAAACGTCACGTTACGTTTAGGTATGCAGTAGGCCTCAAACTGTTCCATTATTTTATCTAGCTTCATTTTGTCTCCATCAGCAGCGAATGTGAAGTTATTATACACCTCCAGCGCTTCATCACCCACGACATGTAAGAACACTGATGCTTTCATTTTATCACTTTTCTCGTCAGCTCCGATTGCCACTAAATACAACTCTAAACGTTGTTTGAATCTCCTCCAATTTTCAGCCACATTACCTGTCAACTGAAGCTTCGCCGGTGGGTGTAAACCTTCCATTTTTCCACTTCGTTAGCTATTCTCCAATGGTAAGTAACGATGTTCTCTTTTGGCTTGCTAATATGTGGAGAGCTGATTTAACTTCAGATTTTTCCTCTTCATCTCTTTCAATCACTTCTGACACCATGTATCGATTTGTATTGTGGGTTCAATGACGAGACATTTATGAAAGAGAATGACTTTTTATCTAAAGTATGTTCAACTCAGTTAACAGCATTTACAGGAGACATCATGTTAGTGATCCATCTAAAACGAAACTCAAACTAAACTGCTTGTCTCTGTCACATGCCCTCTGCTGGTCAGGCATAAGTAATCAATCAGGCAGCTATGCTGGTAAGGCATCATAATCAAACAGGCAAATACCATCACTATTTGCTGATATCATTACACAGGTTGGCACCTCATTTTTAGGTACGCCTGGTGCTGCTCCTGGACCCCTCATTGAACCAGGGTTGGTCCCCTGGCTTGATGATAATGGTAGAGTGAGGGATATGCCAGGCCATGAGTTTATAGATTATGGTGGAATACAATTCTGCTGCTGGCCCACAGCGCCTCATGGATGCCCAGTTCTGAGCTGCTAGATCTGTTCTGAATCTATCTCATTTGGCACAGTGGTCGTGCCACACAACACGATGGAGAGTGTCCTCAGTGTGAAGACGAGATTTTGTCTCCACAAGGACTGTGCGGTGGTCACTGCTACCAATGCTGTTCATGGAGAGATGCATCTGCGACAGGTAGATTGGTGAGGATGAGGTCAAGTAGGTTTTTTCCTCGTGTGGGTTCTCTCACCACCTCTCGCAGTCCTAGTCTGGCAACTATGTCCTTCAGGACTCGGCCAGCTCAGTCAGTAGTGGTGCTACCGTGCCACTCTTGGTGATGGACATTGAAGTCTCCCACCCAGAGTACATTCTGTGCCCTTGCTACTCTCAGTGCTTCATCAGCTGAGGGAGGGCAGTAGGTGGTAATCAGCAGGAGGTTTCCTTGCCCATGCTTGACCTGAAGCCATGAGACTTCATGCGGTCTGGAGTCCATGTTGAGGACTCCCAGGGCCACTCCCTCCTGACTCTATACCACTGTGCCGCCACCCCTGGTGGGTCTGTCCTGCCAGTGGGACAGGACATACCCAGGGATGGTGATGGGGGAATCTGGGACATTGGCTGAAAGGTATGATTCTGTGAGTATGACTATGTCAGGCTGTTGCTTGACTCGTTGGTGGGACAGCTCTCCCAATTTTGGGACAGGTCCCCAGATGTTAGTGAGGAGGACTTTGCAGGGTCGACTGGACGGGGTGTACCGTTGTTGTGTCCGATGCCGATGTTGATGCCAGGTGATCCGTCTGGGTTTATTCTTAATGGGCCGTATATTCCGATCCCTACGGGTGTGTACAGCGCATGCGCTGAAAACCGGCATTTCCGATCAGTCAAGAATGCTCGACAGATCGGACGCCTGCCCTGGAGAAGGGCCTCTGCGGGCAGATAGTTCCGCTTTCTGGAGACCCTTCACCCGCAGAAAACCCTTAGAATTCTTACGCCTAGTCCCCATGTGAGAGCCTCAAATCTTTGTTTTGCTCTCTGTAACATTATTAAAAAGTTAGAATTTTAAGAGCTTACTCACTTATTCGCTGTCTACAAGAATTCTACGTTTTAATTGGCTGTTTAGACAGCCTGCTGACGTCACAACAGCTCGCACAAGGGGATCCCCACTTTACACCATTGATTTTTATTGAAGGTCAGAAAACCCGAAGTTCTCGACACAGGGATCGTGAGGTCCTTGTGCAAAGTGTACTTGGGGGCCAGCAGCAAACGCCTTCACTTTGCGGCTGACCGCAAATTCGGGGCCAACCTGTATGAATTAATTCCTTGAAAAATAGAACACAGAAAATAGAGAATGAATTTGCATTATACTTGAACTGTATTCCTTTACTCTCGAGTATCTAGCAGGAGTCTGCTTCTGAACAACACAGTGACAGAACCCTAGAATGAAGCCCCATCCCCGAAAAAGAATAGCATAAACTGGTCACAAAAACTGCATGCACTTCAACAGCCATTCTCAGACTCAGAATTCAAACACACTGCCATTTGAAATAAGAAATCCTTATAAACAGGATTCTGCAGATGCCACTTGTTTGTTTATTTACTTAATTGCAAGCGACACAACGAAGGAGTGACGTCAGAATTCAAAGGTGTCACTGGCACAAGGGAGCTGAGAGGGGAGTCTCGGATGAGTATTTGTGGCAAGTTTTTTTTTGTTCGGTTTTCAGTATATTTCTGCTAAGTAGTTCATAGCCTATCTAATAGCGGGAGGTGCTGATTGGTGGATAGTTGTTGAGTGTTTCTTGTTAAGTTTATTTCTGTTAAATTACCTCCATAGTCTGGTAAATAGAGGCATGGCAGGGCAGCTCAGTCCCATGATTTGCACATCCTGTGCCATGTGGGATATCCTGGACGCTTCTTGCAGCCTGGACGACCACGTGTGCAGGAAGTGTCGCCAACTGCAGCAACTCGAGCTCCGGGTTTCAGAGCTTGAGCGGCAGCTGGAGTCACTATAGTGCACCCGCGAGGCTGAGAAATAGTTGGAAAGCACGTTTCTATAAGTGGTCACCCCGCAGCCTCAGAATGTGCAGGCAGAGAGGGAATGGGTGACCACCAGACAGAGAAGTAGGACCAGGCAGGTAGGGCAGGAATCCCCAGAGTGCAGCTCGTTCGATAACCAGTTCACAGTTCTGGAAACTGGTGGGGGGGGTGGCTCCGCTGGGAGAGCAGCCAGAGCCAAGGCCATGGCACCATGGGTGGCTCAGCTGCACAGGCGGGGGGAGAAAGAAGAGTGGAAGAGCAATAGTGATAGGGGATTCATTGGTTAGGGGAACTGACAGGCGTTTCTGTGGACGCAGGCATGACTCCAGAATGGTATGTTGCCTCCCTGGTGCCGGGGTCAAGGATGTCACTGAGCGGCTGCAGGACACTCTGAGGGGGGAGGGTGAACATTGTCCATATCGGTACCAACAACATCGGCAGAAAGAGGGATGAGGTCCTGCAGGCAGACTATAAGAAGCTAGGAAAGAGATTAAAAAGCAGGACCTCAAAGGTAGTAATCTCTGGATTACTCCCAGTGCCACGTGCTAGTGAGTACAGGAATAGGAGGATAGATAGATGTATGCATGGCTGGGGAGATGGTGCAAGAGGGAGGGCTTTAGATTCCTGAGGCATTGGGACCATTTCTGTGGAAGGTGGGACCTTTACAAGCCAGACGGGTTACACCTCAACAGAGCCGGGACCAATATTCTCGCAGGGAGGTTTGCTAGTGCTGTTCGGAAGGATTTAAACTAGCTTGGCAGGGGGATGGGCACCAGCATGCAGGAGTGGAGGGGAGGAATGGGGTGCATGGAAGAGTGAGTGTGTTGGATGGTACTGGAGGGGAAGGTAGTGCTGGAGGCGGAAGTAGTACCATATTAGATAGCAGACTATGAAAAATTCAAAAATGGGTTTAGAATGCATTTACGTAAACGCACAAAGTGTGGTGAATAAGGTTGGTGAGCTACAAGCACAATTAGCCATGTGGCAATATGATGTTGTGGCAATAACGGAAACGTGGCTTAAAAACGGTGAGGACTGGGCACTTAATATTCAAAGGTACAAGGTGTTCAGAAAAGATAGGGAAGGAAAAAATGGAGGTGGGGTGGCAGTACTGATTAAGGAAGACATTGTAGTGTTGGAAAGGGAGGATGTTCTTGAGGGGACAAGAACAGAATCCATTTGGTTAGAGTTGAGGAGCAAAAAGGGTATGATCACACTATTGGGGGTATTCTACAGGTCTCCAAATAGTGAGAGGGAGGTAGAGGAGCAAATCTTCAGGGAAATCGCAGATATGCAAGAGCTATAGTGTGTTGATATTCGGGGACTTTAATTACCCAAATATCGATTGGGATAATGCTAGGGTAAAGGGAAAAGTAGGGGGAGGAATTTCTTAAATGTGTTCAGGAGAACTTCCTTGAGCAGTATGTTCTTGGCCCAAGTAGGAAGGAGGCATTGCTGGATCTGGTGCTGGGGAATGAGGTGGGCCAGGTCGACCAAGTGTCTGTGGGAGAACACTTGGTTACGAGTGATCATCGTATCATAAGATTTAGATTAGCAATGGAGAGGAGCAAGGAACAACCTAGAGTGGAACTTCTAAAGTGAAATAGGGCTAACTTCAATGGGATGCAAAAGGATCTAGCCAGGGTAAAATGGAACCAAAGACTGACAGGAAAAACTGTAACGGAACAATGGGTGATCTTTAAGGAGGAGATGTTCCAGGTACAGGCTAGGTACATTCCAACAAGAGGAAAGGGTAAGGGAACCAAAGCAAGGGCTCCTTGGATGACGAGGGAGATTGAGAAGATGATGAAACAAAGAAAAAGGGTGTATGATGAATGTCAGATGAATTCTTCAAAGGAGAACCAGACCAAATACAATAAGTTGAGAGGGGATGTGATGATGAAAATAAGATTGGCAAAGAGAGAATTTGAGAGTAGAATGGCGGTTAATATAAAAGGGAACCAAAAAATCTTCTCCTGGCATGTAAACAGTAAGTGGGTAGTAAGAGGCACGTTGGGCCTATTAGAGACAAAGAAGGTGATATATGCTTGGTGCAGGGCAAGGCTAGAATAGTCAATGAGTATTTTGTATCGGTGTTTACTAAGGAGGTGGATGCTGACAAAATATCAGTAGAAGTGGAAAAGGTAGAAGCAATGGAAGGGGTGAAAATTGATAGACAGGATGTACTGGAAAGACTGGGTATGCTTAGAGTGGATAAGTCGCCTGGTCCAGATGGCTTGCATCCCAGGTTGCTAAGGGAATTGGGGGAGGAGTCAACAGAAGGGCTTGCCATCATTTTACAATCTTCCCTAGATGCGGGGGAGGTGCCTGAGGATTAGAAAGTGGCAAATGTGACACCATTGTTCAAGAAAGGGTGTAAGGACAATCCTAGTAACTACAGGCCGGTCAGTTTAATATCAGTGGTGGGTAAAGTTTTAGAAACAATAATCAAGGAAAAAATTAACGAGCACTTGGAGGTTTTAGCAAATTGAGGAGATCTAACACGGATTTGTAAAAGGCGGATCGTGTTTGGCTAATCCAATTGAATTTTTTGATGAAGTAACAACAACAACTTGCACTTATATAACGCCTTCAATGTAGGGCGCTGCACAGGAGTATTTTAAGACAAAAAATTTGACACCGATCCACATAAGGAAGAATTAGGGCAGGTGACCAAAAGCTTGATCAAAGAGGCAGGTTTTAAGGAGTATTTTAAAGGAGGAAAGAGAGGTAGCGAGGCGAACAGGTTTAGGCAGGGAATTCCACAGCTTAGGGCCTAGGCAGCAGAAGGCATGCCCACCAAAGGCTGAGCGATTATAATCAGGGATCCTCAAGAGGGTAGAATTACATGGAGGATTGATGAAGGGAATGCAATGGATGTTGTCTACATGGATTTTAGGAAGGCGTTTGACAAAGTGCCACATAGAAAACTGGTTAACAAAATTGAGGCTCATGGAATAGGTGGGTCAGTGGCAGCTTGGATAAGGAATTGGCTTAAGGACATAAAACAATGAGTTGTGGTAAATGGCTGTGTTTCGGACTGGGGCATGCTGGACAGTGGTGTCCCAAGGGTCAGTGCTGGGGCCACTGCTTTTTTTGATATATATAAATGACCTGGATATTGGAATACAGAATAGAATTTCTAAATTTGCCGATGACACCAAACTTGGGGGTGTGGCAAACAGTGAGGATGATACCAATCGACTGCAACAGGACATGGAAAGGCTAGCAGAATGGGCAGACAAGTGGCAGATCCAATTTAATACAGAGAAGTGTGAGTTGATTCATTTTGGCAGAAGGAACAGGGAGAGGCAATATACGCTTAATGGCACAGTTTTAAAGAGTGTGCAGGGACAGAGGGACCTGGGAGTCAATGTGCATAGGTCCCTGAAGGTGGCAGGACATATTGAGAGAGTGGTTAGCAAAGCATATAGGATCCTGGGCTTCATAAATAGAGGTATTGAGTACAAAAGTAGAAGTTATGCTGAACCTTTATAAAGCACTGGTTAGGCCACAACTGGAGTATTACATCCAGTTCTGGTCACCACACTTTCGGAAGGATATGAAGGCACTTGAGAGGGTGCAGAGATTTACCAGAATGGTTCTGGGGATGGGGGATCTTAGCGACAGGACAGGTTGGAGAAGCTGGATTTGTTTTCATTAGAGCAAAGGAGATTGTGGGGTGAGTTGATAGAGGTGTACAAGTTTATGACAGGTTTGGATAGGCTAGACGGGGAAAGGCTGTTCCCACTAGTTGATGGTACAAGGACTAGGGGACACAGGTTTAAGGTTTTGGGCAAGAGATACAGGGGGGATGTGAGGAAAAACTTTTTCAGGCAACAGGTGGTGAGGACCTGGAATTCGCTGCTGACGGAAGTGGTGGAAGCGGAGACACTCAATGTTTTCAAGGGGAGACTGGATAGGCACTTGAGGGAAATAAACTTGCAGGGCTACGGGGATAGAGCGGGGGAATGGGACTGACTGGATTGCTCTACAGAGCGCCGGCATGGACTAGATGGGCCGAATGGCCTCCTTCTGTGCCGTTATGACTCTATGCCTCTATGATTAATTCTGGCTAGCAGCTAAAATAAAAGAAAAAACATTTTAGAATGGGTGCACGCATTCTCTTTTGCTGCATATGTTTATTTTGCTTACTACGAACAATAATTATAAGTTCAATGTTAGCATGTGGTTGCGCACAGTTATGGACTAATTCATTAATAAACTACAAGCATCTAATTACGTTCTCCATGGGGCAGGGCTTGCCTTCAAGCACAAACTCCAGCTGGATCTCAGCTCACATTTCATTTCTAGCTGCATGTAAACTTTGTCTCTAATTATAAATGCAACCTTCCAAGTACCTACTTTGTATCGAAACATGCAACATGTCCAAACCTTCTAATACCACAACAGAAATTTAAACTAATTTTCTTCGCTAGATGCTTGGGATCTCTCACCTAGTCACATTATAATTGCAACTGCAACTCAAGTGATGAGCAACATCCAAGCTACATTTGAATTCGTTCTCAGCTGAGCTGTTAAAATTGCTGTCTGATCACTTGTTACTTTAAAAAGGGCCTTTTTTGCATTAAATTTTATAATATTTTTAAATTTCCAACAGTG
Source organism: Somniosus microcephalus (assembly GCF_052327205.1). Classification (NCBI taxonomy): domain Eukaryota; kingdom Metazoa; phylum Chordata; class Chondrichthyes; order Squaliformes; family Somniosidae; genus Somniosus; species Somniosus microcephalus. The sequence continues at coordinate 81,804,976 of NC_140992.1, forward strand.
ATTTTGCACAACACACCCACAATACAGCAACAGCCACCTGACTACTGCAGTCACCAGAAACAGTTACAGTGGCTAAGTGGTATATAATGACTACTGTATCAACCCTGTTCTAAGCATTGTAATGGATATGGTGTCAAACTGCAGGTGATTGCAATGTGAAACCGCAGCTCCCCATGTCTGAATGATCATAAAATGTCTGAATCCAAAGTCAAAATTCCGATGTTGCACACAGATGGAAGATTGGTGATTGTGTCAACAAATATAATCTTACCAGGAAAGGTACTATAAAGTTTGCCAGTGCATCTTTTGCTTAGGAACAGGAGTAGGCCATTTAACCCCACAAGTCGGATCCACCATTCAGTTAGATTGTGGCTGGTCCTGCACCTCAACTCCATTTACCCACCTATGCTCCACATCCCTCAATATCTTTATATAACAAAAGTCTACTGATTTCAGTCTTAAAAATTTAAATTGACCCAGCATCAACAGCCTTTTGAGGAAGAGTTCCGGATATCTACTATACTTTGTGTGTAAAAGTGCTTCCTGATTTCACTTCTAAATGTTCTAGCCCTAATTTCAACATCATGCCTTCTTGTTCTGGATTCCCCACCAAAGGAAAAAGTTTCTCTGTATCTACCCTATTGATGCGCCTCAATAACTTCAAGACTCGAAGTTAGCAGAATAAAACAAGGCTTTTATTAGCAAAGAAAAGATGCCGGTGTCTGCACCTAGCTTCACCTAGCGTGCTGCTGTTCTACTGCAAGACAAGCCTGGACTAGTCTTAAGTAGGGCCAGGTATGGGTGGAGCCGACACACAGGGGGGGCGGTGCCCTATACACAATACAAGGTACAAACACCGGAGCAGGCAATACAATATATACAGTTAACTACAGAGTCTGATGAATGGCATATTTCATCATACCTATCGAATCCCTTTGTCATTTTTAAACGCCTCGATTCGATCACTCTTCAAACTTCTAAACTCAAGTGAATACAAACCAAGTTTATGCAATCTGTCCTCATAATTTCACCCTTTAAGCTCTGGTATCATGCTGGTGCATCTGCTTCCACAACAGTTGTCATATCATTGGGAATAACAAATAACTTACCAGAAAAAAATCAAAGGTAAGGAGTTATGTATTGGGAAATATCACAAAGAACGCAGAAAATTTGACATAACTTTGACAAAAAGTTAAGGAAGGTGTTAGATCCGTGGTTCAGTGGATAAAGAATTACACGGATGCTGTATATAAACAAACAACAGGTCTTTACTGGAGGAGGGTCATCTCTAGACTGGAGTACAGAGGCATGCGCACAGCTTATATACTGGTGTGGTTCCTGCCGGTACTACAGTATACAGGAGCTGTAAAAAGTAGTTCCGACTTAAAGCACATACACTACAAATCCTCCCTTTTTAGATTAATAATACCCCCTTAATATTCAAATAACAATTACATTTTTACATGTACATTCAATAACAAAAAGTCCATTTATAGATTCAGTCTTTGGGGCGGCTTCCTGACCCTTTCAGGATAGCGCCTTTTCCGGAGGTTCTTGTTCTTGGTGCAGAGGCGATTCTGACCCCTTTTCATCGGGTAGTTCATCGGGTTCCACTGCTACTGGGTCTGAAGTAGATGCTACCGGTATGTCGGGTTCATCCCCAGGTACTCGAGACATGGGGTTGACGCCTTCCTGTGACGCTAAGATCTGATCGACGTGGCGTCTCACAATGTTCTCCCCTACATCCACTGTGTACATTAATGGCCCCTGCCTTGTACATATCGTTCCGGGTTGCCACTTCTCTGTTCGATAGTCACGGGCCAAGACTGGTTGCCCTACATTGAAGCTCCTTGTCGGCTTCTCGTTGATGTGCTGGAATTGTTTGTCCTCAACATTTTTTTGCACATTTGGTCTGAACAAGTCCAGACGAGATCTCAACCTTCGGTTAAAGAACATCATGGCCGGGGTCTGGTTGGTAACTGCATGTGTCGCGTTTCGGTAGGCTAATAAGAAATTGTCCATCTTATGCTGTAGTGGAATTTCCTCATCGCACATGGCCTTTATCGCCTTCTTAAAGGTTTGTACGAACCTCTCAGCCAATCCATTGGTGGCTGGATGATATGGGGCGGATGTGTAATGCCTTACCCCATTCCTTTTCATGAATTTTTGGAACTCGTCGGACACAAACTGTGGTCCATTATCAGGGCAGATCTGCTCTGGCAAACCGTTTCTGGCAAATATGGTCCGTAGGACTGCAATCGTTTTCTCTGTAGTGGTTGAAGACATCTTTATCACCTCAGGCCACTTTGAATGAGCATCCACTATTAAGAACATTGAGTCCATGAATGGACCAGCGAAATCAATGTGCACCCATTGCCATGGAGAGGAGGGGCATGTGGTGGTGCATTTTGGACCTTCTGGCATCCTGAGCAGCTCTTAGTTAGGTCTTCGATTTGTTGATCGATTCCCGGCCACCACACATAAGCCCTAGCAAGGCTTTTCATTTTCACTCCCCCCAGATGACCTTCATGTAGCTCCTTTAGCACTCTCTCCCTTAACTTGGGTGGAATCACCACTCTGGATCCACACATCACTGTCCCCTGGCATACTGACAGCTGTTCTCTTCTGGATGAGAATGCTGGCAACAGTGAGTCGCCATGTACGATAGCAAAATACTGCAGATGTTGGAAAACCGAAATAACAACAGAAAATGCTGGAAAAACTCAGCAGGTCAGGCAACATCCGTGGAGAGAAATTTGAGTTGACGTTTCGGGTTTGACCCTTCTTCAAAACTGTGTGGCCATCCCCTCACCGTCAATTCATATACCCGTGACGGCGTCGGATCATTACGGGTCTCCTTCTCTATATCCGCGTTTGTTACTGGCAATCGTTCAATTATCGACGAATAAAATATCTCGATAGGGTCCACTGCTGGTGCTTCCTCCACCGTAGGCAGTGACAGGCGTGATAGCCCATCAGCGTTCCCATGCTGTTTCGTGCCTTTATATTCTATTTCATATTGATTCGCCCCTAGAAACAGGGACCATCTTTGTAACCGCTGTGCAGTCATTACTGGCACGCCGTTCTTAGGATTAAAGATGGAGACAAGTGGTTGGTGGTCAGTCAGCAAGGTGAACTTCTGCCCATGCAGATAATGGTTGAATTTTTTTACTCCCCATACTAGGCTGAGGGCCTCCCTGTCAATCTGGGCGTAGTTGCGCTCGCCTGAGGTTAGTGACCGAGACGCAAAGGCCACTGGCCTCTCCAACCCGTCTGGGAATTTGTGCGACAGCACCGCTCCAATGCCATAGGGTGATGCATCACATGCCAAACGAATTGGTAGTGCTGGGTTGAAATGGGCCAACACCTCTTTTGATGTGATCAATTCTTTACACTGCTGGAAAGCTCGTCTACGTTCGTCATCCCACTTCCATGGTACCCCTGTTTGCAGTAGGGTGTTCAGCGGGTGTAGTACCGTAGGCAGATTTGGTAAGAACTTGTGGTAATAGTTTACCAGCCCGAGGAACGACCTCAGTTGTGACACATTTTCCGGTGCTGGAGCCTTGACTACTGCCTCAATCTTTTCAGGGGACTTATGAAACCCCTCTTCATCAATGACGTGGCCGCAACACGAGATCTGTTTCTGGAAAAACTCACACTTGTGGCGATTAGCTCGTAGCCCATATTCCTTTAATCTGGCAAGCACCTTCTCCAAGTTAGCGAGGTGATCACCGTCATTTTCGCCCGTGACCAAGATGTCATCCAAATAACACTGGGTCCCTGGAATCCCTTGCAGGACCTGATCCATCGCCCTTTGCCAGATAGCCGGAGCCGAGGTTACTCCTGTGGTGTATGTGCCTTTAAGAGCAATTATGGTGTATGTGCCTTTAAGAGCCCCAGGTGTGCGTAATGCCGGTAATTGCCACTTGAGCTATACAAGCCTGTGTATTGTGTATATCCTTTAGAAACCCCCCCCAGACTTGCTTAGTAAATACCTATGAACCAACTCCTGTCTTCAGTGTCTTTATCTACACACGGACACTACAGTGGCGACGAAGTGGAAACGGACTTACCTGCAATTCGGCAGCACCTCAAGGACATCGATTCCTCCAGCGTCCAGAAGACTCAAGGAAGTAAGAGAAACTGTGGTTTCACCAGCTGGCCAAGCTGGTGACAGGTACTGCGCTAATCCTTCCTGGGCGTCAGGCTGGAGCTCCAGCGGCGGGCTCTACAGCTGAGACAGGCAGCGAAATCGGAGGCAAGCAATAACGGACTGGGAGGGTGCACTCGAGAGACGGCCGGCGCGACAAGCAGGTCAGCGTTTAGACATCCGTCGGGAACGAGTCTCCAACAGTGAATAAACGGAAACCACAGTAAAACACCGTTGTTATCGGTAGCAGCGGCGGGAAAGCGCGGGAAGCGCCATATCGTTGCTACAGAGGAAAAAAAAGCGCGGGAAGCGCCATATCTTTTCTGAAATGCCTAAATCTGGTAATATTGAGGCTTTTGATGGCGAAATAGAAGATTGGACCACATACGTGGAAAGAGTAGAGGTTTATTGCACTGCAAATGGAATAACAGATGAAAAAAAAGCTTCAGTACTTCTGAACTTAATGGGCGCGAAGACATACGGGCTGTTACGAAATTTAATCACTCCAGCCAAACCAAAGGACAAGACTTTTAAAGAAATTGTTGATACCCTGCAGGAGCATTTAAACCCAACACCGCTGCTGATAGCGGAACGATTCAAGTTCTTCAAGAGAAATCAACACAAGAATGAAAGTAACGCTGATTACCTAACCGAATTAAGAAAGCGATCAAAGTACTGCCAATTCGGAGCAGGGCTATCGGATTATCTTCAAGACAAATTTGTTTGCGGTCTCTTACGTGAAGGAACACAAAAAAGACTGCTTTCTGAAAAAGATTTAACATTGGACAAAGCTTTCAGTATGGCTGTATCATACGAAGCAGCAGCAAAAGGAGCTGCAGAGATACAACAAGAGACACAGGACTTCGGCACCCATAAAATGACACAGGAGTTCGGAAGATGTTATCGCTGCGGCAGATCCACCCATAACCAGAGGGACTGCTGGTTCAAGGGCAAAGCATGCAGGCAATGTGGTAAGATTGGACACATTGCACGGGTATGCCAATCTGGACAAAATAAATCCACTGACGGAAAACAAAAAATCAATAAAGAAAAGTACAGGAAGGTACAAATGATGACGGACAATAGCTCCGAAGACCAGAATAGCGATAGCGACTCCGGAAACAAGAGACTAAGCTGTCTCAAATTACATAATGTACTTGCCAAAGAGGATTACCAAACCATTTGGGTTACCCTCACAATAGCAGGGTCCCCAGTTAAAATGGAGCTAGATACAGGATCAGCTCTAACCGTAATAAATCGACGAGATTACGAGAGGCTATTTTCGCATATACCTCTAAAAGACACATCCATTATCTTAAAAACATATACGGGGCAGAAAGTCTACCCCAAAGGAAAAATAAGGGTGCCTGTGGTATACAACGGCAAAGAAATACAAAAGTTGTATTTATACATTCTACAAGATGGTGGTCCACCGTTGTTGGGACGTGAATGGATAAGGAAGATACGTTTAGACTGGCACTCCATTCAGGCACTGACGGTGACCAGTAAGGAAAAAAACAATGATGACATCATACCTGAACGATTAAAAGACATCTTGGCCAACGCCAAAGAAGTGTTTCAAGAGAAACTAGGAACCTTGAAAGGCATCGCCGCCTCAATAAAAGTGGAAGATACAGCAATTCCAAAAAATTTTAAGGCAAGACCGGTGCCATACGCAATACGTCCGGCAGTCGAGGCAGAGCTGAAGAATTTGGAAAAGGCAGGCGTATTATCCAAAATAGATTGGAGCGAATGGGCAACACCCATCGTTCCAGTCATGAAAAAAACATTGAAAAATAACTCTGAGGAACAGAAAAAAATTCGCATCTGTGGGGACTTTAAGGTGACTGTAAACCCGGTCCTTCACACGGTACAGTATCCTCTTCCGAGGATAGAAGATATTTTCGCCTCACTATCCGGAGGGAAACGTTTCACAAAAATTGACTTGGCACAGGCATATCTACAGATGGAGGCTGAGGAGACCTCTAAAAAGTATCTCACAATAAACACACACAAAGGCCTGTACCAGTACAATCGACTGGTTTTTGGAATAGCATCAGCTCCAGCTATCTGGCAAAGAGCTATGGAGCAAGTCCTGCGAGGGATTCCGGGGACTCAATGCTACCTAGACGACATCCTTATAACAGGAGAAAACGACAACGAGCACCTTGCCAATTTGGAGCAGGTGCTCACTAGGCTGAAAGAACGGGGCCTACGAGCAAATCGCCCCAAGTGCGAATTTTTCCAAAATCAGATATCATATTGTGGCCACATAATTAATAAGGAAGGGTTGCATAAGTCACCTGAAAAAATTGAAGCAGTTATAAAAGCCCCAGCACCTGAAAATGTTTCACAATTAAGGTCATTCCTGGGATTAATAAATTACTATCATAAATTTTTACCGAACTTATCAACTATTCTACACCCTCTTAATGATCTTCTACAGACAGGAGTGATTTGGAAATGGAACGAAGACTGTAAACGTGCCTTCCATAAATGCAAAGACTTAATCACATCCGAGAAAATTTTGGCTCATTACAACCCATCACTACCAATCAGACTGGCGTGCGATGCATCCCCTTACGGCATAGGAGCGGTATTGTCCCATAGATTCCCTGATGGCTCGGAACGGCCGATAGCTTTTGCGTCACGCTCATTGAACTCAGCTGAGCGTAACTATGCCCAGATAGACAGGGAAGCACTCAGCCTGGTATGGGGAGTGAAGAAATTCAACCATTACCTACACGGACAAAAATTTACCTTGCTGACTGACCATCAACCCCTCATCTCCATATTCAACCCTAAAAAAGGTGTCCCCATTATGACGGCACAAAGACTACAGAGGTGGTCCCTTTTTCTAGGAGCACACCAATAAAACATTGAATACAAAGGGTCAAAACAGCATGGGAATGCTGACGGTTTATCACGCCTACCGTTGCCAACGATAGAAGAGGCACCTACAGTAGACCCAGTAGAGATATTCCACTCTACCATAGTGGAATGTCTACCGGTGACAAATTCTGCCATTGAAAGGGAGACAAGAAATGACCCTACTCTCTCACGGGTCTACGATTTAACAGTGAAGGGATGGCCAGCACATGGCGAACCACTGTTGCCAGCATTCTCGCAAAGAAGAGAACAGCTGTCAGTGTGCCGAGGAACCTTGATGTGTGGATCCAGAGTGGTGATTCCACCCAAACTCCAGGATAAAGTGCTAAAGGAGCTTCACGAGGGGCATCTGGGTGGAGTGAAAATGAAGAACCTAGCTAGGGCGTTTGTATGGTGGCCAGGTATCGATGGAGACATCGAAAACATGACCAAGAGCTGCCTAGGATGCCAGAAGGTCCAAAATGCTCCGCCACAGGCCCCTCTACATCCATGGGAGTGGCCCTCATCTCCCTGGCAAAGGGTGCACATCGACTTTGCTGGTCCATTTATGGACTCAATGTTCTTAATCGCAGTTGATGCACACTCCAAGTGGCTGGAGGTAATAAAGATGTCCTCCACCACCACGGAAAAAACCATCACAGTATTAAGGACCATATTTGCCAGGAATGGGCTGCCGGAGCAGATATGTTCTGATAATGGACCGCAATTTGTGTCCGAAGAATTCAGAAAGTTCTTAAAGAACAATGGGGTAAAGCACTACACGTCCGCCCCATACCATCCCGCCACCAATGGATTGGCTGAAAGGTTTGTCCAGACCTTCAAGAAGGCCATCAAGGCCATGGGTAATGAAGACATAAAACTTCAGCACAAGGTGGATAACTTCTTATTTGCATATAGGAATGCAACGCATATGGTTACTAACCAAACTCCAGCCATGATGTTCTACAATAGAAACCTAAGATGCCGGTTGGATTTGGTCAAGCCCAACATCCGAAGGGACGTGGAGAACCGGCAGTTTCAGGGCATGAATGAAAGGCCAACTAGGGCCTTCCAGATAGGCCAACCGGTTTTGGCCCGGGACTACCGTACCGAGAAATGGCAGCCTGGAACTATCTGCACACGATTAGGACCACTGATGTATACCGTGGACATCGGAGACAGCATAATAAGGCGCCATGCTGACCAAATCATCAAGTCATCCGAAAAGGGACAACCTACACCACCACTCTATACATCTAACGATGAAGTAGAGATACCCATATCTACCTCCGATCCGGTGATACTGGAGCCCGATGAACCCGACACTGGCCTTCAAGCCGAATCAGCCTTGCCAGAAGAACCTACTACACCACCAGAAACTACTACACCCCCGAGGCGTTATCCGGACCGAGTCAGGAAACCTCCTGAGAGACTAACTTATAATTAATTAATACAGCAATGTATATTATTTTGCATATAACATGTAATTAATAATTACTTAAAATATGATGTACTAGTTAGCTAGAAGGTGAGGAATTGTGGTGTATGTGCCTTTAAGAGCCCCAGGTGTGCGTAATGCCGGTAATTGCCACTTGGGCTATATAAGCCTGTGTATTGTGTATATCCTTTAGAAACCCCCCCCAGACTTGCTTAGTAAATACCTATGAACCAACTCCTGTCTTCAGTGTCTTTATCTACACACGGACACTACAACTCCAAACACCAGCCGATTGTATTGGTAGAGACCTTCATGGGTGTTGATCGTAAGGTAATGTTTCGAAGCTTCTTCTACCTCCATTTGCAAGTACGCCTGGGCTAGATCAATTTTGGTGAAGCGTTTACCACCAGATAGCGAGGCGAAAATATCCTCAATTCGTGGAAGCGGATATTGCACCGTGTGAAGGACTGGGTTCACTGTCACCTTAAAATCCCCACAGATGCGGACCTTCTTTGGTTCCCCAAGCGTATTACTCAACGACCTCTTCATTACAGGGACGATGGGTGTAGCCCACTCGCTCCAGTCCACTTTGGACAGTACTCCTGAACGTTCCAACCCTTCCAGCTCTGCTTCAACCGCTGGTCTGATCGCATAAGGCACTGGTCTGGCCTTCAGAAACTTTGGGCTTGCATTATCCTCTATTTTAATTGTTGCTGTTATTCCTTTTAGTGTTCCTAGTCCCTCCTGGAACACTTCTTTTGCATCAGTTAGCATTTTTGACAGTCGTCCAGGTGTGACGCCGTCATCCTTTTTGGCCTCCACCTTCAGTGCCTGTATGGAATGCCAATCTAAATGTATCTTCCGGATCCACTCACGTCCTAGCAGTGGTGGTCCTCCATTTGGCAATACATATATATCCATTTTAGGTATTTCCTGACCTTTATATGTCACTTTCACCCTTATTTTTCCTCTGGGGTAGACTTTTTGCCCCGTATACGTCTTCAAGACAATCTCTGTAGCTTTCAAGGGTATGTGTGAAAATAGCCGCTTGTAGTCTCTTTGATTTATGACTGTTAGAGCTGACCCTGTGTCCAATTCCATTTCCACTTGGACTCCGTCTATCTTGAGTGTAACCCAGATAGTCTGGTGATCCTCTATTTCGGTTACATTATGTAGTTTCAGACAACCCAGCTTCCTGCTTCCGGAGTCTGTGTCACTTTTCTGTTCGTCTGAACCACTGTCCATCACCTGGTGTACCTTTTTGTACTTCTCCTGTGGAGATTTCTTACTGTTGGTTTTCTTCCCAGACCTGCAGACTCTTGCTATGTGTCCTGCTTTCCCACACTGTCTGCACACTTGGTCCTTGAACCAACAATCTTTCTGGTCATGTGTTGTTCTGCCGCAGCGATAGCACTTCCCTGTCCCATAGGTCATTTCGTTGGTGCCGTATTCTTGCGGTCTCCTTTGTATCTCTGCAGCGCCCCTTGCGGTTGCTTCGTGTGATACTGCCATATTGAAAGCTTTGTCCAGCGTAAGGTCCTTTTCTGATAGAAGCCGTTTCTGGGTTCCTTCACTTTGTAGCCCACACACAAACTTGTCCCTTAACGTGTCTGCTAGTCCCGCTCCAAACTGGCAGTATTTCGATAGCTTGCGCAGTTCCGTTAGGTACTCAGCATTGCTTTCGTCTTTGTGTTGGTTCCTTTTATGGAACTTAAATCGTTCTGCTATCAGCAGCGGTGTGGGGCTTAAGTGGTCCTGTAGGGTTTCTACTATGCTTCCAAAATCCTTGTTTACCGGCTTCTCTGGGGTTATTAGATTTCGCAGTAACCCATAAGTTTTTGCACCCATGGAATTTAACAGAACCAGTGCTTTATTAGCACCTGGCACTTCATTCGCCCTGCAGTACACCTCAATACGTTCCACATATGTCGCCCAATCTTCGACTTCATTGTCGAACGTAGAGATACTGCCACTCTTCGACATCCTTGGTTGTGCGTTAACTATCCCCAATGGCGCCTCCCGCGCTTCCCCTTCTTCTCCACTGGCACAAAATGGCGTCTCCCGCGCTTTCCTTCCTTCCCGCGCTCGCCCGTATTCTCCGCTGCGTCTTTGCAAAATGGCGTCTCCCGCGCTCTTCCTTCTTCTCCGCGGCTCAATGGCGCCTCCCGCGCTCTCCCTGCTTCTCCACGGCTCAATGGCGCCTCCCGCGCTCTCCCTGCTTCTCCGCGGCTCAATGGCGTCTCCCCTTGCTTCGCCCCGCGGACCCTGATCAGCCCGTGATCCCTGGCTGTGCTCTGCGCGTTCTTCTCTTGATATTTGTCGACGCCGCTCAGTCGAGAACCCGGCTGTTTCTTACCCTCTCTCTCTCTCCGGTTTGCAGTATTTTTCCTCGACGCCGCTCAGTAATCAATCCCCGGCTGCGCCCTGCTCTCTTCACCCTCTTTCTTACCCCGTCGACGCTGCCCGGCTCGCTCTCTCTGCCGTCGGTCGGCTCCAGCTGCCGCTGCTCGGGAAGGGTCTGCTCTGGACCTGTCGTCGGTCTCTTACTGCTCGTTGTGGCTGGGGAATGAAGCCCGGCTCTCCACAGCCTCCCCAGCGAAGTTGGATCTCTGCCTGACTGCTGGGCGGTTGCTCGCGATCGACGCCCGTGTTCCTGGACTCGACTATTTTTTTGTTTTTTTTGTTTAATGTTGCAGGTAGATTCGCATCAACACTCGTCGCCACTGTTAGATCCATGGTTCAGTGGATAAAGAATTACACGGATGCTGTATATAAACAAACAACAGGTCTTTACTGGAGGAGGGTCATCTCTAGACTGGAGTACAGAGGCATGCGCACAGCTTATATACCGGTGTGGTTACTGCCGGTACTACAGTATACAGGAGCTGTAAAAAGTAGTTCTGACTTAAAGCACATACACTACAGAAGGTCAAGGAGGAACACTTATTTGTCAGAGGAAAAGAATAACTTGTCATTATTATATTTGAAGTATTCCTAGCAATAGCAATTTTATTGCTGGCATGGTGACCCTCAAACGGGATCTCGTGACATCATTCATGAGGAGTGTCCTAGTGCATTTTGCAGAAGCTTTGCAGGAAACAATGCAGGCAGTGACTTCAAACTGCCTGGGAGCTGATCCAGAGCTCTGCAACTCCAGAGCACCATGCTACCAACTGAGAATGCAGATTTCCCCACTGGTAGTGTAATTTCCTGGAGTCGGATGGCTCTGGACTGTATTTCAGTTCAATCAGAGAGCGCAGCACTAGCCCTTCCTATAAAACAATTCCAAGGTGCACAGGGGCACTTCCATCAGTTATGTTACCAAAATGGTGTAGCAGTGAAGGAGATCTTGAGAGTATATACAAGTGTAGATTCCACAATGAGGAATTGTCATAATCCTTCTCCCCTCCCTCTCCCTCCCCCCTCCCCCCCCCCCCCCCCCCCCAAAATCTGTTTTCTGATGTTTGGACACGTTTTTCAGCGTGTGACTGAGTATTTATTGGAGGGTGGGGGGGGGGGGGGGGGGGGGTGGAGAATAAAAGATGGAAATTAAAAAGAGAGTGCCTGTAGGGCCACGTAAATATTGCATTTTACTGGGTTTGTTTGTGAAAATTATACAAATCTGAAGTCCTGTGAAAGTCCGAAACCATTAAATAGTGCTCTTGTGTGTGCTTCAAAAAACTGCATTTGGCATGTTGTTTGAAAATGCACAGCTGTTTTTTTTGCAATTCCCAATTTTCCCCTTTAACTTGGAGGGCACTGGCTCTTGCTGGAATAAACTTTTGCAGGCACCGATTAACCTCCACTATCTTGATCTTGTGGAGATTCTTCATGTGTCAATGTTATTCTTCATAGGTGAAATGAGTATTGGTAGACTATTTTGGTAGCCAAACCCAATCCTCTTCTCACCTGGCATCCCAAAGCGCTTTACGGCCAATTAAGTACTTTTAAAGTGTAGTCACTGTTGTAAAGTAGGAAATGGCGCACAGCAAGGTCCACAAACAGCAATGAGATAATGACCAGATCATCAGTTTTAGTGATGTTGGTTGAGGCACAAATATCATCCAGGACACAGGGAAAATTCCCCTGCTCTTTTTCGAATAGTGCCATGGGATCTTTTAAGTCCATCTGAGAGGGCAGGTGGGGCCTGGGTTTAACATCTCATCCAAAAAAACAGCACCTCTGCCAATGCAGCATTCCCTCAGTACTGCACTGAAGTGTCAGCCTAGATTGAGTGCGCAGTCTCTGGAGTGGGACTTCAACCCACAACCTTCTAACATAGGTGAGGGTACTACCGCTGAGCCAAGGCCAACACTTACATCCACAATTCCTCACTAGAGTACCTGTACAAGCAGTTTACTTACTCTATCTTACTTCAAAAAATTAAAGACAAGCTCATCAGCATCACTACGAGCTGTGAACTGTAAGATAGTGAAAACCTGCTTCACAAAGGTACCCATGTTGGAGCGTGAAAAAATTGACGAGCTAATTAAAAAGCCCTATTGTCCAGAGAGATAATTAAAATAATTTGTTGTACAATTAAGTAGAAATATTTCTATTTTATTTATTCATTCCTGGGATGTGGTCATTGCTGGCAAGCCAGTATTTATTGCCCATCCCTAACTGCCCTTGAGAAAGCGAGTGAGTTGCCTTCTTGAACCATTGCAGTCCATGTGGTGAAGGTACTCCCACAGTGCTGTTCAGGAGAGAGTTCCAGGATTTTGAGCCAGCGACGATGAAGGAACAGCGATACATTTCCAAGTCAGGATGGTGCTTGACTTGGAGGGGAACTTGGAGGTGGTGATCTTTTCATGTGCCTGCTGCTCTTGCCTTGGCGAGTTGCTGCAGTGCATCTTGTAGATGGTACACACTGCAGCCATGATGCGCTGCTGGTGGAGGGAGTGAATGTTTAAGGTGGTGGATGATTCTGAGTATGACTATGTCAGACTGTTGCTTGACTAGTCTGAGGGACGTTTCTCCCAATTTTGGCACGAGTCCCCAGATATTAGTGAGGGGGACTTTGCAGGGTCGACTGGGCTGGCTGTGTCTTTGTCGTGGCCGAATCCAATGCCTAGGTCGATGCCGAGTGGTCCATCCGGTTTTATTCTTGTTGTAATTTTTTGTAGCGGTTTGATACAACTCAGTGTCTTGCTAGGCCATTTCAGAGGGCAGTTAAGAGTCAACCACACTGCTGTGGGTCTGGAGTCACATATAGGCCAGACCAGGTAAGGACGGCAGATTTCCTTCCTTAAACTTGCAAAATAGCTAAACTAATTGCACATTTAGTACATGTGACAAATTCTAAATATTACATCAGAGATTTTGTACCATAAACAAATTAACATACCATCAATAAATGTCACAACTATGATAACATTTTTAATCCATATATATTGGGCACTCATCTCATTCAATGAGGTTAGTGCTGAGGAGTAGAACGATTTTGTGTGTCAGGGATAGACCAGATAGAGTAAAGCTCCTTCTACTATGCCCTGAAAATGTACCTCAACATCAATCTCAGAGATTACCCCTACTACATTCGTGTCAAAGTCACATTTTGCTTACAAACCATCTGTGGGATCTGAGTGAAACTGTCAACTCCATGCCGAATTACAAGCAGTTTGTGCTACCATTGCACTGCATACTCATTACTGGATCTTTTCTTCCTCCTTCTGTTTCTCCAACGTGAATACAATTGTTTCAAAAAGTATTTAAACGTCACTGCAGAAAATAGACTTCTGTTGTCACAATTGAAACCTAATTAAGACACTATTTTTTAAAAATTGTACATATAACTGTTTTACATACTATATACACACAAAATATAATTGCAAGATCCATGCAACTGCCCACTTGTGAAGCTAACCATTTGCCTACACGACAACATTGACTACACTTCAAAAATAATTTATTGACTGCAAGGTGCTTTTGGCTGTCCTGAGGATGGAAAGGCACTATATAAATGCAAGTTTGTTTGTTTGTACTCATGAGTATCAACTCAGCTTACACATGGGACATCAATCATATCTTTAAATGATGTTCTTTATGTATCTTAAAAATCTATGAAATAGTTTACTGCAATTAGCCATAAAATGCAGTGTACAAGTCAAATCTTTGTGCATCTTTTAAATCCTCTAAATAAAGTGAAACAACGTTTAAAGCAGTACACATTGGAGGCTTAAGTAAAATGCAAATGTGAAGTAAGGCAACAATTTACAATCTTGATGTTCACAGTAATGAGAATCCAAATTGAAAATTGCAAAAGTCATTTCAAATGAAAATCCTGTTAATTAGCTAATTCAGAACAAATAAACGCCATTGCTGGTAGTAACTGGTGCGCTACGTTGTTCAAAACGTCATGAAGTAGGGCAACATAAAATCTAGCATTTTCCTACTAAAATAAAATTGTTACATGCAGATCTGTTATTGCTACAGTTCAAAATAAAAATGCAATTTCAGCAAAATTTCTTTAAGTCATTTCGTACACCATTATGGTGCAGGGAAATGCTGACCTCCTGCAAAAGCATTTTACTATCAGGGAGCAATTTATTCCAGCATTCCTTTAAAGGAGAGTAGGTGCATAATAATATAATTTATATTGGCTCAATGTTATTTTAGTAGCTTTGCACCATTCCTCAAACTTCATGACCTTTAAAATTTTCCAAAACTTGTATTTCCACTTATTATTCTGAACAGATTTCATTACATATTTTAAATGTAAACAACTCTGAATAATGATGTGGACTGTTCTGTGATTGTTGTTCTGACATTTGCACATGAAGCCGAGATGGAAACCTAGTGCATTAATTTACCTCTCATCTCCAGTAACCGTGCTTCTGTAAAAAGTTTTATACTGAACTCACATAAATCATGTAGAAGAAAAATGAGAAAATCTGGTGCCCAACTCATCTTCCACTATTCTGCGAAATGAAATCCACTAAAATACCTATCAAAACTGCAATCATCAGTAGATAATATCGTCTTAGGTCTATCTGCACTTTCCGATTTAATTTCCTCCATGCCCTTGACATCCACAGATACCATTAAGATTAAGCACATACAGTAACTGAGCATTTTTCATATTTTGATATATGAGGCCTAGGCGCTAAATGTAATATCATCATTTGAAAATTAATGCAATATTTCTTTTGTTATTTTTTGACTTGGAAAGCAGGATGAATACTTCGGTTTCTCTAAAGTAATTTCCCCATCAGAATGACATACAATTATGAATAGATATGCAACTGGTCAAAGGTCAGCTAAATTACTACATCATTAAATGAGGGAAGAGATCAAAACTGAGCATGGTGCTGCTGCTGAAATGGTTATGCTGCCTGGTACATCAAATATGATGAAATCATTAGAGTAATAAGCATGGAAATCTGTTTGCAGATTAACCCGTGGTTTCACGCTGCTTTTATCTAATGGGGCACTGTGGAAATCTTGTCAGCTTTTCATCAGCCACGATCAAATTACTGAAACCATGAACATATCATGGCTGCAAATGAGAACAGCATGCCCGATTGGCATTTTTATTTATACAGCAGCAAAAGTTTAATTTTATGCCAATAGAAGTAGACAGACAGACAATCCATCGTTCGGAATTAATACACCAGTGAACATCTGAGCTGATCCTTTTTATGGCTGCAGAAAACACACATTTGAGAAACAAAATATTTGTTATGAACGCAACCCAGTTTATAAATTACCCCACCACCAAGAGGATGAAAAGATGGCCCCTTTTGTTGGATTCTATCTGTGCTGCTTTGAACTGGTTAGTCGGGTCTGTGAGACCAACATGCACTTATTATCTTTCCTTCCTTTGGGGAAGCCCTCATCTATGCTCACCATAATACTAACCAGTCTGAGCACAGATCACGAGCACATTATGTGGAGAATAAGCATTAATGCATTACCACACTCCAATGGGAAACAATACTTTTAATCTTTGCTACACCAATATATTTTGAAAGCAATGGAATTGGTACGGTTGGAAAAAAATTAATATTAGTTGTACCTTTTTTTTTACAGTTCTTGTTAAATTATGCTACTGGGACAAGTATTGTCAAGACATTGGCTCAAATCCTTACCTCTGAAAAATAGAAAGTATATTTGGCTACACTACGCAACATTTACAGATAAATAGCATATATTGATGCCCATAAGATTTTTAATGATCAAATCCAGAAGTGTATTGGTAAATGTCGGCCCGGAATCGCGGTGGGTAATGATGGTGAAGTGTCAGCGTTTGCCGTCATTATCCCTCCGAAACTGACTGCAACTTCAGAACTTAGTGCAGGCGTATCTAAACGCAAAAATCCTGAAGTTGTGGTCCGTCATTCACTGCTCCGACCAGGCTGCGCTGTGGACACCCCACCCCCCCCCCGCCCCCATGCATAGCCGCCGATCAGTGAAACTGACAAAAACTTGGGCTTTTCCGTGCAAATATCGCTGTTAAATACCCCATTAAATGTTAATCCCTGTTGGAATAGGTGTAACTGGGGTTTTAGCAGCGTATTGACTGCTAATCAAATGTTCTGGCCCTGAAAACCTAATTTTTATATTTGTGGAGTGTCAAATTTCTCAATTATGATAAAAAAAATTTAAATGTTAAACTTAAAAAAAAATGTAAAGTTTGTTCAGCATATTTCAACTTCTACCTTATCCCGTGAAAGTCCCAATCTTTATTTCGCTCTCCATAACATTTTTTAAAAGCCCAGATAAAAGCATTCTCATTGCAGAATTCTCACAGACAGGAAACCAGGTAATGTGATTGGTTGCTTAGATGGCTTGTTGATGTCACAGTAGCATCGCACTAGGGATTCCCCCTACAGAGCGCTGCGATCAACTGAACGTCGAAAAAGGCAAACGTCTCGCCACAGAGATCGTGGGCAGCTTTCTTCGGGGCCAGCAGCAAGCGCCTTTTCTTCGCCGCAGACTGCAAATAACGGGCCATCAGGTTTAGGTAGATCAAATGTTGCAATTTAAAACACCTCACCCAAGATTCCCTTTTACGATCATCATATGGAAGAGAAAATTATTCAATGCATTATAAGTAGTACACAGGCTAAATGTAGCACAACAATTTAGTATATTAGCATTAGAGAAATAGCCATTAGCTTTTGCCCACACTCCTAAAATTGTTCTTGGAAGTAAACAGATGTAATGCACTGAAGTCAGAAGAAAGTGAAGCTTTTCTCAATTCCTAATACATCACCTTTAATGAAAAACGCATGTATAACACCTGATTCAAAGTTGGTGTTACAGCAATAGAAATAACAGAAAGGTGTGTAAAATGACCTGAAACAGACAAAACCAATGTGAAGAACAATGGGAAAGCTGAGACAAATGTCTAATGTGGCAAAGACACTGCAAAAGAACACAGGCTTTCCTGATGGGAAAGTGCTCGACATGCCACAAACACCCCATGTGGCACCAAGGCAGGTGTTCACATTGATGTGAAGACAATCAGTTATGTTTCTGTGATACAGCATATTATGCATGGGAGCTGAATTATGTAGTATTACATAACTCCATAAACATATTAATATTGTATACTGTGAATGATCATGTGCAAGAGGTCAGAATGTTACTAGATGGGCTGCAGAAATTTACTAAACCTACTGAACCAATTATAATGTGATTGAATTTTACAGGCATTCAAATTATAGTTCAAAAAAGAGATTTCCAAAGCATCAGATGTATTTTCAGGTTGTGATGTGTCAAAATGACTCTTTCTAAAGTTCAATACAACAATTTCAGAAGAACATAGGAATACAAGTAGGCCATTCAGTCCCTCGAGCCTGTTCCACCATTCAATGAGATCACGGTTGATTGGTATCCGAACTCCATCTGCCCGCCTTGGTTCCATAATCCCTTTATATCCTTGGCTAGCAAAAACCTATCAATCTCAGATTTACAATTATTAGTTGAGCTAGCATCGATTGTTTTCTATGGGAGAGAATTCCATACTTGTACAACCCTTTGTGTGACAAAGTGTTTCCTAACTTTTCTCCTGAACAGCTCTGATTTTAAGTTGATGTCCCCTTGTCCTAGACCCCCCACCAGCGGAAAAAGTTTCTCCCTATCTACCCTGTTAATTCCTTTCAAAATCCTAAAAAAAACTCAATCAAATTAGCCTTCTATATTCCAAGGAATACAAGTCTAGTTTATGCAATCTCTCCTCATAATCTAATCCTTGGAGCCCATGTAACATTCTGATGAATCTGCACTGCACTCCTTCCAAGGCCAATATATCTTTTCTAAGGTGCAGTGCCCAGAACTGTACATAGTAAACTAGGTGTAGTCTAACCAGGGCTTTGTATAGCTGTAGCAAACTTTCCTCCCTTTTATATTCTAGCCCTCTAGTTATAAAGGCTAACATTCCATTAGACGTTTTGATTTTTTTTGTACCCGACTACTACATTTTAGAGATTTCTGTACATGGACCCCGACTGTTCCTAGCTTTTCACCATTTAAAAAATACTTGGATCTATCCTTTTTTGGTCCAAAATGGACCTCACATTTACCTACGTTGAAATCCATCTGCTACAGTTTTGCCCACTCACTTAGTCTATTCAATGTCTCTTTGTAATTTTATGCTCCCGTCTATACTACTTAATATGCCACCAATCTTTGTGTCATTGGCAAACTTAGATATATGTCTCTCTATTGTATTACAGTATCTCGGTCATTAATAAATATAGTGAATTGTTGAGGCCCCAGGACAGATCTTCGTGGGACACCACTGATCACTTCCTTCCAGTTCGAGTACTTACCCATTACCCCTACTCTCTGCCTTCTACCGGCTAACCAGGTCAATAATTTGCCTTCAATTCCCTGAGCTTTAATTTTAGCTAACAGTCTCTTATGTGGAACCTTACTGAATGCCTTCTGCAAGTCCATATGAACTACATCCATAGACATTCCCCTGTCTGCTGCTTTAGTTACTTCCTCAAAAAATTCAATTAAGTTCATTAGACATGATCTACCCTTTACAAATCCATTTTGTCTCTCACTAATCAGCTCAAATTTCTCTAAGTGCTCAGTCACTGTCCTTAATTATAGATTCTAATAACTGCCCCACAATAGATGTTAGACTAACAGGTCTATAATTTCCTGGTTTCTCTCTCACACCTTTCTTTGCCACTAGTACCACTAATATATTTCACAGATAAGCGTATAGTAAAAAGACCCCCAGGCAGGAAAGAAGAGATTAGGAGGGAAACTGAAAGCTTTGTCAAAATGATGGGATTTGAGGAGATTTTTAAAGCAGGAGAAAGAAGTAGAGGCGGAGTGGTTTAGTGAGAGAACTTCAGAGAGTGGGACTCAGGCAGCTGAACATTTTCCTGTCAATAATGAGGCATGGGAAAGGGGATGCACAGAAGGTCAAAGTCAGAGGAGCGGAGTGCTTAGGAGGATGGCGGGCTGGTGGAGGTTGCAGTGATAGGTCGTGGAACGACCATGGGGAATTTAAAGATGAGAATTTTAAACTTAAGGCATTAGGAGGCAGAGATCCCATATAAATTAGCAAGGACAAGAGTAATGGATGAGCGAGATTTGCTGTGGTCCGAGATACGTGCAGCGTTTTGGACAATTTGCAGATTATGAAGGGTGGAGAATGGGAGGCCAACAAGAACAGCATTTTAGTGGTTGAGCTTGAAGGCGACAAAGGCATGTGGAGGGCCAAAGGGAGGGGTGAAGGTGAACATTGTTGTGCAAGTGGAAACAATCGGTCTTGATGATGGAGATGATATCGGGTCTGAAACTCAGCTCGGGTTCGAATAGGAAATAAAGGGTGCAAACAATCTGGTTCAGCCCGATACAGATGGGTGTGGGGTGGGGGAAGACAGTCAATTTCACTTAACTCTGCCCTATGCTGGTCATAGCGAAATCCACAACTCACACCGATCCAACTGCAAGAAAATAATGTAAACAGGACTGAACAGGAAGAGGAGCAAAATAGAATGAAAAATAAATCTAAAAATAATTAAAATACATAAAACAAAACAGTGCTGGGTCAGAATGTGCACAATACAACTCCTGAGAAGAAATGATCATCTAAAAAGATTGCACAACTGAATCTATGACTATGACAGATGTTGACAGCCAAAAATTACTACTACGTTCTGTATATTCATGGTTTCTTATTTATGAAGAACAACTTGAAATTTCAAAGCACCACAATGAGTTTTTTTAGGAAGTGAAGATGGTAAACATTTTTTGATATATTGCACAAAGTAACTTTTCCATATACAGTACTATGATATCTGATGTCAAATGTAAAAATTAACAAATGTCAAAGGGCACAAATGAGAAACTTTTAAACAATTCAAGTAAAAACTAATTTGTATCAAAATTTCCTTTGTTGTAGATTGCTCAGACATCAGCATGCTTTTCTAGTGTTCTTGCCCATATTGCACTAATTAATGTTTCTACCCATTGGAAGTTTGCATCCAAGGTTGCTAGGCACAAGTGTATGCAGAAGACCCTGCCTGAAAGATGGTATGAGGATTTTTAGGCAACTTTTCTTTATTTTCTTGCTTTTCTTTTTCTGCTATTCTGATTTAGGTGGTTCAGAGGCATTGTGATAACTACTGCAGGTACAGCCATCGTTTGCCAACCAAAATTGTGGCACAATGGGTTTCCCTGTGCTAGTGCTTTTTGGAGGAAGGAAACGAGGACCAGTGGAGGGTTACCAGGAAGCATATGCTGCTCCAGAGACTTTCTGCTATTAACCACTGATAGTGTCACAACCACATCTACAGAAAGAGATGCAAACAACTCACTGTCAAAGGATTCATGCATAAGGAAGTTCCAATTCCCAAAGGAGGCCATGACAGCAAACCTGATGGAACAATAGACAAATGTGAAGGCCTGCCGAACCTTAATACTGGATGGTTGTTCCAAAACACCCAATCACTATTTTATACTTTTAGTGGTACTGACTGAAACAAGGCATGATGGGGCAGACAGTTGGGCCATTTGTTGCAAAGACAACTGTACAACAGGGCTGGCACAGCCCTCGACAGTACTGGATAGCCTCAGCCTCAAATCTTCTCCCACCTCCTCCCAAGCATGCTGCAATGCTGATACATGATAATGGTGCTCTGTACCTCACAACTACCACCTCCAACTCACCAGTCACCAAATACAGGGTCGGGTGCTGGGCCACTCTATCACTCCATTGCATGCCCCTTTGGTTTCCTTTGTACTTCATTTTTGCCTATCTCCCTTCAGCTTTGCTAACAGATTTAATGCCTTTTGTGGCTTTCTAAAGGATTGGAGAATCTTTGCTTCCCATCTAACTTTAAGTGTCTTTAAATTTCATTTTGAAGTGAAATTTTCGAGTCTGTCCATTCGGCTATCCAGCTGCACATGGAGTTATGAATACGTATGCTAACGAGTTGACCACAAAAAACTGTTTTCAATCATCAAACAACAATTCTGGCCAGCTTTTCACTCATTTCTGGCCATTCTGGTCTGACTTCACCAGAACAGGAACATTTAGGCTCATGACTCCATCTCTGTTATGTTCCCTCTCCCATCCTCAACACTGTAGCCACAGTCACCGTTACAAAATTACCAAAATCATTGGTTTATGATTGAGATTGAACTGGAAAAATGACTCCTGCTTTACCGAAAGCCCTCTATTAAGACCTTTAAACTGGGTTTTCCACTTGTCAGGCAATCTTGAGAAAGGGAGTGCGTGGGACAAATCTGGTACAGCATAATTTAAAAAGACAAAGACACCCAGTGTGCTGAATCAAATGGGTTTAGTGTTGACATTGTAGAGATCACAATCTTTTAGAAAGTTTTACAAAAGCTATATTGGCCCGGAGTTTGCATTCAATGGTGAAGGACCGGCGTTAACCATTCATTACACTTACACTTGCCCGCAGACTTTTCATGGGCTTTTGCACCGCAGCTTACGGTAATTAGAGATCCATTTAAGCGAGCGTCCTCTACAGGGGATATGGAACCTGTGTGAGCAGGGAAAGCAACAGCGTGTCGCTTCAACCAATCAGATTGAAGAATCCTTACTGAGACATGCAGAGTCAAAAGCAGGAAGTGTAAGTTAGAATATTTAATTCAATGCAAAATCATGTACAGAAAGTGAAATAGAGGGAAAGAAAGATGGGATTAAGAGAAAGACAGAAAGGAAAAGTTTAAAAAAAATTTAAATCTCCAACAATAATTAAAATCTGAAGGAATGAGACTCCACACTTGCAAACGTAAATATTCAGTGCCAGAGGTGTTGTTTGGCAGTAATTAAGACTTAACACGCCATTAAAAACTCACTTACACTTGAATAGACAAGCCCCAAGTTTTTCTGGCGTGTTTAGTGGGTAACTAGTGGGTAAGTACCACAACTTCACATCCTTCATGTGTTTGAATGCCGAATCTCTCGGTGAAGCAAAGCTTCTGGAGGAGCAGGGCAACTTGGAAACCAACTTCCTGATTTCCATGTTTAACTGCGCATGTGCGGACGCCGGAAGTTGCTGTCCTCACTGTAGTGTATGTAACCAGTCCACCTTTAAGAGAACTATTTTAAGGGTTGCACTACTTTATCTTGGCTGCTGTATACTGTAATACCGGTGGTGACCACACCGGTATATAAGTGCTGTGTAATGATTTATTGGGCAGTTCCGCCCTGGCCTTCAACTAGTAAAGACCTGTTAAAGTTTACTCTTGTGGTCTGTGTAGTAATTCTCAATATAACACACAGACTTAACAGTGGCGACGAGTACGATCTTACCCTGCGGCAGAGATACATCCAAGGCAGTTTAACGGGCGTCGAGAGGAGGCATCCGCCCTCATCATTCTGCTGAGAAAAGACTCGGGTCTGCAGAGCAAAGGAAGAATTCTGACACGAAGCCTTCCATCAGCAACAGGCAGTGATCATCCCTTCTATCACGGTGGTGGGTAGGCCGATCAGCGACGAGCAGCAAGTCGGCCACGTTGACTGTGAGTAGGGGAGAAATTTTTTTAAAAAACGGAGGATATAAGGGCGGGGAACTCGACCACGGCCGGGGAAAAGAGCCGGACAGAAGTCGGGGCCAGAGGCGCTGAGACTGGGGCAGCGTAAGGCACGGAAGCCGCGGTGAATGCAAACGCAGCCGGTGTGAAAGACCGGGCTGCAAGCGGGCTGGGAGACGCAACAGCGTCGAGAGAGAGCTCGACCGCGACCGGTGAAAAAGGCCGGGCAGCTACCGAGGCCGCGAGGCGCAGCGACCGGGTCAGCGTAAGGCGCGGGAGAAAATAAAAAAAAACGCGGAGAACTCAGCCGCAGCCGGGGGGGGGGGGGGGGAAAGGACCGGACTGCAAGAGGGGCTGGGAGGCACGATTTGAAAACCGCTGGGGGAGGGCGAACGCAGCAATACGGCAATCGCCATTACAGCCAGCGGGGAAGAAAGACAAACGTGGGAAGCCGCCATTTTCGGAGGCGGGGGAAGAAGACAAGCGCGGGAAACCACCATTTTGTAAAAGAAAAAAAAATAATAATTCTTTTCTTTCTCAAGAAGATCGCGAGGATGCCTAAGCGTGGTAACATCAACGATTTCGATCCCGATGTTGAAGATTGGGCCACGTATGTAGAACGCATAGAGATATATTGTAAGGCAAATAAAATATCAGATGAAGATAAAGCACTAACCTTACTAAACTCAATGGGTGCAAAGACATACGGGCTATTGAAGCATCTTCTATCACCAGCTAAACCAGCGGATCAGACGTTCGCTAATATTGTTGCTGTCCTGAAGAATCATTTGAACCCCACACCGCTGATGTTAGCGGAATGTTTTAAATTTTATGCGAGAACGCAACTGAAAGAGGAAAGCAACGCGGAGTATTTAATTGAACTGCGTAAGCTAGCGAAATACTGTCAGTTTGGGGAAAGCCTGACAGAGGCACTGAGAGACAAATTCGTGTGTGGGTTGTCGAAAGAAGGAACACAAAAGCGGCTACTTGAAGAGAATGATCTTACACTTGATAAGGCTGTCACTATTGCAGCATCGCACGAAGCCGCAGCGAGAGGCACTGCGGAAATGCAGCTGAAGGCAGCGGTACTCAGCGTAGATCAAATGGCTTTGGGTACAACGAAATGTTATCGTTGTGGAAAGACAACACACGATCAGAACCAATGCTGGTTTAAAAACCAGGAATGTAGAAAATGTGGCAAGCTTGGTCACATAGCTAAAGTATGCCGGTCAGGAAAGAAGACCAGCAACAAAAAGTCACCGCAGGAAAAGTGCAGAAAGGTACATAAGGTGGCTGAGAAGAGTTCGGATGAACAGAATTCGGATTCAGACTCCAACAGCAAGGAACTGGGTAGTCTGAGAATTCACAACGTGAGTAAGGAAGCTGACCGACAAACTATCTGGGTCACACTGCAGATAGCAGGAGTCCAAGTGAAGATGGAATTGGACACCGGATCGGCGTTGACGGTCATGAATAAGCAAGATTACAAAAAGTTATTCAAACATATTCCCCTACGGGATACGGAGATAGTATTGCAGACATACACGGGGCAAAAAGTATACCCCATCGGAAAGATAAAAGTCAAGGTGATACACAAGGGCAAAGAACACCAAGGAATGGACTTATATGTACTACCTGAGGGAGGTCCACCACTTCTGGGACGGGAGTGGATCAGGAAAATAAATATGGACTGGCACTCCCTAAACGCAATAACGGTAGATTCCGGAAAAAAAGATGTCAAACCTGAACGACTGTCCAGAATATTGGATGAGGCTAAAGAGGTGTTCCAACAGGGACTGGGAACACTGAGAGGAATTAAGGCAAAAATCAAGATTGCGGAACATGCAAACCCAAAATTTTTCAAAGCCAGACCGGTACCGTATGCGATACGACCTGCTGTGGAAGCTGAGCTGGAAGGGCTGGAACGTTCAGGAGTACTGTCTAAGGTGGACTGGAGTGAGTGGGCCACGCCCATTGTTCCCGTCATGAAGCGTTCATCGAGTAACAAGCCAGGGGAACCGGGGAAGGTCCGCATCTGTGGAGACTTCAAGATCACAGTTAATCCGGTGCTTCACACGGTGCAATATCCGCTTCCGCGGATTGAGGATATCTTTGCTTCATTGTCTGGCGGGAAACGCTTCACCAAGATAGACCTGGCGCAAGCGTACTTACAGATGGAAGTTGAGGAAGAGTCGCGCCAGTATCTCACAATCAGCACGCACAGAGGCTTGTATCGATATAATAGACTGGTTTTTGGAGTGGCTTCGGCTCCGGCAATTTGGCAGAGGGCCATGGAGCAGGTATTACAGGGAATTCCAAGCACTCAATGTTACTTGGACGATATCCTGATTACAGGAGATGACGATGAGGAACACCTTGCAAATTTGAAACTGGTGCTCACCAGGTTGAAGGAATATGGCCTTCGAGTTAATCGCCAGAAATGTGAGTTCTTTCAGAAACGGATCTCGTACTGTGGTCATGTCATTGACCAGGAGGGGCTGCACAAGTCACCTGACAAGATCGAAGCTGTTGTGAAGGCTCCCGCTCCGGAAAATGTATCCCAGTTGAGATCGTTCCTAGGGTTGATTAACTATTACCATAAGTTTCTGCCAAATCTATCCACGGTGCTGCACCCGCTGAATGCTCTTTTGCAGAAAGAAGTACCATGGAAGTGGAGCGAGGACTGTAAGAAGGCCTTTCGCAAAAGCAAGACATTGATCACCTCAGAGGAAGTGTTGGCTCACTTCAACCCAACGCTACCTATTCGTTTAGCTTGTGATGCTTCTCCTTATGGTATTGGAGCAGTACTCTCCCACAAGTTGCCAAATGGCTCGGAAAGGCCAGTCGCATTTGCATCCAGATCATTGACCTCCGCTGAGCGCAACTATGCTCAGATAGATAGGGAGGCTCTCAGCCTGGTGTGGGGAGTAAAGAAGTTTAATCATTACCTGCAGGGCCAGAAGTTTACACTGCTGACAGACCACCAGCCATTGGTATCCATATTCAACCCTAAAAAGGGCGTTTCCATTATGACAGCGCAAAGGCTACAGAGGTGGTCCCTTTTCCTAGGGGCACACCAATATGACATAGAATACAAAGGATCAAAACAGCATGGGAATGCTGACGGTTTATCACGCCTACCGTTGCCAACGGTAGAAGAGGCGCCTGCAGTGGACCCAGTGGAGATGTTCCACTCAACCATAGTGGAATGTCTACCAGTAACAAATTCTACGACCGAAAAGGAAACAAGAAATGACCCGACTCTCTCACGAGTCTACGATTTAACGGTGAAGGGATGGCCAGCACATGGCGAACCACTGTTGCCAGCATTTTCGCAAAGAAGAGAACAGCTGTCAGTGTGCTGAGGAACTTTGATGTGTGGATCCAGAGTGGTGATTCCACCCAAACTCCAGCATAAAGTGCTAAAGGAGCTTCACGAGGGGCATCTGGGTGGAGTGAAAATGAAGAATCTAGCCAGAGCGTTCGTGTGGTGGCCAGGTATCGATGGAGACATCGAAGAAATGACCAAGAGCTGTCTAGGATGCCAGAAGGTCCAAAACGCCCCACCACAAGCTCCTCTGCATCCATGGGAGTGGCCCTCATCTCCATGGCAAAGGGTACATATCGACTTTGCTGGTCCATTTATGGACTCAATGTTCTTAATCGCGGTGGATGCACACTCCAAGTGGCCGGAGGTAATAAAGATGTCCTCCACCACCACGGAAAAAACCATCACAGTATTAAGGACCATATTTGCCAGGAATGGGCTGCCGGAACAGATCTGTTCTGATAATGGACCGCAATTTGTGTCCGAAGAATTCAGGAAGTTCTTAAAAAACAATGGGGTTAAGCACTACACGTCCGCCCCATACCATCCCGCCACCAATGGATTAGCTGAAAGGTTTGTCCAGACCTTCAAGAAGGCCATAAAGGCCATGGGTAATGAAGACATAAATCTACAACATAAGGTAGATAACTTCTTGTTGGCGTACAGGAATGCAACACATGCGGTCACAAACCAAACTCCCGCCATGATGTTTTTCAATAGAAGACTAAGATGCCGGCTGGATTTGATCAAGCCAAACATCAGAAGGGACGTAGAGAACCGGCAATTTCAAGGCATGAATGAAAGGCCAACTAGAACCTTCCAGATAGGTCAACAAGTTTTGGCCCGGGACTACCGTACCGAGAAATGGCAGCCTGGAACTATTTGCACACGACTAGGACCGCTGATGTATACCGTGGACATTGGTGAAAGCATAATAAGGCGCCATGCTGACCAGATCATAGCGTCATCCGAAAAGGGACAACCTACACCACAACTCTATACGCCTAATGATGAAGCAGAGACACCCATAGTATCTACCTCCGATCCAGTGATACTGGAACCAGATGAACCCGACACTGACATTCAAGCCGAATCGACCTTGCCAAAAGAACCTACGACACCACCAAAAACTACTACACCACCGAGGCGTTATCCGGACCGAGTCAGGAAGCCTCCAGAGAGACTGAATCTGTGAACTGTTTTTACATGAAGTTGTGTATGTATGTTATGATGTTATGTTTAATGGGAATATATACTGTTAACCTAAAAAGGGAGGATTGTAGTGTATGTAACCGTTGCACCTTTAAGAGAACTATTTTAAGGGTTGCACTACTTTATCTTGGCTGCTGTATACTGTAATACCGGTGGTGACCACACCGGTATATAAGTGCTGTGTAATGATTTATTGGGCAGTTCCGCCCTGACCTTCAACCAGTAAAGACCTGTTAAAGTTTACTCTTGTGGTCTGTGTAGTAATTCTCAATATAACACACAGACTTAACACTCACCGTTAATCCTACCACAAATTCCGGGCCAATATTATTTTCTCATGTAGCTATATGAGTTGCGATTTTAAAACTCAATGCAATAAGGTATGCAGTGCATTAAAATTCTTAGCGGGACAAAACTCCAAACTGCAAGACAACCAAAACATAATTAAAAACAGTCACCATTAATATGAAGTAAACTTTCAAAAACACTATTGAACAAGTTGCTATGTGATTTTTTGGGGGGACATTTTTAGCATTGCACAAGGGACCATCCTGGCCTCAAGACATTCTAGCTGTAATTCTAGACAGCTTTCATCAGCACTTGAATAATAATTAATATTTACCAAGAGTGCCCATATCATTATTAGACAAAATGGCAATGTGACAACACCTTCACGGCCTAAACAAGCTATTAATGAGAGGCTACTCTGTTGCATTTCAAGTGGTTAGTTGTTTGGTCTGACCACACGGACAATGAAATCACACTTTTGAACATCAACAGTAAGCTAAATTCACAATGACAGAAACATTGCTGGGTATAAAAGGGATACAGATAGGTTAAGTGAGTGGGCAACAATTTGGCAGATGGAGCATAATGTGGGAAAACGTGAGGTTATCTACTTTGGTAGGAAGAATAGAAAAGCAAATTATTATTTAAATGGAGAGAGACTGCAGAATGCTGCGGTACAGAAGGCTCTGGGTATCCTCGTACATGAAACACAAAAAGTTAGCATGCAGATACAGCAAGTAATTCGGAAGGCAGATGGAGTGTTGGCCTTTACTGCAAGGGGATAGAGTATAAAAGTAGGGAAGTCTTGCTACAACTGTACAGTGCGTTGGCAAGACCATGCCTAGAGTACTGCGTACAATTTTGGTCTCCTTATTTAAGGAGATATACTTGCATTGGAGGCAGTTCAGAGACGGTTCACGAGGTTGATTCCTGGGATGAAGAGGTTATCTTATGAGGAAAGGTTGAGCAGGTTGGGCCGAAACTCATTGGAGTTTAGAAGAATGAGAGGTGATATTATTGAAATATAAGATTCTGAGGGGGCTCGACAGGGTAGATGCTGAGAGGATGTTTCCCCTCGTGGGGGAATCTAAAACTAGGTCATAGTTTCACAATAAGGGGTCACCTATTTAAGACGGAGATAAGGAGGAATTTCTTCTCTCTGAGGGTCGTGAATCTTTGGAATTCTCTACCCCAGAGAGCTGTGGAGGCTGAGTCATTGAATATATTCAAGGCTGAGATAGACAGATTTTTGAACTACAGGGGAGTCAAGGGTTATGGGGAACAGGCAGAAAAGTGGAATTGAGGCCAAGATCAGATCAGCCCTGATCTTATTGAATGGCGGAGCAGGCTCGAGGGGCCGAATGGCCTACTCCTGCTCCTATTTCTTATGTTATGTATAATGTTCACAAAGAGCACTATTACTGCAATGCAAATCATTTCAACTAAGTCCAGACTGACATAATCATAACCCTTAATTTTAAGAATTCTTGTACAGTAATACCGTTCTAAGGATATACTGGCCCAGAATTTGCGGCTGTAATGACTGCGAAACTATCACCGTTCGCTGCCATTACTTTGTGAAACTGACGCCAACTTCTGGCGTCCACACATGCAGTTAAATGTGGAAATCCAGAAGTTGCTATCAGTGATTCCGGATCCTCCACGGTGCGCTGTTGAAGTCCTAGCTTTTGGATATGTTACACATCACTTGAATTGAAGAGAACTACCACTTTTTGCGCTCTAATTGCGCTGTAAAAATAAAACCAAAAAGTTAAGCCTTGTTAAATGAGGTGTAACTGGATTTTTAATGGTGTGCTAAGCCATAATTACTGCTGAACAACCTCTCTGACGCTGAAAAACTAATTTTATATTTGTGGAATGTCAAATTTCTCAATTTTCATTAAAAATGCCATAGATTTTTTAAATGATAATAAAAACATTTCAAGTTTGTTTATGATATTTCAGCTACTACCTTCAATCACGTGTATGTCCGAATCTTTATTTTGCTCTCTGTAAAATGATTATGAAGTGTAGGATAATCAGTGCTTTTTACTTCCTGCTTTGCTACCTGTGAGAATTCTTCAATGTGATTGGCTGTTTGCCTGCTTGATGACATCACTGTTCCTGGATGCCGGAGATCCCCTATACATGGCGCCAGAATGAAATTAACGTAGGGAAAGGTAGAATCCACATCGGAGATCGCTAGATCTTTGTGGCCAGCTTTCTTCGAGGTTAGTGACGAGCGCAGTCACTTAGCCGCTGGCAGCAAAATCTGGGACAAAGACTTTACTATCATATAGGTGTATTGTAAAATTGATTCTTTGTTGTGCCTCAAGGGGTTTTATACCCTTACCTATATAACAATTAAGAAGGACTCCGGGGTGGAGAGTTTAGTTAACGGCCATTTTATTTACAATGTGCTTCTTCACTCAATGCACTACATTTCCCATAGTGCATTGCAAATCACCACTACGGTATCCCATGTGGGACAATTCTAATACACATTCAAAATACACAACATATTTCCTCCCCCTTAAAATAGAATGTCCACAAAACAGAATAACTGAAAATGACTATAACTTTGGAAGAGAGGGTAGACTGCCTCTACACTCCACTAACCCTGGGGATTATTCTGCCCCATGCACACCGGTTAGCACTAACTGTAACTAAGGCGCTCTGGAGGCTGCCTTTCTCTTTGGGGGTAACGCCTAGTCTCAGGAGCAGGCTCTGGCTGGCTCTCCCGTGACCCTGCAGGCGTGGCTTCCTCCCTCGATGGCACAAGAGTGGATGGTGCCACCGTCTCCGGGTCGGACGATCAGTCCCTGCTGGAGCACCCAGCAGGTCCTTGATCCTCTGTTTCTTGGGTTACCTGTGGCGACTGTCTTGGCAGTAACTGGTCTACATGCCATCTCCATGTTCGGTCGTCTCCGGTGCGGACTCGGTATGAAACGGGGCCCGTCTTTTGAATGACCGTAGCCAGGACCCACCGCTCCGGGGTGGTGTAGTTACGTGCGAGGACTTTGCCCCCCACCACAAAGTGTCGTTCTTTGGACCTCTGAGCTCGTCTGCTGACTTGATCCTGCTGATTGGCATGCACCACTGCTTCTGTGGACGTTGGCCTCAGCAGGTCAAGGCGTGTCCGTAGCTGCCTTCCCATGAGTAGGTAAGCAGGAGATGCTCCAGTCGTAGCATGAGGCATGTTTCAGTATTTCAGCAAGAAAGCATTCAGGCGCTGCTTTAGAAGAGCATCACTTCTTGCCGCTTTCAACGCGCGTTTCAGCGTTCTGACAAATCTCTCAACCAATCCATTCGTGGATGGATGATAAGGCGCGGAGAACGTGTGCTGGATTCCATTGCTCTTGAGGAACTCCTCCATCTCCTGGGATGTGAACCGTGTTCCATTGTCAGTTACGATCTGCTCCGGCAGACCAAATCGCCCGAACATCTCTCTGAGTCTCGATGGTTTTCTCCGTAGCGGTAGTGGACATTACTGCAACCTCCGGCCATTTGGAATGGGAGTCCACTGCGACCAGGAACATCGCTCCTTCCACTGGTCCCAAGAAGTCCAGATGGATCCGTTGCCACGGTGTCGCCGGCCATTCCCATGGATGCAGTGGCGCTGCTCTTGGTGTATCCCGGGTTGTCTCGCATGATGGGCATGATTTCGCTTCAACTTCAATTTCATGATCCAGACCGGGCCACCAGAAGTAGCTTCGTGCCAGCTCCTTCATCCGGACAATACCACAATGTCCTGAGTGCAGCTCGTTGAGGACATGTTTCCTCAGCTTTGGTGGTATGATCACTCGCATGCCCCAAAGGAGGCATCCTGACGTGACAGACAACTCCTTCTCTCTTGACAGGTAAGGTAGGAGCTCAGGGGGTGCGTCTGACACCCATGATCCGTCTCCTCGCATCACCCGATCCAGCACCTTGGATAGCGTAGGGTCCACTCTGGTCTCTTTCTTGACCTGCCGGGCCGTGACATGGGCATTGCTCACCATGTCAAAGTAGAAAATCTTCTGCTCACAGCCTTCAGAGGGCACAGGCAGCGGAAGTCTCGATAATCCGTCCGCATTGCCATGTGCTGCTGACCTCCGGTATTTGATGTTGTAATTGTGAGCGCTTAACATCAGCGCCCAGCGCTGCATCCTGCACGCAGCCAGGGAGGGTATTCCTGTGTGTGGACCAAAGATCGATGTCAGAGGACGATGATCCGTCAGCAAGGTGAATTTCCTTCCGAACAAGTAGTGATGGAGCTTTTTGATTCCAAAGATGATGCCCAAAGCCTCTTTTTCGATCTGCGGGTATTTCACCTCCGCCTTGCTCAGGGACCTTGACGCGAATGCAATCGGCTTCTCTTCGCCTGAGGGAAAGATGTGGGACACGACCACGCCAACGCCATAAGGCGACACGTCACAGGCCAGCTGAATCTGCAACGACGGGTCAAAGTGCGTCAACACTCTGGGGTCAGTCAAAGCTGCTTTGGCTTTCTTGAATGCAGCTTCGCACTCCTTCGTCCACACCCAGGCCTTGCCCTGACACAGCAACTCATGTAATGGCTTCAACAGTGATGCCAGCTGTGGAATAAACTTTCCGTAATAGTTCAGGAGACCTAAGAATGACCGCAGCTGGCCGACATTTGTAGGTGCAGGAGCGTCGGCAATGGCTTTCACTTTCGACGGTGCTGTGTGTAGGCCGTCCGCATTGATGACATGGCCTAGGTACTCCACTGATGGCCTGAAAAATTCGCATTTGTCCTTGCGAACGCGTAAGCCATATTCTTCAAGTCTTCCCAGTGTCTTCGTCAGGTTCTGCAGGTGCTCGTGATGGTGAGGTACTTCTGTGAGTCCTCTTCTACATGCATCTGCAAGTAGGCTTGGCATAGATCAATCTTGCTAAATTTCTGACCGCCTGCTAGACCCGCGAAAAGATCTTCAATGATGGGGAGGGGGTACTGTTCAGCTGAGAGCACAGGATTCACTGTTACTTTGAAATCTCCACATAAGCGAACCGCGCCGTCACTCTTCATCACTGGTACCACGGGCGTGGCCCACTCACTGTGCAAAACCGGCACCAGGACCCCTATCTTGACCAGACGCTCCAGGTCAACCTCCACCTTTGGTCTGAGGGCGTAGGGAACGTTCCTGGCCTTCAGGAATCGTGGCTGGCCGTCAGGCTTCACCTTGAGTTTGACCGTAATCCCCTTCATACTCCCCAATTCTCCGTCAAAGACAGCCGCATGCTTTGTCAACACTGCCGCTAGCTCCGCCTCTTTGACTGAC
Source organism: Somniosus microcephalus (assembly GCF_052327205.1). NCBI lineage: Eukaryota > Metazoa > Chordata > Chondrichthyes > Squaliformes > Somniosidae > Somniosus > Somniosus microcephalus. The sequence goes on from NC_140992.1 coordinate 81,838,521, forward strand.
ACCGCATTCACTTTTTTCCAATCCAGATGAATTTTCTCCAACCATGGCCTGCCCATCAGGGATGGGTAGTCACCCTTGACCACATAAACTGGCAGCATCACGGTTTGTCCATTAAGCTCCACCTTGACCTCCGTCTTACCCAGCATTGGGACTGTTTCCCCAGTGTAGGTCTTTAAGATGAGCTTGGCCGGCATCAGTGATAAGTGGTTCAGTTTTTCTTTGGATAGCTTCTCTGAAATCAAGGAGACAGCGGCCCCCGTATCCAGCTCCATTTTGACCGGTATTCCCTCTGGTAGTGGAGTGACTCCATAGCCTGATGAGCCTCCATTCACCGTTAACACATTGAGATTCAGCTCCCCATCAGAGTCTGTGTCACTGTCTTCCTGTTCTTGTTTCACCATGTGTAGGTTTTTCTTTTTAGAACGCCAGTTGGATGTGTTTCCTTGTTTGTTTTTGTGTCTCTCTGTGTAGGATTGTTTGCTTTGCCCTTTACACACACGTTCAATGTGTCCTTTCTTTTCACATTTCCGACAGGTCAGGTCTTTACACCAGCAGTCAGATGGCTGATGACTTGACCTTCCACATCTGTAACACTCTCTGGCGCCCCTTGCATGCTTATCCGGTGTAGCTGCTACCCTGTGCACTCTTGTTGCAGCCCCCAAAAGCTGTGCATCTTTAGCTGCTAACTCCATAGACACAGCGAGCTCCACTGCTGATTTAAGCGTCAGTTTGTCAGTCGTGAGCAAGCGCTTCGGTGTTGCTTCACATCTTAATCCACACACAAACCTATCACGGACAGTGTCATTTAGAGTTTCACCAAACTCACAATGCTCAGTTAGCTTCTTTAGCACTGCAACATATTCGGCTATGGACTCACCCTCCCCTTGGTTTTGTTTGTGAAACCTGAACCTCTCGGCAATCAGCAGCGGCTTGGGTGCGAAATGTGTTTCCAAAACTTCCACAATCTGATCATATGTCTTAGCGCCGGGCTTATCCGGGTGCATCAAACTCCGTAACAAGCCAAATGTTTTTGCTCCGATCACACTGAGGAACGTCGCCACTTTCACGTCATCTTTAATGCCATTTGCAGTCTCAAAAAATCCGAAACGCTCTGTATAAGCACTCCATTGCTCCGCCGTTTCATCAAATGGTCCAAACGCTCCGGTTAGCATAGCCATTTTGTTTTCTTTTTTTTTTCTTTACAGTCCTTTTCCTCCACTTTAAAAAAAAATTTTTACAGTCCTTTTCCTCCACTTCGTTTCACTGTATCGTTACTCTCCCCCTTCTTATTTGTGTAACATACAAACCGCCACCTTTACGAGGTGATTGCATCAGCACTAAACTGCGGGCGCGCCATTAAGGAAAGACAGGAACTTCTTACTTTAAACATCGCTGATTCCAGTGCAAAGTGATGCGCAAGTCCATCGTCCTCGTCGCCAGTTTTGTTGTGTCTCAAGGGGTTTTATACCCTTACCTAGATAACAATTAAGAAGGACTCCGGGGTGGAGAGTTTAGTTAATGGCCATTTTATTTACAATGTGCTTCTTCACTCAATGCACTACATTTCCCATAGTGCATTGCAAATCACCACAACAGTATCCCATGTGGGACAATTCTAATACACATTCAAAATACACAACATTCTTGAATATATTTGGCATTGATGTACACAACTTTTCTTAAAATGGCTGTGTGTCAGAGTATGAGGAAAAATGACTGTTCTGATTACAAACCTGAAGGAAGCAGGTTGAGGGAGAGGAGGACTCTGAATCCACCATGAAGAGTTCTTCCACTCAACAGCACAAATTCCTCAGAGTGCATTCCTAGCATGACTTATGAACTGACTTGCATTCCCACCATCATGCTGCCTTCATTTTATGCAGGTTTTCCTTAAAGAATCAGGCTTACATTAGGTTAAGGCAGGCATGACGTATGGAGAGAGATTGGGTCCATTAGGCTTATATTCGCTAGAGTTTAGAAGAATGAGAGGGGATCTCATTGAAACTTATAAAATTCTAAAAGGACTAGACAGACTAGATGCAGGAAGGCTGTTCCCGATGGCGGGGGAGTCCAGAACCAGGGGTCACAGTCTAAGGATAAGGGGTAAGCCATTTAGGACAAGATGAGGAGGAATTTCTTCACCCAGAGAGTGGTGAACCTGTGGAATTCTCTACCACAGAAGACAGTTGAGGCCAATTCATTAAATATATTCAAGAAGGAGTTAGATATATTTCTTACGGCTAAGGGGATCAAGGGATATGGGGAGAAAGCAGGGACAGGGTACTGAATTTGGATGATCAGCCATGATCGCATTGAATGGCGGAGCAGGCTCAAGGGGCCGAATGGCCTACTCCTGCTCCTAGCTTCTATGTTTCTATCAGTCTTAATTTTCTGAGCCCTAATTTTAACAATGAGTTTGTACATTTTATAGGCTGTATTTGTAAATTAACTTACATGATTTTCAATTTATTTGAAATATCATTCTGAATATGACAATTTCACAAAAGGTTGTTCACTATTTTGTATACGTTATTTTGTCTGGGTATTTTTACGTTATACATACAGGTTTAAAATAGGTATTTCATCATTATGGCTTTGTTTACATATAATATTTTGTGTACTGATATACCTATCAATTCATTCCATGAAAAGCGACGAGTTAAGATAGTAACTATAGGTTTTTATTGGCTAAATAACAGAGCCCACCCTCGTGGGTGATCGGTTCCAACAAGGAAGAATACTAGCCAAGCGGTCACCTTTATACCTGGGCAAGCAGGCGGAGCCATGGGCGGAGTCAGCTGAGGTATGCCTAGGTATAACAGCGTGCGTGGCAAGAGGTAACCTTGTGTAGTGATAACAACAGTGTAAACAGTGATAACAATAGTGAACGATAACAGTGGTTTACCACATTCACCCCTTGTTTAAAATTGAGTCCAGCGGGGTGAAGTGTACTACCAGTTCGTGTATGTCAGTCTATCAGGAGGCCTCGCAAGCCTTTCTGACCGGCGCAGCAGCGGCGGCGGTGGTGCAGTATCCGATGTTAATGCTGGTGTCTGCGTGGTCGACAAAGGCCCCTGGGGTTCCGGCATGCCGCCTACAGGAGCTGGATTTGGGGGAGTGGTGGGGGATAACGGTGGTGTCTCAGGGGTGCCCGAGGGTGCGAGGTCTCGCAAGGAGACTGTGTCCTCCCGCCCGTCTGGGTATTCCACATAGGCATACTGGGGGTTGGCGTGCAGGAGGTTCACCCTCTCGACCAGGGGGTCCGTTTTATGGGTCCTCACGTGCTTCCGCAGCAGGACGGGCCCCGGAGAAGTCAGCCATGTTGGTAGCGAGGTTCCCGTAGTCGACTTCCTGGGGAAAACGAACATTTGCTCATGAGGGGTGGCGTTAATGGCGGTACAAAGCAGTGACCGGATGGAATGGAGCGCTGCCGGGAGGACTTCCTGCCAGCGAGAGGGTGGGAGGCCCTTAGACTTTAGGGCTAAGAGGACGGCCTTCCAAACTGTCGCGTTCTCTCTTTCCACCTGGCCGTTCCCCCGGGGGTTGTAGCTGGTGGTCCTGCTCGCAGCAATACCTCTCGCGAGCAGGAACCGGCGAAGTTCCTCGCTCATGAAGGATGAGCCCCGGTCGCTATGTATATAGTTCGGGAACCCGAACAAGGCGAAGAGGTCGTTCAGGCATTTGATGACCGTGGTACTGGTCATGTCTGGGCAGGGGATGGCGAAGGGGAAAGGGAGTACTCGTCAATAATGTTGAGGAAGTACACATTACGGTCAGAGGACGGGAGGGGCCCCTTAAAATCGATGCTCAAGCGCTCGAAGGGGCGGGTGGCCTTGATCAGGCTTGCTCTGTCCGGCCTATAGAAATGCGGTTTGCATTCGGCACAGACTTGGCAGTTCCTGGTCATGGTCCTGACCTCCTCGATGGAGTAGGGCAGGTTGCGGGCCTTAATGAAGTGGTAAAGTCTAGTGACCCCGGGGTGGCAGAGGTCGTTGTGGAGGGTCCGCAGTCTATCACCTTGCGCGTTGGCGCGTGTACCTCGTGATAGAGCATCTGGGGGCTCGTTGAGTTTACCAGGCCGGTACAAGATATCGTACTTGTAGGTGGAGAGCTCAATTCTCCACCTCAAGATCTTGTCGTTCTTGATTTTGCCCCTCAGCTTGTTATTAAACATAAAAGCAACCGAACGCTGGTCGGTGAGGAGGGTAAATCGTTTGCCTGCCAGGTAATGCCTCCAGCGTCGTACCACTTCCACAATCGCCTGGGCCTCCTTCTCGACAGAAGAGTGTCGGATCTCAGGGCCCTGGAGGGTCCTTGAGAAGAAGGCCACAGGTCTCCCCGCCTGGTTAAGGGTTGCAGCTAGGGCGAAGTCGGATGCATCGCTCTCCACTTGGAAAGGGATGGACTCATCCACTGTGTGCATTGTGGCCTTCGCAATGTCTCCTTTTATGAGGGAGAAGGCTGCGCATGCTTCTGCTGTCAGGGGGAAGGAGGTGGACTTCATGAGGGGTCTGGCTTTGTCCACATAATTGGGCACCCATTGGGCATAGTAAGCGAAGAGCCCCAGGGTTCTCTTCAGTGCCTTTTGACAGTGGGGAAGGGGAAGCTCCATGAGGGGGCGCATTCTTTCGGGGTCGGGGCCGATGACTCCGTTCTCTACTACGCAGCCGAGGATGGCAAGGCGCGAGGTGTTAAACACACATTTCTCCTTATTGTAAGTGAGATTCAGCCGTTGGGCCGTACGGAGGAATTTCTCCAGATTAACATCGTGGTCCTGCTGGTCGTGGCCGCAGATGGTGACGTTATCTAGATAAGGAAACGTGGCCTGCAGCGCGTTCTGGTCAACCATCCGGTCCATCTCCCTTTGGAAGACCGAAACCCCGTTGGTGACGCCGAAGGGAACCCTAAGGAAGTGGTAGAGGCGGCCATTCGCCTCGAAGGCGGTATACTGGCGGTCCTCAGGGCGGATAGGGAGTTGGTGATAGGCCGACTTAAGGTCGATGGTGGAGAATACCCAGTACTGTGCAATCTGGTTGACCATGTCAGATATGCGGGGGAGGGGGTATGCGTCCAGCTGGGTGTACCGGTTTATGGTTTGGCTGTAGTCGATGACCAGGCGGTTTTTATTGCCGGTCTTAACGACTACGACCTGGGCACGCCAGGGGCTGGTGCTCCCCTCGATGATGCCCTCCTTCAGGAGACGCTGCACCTCAGAGCTAATAAAAGCTCTGTCCCCGGCGCTGTACCGCCTGCTCTTGCTAGCGACGGGTTTACAGTCGCGGGTGAGGTTAGCGAACAAGGAGGGGGGCGGGACTTTGAGAGTGGAGAGGCCGCAGGTGGTATGCGGCGGGCGGTTTAAAAACTGCTGGTTGTAGACTGTGAGTAGGGGGAGGGGTCCACCGTATGCCAAAGTGACACTTTGGAGGTGGCATTGGAAATCCAGCCCTAGTAGGACGGCAGCGCAGAGCTGGGGCAGGACGAGAAGTTTAAAGTTTTTATATTCCGTGTCCCTAACCGACAGGGTCACCACACAGTATCCGCTGGCGTCTGTTTAATGGGACTTCGACGCCATCGAGATCCGATGGCGCGTTGGCCGGACAGTGAGGGAGTAGCAGCGCACCGTTTCTGGGTGAATAAAACTCTCCGTGCTCCCGCTGTCGAACAGGCAGGTCGTGGCGTGGCCGTTTACCTCGATGTCCATCATGGACCTGGACAGATGATGCGGGAGAGCTTGGTCAAGCGTGACGGAGGCCAGTGTATGGCTGAGTGAGCTGCTGTCATCGGCAGGTGAGGCGGTGGTCGGGTCTGGAGACAACATGGCGGCCGAGTGCAGCGAACAAAATGGCGGAGAAGATGGCCGCCCCCACGACTCACATGAGGCACTGCTGGCGTCTGTGGCCTTGATCAAAGATGGCCGCACCCACGACTCACGAGGCACTGCTGGCGTCTGTGGCCTTGATCAAAGATGGCCGCCCCCACAACTCACATGAGGCACTGCTGGCGTCTGTGGCTTTCCCTCTGCAGGCGTTCGCGAAGTGGCCTTTTTTTTCTGCAGCCGGAGCAGGTCGCGTTTCTTGCAGGGCAGCGCGCCCTTTGATGTCTCGCCTGGCCACAGAAATAGCAGCTGTCGGCCCGATCGCGGGGCTCCGCTGCCACAGCAGGTCCCGGGGGTGGCGGTCCCGATCGATTCCGGGACACCGACGCCGTAGTAGGTCCCAGGGGCGGCGGTGCGAGGGGTATTGCGGCCGGAGTCGGGCCCGATTCCCACGGTCGCGCAGCACTGTACCCGGAGTACGCCTCGAGGTCCCGATGGGCCACTTCCAGGGAGCGAGCGAGGGCTGTAGCTGCTTTCAAGTCGAGGTCCTTTGATTCAAGCAGTCTTTGCCGTGAGTAGTCGGACCGAAGGCCTTTCACGAAGGCATCACGGATATTTCCTTCAGCATGTTGTGCAGCCGATACAGCTTTAAAGTCACAGTCCCTGCCGAGTGTTTGTAGCGCCCGTAAAAATTCATCTACAGACTCTCCTGGCTGTTGCGAGCGGGATCTTAGGAGATGTCTGGCATACATTGAATTTACTGGGCTCCGGTACTGCTCTTTTAGCAGGTCGAGGGCCTCCTCGTATGTAGCAAGGTCCCGGATGAGTGCAAATACTTTAGGGCTCACCTGGGCAGTCAGAACTCTTAGTTTGTCGGCTTCCGATGGCACGCCGGAGGCTACCAGGTAGGATTCAAAGCAGCTCAGCCAGTGATCGAAGTCGAGGGCTGAATTCGCTGCCTGTGGGTTTAGATCCAGGTACGGCGGTCGGAGGGCTCGCAGCCAAGTCGGCTGCTGGGGCTGGTCAGTCATTTCAAAATTTAGCCAATAAAATTGATATATCTATCAATTCATTCCATGAAAAGCGACGAGTTAAGATAGTAACTATAGGTTTTTATTGGCTAAATAACAGAGCCCACCCTCATGGGTGATCGGTTCCAACAAGGAAGAATACTAGCCAAGCGGTCACCTTTATACCTGGGCAAGCAGGCGGAGCCATGGGCGGAGTCAGCTGAGGTATGCCTAGGTATAACAGCGTGCGTGGCAAGAGGTAACCTTGTGTAGTGATAACAACAGTGTAAACAGTGATAACAACAGTGTAACAATAGTGAACGGTTGTGAACGATAACAGTGGTTTACCACATGTACCAACATCATACCAATACTCATCATAGCACGGGACTCAGGTACCAAATTGTCTGTATACTTATATTTAAGATCATTCAGGCCCTGACATATGCTGAGAATTGAGATGGCATTATTGCTCTGGAATATAACCTAAAATGTATCATTTGTATTGTAATATGGCACTTTCTTATCCGTTGTTATGTTCAGTCTATGACTTTGATTTTTTTTCTCTGGTGGACAACAATAGATGGGTTGACTCCAGGTTGTATAGCACATGATGCGGCCAGAGCCAATGGATTGATACTGGAAAATACCAATGCTGCTATATAACTATCGATGTTGTTATTACGAGTTCAGTATAATTTAATAGTAGGTGTATAAAATTTTTGTTTTGTGTACAGCTGAACAATGAAAAATAACCAGTAGTGCATACATTTTGTCCCATTCAAACTTAGGTTATGACACAGAAAGTATTTTCAGCTACATAGCACTTGGGTGAAGACCTGGTCATTCCATGTCCATCAATGGCGGTAGTAAGAAGAATTTGAAGTGATGAATTAAAAGTATCATACAAGTATGTTATCACAGTCTTAAAATGTATTGAGCCAAGTGCAATCTTCCTTACAGCAATACACAAAATAAGCCTTGTGACAACACTGTTTGTAATAAGACATGGACCAGGTATTTCTGTACTCCCAGTGAGAAGCTGTGCTCGTATGAAATACAGATCAGATTATCAGGGCTACAATGTTGTAACCCTAGCTCCGACCCACACTCCCCTTGAATGCGGATTTGCTTCTATAAGTACAGAATTAACCCTTATAATTACAACTGAGAGCATTGTAACAAATGTGGGCATACTTAAAACTTTAATGGTCCATAATAGTGCTGACAATGAAAATTCATCAAAACAAATTATTTCCAGAAATGTGTAAAATAACCATTTTAAAGCACAATCTTTCAGATGGATGATTGTGTTTAAAAATAAAATTGTGGTTGCATACATTTCTGCAAGTAATAGCTAATTTAACTGATGCAAAAAATATATATATTTTAAAAAGGGCCTCATGTCGGGTTGGTGTCGTACACCATGCGTAAAAAGGCACAGCTTTACATCTTTAATGATACTTCTTTGAAGTTGATGGGAGGAAAAAGCTCTTCCTGAATTGTAGCCCTGCCATATGTTCAACCAAGTTCAAACACTAATATTGGGTGAATGTGTGTGGTTGTTCCATGTGGCAACTCTGTACATCTTAAAAAGGTGAAACAATATTTTTGAAATTGCTCTTGCTGAATTGCCTTTTAATTCAGCATTTTCCTCTCGCCCTGTTAGTTGACAGTAATGAAGAATGTACAATACCAACCACCAAAATATTCTCTGCCTGAACCACAGAGGTTTTCAGCACAGGAGGAGGCAGATCGGCCCATCCAATTTGTTAAATCAAGCCAAAACTATTCACATTGCCCTGCTCTCTTCCCAGAGATCTATTTCCTCTGCTTTGAATGTTTATCTTGCTGATAGAACTGAACAATTGAAAGTAAAATATATTTTGAGAACAATAGATCAAAATGATGAAAGTAGCATAAAGCATGAATTTTTTAATTCTTTTGTAGTCACTTTGGAAACAAAATGCATCTACTGGAAGTTTTTATTTATACAGTTTTTTATGAAAATAAAAATAGCGAGGGAGGGACTGGAAAGATAAACAGATGCATAGAGAGTGGAATATTTAAAACCACTGAAGTTTATGGCACTTAAGAAGGCTACTTTTTTTTTTTAATGTATTCATTTTTATGGGATCTGAGTGAATGTTTAAGGTGGTGGATGGGGTGCCAATCAAGCGGGCTGCTTTGTCCTGGGTGGTGTCGAGTGTTGTTGGAGCTGCACTCATCCAGGCAAGTGGAGAGTATTCCATCACACTCCTTACTTGTACCTTGTGGAAAGGCTTTGGGGAGTCAGGTGATGAGACACTCACTGCAGAATACCTAGCCTCTGACCTGCTCTTGTTGCCACAGTATTTATGTGGCTGATTCAGTTAAGTTTCTGGTCAATGGTGACCCCCAGGATGTTGATGGTGGGGGATTTGGCGATGCCATTGAATGTCATGGGGAGGTGGTTAGATTCTCGCTTGTTGGAGATAGTCATTGCCTGGTACTTCTGCGGCGCGAATGTTACCTGCCATTTATCAGCCCAAGCCTGAACGTTGTCCAATTCTTGTTGCACGCGGGCATGGACTGCTTCATTATCTGAGGAGTTGTGAATGGCACTGAACACTGTGCAGTCATCAGCGAACATCCCCATTTCTGACCTTATGTTGGAGGGAAGGGAAGCAGCTGAAGATGGTTGGGCCTAGGACACTGCCCTGAGGAACTCCTGCAGCGATGTCCTGGGGCTGTGATGATTGACCTTCAACCACCACAACTATCTTCCTTTGTGCTAGGTATGACTCCAGCCAGTGGAGAGTTTCCTCCCCGATTCCTATTGACTTCAGTTTTGCTAGGGCTCCTTGATGCCAGACTCGGTCAAATGCTACCTTGATGTCAAGGGCAGTCACTCTCACCTCACCTCTGGAATTCGGCCGATGGTGACTGTACCAGCTCTTTGCTAAAGCAATCCAAAACTTATCCCACTGTCCTGCTCTCCCCATAGCCCTCCATCTTCCTTTGCTTCAAATATTTATCCAATTTTCCCTGAAAAGATGCAATGGTCTCGGCTTTAACCACTTCCAGTGGGGGCAACATTCTAGGCTTCAACAACCCTCTCCTAACCTCTCTCCTCACTCAGTGACAATTTTAAATTAAGGACCTCTTATCACTGATTCCCCAACCATGGAATAAAGTCTTTCCCAATTTACTTAAGCCTTTCATAAATTTGAAAACCACTATTAAATCTCTTTTTAGCCTTCTCTTCCCAAGTGGAAATATTCCCATTATCTCAGGCCTCTTCTTCATAAACTATAGTTTCCCAAACCTGCTTTCATCATGATGTTCGATTGCTGGTTTATCTGAAAATTATGGTCTCCAAAGCCAACACAAATCTGTAAAAATTATGGTCCAAAGGAGCCAGTGGAAAAAGAGGGAAGAAAAGCCTAAATTTAAGATCCAGTGGTTTACTGTCTCAACTTCACATTGTTTTCCGTGCCATACCCATCTACTTTGGAATAGTCTGCTCTGTAAAGACTTACAATCCCTTAGTGGAAGGCATTACTCATGGGGCTACATAGTAGGCTGCGTGTATTCGCGTACACAGTATGCCTGTTGGAGTGATTTGTTACTGTATTGCCACCATCCTGGTTGGGATTGAGCAATATGGGATATTATCACTTATCCTATCTCCTATGTAAGAGCTCAAATGCATCCCTGCAGTAGACAAAAGACCATGTTCTTCCTGGTTTTACAAATGTCATCACGTGATGTTTATAATCCATTAAAAAAATGATTGCCCATGTATTTGAGTGGAAGTGGACATTATGGAGAACAACTTACACTGACTGCTTTCTATACTGTTGTGCTTTTGGGATGACAAAATACCCAGAGTACACCTTCCTTTTAGATTTGACTTATGGTTAAACAAAAACACAACTACAGTAAATGTCAAAGAAAGTGGTACTTGCAGCAGTTACACACCTGGTCCCAGGGTTTCACATCAAGAGGCATTTACAGCTGTAATATCCATCAGAACTCAGATAAAGGAAAATGCTTGCATCAGAAACACTTTTACGGCATTCAGTTATTCGACTGAGTATTAATTAATTCAAACATTATTCACTGATGTACATACAAACGTGCATTTACATGGGCGAGCACAAGTGAATATTATGCATAAATTGACAGCATGGGATCATTTAAAATTTTAATACTGTCTTGCAGCAGAATTAAAAATTCAGGCTATAAAGGTTAATTCTGCACCTTTATGTGTTTTTTTTGCAGTCATGTTGCTCTTTCTGAAATAAGACGGTTGCATTGGTTTACTGCATTGCAGACCATAAACAGCAGTGCCTATGTAAGTAGTATCTCCCTGGTTTTCCCCAACTGTCAACAACCAAAAAGAAAAAATATTCAGATATATTTTTTTTTAAATTGGATGTTCAACACACATGGAACATTCACCTCAGCACTGTAGGTGACTATCTATTCTACCAGTCTGGCATACTGCAGCAGTGATACTGCTTACCACTTGGAATATAGTCAACTGTTTCAAGATGCAAAGAAACATACCTTGCTCTGGAATCCATCAATTTTTAAAAACAATACCCTAGGAAGACACACTGGCACAATGCAATGATGCACTACCGTGTTGTTCCATGGTGGAATTTGGATACAAGTTCACATCCCCGATTCTCCACACAGCGAACTCCTAATCTCAATTAGGTTTTCAAGAGAGCTGGAGACCGAAGATAAGCCACTTGCATGCAAAGAAAAGAGGGAAAATCAGAGATAAGTTGACCAGAACTAGAGCACCGCACTACAGTCAAGCCTGCTTATATGAATTAAAAACATAGCAACATAGAAGATAGAAGCAGGAGTAGGCCATTTGGCCCCTCGAGCCTGCTCCGCCATTCAATGAGATCATGGCTGATCATCCAAATTCAGTACCCCGTTCCTGCCTTCTCCCCATATCCCTTGATCCCTTTAGCCTTAAGAAATATATCCAACTCCTTCTTGAATATATTTACTGAATTGGCCTCCACTGCCTTCTGTGGTAGAGAATTCCACAGGTTCGCCACTCTCTGGGTGAAGAAATTCCTCCTCATCTCAGTCCTAAATGGCTTACCCCTTATCCTTAGACTATGACCCCTAGTTCTGGACTCCCCGGCCATCGAGAACATCCTTCCTGCATCTAGTCTGTCCAGGCCTGACAGAATTTTATAGCTTTTGATGAGATCCCCTCTCAATCTTCTAAACTCCAGTGAGTACAAGCCCAATCGACACAATCTCTCATCGTACGTCATTCCTGCCATCCCAGGTATTAGCCTGGTGAATCTTTGCTGCACGCCTTCCATGGCAAGAACGTCCTTCCTCAGATAAGGCAACCAAAACTGCACACAATACTCAAGGTGCGGTCTCACCAAGGCCCTGTACAACTGCAGCAAGACATCCTTGTTCCTGTACTCGAACCCTCTTGCTACGAAGGCCAACATACCATTTGCCTTCTTAACCGCCTGCTGCACCTGCATGCTTACCTTCAGCGACTGGTGCACAAGAACACCCAGGTCTCTGCACTTCCCCTTCTCCCAATCTATTGCCATTCAAATAATAATCTGCCTTCCTGTTTTTGCCACCAAAGTGGATAACCTCACATTTATCCACATTATAGTGCATTTGCCATGTTTCTGCCCAATCACCCAACCTGTCCAAATCGTACTGGAGTTTCACGACATCCTCCTCACAGCATACCCTCCCACCCAGCTTTGTGTTGTCTGCAAATTTGGAGATACTACATCCAATTCCCTCGTCCAGATCATTAATATATATTGTGAACAGCTGGAGTCCTAGGACCGATCCTTGCGGTACCCCACTAGTCACTGCCTGTCACTCAGAAAACAGAAAATGCTGGAGAAACTCAGCAGGTCAGGCAGTATCTGGGGGGAGGGGATGAAAGAACAAAAGGGAAGGTCTGTGAAAGGATGGAAGGCGGGAAAGATTAAGAGGTATTCAAGGCAAAAGGAGATGGTAATGGAACAGGTTAAGAAACAAAGGATGGCTCTAGATGAAGTGTAAATTGTGCTGGCAGAATGAAAGACAGCTGCCATGTGGGGAGAAGAAAAAAAGACACAGACAAAAAGTGTGGATAAAATAAATAAATATATATATATATATATAAAAAAAATAGGGGCCGAGGTTATGATCTGAAATTGTTGAACTCTATGTGGAGTCCGGAAGGCTGTAAAGTGCCTAATCGAAAGATGATGTGCTGTTCCTCAAGCTTATGCTAAGCTTCCGTAGAACGATGCAAGAGGCCGAGGACAGTGAGGCCCGAGTGGGACTGGAGTGGTGAATTAAAGTGACAGGCGACCAGAAGCTCGGGGTCCCCCTTACGGACTGAACGGAGGGCTTCCGCAAAGCGGTCACCCAATCTGCGTTCCGTCTCCCCAATGTAGAGGAGACCACATCGTGAGCAGCGAATACAGTATACTAAATTGCAAGATGTACAAGTAAATCACTGTTTCACCTGGAAGGGGTGTTTGGGGCCCTGGACAGTGGGAAGGGGGGGGTATAAGGCCATGTGTTGCATCTCCTGCGCTTGCACGGGAAGGTGCCGGGCGAAGGGGAAGGAGGGTTGGGGGTGATAGTTGGGGGTGATAGATTATTGACAAACATTCACTACAAGCCCACTGACTCCCACAGCTACCTGGACTACACTTCCTCCCACCCCGCCTCCTGTAAGGACTCTATTCCATTCTCCCAGTTTCTCCGTCTCCGCCACATCTGCTCTGACGATGCCACCTTCCATACCAGTGCTTCTGACATGTCTTCCTTTTTCCTCAACCGAGGATTCCCCTCTACAGTGGTTGACACGGCCCTTGACCGTGTCCATTCTATCTCCCGCACTTCTGCCCTCATCCCTACCCCTCCCTCCCGGAACCACGACAGAGTTCCCCTTGTCCTCACCTTTCACCCCACCAGCTTCCACATTCAACAGATCATCCTCCGCCATTTCCGCCACCTCCAGCATGATCCCACCACCAAACGCATCTTCCCCTCACCTCCCCTTTCAGCATTCCGTAGGGACTGCTCCCTCCGAGACACCCTTGTCCACTCCGCTATCACCCCCAACACCCCTTCCCCTTCGCCTGGCACCTTCCCGTGCAAGCGCAGGAGATGCAACACATGCCCTTATACCACCCCCTTCCCACTGTCCAGGGCCCCAAACACCCTTTCCAGGTGAAACAGCGATTTACTTGTACTCGCAATTTAGTATACTGTATTCGCTGCTCACGATGTGGTCTCCTCTACATTGAGGAGACCAAACGAAGATTGGGTGACCGCTTTGCGGAACACCTCCGTTCAGTCCGTAAGGGGGACTCCGAGCTTCCGGTCGCCTGTCATTTTAATTCACTGCTCCACTCCCACTCAGACCTCACCATCCTCGGCCTCCTGCATTGTTCCACGGAAGCTCAGCGTAAGCTCAAGGAACAGCACCTCATCTTTTGATTCGGCACTTTATAGCCTTCCGGACTCAACATAGAGTTTTTTTTTCTCCCCCACATGGCAGCTGTCTTTCATTCTGCCAGCACAATTTACACTTCATCTATAGCCATCCTTTGTTTCTTAACCTGTTCTATTACCATCTTCTTTTGCCTTGAATATCTCTTAATGTCTCTTAATCTCTCCCGCCTTCTATCCTATCACAGACCTTCCCTTTTGTTCTTTCATCCCCTCCCGCCTTTCCCAGCCTCTTCACTTGCTTAAAAATCTGTTCCATTTCCTGCTTTTTTCCAGTTCTGACGAAAGGTCATCGACCTGAAACGACTCTGTTTCTCTCTTCACAGATGCTGCCTGACCTGCTGAGTTTCTCCAGCATTTTCTGTTTTTATTTCAGATTTCCAGCATCTGCAGTATTTTCTTTTTGTACTACCGCTTATATGAATAACTGATAAAAGACTAAAACATTTAAGAGAATAAATTCTGTGCACAAATCACTTTTCTATCTTTTCTAATGATAGCTGTCCCTGTTAAATGAATAACTGTTAAATGAAAAAAACATTTAAATGAATTGCAAAAGTCTGGATTTATTCATTTAAGCATTGTACTGCCCTGCGAAGGCCGATGTGTAAGCTCTTTTTTCCTGCGTTTTTGTCCAGGTGTGAAAATCGCCTAGTAACCAGAGTCTTTTTCACCTCATCAGGTGCTACGGCTCAAGTACTTTTGGCAATTAATGTGATAAGCTCTTTTGTTTAGGCGTGAAAACCAGTTGGTACTAATGGTCAAACTGTGTGATGCTGATAACTTACCACCATTTTAGTGGCATACCAACACCAGATGTGATTAATCTGTTTTTAAAGGTTTAAAAAAAAGATTTTATCTCTTCATACGACTAATTATCCTACCTCTAGTGCTGATTAGGTGGTCTATGTATAACCCTAGTGTTAGCCTGCATATTGTTTAGCATCAGAGATGTCTAACCAGAGTAGTTAATTTTGAAGCTTTTATCTCCCTCAGGATCAACTTTTAAAATCTCCCAGGTGTCTCTGATATATGGGGCTACACCACCATTTTTTCTGTCCACTCTTTCTTTTGAAACAATCTATGCCCCGGAATGTTATTTTCATTTCCATCCTCAGGGTTTAGCCATGTTTCGGATACTCCCACCACATTGTAGTTCTCTAATGTCACAACAGCCTCTAGTTCGGGCATCTTATTTATAATGCTTCTAGAATTCAGATAGATACATCTTATTATAGATTTGACTCCTCTCACATTCCAAAGTGTCTGCTTATACATAATCTCTGGTTCATGTGAGTCTCTGAGTTATTATCTGCTTGGTAACTACTTTCGATCCAACGACTGCCTCATCCAGCAGCTTGTTTCCTCCATGCCCTAACTGCACCCCCACCTCTCATCTATCTAGGTTACATGATTTTGTATTGCTGTCTCGCAAGTGTTTTTGGACTGTACCTGAACAAAGCAGAACAACAAAATTTGTGAGGAACTCTGATGCAGCTGTTGAAAATAATTTAAACTAGAAAGGTGGTGGGGAAGATGAGGAGTGAGGGGTGGGGAAGAGGGTGGGGAGGAAATTGGACCCCAAATAAGAATGTTTAAAAAGTGGAAGATAGCCAACTCAGAGACATACAAGGACCAGATACCAACAACAGGCAGACATTCAGGACCAAAAGAGGAGGCAAATTTGTAATAAGTTGTCTGTGCATGAGCACCCGTAGCATTCAGACTACATTGAGGTTGTTGTGGCAGTAGAAAACTGCAAAACTACAAAGTAGTAGGAATAATGGAAACATGGCTGATCCCACAGGAGGGCATCAAATATAACTTAGAGGAAAAACAGAGTGGAGAGAAAGCAGATGGTGCAATAATCTATGTCAGGGACCTCTGGGATGTTATAAAGAAGTGAGATAACACTTCACAAAGTCAAATGTTGGATTTTCTTTAGTTGATGGAAAGTTGTATTAGAAATTTGATGCCTCTATTCTTTAATTATAATTAGCCCATGGGATCCAGGGGACCTTGGCACGTTGGATCCTAAACTGGCTGAGTGGCAGGAGGCAGAGGGTGATGGTCGAAGGTTGCTTTTGTGACTGGAAGCCTGTGTCCAGTGGGGTACCTCAGGGATCGGTGCTGGGTCCCTTGCTGTTTGTGATCTACATTAATGATTTGGATGAGAATGTAAAGGGTATGATCAGTAAGTTCGCGGATGACACGAAAATTGGTGGGGTGGTAAATTGCGAGGAGGAAAGCCTCAGGCTACAGGACGATATAAACGGGTTGGTCAGATGGGCGGAAAAGTGGCAAATGGAATTTAACCCGGAAAAGTGCGAGGAGATGCATTTTGGACGGACAAATAAGGCAAGGGAATACACAATGAGTGGTAGGACCCTAGGAAGTTCAGAGGGACCTTGGTGTACATCTACATAGATCCCTGAAGGCAGCGGAACAGGTAGATAAGGTGGTTAAAAAGGCTTATGGGATACTTGCCTTCATTAGCAGAGGCATAGAATATAAGAGCAGGGAGGTTATGATGGAGCTGTCCAAAACGCTGGTGAGGCCACAGCTGGAGTACTGTGTGCAGTTCTGGTCGCCTCACTATAGGAAGGATGTGATTGCTTTGGAGAGGGTGCAGAGAAGATTCACCAGGATGTTACCTGGGATGGAGCGCCTCAGCTATGAAGAAAGACTCAACAGGCTGGGGTTGTTTTCCTTGGAGCAAAGGAGGCTGAGGGGGGACCTGATTGAGGTGTACAAAATGATGAGGGGCATAGAGAGGGTAGATAAAGAGGAACTTTTCCCCTTAGTAGGGGGGTCAATAACAAGGGGGCACAGATTCAGGGTAAGGGGCAGGAGATTTGGGGGGGATTTGAGGAGGAACTTTTTCACCCAGAGGGTGGTTGGAAGCTGGAACTCACTGCCTGAAAGGGTGGTAGAGGCAGGAACCCTCACAACATTCAAGAAGCATTTGGATGAGCACTTGAAATGCCATTGCATACAAGGCTATGGACCAAATGCTGGAAAATGGGATTAGACTGGACAGGGAGGGATGGGCGGCGCAGACACGATGGGCCGAAGGGCCTCTTTCTGTGCTGTAAAACTCTATGACTCTATGACTATGACAAAGAAGCATGAAATTCTTAGTAAATAAATTAGTCTTCATAATATCAATATGATAACTATTATTATGCAAAGCTTGAAGATTTTAGAAAATACAATCATGCAAGAAATACTTTCATACATAGGATTACATGACATAGGATATATGGCACAGAAACAGGCCATTCGGTCCAACCAGTCCATGCCGGGGTTTATGCTCCACACAAGCTTCCTCCAGTCTTTCCTCATCTAAATCTATCAGCATAACCCTATATTCCCTTTTCCATCATATGCTTGTCTTGCCTCCCCTCAAATGCATCTATACTATTCACTTCAACCACTCCCTGTGGTAGCGAGTACCACATTCTCACCACTCTTTGTGTAAAGAAGTTTCTTCTGAATTCCCTATTGGATTTCTTGGTGACTATCTTGTATTGATGGCCTCTAGTTATGCTCTTCCCCACAAGTTGAAACATTCTCTCTGTATCCACTATCAAATCCTTTCATCATTTTATAGACCTTTATTAGGTCACCCCTCAGCCTTCTTTTTTCAAAAGAGAGACCCAGCCTGTTCATCCTTTCTGGCTATGTATACCCTCATATTTCTGGTATCATCCTGGTAAATCTTCTCTGCACCGTCCCCAGTGCCTCTATATCCTTTTTATGTGGCGAACTGTACGCAGAACTGTATGCAGTACTCTCAGCGTAATCGAACCAAGGTTCGATATAGATTTAGCATAACTTCCCTACTTTTCAATTCTATCCCTCTAGAAATAAACCAGTGTGCTTGGTTTGCTTTTTTTTATGGCCTAGCTAACCTGTGTCGCAACTGACTATCTTCATTCTGATGAATGCCTTCTTGTTTACATTAAATGACAATTAAACTGAAGATATTTTGTTTCATTGGTTAGAAAATTTACACGGTATCTTGTGGATAAGGATTTTATGACTGAATGTGTCCAACAGGATCAAAATTTCAAACAGTGAAAAGAATGTTAAAAAAAATCATCTCATCTATTTTCCTTTGATGTCTGTGCTTGCATGCAAATTATTCTTTTGCTACAAAAAGAGACTGCTCTCATTGTTTATCCCCTCATACACATCCAGGATAGAAACCATATATTAACTCAAAATCATGCTGTGCGCCTGCATTAACAAAACAATTTCATGTAAATAAGAAGTGCATAAATATTTTTCAACTAGTCAGATCAATTTAAAATGAAATAATATTTAAATAAGGATATTAATGCTCCACTGAGATTTACTGCTACTCCAATGAAATTAGAAGAGTAAAGTTGCTGTGTTTTTGTATAAATTTTGCATTTGGGCAGGTGTTATTTTCATTCAATGGAGGTTTTCAAAATAAGGAGCATATTTTGCCATTTCACTGAGATAGTACAAAGATTAATGCAATATGTTGTTTGCTTTGGTTTTGCACTTTGAAAGAAGTCAGTACCGAACAACTCTTGCATCAATTTGCCTACGATTGGAGAAAGTTGCATATTTGCTTGGTATAATGCAGAATAAAAGTCTTGACATTTATTTTGATGATTCTTTTTTGACACAGAATGAAGTTTTAAATTTAAATGAATGATTCAAGGTAAGGCTTAAAAACAGAACAAAAGCACAGTTACAAAATGGAGAACGTGGGATCATGCCTGTGAAGCTGACACAGCCGAGTTCCCAATTTCAGCATGGTGCGGTGGTAAAGCAGTGAGCAGAAATCAAATACATTCCCAAAGTGAGAAGGAAAGTCAGAAGAAGTCACGCGGGATAATTTTCACAAAATTTCGATTAACTAGATCATAGCAGCATCTTTCTCAATTCATAGTTCAACGAAACCAAGGATAAACTGAAGTGAAAACTTGAGAAACATTGTTCATAACCTCAAAATAAATACTTTTTAAAAGATCTAAATTCAGCAGAGTATTATGCACAAATACCCAAGTATTAGAGAGTCTACTCCTCCAGTATTCTTTTTAAGTAAAATAGTGGTTTGTTTATGGTGGCTGAAAGCAGCTATTTTTTAAAATTTGTTTATGGGATGTGGGCATCGCTGGCAAGGCCTGCATTTATTGCCCATCTCTAATTGCCCTTGAGAAGGTGGTGGTGAGCCGCCTTCTTGAACCGCTGCAGTCCGTGTGGTGAAGGTACTCCCAACAGTGCTGTTATGTAGGGAGTTCCAGAATTTTGACCCAGCGACGATGAAGGATCGGCGATATACTTCTAAGTCAGGATGGTGTGTGACTTGGAGGGGAACTTGGAGGTGGTGGTGGTATTCCCATGCGCCTGCTGCCCTCGTCCGGTGGAAGTGGTCGTGGGTGCGGGTTTGCGAGGTGCTGTCGAAGAAGCCTTGGTGAGTTGCTGCAGTGCATCTTATAGATGGTACACACTGCAGCCATGGTACGCCGGTGGTGGAGGGAGTGAATGTTTAAGGTGGTGGATGGGGTGCCAATCAAGCGGGCTGCTTTGTCTTGGATGGTGTCGAGCTTCTGGAGTGTTGTTGGAGCTGCACTCATCCAGGCAAGTGGAGAGTATTCCATCACACTCCTGACTTGTACCTTGTAGATGGTGGAAAGGCTTTGGGGAGTCAGGAAGTGAGACACTCGCCGCAGAATACAAAGCCTCTAACCAGCTCTTGTTGCCACACTATTTATGTGGCTGGTCCAGTTAAGTTTCTAGTCAATGATGACCCCCAGGATGTTGATGGTGGGGGATTTGGCGATGGTAATGCCGTGGAATGTCATGGGGCGGTGGTTAGACACTCGCTTGTTGGAGATAGTCATTGCCTGGCACTTGTGTGGCACGAATGTTCCCTGCCACTTATCATCCCAAGCCTGAATATCGTCCAGGGCTTGTTGCACACAGGCATGGACTGCTTCATTATCTGAGGAGTTGTGAATGACACTGAACACTGTGCAGTCATCAGCGAACATCCCCATTTCTGACCTTATGTTGGAGGGAAGGTCATGCAGCTGACGATGGTTGGGCCTAAGACACTGCCCTGAGGAACTCCTGCAGCAATGTCCTGGGCCTGTGATGATTGACCTTCAACCACCACAACCATCTTCCTTTGCGCTAGGTATGACTTCAGCCAGTGGTGAGTTTTCCCCCCGATTCCCATTGACTTCAGTTTTACTAGGGCTCCTTGATGCCACACCCGGTCAAATGCTGCCTTGATGTCAAGGGCAGTCACTCTCACCTCACCTCTGTAATTCAGCTCCTTTGTCCATGTTTGGACCAAGGCTGTAATGAAGTTGGGAGCCGAGTGGCCTTGGCGGAACCCAAAGTGGGCATCAGTGAGCAGGTTATTGGTGAGTAAGTGCCGCTTGATAGCACTGTTGATGACACCTTCCATCACTTTGCTGATGATTGAGAGTAGACTGATGGTGCGGTAATTGGCCGGATTGGATTTGTACTGCTTTTTGTGGACCGGACATACCTGGACAGTTTTTCACAGTCGGGTCGATGCCAGTGTTATAGCTGTCTTGAAACAGCTTGGCTCGAGGCGCGGCTAGTTCTGGAGCACAAGTCTTCAGCACGATAGCCAGGATGTTGTCGGGGCCCATAGCCTTTGCTGTATCCAGTGCGCTCAGCCATTTCTTGATATCACGTGGAGTGAATCGAATTGGCTGAAGACTGGCTTCTGTGATGGTGGAGACCTGAGGAGTAGGCCGATATGGATCATCCACTCGACACTTCTGGCTGAAGATGGTTGCAAATGCTTCAGCCTTATCTTTTGCACTCAGGTACTGGGCTCCACCATCATTGAGGATGGGGATATTCATGGAGCCTCCTCCTCCCGTTAGTTGTTCAATGGTCTACCACCATTCACGACTGGATGTGGCAGGACTGCAGAGCTTTGATCGGATTCGTTGATTGTGGGATCGCTTAGCCTTGTCTAGAACATGCTGCTTCTGCTTTTTAGCATGCATGTAGTCCTAAGTTGCAGCTTCCCCAGGTTGGCACCACATTTTTAGCCTGGTGCTGCTCCTGGCATGCTCTTCTGCACTCCTTATTGAACCAGGGTTGGTCTCCTCGCTTGATGTTAATGGTAGAGTGAGGGATATGCCAGGCCATGAGGTTACAGATTGTGGTGGATTGCATTCATGCCCAGTGATTGCATTAATGTCCAAGGCTCTATAAAGATATTTAGTTTGATGCAGGTAAAAATGAAATTTATGGCATTGGGAAGAGGAAGACGGAGAAGTGTTTGGACAACTTATTTTAGATATTGTCCTCAAAACAAGTGGATTTACATTTCTTAAATCCTTAAAAAGTTGACTTTTTACCGTAATATACTTTACTCAACTCTTTTTTTCAAGGTATAAATAAAAAGCACAATTACAAAACATGTGATAGCAACTTTTTCATATTATATCTATCATTTTCACACAAATCTAGCTTAGCTTTTCAATTTCCATCAGAACTAAGCTCTTAAATATCTTTTACAAATTTGTTTTCAAAAGGTTTGGTCCTGTTGATGTATAAACATGATAAAATGATTTATCAAGAATTTATTTGAGCCAATTATTTTCTGAAGCAAAGGTTATTAAGTAATTCTATATCATTATATGTTAATATTATACAGCACACTTATTTTATCCTTTGCTATTGGTTTCTTAAGAAGACCAAAAGAAGAAATTATAATGTGAGCCTTATTGATATGCAAATTTAGGCATATCTGGGTAACAATTAGGTAGTGATTAACTAAAGGGTAATTTGTTTAAAGTGATTCTGTGTATGGAGACAAACTGTTCTTGATGTGTTTTTATGAAATTCTTCAAGTAACAGCTTTATATCATATCATTTTCTATAGCATAACGTCCATCCAATTGGCAAATAACAATCTCAGTCCACAGCAGCAGTGCACAACTTACAGGTGGATTGCGACCTACCAGATGTGTAAAAACTCATCAGCATGATCATAAACAAAAGAAATACCACGGTGGACAGCTGGTCTTTTTGTGTCCTTCATTTTTGTATGTTTCATGTGTGTGGTTCCATTTGCTTGGTCACAATAGTAATATCCAAAAACTCTTGATGTGCTTTTACACTATAAAGTGGGACCAGAGGCACATACCTAGTTCACCATTCATTAGAATCATAGAAACTTACAGCACAGAAGGGGGCCATTCGGCCCGCTGTGCCTGTGCTGGCTCTTTGAAAGAGCAGTCATGCTTCATCCCACATCCCTGCTTTTTGTCCGTAACCCTGTAAGTTCCTCATCCTCAAGTAGCTGTTCAACTCCCATTTAAAATTATTTACGGAATCAGCTTCCACCACCTTTTTAGGTAGAGCGTTCTAGATCCTGACAACTGAGTGAAAAAATTGCTCCTCATCTCCCCTCTAGATCTTTTGCCAATGAAATGAAATTCATCAGCTGCATGTTTAAATGTGAACAAACCCAGCTAGAAGGAGCCAACGACATGACAAGTTCACAAAAATCTAGATTTCCGAATGCATCATTGACTTAAGACCACCATTTTTAATTAAGTTTGAGCATGTGCAATATCCATAATTTCCCAGGACGCATTAGCGCCAGTCAGCTAAACTGAGGAATATTTTTCCTTCAGCTTCTACTCAAAAGTTTTCTAAAATTATGTGAAGATAAGGTATAGGACAGATTTCAACAGTTTTGTGTTCTGTAATATTTAGAGAGAGGGAGGGAATTGAGGAGGCGAATGAACATGCCTTTCTTCATACAATAAATTTTCAAAAAAGCAGTGCTTTTGAAGCCAACTATTTACCTCTTCCATGTTTTGTGGACAGTTAGTAAAGGTTAATCTAATGTCCTGCACCTGTGAGATAGACATTCTAATTTCTCACAGCTATGAGACAAAGAAGAGAGAAAAGTACAAAAAACAAAACTAGGGGGATCAAGTTAGGAGAGTGAATGAAGGGTTAAGAGTGAGGTAAGTGAGAGTAGAGCAAGCAGATGATGATACAGGGGTTAAGCAGGTAGCTGAAAGGGGAAGCAGTGGGGGTATTGATGGGAGTTAGGTTGTGGTGGGAATGGGTAATGGGAAGGTAAAAGGGTAGGGAACAGTATAGTAGCGAGAGGGCAGGGGGGGAAGCATGAGCGATTGAAGGAGGAGCCTCTTAGGGCCACATTTTCCCCAACACACCCACCCCAAATGCCGCATACAGCCAACGATGGCTTCTTTCCCTGCCGTACCAACTACCACCTCCTACCCGAAAGGAAAAAAAAAGTCACAGACAGACAAACAAAATGAGTTTGGGGAGTAAAACAGAAGAGAAGGGAAAGAGACAGACAGAACCAGAGGAAGAGAGATAGAGAGAAACAGCCACACAAAGACAGCAGAAACAGGTAAAATAAGACCATATTGTCAAACTTAGCATGTGCAATGGCACAGGTAAATTCCACAATAAATTCCAATGGCCATATTTGTAAAGGAAATTACCTCTGAATAACATATCAGGCTACAATTATAACCTTACCGAGTCGAGCCACTGCAGCATCACCGTTAAAGGGGCAGTTTCCATTATAAAAGTGGACATAGCATTTTATGATGGAAATACAAAAATACAGAATGTATGAGTTTAAAATGGGGACTGAATTCCATCTGCACTCCAGGGTTCAATCACCCACCTCCCTCTAACAGTACTTCACCCATAGAGTACACTTGGAGATGGCTCCCCATGTGAGAACTATAACGTATAAAAAATCTTCTGTCTATGCACACCACCATTTCCAAGTATTAATTCCTATGTTCACATTTATAATGGAAATTGCCTATGTAAACTTCTCACACTGTAATTACACTCTCCCACCAGTAGTTACATTGAGATACATAGGCCGCGATTTTGCTAACCTCAGCGGGTCTGTGGCAAGCGAAGTCGATAGCAGGTCCCGACCCCGTTGCTGGCTCCAACCCGCTGTCCGAAATGAATTTCCCTTGATTGGGCTTGTTAAGCCCACCCAGCGAGTTTCCCGGCCAATTAGAGGAAGCGGGTCTGGTGACGTCATTTGATAATGTGTCATCAGCCGGTTTCCTTAAAAGGACCATGGCAAATTTATTTTGACATTTGTGCTATCAGTGTTCTGCAGCATTGAGGTGCTGCAAACACTGACAGTGACTGCACAGAGGTGCACGGCTGCAACCCAGGCTCTCCCATGACTCCCTCCATATGCTTATGCAGGGAGTCACAGCACACAGGGAGGTCCTCTCCCCTTCCCATGGGCGGAAGAGACATCACCAGGAGATCAACACAGCCTGGTTGCACATTGCAGAGGAGGGCACAAGCAGGGATGTGGGCAGGAGGACCTGGGTGCAGTGCTACAAACATTTCAATGATCTCAATAGATCATGAAATGTTAGTACAAAGCCACACTCACCTTCATCCTGCTGTGCCCCTCATCACATCCCCATTACTCTGCCTTCCCTACCCTATTCCTGCACATCCTTACTCACACCAACCTAACTTGGATCTCCTCCCATCCGTCTCCCTCTATCTATATTATCACATCCCCATCTCACTAGCCACACCTCACACTCACCCTCATCCTCGTGCAATCATACCAACTAACAGCACACAAGGGTAGGCACTTGGGTGTTTAATGCAATGTCCATGTAAAGTTTCTGTTAATGTGGTGTCAAACATTGAAACCTTTATTTTCAACACTTTGCGTTATTGGACAGATTTGTGTGCCCCTTTGGAAGTGGCTTAGTGAGTTGCAATGAATGGTGAGACATAACGATACCCTCCCCGCCACTCCCTGCAATGGTGATGAGTGTGAAAGAAATGGCTTGGGCATAGTAGGGATGCTTTATGGTGTTGGTGTGGGGTGGTGCCAACCTGGCGCATCATGTGGCAGCTGGGGTGTACAGCGTCAAGTGAAGTAAATCTGGCCATGATGAGACCATCCCTGGCAGCAATGTGGTCGGGCACTGGTGCCTTGTATCCTGTACAGTATCAGTTGATTACGGAGAAAGTTGGTGTTGGTGTTGTTGTTGCTAGTGTTGGGGCTGATTGTGGTGGGATTTTGAGAACCAAGGTGAGAGCGTATAAAGGGTACCTATGCTGATGGAATAGATGGCAGGTGAAATAGAGATGACAGAAGCGATCTGTCAATGGTGAGAAAGGTAATGAGGTCAGACTGGATGGAGACTTGTGTAAAGACTCGCAGCATGATGAATCTATTGTGGAAATGCAATGAGGAAGAGCTTGTGGCTGAGGGAAGATATCTCTGTAAGGTGGGCGCTTTTACTTGACATTTGAAACTGTCCACTCATCAGCTGAGTCAATGGCCACTGGCCTCCCAGCTCAGCTTCACAGACGTGGTCTAGTAACAGCGTGAAACACGTGGGCAAGCTGTCAAATTCAAAAGGTCAGTTTAAAATCATTAAGTGGCTGTAAACAAGCCACTAATCATTTAAATTGCGTCCCCCTCTGCTGCTCGTCGGGTCTGCTCAGTGCTCACAGACCCAACATTTGGTAAAGGTGCATGGCTGCGGGTTTACAGCGGGGTCCTGACCCGCCGGGGAAGAAACACACTTTCCCACCCAACCTGCCACCAATCGCGCCCGCTGACTCCCCGGAAAATCTCGGCCATTGAGTCTACAGCACAGAAACGAATAACCTCTCGGTTCTGGTATCATCCTTGTGAATCTGTTTTGCATCTCCTCCAATGCCTCGATATACCTTTCTATAATATGGAGACCAAAAATGTTCACAGTACTCCAAGTGTGGTCTAACCAAGGTTCTATACAAATTTAACATGACTTCCCTGCTTCTCAATTCTATTCCTTTAGAAATGAACCTCAGTGCTTGGTTTGCTTTTTTAATGGCGTTATTAACCTGCGTCACCACTTTTAGTAATTTGTGTATCTGTACCCCAGATCCCTTTGCTCCTCTACTCAATTTAGACTCTTATTATCCAAGCAGTATATGCCCTTCTTATTCTTCATACCAAAATGCACCACCTCACACTTATCTATATGGAAATTAATTTGCCAATTAAATGCTTATTCTGCAAGTGTATTAATGGTTCACATCTTCCACCTCTTCAACCTAAACTTCAAAGAAATCCCTTTAGTCCAACCAACTCTACTCTTCTGCTTCCTAAATTGTCGTAAGTTTTTGCTTATTTAATCATAAATAATAGTATAAAATAGAAGCATAATATCAAAATAGGACAGAATGTATGACTTAAAAACAGGGACTGAATTACGTCGATACCCTGGTCCAATTATCTCCCTTCCTCTCACCCCATTTCATCTGAAGACTGTACTTGGTGTCCATGTGCAACACCACAAGAGATCGACTAATATTTTCTAAAAATGTTTGTATTACGCACATTTCTGGTCAGAACATACATTCATTTCCTCGATCTTTCCAACAAACTACTTTGTGTGCATTTTCAATCTCATTTGTCTACTGCTCTTAATCACCAAATCCCTGCTCAGCTGCACTGTAAACTACTTCCAAGCATAACATGAGCCAATTTTAATGAACAGTCAAAAAGAATAGCAGCAGCATTAATTATATAAAATCATGAATGATTGAAGGATAAATTACAAAGATACAGAAGGGTCTCCCGAGGATTTGGAAATCCATATCCATCTGGTCAAAAAATAAATACTTAAGTTTAACAAGAGTAGACCTAAAAAAAAATGACTAATTGGAACAACAGACAATCAGTAGTTAAATAAGCAAGAAAACTGAGCTTACCAAAACTGCAACAAAGGGGGAAAGAATCCACTGCAAACAATGCAGGAAACCAGAAGCATGTCAAAAAGAATGATCAGAAGGGCAAAGAAGGAACCAGAAACCAGCATAATTGCAGATGGTAAACATAACAGCAAGAAGTTCTTCAAATCAAGCCAGCTGATTATATGTCAGAAGGTACCCTAAACCTGATCAGACCACACTTTGAGTACTGTGTTCAGTCCTTGTCACCAAGACACAAAGGAAACATTGAAGCCAGAGACAGTGCTCAGTAGAGCATTAAAAGATTGAGGTACAAGAAAACACTGGAGAAACTGGGTCTCTTTTGCATTGAAAGGAGGTGACCGAGAAGCGACCTTACAGAGATATTAAAGGCATAGCTAAAATAAATTCAGATTACTACCTCAAGGTACATCAGGATACTAGAACAAGGAGGAATAGGTCAACTTAAGATAGATGCAAGGAAGAATTTCTTCACACAAAAAATGATCAGCACTTGGAATGGTCTTCTGGGAAGGTTAGTGGAGATGAAAACCTTAGATTCCTTTAACAAACGGTTCAATGACGTGATGGAGAAGAATGCAAGTTTTTTTTCTTCTAGATGGATGAGCAAAGATGGACCAAATTTCTATATATCTTGTAATAGGACTGTTCTGTAATTCATTCCCAAACATTATGTGTTAAAGTAAAAAAAAGAAAAACAAAGGATTTGCATTCGTATACTGTAGTACCATTCATGACCTCAAGACATCACAAAGCGTTTTGCAGCCAATTAAGTACTTGTGAAGTGTTTCACTGTTATAATGTTGGGGAACGCAGCAGCCAATTTGCACACGGCAAAGTTCCACAAACAGCACTGAAATAAATCAGCAGGCAATCTGTTTTGGTGATGTTGATTGAAGGGAAAATGTTGGCCAGGATATTGGGAGAACTCCCCTGCTCTTTTTCAAATAGTGCCATGGGATCTTTAACGTCCGAAAGACGGGACCACCGAGAATGCAGCACTCCCTCAGTACTGAAGCATCAGCCTCGATTTTGTGCTCAAGTCTCTGGAGTGGAGTTTGAACCCACGATCTTCTGACTCAGAGATGAGCATGGTACCACTGAGTCAAGGCTGACACCTACTTTGATCGTATAGTATAATTCCATGACTCTCAAAATTAACAGTTTGGTAACAATTATAAGTCAAACGGTTCATATTAACCCAGTATAATTTAGAGTACAATAGGCACATTTAGACAACCTACCTTCAAAATGACTTAGGCGTATTGCAAAATTCAGGAAAGAGTGATTAGGATGACTTGAGATTTAGGATTCTAAATTTTGAAAAAATTGGTGCTTACATAAAAATGTTTGATTTCATGGTGAAAACAATCTAAATCTTTAAAATACTGAGAGGTATCATGTACACGGTCTATTTAACTTGTACTACAAGCATAAAACTAGAGATAAATATAAAATTATCAATCGAGACTAGAGATTAGGATCGTTTTCCCTGGCCTCTGGACAAGGGAAACATACCCTTACAAATGCAGTACATCATTGTATTTCTTAAAAAGAAATGCATGGGCATCTGGTTAAAAATGGGATTGTATGTTCAAGTACAAACAGAGATAATCTAGTACCCCACGGAACATAATGGTTAAATAGGTTACAACACTAGAGCAAACATATATGTTTATATACAATAATATATATTTATGTATGTGACATTCTATTGCATA
Source organism: Somniosus microcephalus (assembly GCF_052327205.1). NCBI lineage: Eukaryota > Metazoa > Chordata > Chondrichthyes > Squaliformes > Somniosidae > Somniosus > Somniosus microcephalus. The sequence goes on from NC_140992.1 coordinate 81,867,362, forward strand.
ACCTTAATGTCAATTACTGTTACGACAAAGACCCATTACTGATCTTCCTTTTTGTAATATAAAAAAAAATAAAAAAAATAACAGACTACATCGCCAATCTTTTCTATCAGCAGTATGCTGCAGTACTATCCACGAGTTCTCTTCTTCGCTATGGGTTTCAGTCTATTTTATTTCATCTTTACATCAAAAAGGTATAATTTATAACAAAAAAAATTAATTCCCTTGGAATGCAGAGATAAATGGAAGTGTGAGTGCCTTGCACATAAGAAAAGTAAGGCTGCTCCTCTGGGAAATTGTCTACTTTCAGAGTGCTAGGTATTCAAAGCTTGTTCAAAAGTGTTCATTTAGAATACAGATATCAAAAGATGATGCAAATATTCAAGAGATAATCATGAAACTTACCAGATGTTCTAATCCTACTTTGATGTTCCCAGAATCCCTGTGAAAGAAAAAATAAAGTCCTAAATAACAGTTGTTCAATTTCATGCAATGTCTACCCCAATATCCCAGCCTCCAAGTGTTAAACTTAAATTAAAACCATAGAATTGTGTAACCGACTAAACACTAATGATTGCAATGGCAAATTACCACACTTATTATTAGATAATCATATCCATTTTTGCTGAGTTTAAGTATAAAATTGTAGGTTCTAATACAATTCTCCCACTAAATGTGTAACCTATTTAGGATTTAAAAGCAAGCATCAACAATTTTAGCTGTGCGCAAGATGATAAATTTTGGAAATCAAATATTCTATTGGTTATTGAAACATTTAATGGGCTATCTATATATATTAAAATGATCATACCTTCTAAATAAATGTATATTTAGAGTTACCCCAGTAGATAATGCTGGGGTATTGAACTTTGAAGGGGAGGGAGAAACTTAAAAAAATACAAAAAGAAGAAAGCAGAAGACACTGCATGTACAGTCTTGCAGTCACATATTGAAATTTCAGGCAATATATGCTTGCCTCTGTTACATTTTTGTGCATTTTACTCAAATATTTCTCTCATGTACTGTGTCAAAGGCCACACATATAAAAAAAACTATACACACTACATATTGCAGTATATGTTTATCTGCCCAATATCTGGTAATGCAGCAAGGCCAGGGCTGGAACAAAAACCCGTGTTAATTTGTTTAATTCACTGGATATGTCACAAGCCCTCTTGTGATCTGCTAAACTTTGGAAAGTAGTAGAATAAATAATCTGAGGTGAAAACTCCAGAATCGGTTTATAAAACAGTAACAGATAAGCAGTAGAAGATAGTACAAAAGATTGCAGTAGATTACTTAACATATCCATTCCTCCTTTCAGTATGCTTATAAGATAAGAAATAGGAGCAGGAGTAGGCCATTCGGCCCTTCGAGCCTGCTCTGCCATTCAATGAGATCATAGCTGATCTTCTGCCTCAACTCCATTCACCGGCCCTATCGCCATATCCCTTGATGCCTTTACTCGTCAGAAATCTATCGACTCCTGTTTTAAATATACCCAATGACTGAGGCTCCACAGCACTCTGGGGTAGAGAATTCCAAAGATTCACCACCCTCTGTGTTAAGAAATTTCTTCTCGTCTCAGTCCTGAATGGCTTACCTTTTATTCTGAGACTGTGGCCCCTGGTTCTAGACTCCCCAGCCAAGGGAAACATTCTCCCAGCATCCACCCTATCAAGCCCTGTAATAATTTTGTATGCTTCAATGAGATTCCCTCTCATTCTTCTGAATTCAAGAGAATACAGGCCTAGTTTACTCAATCTCTTCTCATACGACAGTCCCGCCATCCCATGAATCAATCTCGTGAACCTTCGTTGCACTCCCTCTATGGCAAGTATATCCTTCCTTAGGTAAGGAGACCAAAATTGTACACAGTACTCCAGGTGTGGTCTCACCAAGGCCCTATATAATTGGAGTAAGATTACTTTACTCCTGTACTCAAATCCTCTTGTAATGAAGGCCAGCATACCATTTGCCTTCCTAATGGCTTGCTGCACCTGCACATTCACTTTCAGTGACTCATGTACAAAGACACCCAGGTCCCTTTGAGCATCTGCATTCCCCAATCTTTCACCATTTAGGAAATGCTCTGCCTTTCTGTTTTTTCTACCAAAATGGATAACTTCACATTTATCCACATTATATTCCATCTGCCATGTTCTCGCCCACTCACTGAGCCTGTCGAGATCGCCTTGAAGCCTCTTCACATCCTCTTTGCAACTGACACTGCCACCTAGCTTTGTGTCATCAGCAAATTTGGAAATGTTACATTTAGTCCCCTCATCCAAATCATTGATATAGATTGTGAATAGCTGGGGCCCAGGCACGATCCTTGCAGTACCCAACCAGTCACAGCCTGTCATCCTGAAAAAGACCCGTTTATCCCTACTCTTTGTTTTCTGTCTGTTAACCAATTCTCAATCCATGCTAGTATATTACCCCCAATTCCATGGCCCTAATTTTGTTCACCAACCTCTTGTGTGGGACCTTATCGAAGGCCTTCTGAAAATCCAAATACACCACATCTACCGGTTCCCCTTTGTCTACTCCACTAGTTACATCCTCAAAGAACTCCAATAGGTTTGTTAAACAGGATTTCCCTTTCATAAATCCATGTTGACTGCCCAATCTTACTATTAGTTTCTAAATGCCCAGTTATTGCATCCTTTATAATAGATTCCAGCATTTTCCCAACTACTGATGTGAGGCTAACAGGTCTGTAGTTTCCCGTTTTCTCTTTCCCTCCTTTCTTAAATAGCGGGGTTACATTTGCTATCCTCCAATCTGCAGGAACCGTTCCAGAATCTATAGAATTTTGGATGATGACAACCAATGCGTCCACTATCCCAATGGCTACCTCTTTTAAAACCCTAGGATGCAGGTCATCCGGTCCTTGGGATTTATCGACTTTTAGTCCCATTGATTTTGCTAGTACTGTTTTTTTTACTAATAATAATTTCTTTAAGTTCCTCATTCTCACCACATCTTTGGTTTTCTCGTATTTCTGGGAGGTTTTTTGTGTCTTCCTCTATGAAGTCAGAAACAAAGTATTTATTTAATTTCTCTGCCATTTCCTCATTCCCCATTATAAACTATAATAACTGGACCAGAGATAGATGTATTACAATATTTTTACCTGAGCTTCTTTAATTATTCCCTCAAAGAGCTTTCCACATTTCTCTTGATGACCTCAAAAGAACTGGTGAACTGAGTGCACTTAGAGCTATGTAGCTACTCTTTCTCGTTTGACCCGGGACAAAGGAAATCAATGTATCGCAACAGTGACCATAATATTATTAGATTCAGCCAAACAAAAGTTGCCAAAAATTTAATACGAGTTCAGGATTTCAAGAGGGCTTGATTCGTAAAGATGGCAGAGCACTTGAATCAGGTCAATTGGGCAACCCTCCTAGGCGAGGATATTACCAACACAGAATCAAATACCTTTAAAACTAAAAAGAAAAAGGAAGCCATGTATATCCCTAAAGTCAAAAGAAAGTTAAACAAAACCAAAGTGGCTTTAACCAATTCCCTTTTGAAAGCTACTATTGAATCTGTATCCACCACCCTATCAGGCAGTGCATTCCAAATCCTAACCACTTGTGCAAAAAGATTTTCCCTCGTGTCGCCTCTGGTTCTTTTGCCAATCACCTTAAATCTGTGCCCTCTTGTTATCAACCCTTCAGCCATTGGAAACAGTTTCTATTTATTTACTCTATCTAAATCCTTCATGATTTTAAACACCTTTATCAAATCTCCTCTTAGCCTTCTCTGCTCCAAGGAGAACAATCATAGCTTTTCCAGTCATTCCACGTAACTGTAATCCCTCATCCCTGGAAACATTCCAGTAAATTTCTTCTGTACCCTCTCCAAAGCCTTCACGTCCTTCATCAAGTGGGGTGCCCAGAATTGGACACAATACTCCAGCTGGGGCCGAACTAATATTTTATATAGGTTTAGCATAACTTCCTGTCTTTTGTACTCTATGCCTCTATTTATAAAGCCCAGAATCCCAAATGCTTTATTAACTGCTTTGTTAACCTGTCCTGCCACCTTCAAAGATCTGTGCACAAACACCCCCAGGTCTCTCTGTTCTTACACCCCTTTTAAAATTCTACCATTTAGTATGTATGGTCTCTCCTCATTCTTCCTATCAAAATGCATCATCTCACACTTCTCTGCCATATGGCCACTGCAAATTTCAAAATTGTGCCCTGTGCCCCAAAGTTCAAGTCATTAATGTATATCAAAAACAGCAGTAGTCCTGGTGCTGAACCTTGGGGAACGCCACTGTATACCACCTCTCAGTCCGAAAAACAGCCATTCACCACAACTCTGTTTCCTGTCCCTTAGCCAATTTTGTATCCATGCTTCCACTGCCCCTTTTATCCCAATAAGATGGGGAATGGACCAGTGTCTAGCAGGTGATATTATGTTATGCATATGGGTAGAGACAATGCCAAGTATGTGTATACCATGCAGGGTTCCGAACTAAGACTGTTGAGCAAAAAATAGGCCTGAGTGTTACAGTAAACAAATCTTTGAAGTTGATGACCAGTCCTGCAAGGCCATAGCAAAAGCAAATAAAGTATTAGAATGTCTTGGTAGGCCATTCCAACACAAAACAAAAGGCACTATATTGTCCCTGTCAAAGACCATGGTTAGGCCTCATTTACAATACTGTGTCCAGTTTTAGGCCCTTAATATGGTAGGTAATAGAGAGACCCTGGCAAAGGTTCATAGGAGTCTACAAGATTAATACCTAGTTTAAAAGCTCCTATGTACCATGATAAGCTTCGACAGCTGGGACGTTTTATTCCAGAGAAGTGTAGACTTTGAGGAGATTTCACTGGGATTAAAATAATTGAAGGATCGGACTCTGTCCATGTGGATTGACTACTTCAGCTAGGTAGATTAGGGAGAACCAGAGGACATGTGTATATGTTACTTAAGCATATAACTAAGTTAGCTGCCAGGAGGCTTTTATCATCACAAAGGGTCATCAACCTTTGGAAAAAGTTGCTGGCTCGTGCAGTGAGTGTAGATTTGCTGCAAATATTCAAAAGGGAGTTCCTAGCTGTGGCTGAAATCAGAATACAAAAAGTAAATGAAATAGAGTACAAAAGGTCGATGAAGTATTGGACAATGTGCCTCTTGGACACTGTGGTCTCCTGGAACTTGTTTTGATCACCTTTGGATGTCGTAGATAAATTTCCCTATTCTATTTTCCCCTGAATAGGGTTTAGGGTTTTTTCTGATGCTGGTGGGTGTGGTGCGAAGGGGGTCATGATGCACAGTGCATCATGAAGGTATGAGACAGGCTCAATGGACCAGCTGGTCTTTTCTTGTCCATTAATTTCGTCTGTTTTTTCAAAATCAAAAGAAGCTAAAAAATTATGCATATACTTAAAGACAGAGAGTGTGTCGACAGTTCCAGAGACGACCCTCCTGAAGGGTCAACAGTATTCAACCAAAGTGTCAGATTCAAACCCAGTTGTCACCTGACTGAAAATTTCTTCAATCTTTATCAATCAGTCACTGAACAAAACAAAGCACTGTGCCAAATATCTCTTAATTGAAATAGATACTCTAAGAGTTTTGCAAATAAACTGCACTTGCATGGGAAGAATGACATGTCTAGTTAACTGGATATAAAAACCATTGATCTCATTTGCAGTGGCTTGTGTATTTCGAAACAGAATACTGGCTGTGGCAGTAATCAACATTTAAAGTGACTTCCAAATAAGCTTATAATTAGAATTGTGATCAAAACTCTTTATTTGTCACAATGGCTTCATATGGAATACTGTACGTATCACTTGAGTGGCGAGTAGTTTGTAGTTTTGCTTTTGACCAAGAATTTTTTTTCTGGTTTTGTTAAACAAGAAATGCATTGACATTTTGTGTCAAAAGACACCAATCCAAGCCATAAGTACTGAATTTACTCTCGCTCTGCAAAACAACAACAATCCCTATTCTGCAAAAAGAACTGGTCACCATTTTTAAAGTGCTACGAGGCATCAAGGGAATTATGGCTGTTAGCATTGTGTATCAATATTCTTTGCATTTTTGGATTGTTGGCTAAGTTGTAAGGAAATTAACGATCTTGAACATTGACAAACAAAATCTATTTAAAAAATAATAAATCGCACAGAATTCTAAAATCTCAACAAAAATGCATTCAGACGACCAGATCCCCTTTTTTATTCTGTTCTAATTAGATCTATTTTTAAACTGAATTCAACATTGTTAGCATAGAAGAGTTCCATGCAACTCATGTAACAACATTAAAACACATATGTAGAAAATGTGATTACTACACATGAAATGACAACCAGCTCCATGTATTGTTTTTAGTTCATTTTTTAAAAATTGTTCCGTGCATTTTAAAAAATTATTCAAGCTCCCCACCAACTCTTTCAGGTCTTCCAATACTCTCACTCCTTTGTCTATACAGGTACCATTCTTCCACAAAGAAATTTGGACACAGGAGAAGGGTTACTGTTTCATCTTGAATCCACACCTCCCCCGTGATGCCCCAGATGAGATGAGGGGCACAATGTGCAGGAATTAAGTGCACAGAAGTATCCAAACCCTTTCTGTTGTTTGCTTGTTATTTCTCAAATATGTACAACTGGGCCTCTTTTATTTTCAACCGTACAAAAATGCAAATGGAAACCTAGAAGAAAAACAAAGGTGAATATTGCCCTTGATAAAAATCATACTTGAGGAATTAACTTGGACATATAATCGTGACTGCCACTGAGGGAGTGCTGCACTCCCAAAGGTGCAGTCCTTCATTTAAGATATTGAACCATGGCTCTATCTGCCTATCAGGTGGACTTCAAAAATCCCATGGCTCTGTTCGAAGAAAAGCAAGGGATTTTATTGGTGTCCTGGCCAACACTGCTCTGTCAACCAGCATCACCAAAATAGATTAACTGATCATTCACGTCATTGTTGCTAATTGGATCTTGCTGTGCATTAAATGGCTGTCCTGATTGCCTACAATAGTCACTCTATTTCAAAATAACGTGTTGTATGTGAAGTGCTTTGAAGTATTTCTGAGATGTAATAAGGCAAGTCTTTGTTGTTTTCAAAATTAGCATCATAACACTGAAAATGGCTTCAAAAGTAAAGAAAAGAACAAACGTTCATTTATATTGCAACTTTCACATCCTCAGGATATCCCAAAGTGCTTCACAGCCAATTAATTATTTTTGAGTAGTCATTGATGTAATGTAGGCAAACGCGGCAGCCACATTTGCATACACAAAAGTCCCATAAACAGCAATGAGACAAATGACCAGTTAATCTGAAATAAAAACAGAAAATGCTGGAAATACTCAGCAGGTCAGGCAGCATCTATGAAGAGAGAAACAGAGTTAATGTTTCAGACTGATGATCTTTCATCAGAATCGACCTGAAACGTTAACCCTATTTCTCTCTCCACAGATGCTGCCTGCCTGGCCTGCTGAGTATTTTCAGCATTTTCTATTTTTATTTCAGATTTCCAGCATCTGCAGTATTTTGCTTTTGATTTGTTGATTGAGGGATAAATGTTGGCCAGGATACCGGGAGAAGTCCCCTACTCTTCTAGGAATAGTGCCGTTTTTTTTTTTACATCCACCCGAGCAGGCAGACGGAGCTTCAGTTTATCATCTCATCCAAAAGACAGCGTCTCCGACAGTGCAGTGCTCCCTCAGCACCTACTAAAATGCTAATTTTAAGCAAAAAAACCCTAATTTTATGACTCATTGCCATATTATCCTTTCTAATGATGCTCACGTTTTTATTCTGAATTATAACATAAATAACAAAATTTTCCACAAAAATTTATTGTCTAATGAAAATAAAGTCATCCCTTTTCCTTTACTCTCAACAGCAAAACATTTTCAATTGAATCCAAATTCTAAATAACTTGCATATCTTTCAAAATCTTATTTAGCAGTGAAATTGTGATTTTTAAAATTATTTCCAACACCAGCCAATTTATTACCAAACTGTGGGCAGATTTGTGCTTTGGATCGAGGATCACTAGAAAATGGATTGAGACTGTACAAACTGATTTTCCTCCCTTTTAGCTACTCATAGATGGCAGAGAGAGCAGACTTTCATCCCATCGGTTTCAGCTGTACGAGACCTAGAGGTGATAGGGCAGTGTTATCCCTTTGTGCCATCTAGTTTCCACAGTCAACTACCCAATGAAAACTAAAACTAATTTGTGCAAAATTATGTTGGGTTCGCTGCCCTGAACAGTCTGAGCATGTCAAAGATTTATGATGGTGTACAATATATGCACAGCAAGGAACAGTCATTTTAATAGGACGTGATCAGAAATTTCCAATCTGGAAACCAATTTGTAAAAACATGTGTGTATATTTTCCTCTGTGCTTAAAGTTGAACAACACCATCAGTTAGTTTGCAACCGAAAACAGGTGCGGGGATCGCAATGCGGGATCAACCCGCGTCCGTTCACTAACTTTGTGCTGCCTGCTGATTAACATGATTGTGGCATTCAGCCCAGCGCCGAACGTGCTGAACACTGAACACTCAGCAGGGGGCCCAAGTTCGTGCAAGGCTAGCACAAATTAAAGCTGGCCTGCACTTCTTAAAAGCAGTCTTAAAAGGGGTGGAACATTCTGCCTGCAACAGCTCATTCAACTGGCTGGGGATCAGTGTCAGAGCAGCAAAAAGGACTGTCACAACAGAGGAGAGAGTGTGCTTCAAGGTTCTAAGATGCAGTACTGTAGATCTTGGTACAGGAGTTAAACACAAGGAGAGAGGTCCTGTTTCCACAGGGGGTTAGGAGGCCATCCAGGCAAATGCAGAAAAGGCATTGGGACCAGATAGCCTTCATGGTCAATGCCAGCAGTATAGCCCCAAGGACTTGGCACAGTGCAGGAAGAAGTTTAATGACCTCATATGAGTGGTCAAGGTCAGTGAATTTATCTTCAAATGCTGTGTTCCATCATCTGCACCACTAGCCTCACACACTGCTCAATGAACCACACCCCTATCACTCACCTATCAACAATCTCTACCAAACACAACTCATACCTCACATTCACAGCTTCACCTCACCCTCACACACTTACCACTGCTGCAAGACTCACACCCAAATCTCTCAGCTTGCAAACACTTTAGCTATTCAACCATGACAAGCATATCACCCAACCACATTACACCACACTCACTGACACACCTCCCTTTTTCTTGCAGGACAAGGTGGTTCACAACCACAGGCAGCAGGACCTAAACGGCGGGGGACAGGCGTGCCTGCATAACCTCACCCTGATGGAGGAGACGGTACTGGCCATTATTGGGAGGGTCATCGCTGAGTCCATGGCGGGTCTGAAACAATACAAGATGCCGGTATCCTCATACGTAATTCTCCTTCTCACATCCCACTTCCCCCTCATCCCACAATCTTTTCCGATTTATAAACTGCACATGGTGTAAGCATGCACCTCTTGCTTTCCCCCCTCCCCTCACAGCCTTAACCTTGTGTCTTTCTCCTTTCAGATAGCTAAGAACTGCCACCTGGCCAGGCACTGGTGGAGGAGCATGAAATTGAAGTGCACCAAGGCACTGACGATGAAGACACAGTACCGTCACTCGATTGCACACTCACAGCCACCAGCTCAGATGCTGCTGATACTTTGCGTACTTTAGAGGATAGGTTACACAAAGCCAGTAGCAATTAATCAGCAACTAACCTGAGAGTGGTTGCTGATCCCTTTAAATCATGCTGTTATGGGGGGGGGGGGGCGTCCTGCTGCTGAACAGCTGTGCGGGGTTAAGACAGGGCGTTAGCACCAGCGTTTAAGATGAAAATAGCAGCGCTGGTGTCAAATTAGCTTGCCCACTCTACATACTTCCGGCACATGTTCCTAACACCCGCCCTATCACCCTCACCAAAGTAGCGTCCGACACGGGCCGCACCAACAGTGTGCGCGTACGCCATTTTTTTTACACAAAATGCTACCCGTAGCACTGAAAAATCGGGCACTACGGAGCTGAATTTCCACCCTTTTCTCTGTTGAACTGCCATTTTAAACCAATGACACCTGAGGAAAATCATTTTTTAATTTTACACATTGAGAAAAATAGTACAGCAGTAAATATGACAGAGGAATTGCAAATATGCCAGACTTTGGTGTTTCTTTCTGTAATGGTTTTGGGCAATTTCAAGTGTGAAATTTTACATGTTTTTCATAAAGATTATCTGTTCAAAAATGTATAAAGTGGTCTTCATTGTAAATACTGAAGTGACAATTGTAATTCTTTGAACTGCTCAATTTTTGGACATTTCTGGCTTGAGTCAACTAAAGAACACCTCTACATATGCACAATTATATTAGTATATTCAGCATGTATTAAGTACAGTGTGTTAAATCAATGTGCTTTAGAATGAGGCATTGGAACTAGCTGATCTGTTCAATGTCAAGTCTGTTACTGCCTCATTTATGTGGCATTTTGCAATAGTGCAATCAGTATAAGAAAATCTCAAATAAATTCCTTCTGAACGCTAACTAACTCCACTTTGGAGATTGTCTTGAGTATACCCCAAACAATTCTCTGAAGTTTCTGAACAGTATTACAGGGTACTTAAGGAAGTGGCCCTAGAAATAGTAGATGCATTGCTGGTCATCTTCCAGAACTCGATAGGCTCTGGAACGGTACCCATGGATTGGCGGGTAGCTAATGTTACCCCACTATTCAAAAAAGGTGGTAGAGAAAAGGCGGGGAATTATAGACCGGTAAGCTTGACATCGGTAGTGGGGAAAATGCTAGAGTCCATTATAAAAGATGTAATAGCAGAGCACTTGGAAAGCAGTGACTGGATCGGACAAAGTCAACATGGATTTACAAAAGGTAAATCATGCTTGACTAATCTACTGGAATTTTTTGAGGATGTAACTGGTAAAATAGATAAGGGAGAACCAGTAGATGTGGTGTATTTGGACTTTCAGAAGGCTTTCGATAAGGTCCCACATAAGAGATTAGCGTGCAAAATTAAGGCACATGGGATTGGGGGCAAGGTATTGACTTGGATAGAGAACTGGTTGGCGGACAGAAAGCAAAGAGTTGGAATAAACGGGTCGTTTTCCGAGTGGCAGGCAGTGACTAGTGGGGTACCGCAAGGATCGGTCCTAGGACCCCAGCTGTTCACAATATATATTAATGATCTGGACGAGGGAATTGGATGTAATATCTCCAAATTTGCAGACGACACAAAGCTGGGGGGGAGGGTATGCTGGGAGGAGGATGTCGTGAAACTCCAGCACGATTTGGACAGGTTGGGTGATTGGGCAGAAACATGGCAAATGCACTATAATGTGGATAAATGTGAGGTTATCCACTTTGGTGGCAAAAACAGGAAGGCAGATTATTATTTGAATGGTAATAGATTGGGAGAAGGGGAAGTGCAAAGAGATCTGGGTGTTCTTGTACACCAGTCGCTGAAGGTAAGCATGCAGGTGCAGCAGGCGGTTAAGAAGGCAAATGGTATGTTGGCCTTTGTAGCAAGAGGGTTCGAGTACAAGAACAAGGATGTCTTGCTGCAGTTGTACAGGGCCTTGGTGAGACCGCACCTTGAGTATTGTGTGCAGTTTTGGTCGCCTTACCTGAGGAAGGACGTTCTTGCCATGGAAGGAGTGCAGCGAAGATTCACCAGGCTGATACCTGGGATGGCAGGAATGACGTACGAGGAGAGATTGTGTCGATTGGGCTTATACTCACTGGAGTTTAGAAGATTGAGAGGGGATCTCATCGAAACCTATAAAATTCTGTCAGGCCTGGACAGACTAGATGCAGGAAGGATGTTTCTGATGGCCAGGGAGTCCAGAACCAGGGGTCATAGTCTAAGGATAAGGGGTAAGCCATTTAGGACTGAAATGAGGAGGAATTTCTTCACCCAGAGAGTGGTGAACCTGTGGACTTCTCTGCCACAGAGGGCGGTGGAGGCCAGTTCATTAAGTATATTCAAGAAAGAGTTGGATATATTTCTTAAGGCTAAAGGGATCAAGGGATATGGGGAGAAGGCAGGGACCGGGTACTGAATTTGGATGATCAGCCATGATCTCATTGAATGGCGGAGCAGGCTCGAAGGGCCGAATGGCCTACTCCTGCTCCTATCTTCTATGTATCTATGTATTTTAAGTCCAGATAAATTTGCTTTCACATCTTTCCTTTAAATTTCTAATATTTTCTCTCACTCAATTTAATTTCTATTTATTCTTCCATTGTTCCCCCCCCCCCCATCAAAATTATTGACTGCTTCTCCAACCACCATTTGGAGCTTGAATCCACACCTTCTCCAGGCTACTATCTGTTGAGCTTTGGCTCAGTGGTAGCACTCTCTCTTTTAAATTAGAAGGTTGTGGGTTCAAGTTCCACTCCGAGGAACCATCTGCCATCTCAGGTGGATGTAAAAGATCCCACGGCACTATTTGAAGAAGAGCAGGAGAATTCTCCCGGTGTCCTGGCCAATATTTGTCCCTCAATCAACACCTAAAACAGATGAGCTGGTCCTTTATTTCATTGCTGTTTGTGGGACCTTGCTGTGCGCAAATTGGCTGCTGCGTTTCCTACATTACAACAGTGACTACATTTCAATAGTACTTCATTGGTTGTAAATTGCTTTGGGACATCCAAAGGTCGTGAAAGGCGCTGTATAAATGTGTCTTTCTTTTTTTTTACTGTTACGTTATCTTTCAATTACAGTTGGGAGTGTGTGAGGCAGTATTGGCCCCAAGTTTTTCTCCACTATCCCAAAGATGTAGCATTCAGAACAGCAAAGAATTAATTAACTATGAAGTTGAGCTCAAATTACTGTTTAAGCCTGAATTTAAAATTGGGCCTTCTGGAGTACTATTGTAGTTTATGATCTGCTTTCCTTCACCCATCTTCTATTTCCTTCCCTTTTTCAATTTCTTTCTTTCGTGGCCATCTTGCTTCTCATTTTGATTTCCTTGTTTTTACTTTGTCTCCATAGGCTGTATCCTTAATTTAATTAGAATTCAGATGTTTATTTCTATAGCATCTGCTTTTATACAGTTTTTCTTTTGACTTATTTTCCATTTTGTTCCTCACCAGTTCATAATTTCTCCAGTTCCCACAGTGCCTTCTTTTAAATCTTTTTTCCTGCACTTCATCACCCCTAATATTAGCGATATGAAATTGATCCGATTAGCAGAAGTTTTCTTTGATGCTAGAACTAATCTCACAGAGTTTGTTATTGCAGCAATCCATTGCAACCAAACTCTCAAAGGCCTCATTTCAAATATGCATAGAAAAATAAAAGGAATGCAAAAGTATGTATACAGCAGGAAAAATATAAAGAGCTGATGTGAGAATCCTAAAATATATTACAAAGCGTCAAGTATATTTATGATGGCAAAGTAAGTTGCAATTTTTATCTTGCCAAGTCACCAAGTAAAACTAACACCGCATCATACCGAAATGTTTCCACATAAAATGTGCATATGGTGTGCAAGTGTCAACTCAAGACAGTTGAAATCCACCAAACCAGTAATATGTTCTAGCCAGTGAGGACATGAAATATTTATTCTAAACCAAACTTCAAAAGGCTTCATAAACATCTGAAGGGTTTTTTTGCTTCCCAAAACATGCTGTTCAAAAGTATTATTTTGAAGTCTCAACTTTTTAATTTACTTTGTGGATTTTGTTAAATGCGGAAATAAATGCATTCTTTGATTTAAGATCCCATGCTGGTGTTCAAAATGGGAAAAAAAGACCCATTTTCATTAAACTTCCAAAACAGCTGCACTTCTGCAAAATTCAAAATTGAAACAAATTTATTGCCCTGACATCAGAAATGAATCTCTTCTCAGTAAAACCTTAAGAATGGAAAACCTTCCAGAAGCAATAAGATGGAAACAGTCATTTAACAGTTTGTTTCTTTTCAAAAGTTGCTCTTGTGCAGGATCTGATAGGAATTGTTCTAATTTTGCTGCAGCAAAAAATATAGCTGCTATAAGCCCACCTGCCCTGTGCAACTCTTCCAACCACCAACATTTCCCAAATCAGAACCTCCTTGAGCGTGATTTCCATTTTAGGGCCAACGTGGGCAGTTCTGCCCTGTGGACGCACATCAATTAGAAACTCAGCTCAAACCGACCACATCCACTTCCAGGGATATTGCAGTGGGCCATGGAAGGAACCTTTCATCCTATCACTCCGTACTAGATTCAACAACAGGATAGAGTGTGCTAATCCAAAGACTTCTTTGACGTATTATTTAAGTTACTTTAAAAATGCAGCTTGACTAATGGCTATTTTTCATAGGTCTAAAAGGAAAAATGAATATTTTGCTACTATACTGTAAACAAATTATATTCTATTTGGGCATGAGATAGTTAAAAGGAAAAAAAAGCTAAGACTTGCATTTATTCAGCACCTTTCACGACCTCAGGATGTCCCAAAGCGCTTTGCAGTCAATCAAGTATGTTTTGAAGTGTAGTCACTGTTGCAATGTAGGAAACGTGGCTGCCAATTTGCACACAGCAAGGTTCCACAAACAGCAATGTGATCATGACCAGGTAATCTTTTTTTTAGTGACGTTGATTGAGGGATAAATATTAGCCAACACACTGGGAATAACTCCCCCAACTGCTCTTCTTCACAATAGTGCTGGGGGATCTTTTATGTCTACCTGAGAGGGCTGACAGGCCTCAGTTTAATGTCTCATCCGAAAGACAGCATCTCCGCCAGTGCAGCACTCATTCAGTACTGCACCTGGACTGTCAGCCTAGATTTTTGTGCTCAAATCTCCGGTGTGGGACTTGAACCCACGACCTTCTGACTCAAAGGCGAGAGTGCTACCCACTGAGCCACGACTGACAGTTCCAGATGAGTATGTAAATTTACTCAAATATATTTCTGCAACTTACGCACATTATTTTCACTATAGCTTGATGCATGAAAACACAAATCGCAAAAAAAAGGGACATTCAGACCACAAAAAATAAAAACTTTTTTAAAAGTCCAAATGGTAGTTTAGCAACCTGGTCCAATAATAAGAACATAAGAAATAGGAGCAGGAGTAGGCCATATGGCCCCTCGGGCCTGCTCCGCCATTCAATAGGATCATGGCTGATCTGAATCTAGACTCACATCCACTTCCCTGCCCTCTCCCCGTAACCCCTAATTCCCATATCTGCTAGGAAAATGTCTGTCTACATTTTAAATTTATTTAATGTTGCAGCTTCCACAGCTCTCTGGGGTAGCAAATTCCATAGATTTACTACCCTCTGAGTGAAGAAGTTTCTCCTCAGCTCAGTTTTGAAAGGGCAGCCCCTTATTCTAAGATTATGCCCCCTAGTTCTAGTCTCACCCATCAGTGGAAACATCCTCACCGCATTGTGCCACAGAGTAATTGGACATGAATTCATGACTATAATTTTCCCATGCTGAGCCCTTCATCCGTTGATATGCTGTCAGAAGAGGCACAGTGTACCATGCTTAGTGCTTCCCCATAGGGAGGAGAGAAACAAAATTTACATGGCTGGACACCCTTCCTGCCAGCTAGATAACCTCAAAGGAAGTGAGAAATACAGATTTATAAATGGGATTGGGAGTGATTAATGAATTTGAAAATGGAGAAAAAAATCTGCATCAAAGCTGCTCTGAATTCTTATCTCTTTGGTGGATAAAGATCATTACTTTTTTTTTTTTTTAAGATGCCAGAATAAAGGAAATGGTCCAGCACCATACTACGTACATTTATGATTTTCTGTTCAGCGGGTATTAGGGGTTGTGATATTTGCTGGGCAATGGGACCAGCCAGCTCTTTTCCAGTCCTGTACATTCCTATGTTATCATATAATGTACGCAATGAGTTAAATATAAGTGTCACTTAAAACAAGCTCATTTACCTGTTCCATGCAGATATGTAGGTTCAGCCATTTCTACTCTCAACTGTTACAAATTTATTACCAACTAGTAAAATGCCACTTATATAACACTCCTAAAAATAAAACTTTAAAAAAAAATCCAATCTGTCACAATGCCCCAAAATATTGAAACTCAGAAAAACTAAAATTTGCCTTTCATGCATTTTTGCACTGCAACTTGAAAATGACTTTCCTCTTTTCAAATTGCAATAAACAAGAAATAATTCCACAATACATGGCTCCAAAGAGAAATTAGTGCAGTTTATTTCAGATTTATTACTGCAGAGGCAATACAGTGTAATCGGCCTAATGAACAGCAATTAACAGGAAACCATTTACATCACATTTGAAGACAGTTCCCAAGAAGCCTCCAGTTAATGGCATATGAAGACTGCCCTATCAGTGGTCTGTCTCCAGTACTGTCCCTGTCATGATCCCATCAATATTTGTACAACTTCTTCCCCTGCGCTGAAAGCAGACCTAATTCAATTATGGGTCTCAAAACTGATAAAATGGTCCTAAAGTGGAAAATGGGAAGAGATTATTGGCAAATGAATAAAGATTTGTATCGAACAAGCACACAGGAGTACAACAGTTCTTTTTTTATCATCTTCTGCCTTTGGTCTGCTGGGAACCTTGAGTTTCCCTTTCTCTCATGCAGCACATCGATTTCTGAATTAGACTGCAATATTAAATAATTAATATACTTGCCATGATTGATGTTTTGCATTAGTTGAATATTAGGTTATCAATCAAAATCCACTTGGTTTAATGTAATAATATTGAAAAAGTGTCAGGGGCTGTTCATCCAATTTGTAGTTGAAGCAGCCCAGATAGTCATATTGGTGTAACACGAAGCTCTGAAGCAGGAAATGTACTGGTTTAACATTCATAAGTCAGAGATTATGAAACTTATGGAGACACGACTCAGGCTGCCCTAAATAAACCTCACGGCATCTGTCAATTTCAATCACAGCAAGGTCCACACAGAAATAAACCATCATCTACAACTGCCTTTCATCAGGTACACGAGAAACCAGGTCTTTGAAAAACATGAATACAGATTTTATTTAACATCAAATCAGAATCCTAACTGGAGAGCCTTCCATAAGCTTATCTGCATCAGATATCATGCTCTTGCTGCACAAGGGTACAAGACTTTTATTTGCCCATGGAAGACAAATTTCCACTTTTTAATTAATGTGACTGCCATAGGATGTCTAAACTGATGGTGAGTAAAGCCATCTGCTTCCTGAGTTTTATTTTACAGTCTGGAAAGATGAAAGAGCATTAGCCTGGTCAGCCTCTTAACAATAAACAATAAAATAAGAACCAAAAAGGAGCATTGCTTATACAAGAGGAAAACCACTATTCTTTTACCAAGCAAGAAGTCTTATATACCACACTTAATTAAGCAAAACAGGAAGAACAAGTCAAAGTGTTAAAAAGGGCTACATTTAATGCATTGCTTTGCTACAGTCAATATTGGCAAATTGGAGATGTCTAGCATATCATTCATGTCAAGGGAACTGTGTGGCTCCAACCCAAGTCTCTTAGTCCCACGTCGACATCATTATCGACTAATTCTGAAGGCTACTGTTATGTTCGTAGTTACTAAATTTCTCTGCTACAGCTTCCTTTAATCTGTAGCTTGAATTCCAGGTAGCACACAATTAATTAAAGCCAGAACACCAGTTGAATTGTCATTCATGGTCAAATTTCAAATAATTGCATTAGATTTTTTGCTATTCTGTCTCTTCCTGCCACAGCTGAGGCAAATTCCTATCGTCAGTCAAGCTAAGAACCACAAATTTAAAATGCAAAGCCAGTCATTTGATTTCCACCTAACAGGGTGGCCCATTAGCACACTGCTCATCAGTGATGCATTATGGTATGATAGCTTCAATCTCCGACATCTAATTTAAAAAAGAAATCTTTGTAAAGATGTGATGTTGGTGCACGGAAGCGTCTGCTACTGATGACAGAAAATCACAGGCAACTTCAAGCTTCATCAACCAAGTAATAGAACACTTAATATATTGTAAAGTGTTTAACAGAAGGAGACAACATATAGTTTGTGAAAAAACTGTTCTTTCTTTTAAGACACTTGTCTGCAAACAGAACAAATCGATACTGAAAGTAAAAAATAGGCCAGTTTACCATTTCCAGAAGAAGTAGATAAGCACAAAGGGTTTTCATTTTATTTCATCCCCAC
This sequence comes from Somniosus microcephalus, assembly GCF_052327205.1. Taxonomy (NCBI): domain Eukaryota; kingdom Metazoa; phylum Chordata; class Chondrichthyes; order Squaliformes; family Somniosidae; genus Somniosus; species Somniosus microcephalus. Next base: position 81,885,497 of record NC_140992.1, read on the forward strand.
TCCACTTTACGTAGTATACAACTCGCTAGCTGAGGGGGCAGGTACATATTTGAATTTTTCTTCCTTAACTAAAACCAATTTTTCATCCAATAATCCAGACCACAGCTATAGAAGTTACAATAGTCCCACGTCATTGAAGACCATCAACATCCAAGGTATGATCACTATTTGGCTGGGGGAGGGGCACATAAAATTACCTCAACATCCCTTTAAGGGAGGAAGGGAAAAGTAATGATCCAGGATTTCTATTGCTGGTATCTAACTTACAACCTCTTCTGCATGTATACCTCTGTGGGCCTGGTTAGACTTGGGTTTGACCTGTACAAAGAGCACACCAATCACGGTGTTCTGATTCACACATAAAGTTGGTCATTTAGGGAAGGCTTTGGCAAGCTTATGCACCTTGAAAACCATACTCCTAACATGTACATTACAACAGTGACTACACTCCAAAAGTACTTCATTGGCTGTAAAGTGCTTTGAGACGTCCGGTGGTTGTGAAAGGCGCTATATAAATGTAAGTATTTTTTTTGCATCAAGTGAAGAAGGATATGGGGAGAAAATTAAAAAGAAAATACTGGAAAGGAGGAAATAAAATAGAATTTCTTAAATACCACCCTAGAATAAATTAAACATTTGTACCTGGAGTGATTAAAAATAACGTAATGACAGCGAGTTGTTTTGGAGCTTCAACAAACTTTAAAAGTGTTAAAACATAGATTTATATCCATATTCTACACACTGTGAGCACAGACCAAGTTTCTCTTCCCCCTTACTTTGAGGAAGGAGATAAAATTAGTCGGCTGCTCTCATGCACATCCTGGTAACTATGAGAAAATCACAAACGTATGAAGGCACTTTCAAAAGAAGCCCTACAGATGAATACAGTATGTGAGTTCAGGATCAAAGATTGAAAATTCAGACGGGTATTAGCTGCAGCCAAAGACAATTTAAATGTTTTGTGAGGGAGTTGAATAAAGGAGTGATCAGTGAGGATTGAATTGTGAATCAAGTACAAAGAGTGCTTAATGCATGTATCAGACATTTTTAGAGAAGCAAAAGGAGTTCTTAATTATAACTTATATATATATCTCATTCTGACACAGATTTTGCTTGTTCCCAAACATTGCATTGTAACATGTATAACTATTGACAAAGGATTCCAAGAAATCAGTGTACCAACCGTGACAAAAGTGGGCAGCCTGTATGAGATGAGTGCAAGTAAACATGCATCATATGACGCCACAATAAATGGAGCAGCATTTTCTCTATTACTGGCAGATCTCCAGTGTATACGGTCACACTGACTCTGCACCACCCACCATTGTTTTTTGGTGGGTGGTGCAGAATTTCTCTGAAAGTTAAGTTTCTTAAAAAAAAACTCAAGAGACTGGAGTGCTGGGTCCCTGGAAAATAAAAAAGTTGAATTTTCCATATCCACTGCAGGTAAATAAAAACATTTTTAAAAATCTAAGATGGGGAGTAGTTCTTTATATCTACTGTCTATCTGTTAAAAGTGTAGATTTTCATAATGAGGACCAAGAATAAAAAAAGCTGAAGTTTAAAATAATTTACATCTTTCCTTCACTCCCAGATATCTCTAGTACAGTATTTAGCTATGAAAAGGTATTGTGAATAGTAAACATGTTTAAATTTCGGACTTTTAATGTAACTCCCCTGAATAATGGTACAGTTCACAATCCCTATTGTATACAGTAATTTTTTGGTTATCATTGAATCTTACAATAAAATGTAAATAAAATAAATAGACTTGTTGCAAGCAAAAAAAACGACATTACAAAACATAAAAAGATCAATGATAAATTTCAAAGTGCATCGTTTAATTTGTCACAACATGCAACACGTTGTGTTGCTAAATAAATAACCCATCAACATATTAAGCTATATTGCTATTTTTCCAGCAAAGTTACCTAGAAAAAGTTCAACGATTCATATTTTACCTTGTTTTGATGTTTTATACAAAAACTGGTCACTGCTCTGCATCCTAGGGTACTTAAGGAAGTGGCCCTAGAAATGGTAGATGCATTGCTGGTCATCTTCCAAAATTCTATAGACTCTGGAATAGTTCCCATGGATTGGAGGGTAGCTAATGTAACCCCACTATTTAAAAAAGGTGGTAGAGAAAAAACGGGGAATTACAGACCGGTAAACCTGACATCGGTAGTGGGGAAAATGCTAGAGTCCATTATAAAAGATGTAATAGCAGAGCACTTGGAAAACAGTGACAGGATCGGACAAAGTCAACATGGATTTACAAAAGGTAAATCATACTTGACTAATCTACTGGAATTTTTTGAGGATGTAACTGGTAGAATTGATCAGGGAGAACCAATGGATGTGGCGTATTTGGACTTTCAGAAGGCTTTCGATAAGGTCCCGCATAAGAGACTAGCGTGCAAAGTTAAAGCACATAGGATTGGGGGTAAGGTACTGACTTGGACAGAAAACTGTTTGGTAGACAGGAAGCAAAGAGTTGGAAAAACGGGTCTTTTTCCGAGTGGAAGGCAGTGACTAGCGGGGTACCGCAGGGATCGGTGCTAGGACCCCAGCTATTCACAATATATATTAATGATCTAGACGAGGGAACTAGATGTAATATCTCCAAGTTTGCAGACAACACAAAGCTGGGTGGGCGTGTGTGCTGTGAGGAGGATGCAGAGAAACTCCAGTACAATTTGGACAGGTTGGGCGATTGGGCAGATGTATGGCAGATGCAGTATAATGTGGATAAATGCGAGGTTATCCACTTTGGTGACAAAAACAGGAAGGCAGATTATTATCTGAACGGCAATAGATTGGGAAAAGGGGAAGTGCAATGAGACCTGGGTGTCCTTGTGCACCAGTCACTGAAGGTAAGCATGCAGGTGCAGCAGGTGGTTAAGAAGGCAAATGGTATGCTGGCCTTCATAGCGAGAGGATTCAAGAACATGAGCAAGGATGTCTTGCTGCAGTTGTACAGGGCCTTGGTGAGACCACACCTTGAGTATTGTGTGCAGTTTTGGTCGCCTTATCTGAAGAAGGATGTTCTTGCCATGGAGGGAGTGCAGCGAAGATTCACCAGACTGATACCTGGGATGGCAGGAATGACGTATGAAGAGAGATTAGGTCGATTAGGCTTATATTCGCTGGAGTTTAGAAGAATGAGAGGGGATCTCATTGAAACTTTAAAAATTCTAACAGGACTAGACAGACTAGATGCAGGAAGGCTGTTCCCAATGGCAGGGGAGTCCAGAACCAGGGGTCACAGTCTAAAGATAAGGGGTAAGCCATTTAGGACTGAGATGAGGAGGAATTTCTTCACCCAGAGAGTGGGGAACCTGTGGAATTCTCTGCCACACAGGGCAGTTGAGGCCAATTCATTAAATATATTCAAGAAGGAGTTGGATATATTTCTTGAGGCTAAAGGGATCAAGGGATATGGGGAGAAAGCAGGGACAGGGTACTGAATTTGGATGATCAGTCATAATCGCATTGAATTGCGGAGCAGGCTCGAGGGGCCGAATGGCCTATGTAGTGTCCGTGTGTAGATAAAGACACTGAAGACAGGAGTTGGTTCATAGGTATTTACGAAGCAAGTCTGGGGGGGGGGGGGGGTTTCTAAAGGATATACACAATACACAGGCTTATATAGCCCAAGTGGCAATTACCGGCATTACGCACACCTGGGGCTCTTAAAGGCACATACACCACAATTCCTCCCCTTCTAGCTAACTAGTACATCATATTTTAAGTAATTATTAATTACGTGTTATATGCAAAATAATATACATTGCTGTATTAATTAATTATAAGTTAGTCTCTCAGGAGGCTTCCTGACTCGGTCCGGATAACGCCTCGGGGGTGTAGTAGTTTCTGGTGGTGTAGTAGGTTCTTCTGGCAAGGCTGATTCGGCTTGAAGGCCAGTGTCGGGTTCATCGGGCTCCAGTATCACCGGATCGGAGGTAGATATGGGTATCTCTACTTCATCGTTAGATGTATAGAGTGGTGGTGTAGGTTGTCCCTTTTCGGATGACTTGATGATTTGGTCAGCATGGCGCCTTATTATGCTGTCTCCGATGTCCACGGTATACATCAGTGGTCCTAATCGTGTGCAGATAGTTCCAGGCTGCCATTTCTCGGTACGGTAGTCCCGGGCCAAAACCGGTTGGCCTATCTGGAAGACCCTAGTTGGCCTTTCATTCATGCCCTGAAACTGCCGGTTCTCCACCTCCCTTCGGATGTTGGGCTTGACCAAATCCAGCCGGCATCTTAGGTTTCTATTGTAGAACATCATGGTGGGAGTTTGGTTAGTAACCATATGCGTTGCATTCCTATATGCAAATAAGAAGTTATCCACCTTGTGCTGAAGTTTTATGTCTTCATTACCCATGGCCTTGATGGCCTTCTTGAAGGTCTGGACAAACCTTTCAGCCAATCCATTGGTGGCGGGATGGTATGGGGCGGACGTGTAGTGCTTTACCTCATTGTTCTTTAAGAACTTTCTGAATTCTTCGGACACAAATTGCGGTCCATTATCAGAACATATCTGCTCCGGCAGCCCATTCCTGGCACATATGGTCCTTAATACTGTGATGGTTTTTTCCGTGGTGGTGGAGGACACCTTTATTACCTCCGGCCACTTGGAGTGTGCATCAACTGCGATTAAGAACATTGAGTCCATAAATGGACCAGCAAAGTCGATGTGCACCCTTTGCCAGGGAGATGAGGGCCACTCCCATGGATGTAGAGGGGCCTGTGGCGGAGCATTTTGGACCTTCTGGCATCCTAGGCAGCTCTTGGTCATGTTTTCGATGTCTCCATCGATACCTGGCCACCATACAAACGCCCTAGCTAGGTTCTTCATTTTCACTCCACCCAGATGCCCCTCGTGAAGCTCATTTAGCACTTTATCCTGGAGTTTGGGTGGAATCACCACTCTGGATCCACACATCAAGGTTCCTCGGCACACTGACAGCTGTTCTCTTCTTTGCGAGAATGCTGGCAACAGTGGTTCGCCATGTGCTGGCCATCCCTTCACTGTTAAATCGTAGACCCGTGAGAGAGTAGGGTCATTTCTTGTCTCCCTTTCAATGGCAGAATTTGTCACCGGTAGACATTCCACTATGGTAGAGTGGAATATCTCTACTGGGTCTACTGTAGGTGCCTCTTCTATCGTTGGCAACGGTAGGCGTGATAAACCGTCAGCATTCCCATGCTGTTTTGACCCTTTGTATTCAATGTTTTATTGGTGTGTCCCTAGAAAAAGGGACCACCTCTGTAGTCTTTGTGCCGTCATAATGGGGACACCTTTTTTAGGGTTGAATATGGAGATGAGGGGTTGATGGTCAGTCAGCAAGGTAAATTTTTGTCCGTGTAGGTAATGGTTGAATTTCTTCACTCCCCATACCAGGCTGAGTGCTTCCCTGTCTATCTGGGCATAGTTACGCTCAGCTGAGTTCAATGAGCGTGACGCAAAAGCTATCGGCCGTTCCGAGCCATCAGGGAATCTATGGGACAATACCGCTCCTATGCCGTAAGGGGATGCATCGCACGCCAGTCTGATTGGTAGTGATGGGTTGTAATGAGCCAAAATTTTCTCGGATGTGATTAAGTCTTTACATTTATGGAAGGCACGTTTACAGTCTTCGTTCCATTTCCAAATCACTCCTGTCTGTAGAAGATCATTAAGAGGGTGTAGAATAGTTGATAAGTTCGGTAAAAATTTATGATAGTAATTTATTAATCCCAGGAATGACCTTAATTGTGAAACATTTTCAGGTGCTGGGGCTTTTATAACTGCTTCAATTTTTTCAGGTGACTTATGCAACCCTTCCTTATTAATTATGTGGCCACAATATGATATCTGATTTTGGAAAAATTCACACTTGGGGCGATTTGCTCGTAGGCCCCGTTCTTTCAGCCTAGTGAGCACCTGCTCCAAATTGGCAAGGTGCTCGTTGTCGTTTTCTCCTGTTACAAGGATGTCGTCTAGGTAGCATTGAGTCCCCGGAATCCCTTGCAGGACTTGCTCCATAGCTCTTTGCCAGATAGCTGGAGCTGATGCTATTCCAAAAACCAGTCGATTGTACTGGTACAGGCCTTTGTGTGTGTTTATTGTGAGATACTTTTTAGAGGTCTCCTCAGCCTCCATCTGTAGATATGCCTGTGCCAAGTCAATTTTTGTGAAACGTTTCCCTCCGGATAGTGAGGCGAAAATATCTTCTATCCTCGGAAGAGGATACTGTACCGTGTGAAGGACCGGGTTTACAGTCACCTTGAAGTCCCCACAGATGCGAATTTTTTTCTGTTCCTCAGAGTTATTTTTCAATGTTTTTTTCATGACTGGAACGATGGGTGTTGCCCATTCGCTCCAATCTATTTTGGATAATACGCCTGCCTTTTCCAAATTCTTCAGCTCTGCCTCGACTGCCGGACGTATTGCGTATGGCACCGGTCTTGCCTTAAAATTTTTTGGAATTGCTGTATCTTCCACTTTTATTGAGGCGGCGATGCCTTTCAAGGTTCCTAGTTTCTCTTGAAACACTTCTTTGGCGTTGGCCAAGATGTCTTTTAATCGTTCAGGTATGATGTCATCATTGTTTTTTTCCTTACTGGTCACCGTCAGTGCCTGAATGGAGTGCCAGTCTAAACGTATCTTCCTTATCCATTCACGTCCCAACAACGGTGGACCACCATCTTGTAGAATGTATAAATACAACTTTTGTATTTCTTTGCCGTTGTATACCACAGGCACCCTTATTTTTCCTTTGGGGTAGACTTTCTGCCCCGTATATGTTTTTAAGATAATGGATGTGTCTTTTAGAGGTATATGCGAAAATAGCCTCTCGTAATCTCGTCGATTTATTACGGTTAGAGCTGATCCTGTATCTAGCTCCATTTTAACTGGGGACCCTGCTATTGTGAGGGTAACCCAAATGGTTTGGTAATCCTCTTTGGCAAGTACATTATGTAATTTGAGACAGCTTAGTCTCTTGTTTCCGGAGTCGCTATCGCTATTCTGGTCTTCGGAGCTATTGTCCGTCATCATTTGTACCTTCCTGTACTTTTCTTTATTGATTTTTTGTTTTCCGTCAGTGGATTTATTTTGTCCAGATTGGCATACCCGTGCAATGTGTCCAATCTTACCACATTGCCTGCATGCTTTGCCCTTGAACCAGCAGTCCCTCTGGTTATGGGTGGATCTGCCGCAGCGATAACATCTTCCGAACTCCTGTGTCATTTTATGGGTGCCGAAGTCCTGTGTCTCTTGTTGTATCTCTGCAGCTCCTTTTGCTGCTGCTTCGTATGATACAGCCATACTGAAAGCTTTGTCCAATGTTAAATCTTTTTCAGAAAGCAGTCTTTTTTGTGTTCCTTCACTTAAGAGACCGCAAACAAATTTGTCTCGAAGATAATCCGATAGTCCTGCTCCGAATTGGCAGTACTTTGATAGCTTTCTTAATTCGTTTAGGTAATCAGCGTTACTTTCATTCTTGTGTTGATTTCTCTTGAAGAACTTGAATCGTTCTGCTATCAGCAGCGGTGTTGGGTTTAAATGCTCCTGCAGGGTATCAACAATTTCTTTAAAAGTCTTGTCCTTTGGTTTGGCTGGAGTGATTAAATTTCGTAACAGCCCGTATGTCTTCGCGCCCATTAAGTTCAGAAGTACTGAAGCTTTTTTTTCATCTGTTATTCCATTTGCAGTGCAATAAACCTCTACTCTTTCCACGTATGTGGTCCAATCTTCTATTTCGCCATCAAAAGCCTCAATATTACCAGATTTAGGCATTTCAGAAAAGATATGGCGCTTCCCGCACTTTTTTTTTCTCTGTAGCAACGATATGGCGCTTCCCGCGCTTTCCCGCCGCTGCTACCGATAACAACGCTGTTTTACTGTGGTTTCCGTTTATTCACTGTTGGAGACTCGTTCCCGACGGAGGTCTAAACGCTGACCTGCTTGCCGCGCCGGCCGTCTCTCGAGTGCACCCTCCCAGTCCGTTATTGCTTGCCTCCGATTTCGCTGCCTGTCTCAGCTGTAGAGCCCGCCGCTGGAGCTCCAGCCTGACGCCCAGGAAGGATTAGCGCAGTACCTGTCACCAGCTTGGCCAGCTGGTGAAACCACAGTTTCTCTTACTTCCTCGAGTCTTCTGGACGCTGGAGGAATCGATGTCCTTGAGGTGCTGCCGAATTGCAGGTAAATCCGTTTCCACTTCGTCGCCACTGTAGTGTCCGTGTGTAGATAAAGACACTGAAGACAGGAGTTGGTTCATAGGTATTTACTAAGCAAGTCTGGGGGGGGTTTCTAAAGGATATACACAATACACAGGCTTATATAGCCCAAGTGGCAATTACCGGCATTACGCACACCTGGGGCTCTTAAAGGCACATACACCACAGCCTACTCCTGCTCCTATCTTCTATGTTTCTATGCTCCTCAAAATGATTTCCCTTAAGGATCTTGCCCTCAATAATTTTCCATTTATACAATGAAGTACCAGAGGGGGTGAAACTTACAAATTGCAAATCCTGGCATGTGTTATGAATGGCTGGTCTTGCTGCAATCATAAACAAACTTGGAATTGTAGGTACCGGTGCATGCTGGGAGCTGTAGTCTGTTACTTTATACAAGCTGACAGTGATTAGTCTGGGAAGACTACGAACTCAAGGCTCAAGCTCAGAGGCTTTCACACACAGAAAATGTTACTGCATAGTTGTAATTCTTTATGTCTTTATTGGCCCCGAATATCCGATCGGAGGCTTCCTGCGAGCGGATGCCTCCGAACAGAAAAAATTCTATGAACCTACCTGCTGCTTCCGTAGATACCGAGGCTTCCGCTCCTGGGCCTCTCCTCTTCAAAAGGCGCAGAGGCCCACATATCCCAAGGGCGCATGCGGTTCGCAAGTGCCCCTGGGATCACGTGGGACATCTCAACCAATGGAAGGAGGGAATCCCCCTTCATACTTTTGACAGTTCCGTACGCACAGAACTGTCAAAAGTTTGAATGGGGATGACATCAAAAATGCACCAACACAATGAAATAAAGAAAAACCATTACATGTATAAAATTAATTAAAGTGGCATTTTATTAAATATGTTAAACAAAAATTTAATTTATTGACTTTTTTAAAATATGTTTTAACAGGGCTTAATATAACCTTACCTTATTGGACAGGGTTTTTAATTTATAAGTGAGTGATAAAATCTTATTTTTCTATTTTTTTAAACTCTTATGCTGGTAAAAGCAGGCCTTACACTTGATTTTACCAGGCATAATAATTCTATGGCCTTTCAGCGGGTGGAAGTTGAGCAAATAGTGCAACTCTCCACCCGCAGAGGCAGTTTTCTTGGGCATGCGGATGATCTGTCAAGATTGTAAGTTCCGGGTTTCAGCTAATGCCTTGCCTAAACTCGGCACTTGCGTGGCCCCCATGGGCACGCACACACCTCGTACACACCCGTGGGGGTCGGAAATTCAGGGCCATTATGTTACAAACTTTATTTCCATTTATGAATCCTCAACTTAGTGAAAAAAAATCAAAGTATGGGCCAAAAGGATTTTGAAAAAAATATTTGAAGTAATTTAATTGGTTCTTTTTCTGCATTTATTGGTAAATTCTGTTGACTATTCGTGTTTGGATCATTGTTCTCAAATGTCCTTAGTAGTTGTTCTTTGGGCAGTTTTTCCCAACGCTTTCCTTTGTAATTTATACATTCTCTCCCTCATTATGATTTGTTGCTGTTTTTATGCATATAATAGCAGCCATACACCTGTTTCAGGCAGGGCAGGCTTGTTTGCCCATTTACAGGGCTGCCTGTGTATCATATCAGACAGGCCTTGGGTGTCAATAGAATGGCTGAGGTGTCCCCCACCCCCAATTTTCAACACCTGGCTGCCTGTTTCTCAGTCGTAAAATGGACAGTCATGAGTTGACTTTCTCCCCCAGGTGTATTTTTCACCCACAAATTCTGCAAGTGTGGAGTTAGTTTTAATTTCCATAGACTGGCCAAAATTTTCTGCAGTTCAACAGAACAAGAATGAAAAAGAAAACTGGCTCTAAACCCATTACTGCCATGCTTGGAATGGCCACTAGCCATATCTTTGCTATTTAATATGACAAGAAATATACCTGCAATATTTCTTGCAATCCAAATCTTTCAAAGCATCCAATAATGACCAACACCAACATTTAAATGGCAAAAATCTGCTTTCTCAAACAACCCACTAATCCCAATCATGATTCAAATCGCATACCTCCTGCTGCCGAAAAAAAACGGCTTAAAAAGTGCAATACAACTGAGAATTTGACCAATGGAAAGTATTTCACTTTACCAAGTCCAAAAAATGTCACTGTGTTTTTGCAGATTTTAACAAGAAGTCCCTGGTTTTTGAACCAAACTTTATAAATGGGTTGAAATTGTTCATCACAATATTGTGTAAGTTCAATATCTGGAGTTCATGTCTATTCCACAAGAAATGTCTCCACTACATTATGCTTTATGACCAAGGTTTCCACCAGCATACAGGAAATCCTACAATTAGTCTTCGACATTAAAATTTAGCCAAGTGCCAAAAAACTACCTGCAGAAATCTTCTAGCCCAATAGAAATCTCTAAAATTAAGCTGCAAATTTCAACCAAGTACGAGAAAAAACAATTGCTGCAGCTATTAGCTACAGCATCCGATTTAATATAAAATTTTACTTACTTAAATTTATCAATGTTATTTTCTATAGTACAAAAACAGTTAAGTTTCTACAGCAACTAGTAAATGTGACAGTGGACTGAACAATCTTAAAATTTATTTATAAGAAATCTATAACAGTGGTGCACAAAGTAATAAAAAAGTTCTCTCTCGTGTTATGATAAATTCAGTAGCATATTACAATAGCAGTGAGAAAAATCAAATAATGAAAGGGAAGAATAAAGCTCGGCACAAGCACATGATCTTTTATACCAATTTTTTAATGTTGAATTATCTTTGTAAGATTTGAGGTTACTGCACTACTACATACACCTCCGATATAAAACTAACTGATGAAAGGATTTACTAGCTGATGCAAGGATCTTGTAGATATTTGTGTACTTAAGTTCCAAGAAGTCTGCAACTCAGCAGGACACTGGATTGCCTACCTTAACACACCAACAAAGAAAGCATTCTTCGTACAGATATACTAAACTTCCCAGCGTACTTCCCAGCTGTTCTAAACTTTGAAGAGCTGTTTTGAAATAGTGAGCATTTTTTTAAAAATCGCCAGATCCTAATTCTATTTATTTCCTGCTTCATTTTACCAAATACAATAAACATATAAAATAACTTTAAAAGAAATTTGATGCAATATAAAAAAGGTGGATCAGAAAGGATAAGTACTGAAGACAGCAGACGCCAAGTGATTCCCAAGTCTTATGCAACTGACAAGCATAACATCAGAATTACAACTATATAGGAAAAAAGATGAGAATAAATTCCAGTGCAAATATTAAGAATTCAACACGGATACAAAACTCATAGACTGTATAAAACCAAATGGGGTCAAACATATCCATATGCCACTATTCTATCCCTTGAATTAAAAGGACAAACAATATAAAGAATTCACACCAAAGGGTTCCTGCTTCCGTAACCAGCCTGCCCTTCCTCAAATTGAAATACAAGTCTCCCATGATTGGAATGAGAGACAGACAGTGGTTAACCACTTAACTACCAGGGGTGAAAACAGAGGCCCCAAAACACCTAGCCCTTCAGCTTCCACGGTCACTGAAATTAGATCAATGAGGCTGGCCTGCACAGCTCTTTTTTGTATCAGCCCCCTCCTTGTCTCAGAGTGGTAAGTCAATTGTAGCACCCTTCCTGCTACTTCAGCTAACTCAATACAGATCAGGATTTTAATTTGAGATCTTGTGATCTCAAGTTATGGAGTGGATTTACTAATTGAGCCAGCAGGGGAGCCCATACAGGTCTATCTATCTTCTGACAAAATTCTGGAAAGCAAGACAAAGTTTGTAAATACTTAGCTTACTAGAAACAGAATATTTTTACCATTCGTTCTTCTTCTTCAAAAGCCTTTCTTACCTCCTTGGACTCTCTGGTCTGACCAACATGAATCTCATCTCCTCTTTGTCCATTAACAGTGCCACAAGAAATCCATGAGTACCAAACAAAACTAGTTAATGCTATACTTTTGCATGGCATCTCTGAAAAGACTAGACTGGTTGGTATTACAGATATTCAATTAACTCACTGGTATGAAAACACTGTGACCAGAACTGTATTACCAAGTGCTGGCCAAACAGGAATATACTCTCTTTATTCTCTCTCATGTGGCTCACCTATCTTATGCTGTTGTTACACGACACATTTAGCACCAAATTCACAGCATCACTGATGTAATTCAAATTCAAAACATTACCATGCCAAATTGGCACTGCAAGCCATTGATGGGCAGACCCATAGAAAGTAATAATCTGGCTACAGATGTTATACTGTAGGCAGTGTGAAACCAAACCAGTGTGAAAATACCTCCACAATGCAACTGAAACTCAATACCAAAACCCGAATTAATGCTGGCTTTGCTGACGTTTTATTATACATCTTGTATCACAGCAACTACTTTCCAGCGAAACAAATTTACAGTATTACAGCCTTATAAGATATGGATTCGATGCAGGGGTTGTTGCTTCAAAAAAAAAGTAACATCTGGCATATACTTTACACTGGTAGTTAATTTTTCTGTCCATTCCTGTAACTCATTTAAAGCCCAGTTACTGATTTTGGAGTTGAATATTTTGTTTTTTAACATACAGATTGAAACAGTATAATGCCTTTATTCCATGAGGACTCATGGAAGAAGACTGCTCGTGGTTTCCCTTGCAGTCGCAGTATTGACGCAGCAGTTAGTGAGTTCATGGTGGAGACTGGCAAGTACTGTATGCATTCTGAATCAGTAGAAACAAATCCTCTACTTTAAATGCTAATAGTAATATGTAAGAAATAGATGTTGTAGAAATTAAATATTGGCAAAAGATATAATTTAAAAGGCCGCCATCAGTGCGTGTGCATCACATGATACACTTCACTATTGTCAAAAACCTACCCGTTTCAGAAGTAATCTGCTTCAAATTAACTCATGACTCCATTCACAAATGTGGTATAATTACCAGAGCAATGATACTGAAAAATGCCAATTCCAGTCGCCTAGAAAATTAGGAAACAGACTAGCTGTTAGCAAATTAACTGCTCCTTAGCAGCTGTTATGTAAATAGGGTAAATGAGACAATAAATCAATCGAATAGGAGGCATTTTTATTTACGCAACACTTTTAGGAGACTTCACATTGACCAACAGATGACAAGTAATCACTACCTTTAGCTTTGAAAACATGCTGGAGGACATTTTGTATTATGTTAATTATTTCATGATCAATTCATTCTCAGTTGCAATTTTAATTAAAACCAATATTATCTCTTATTTCCATTTGAATCGCTACTGTATACATTTTTTTTGCAATACAAATAAAAATTCTTTACAAGGAAATGTTACTTAAACTAAATTCCCATTGCTTGACAGAGAGGAAAATTAATTCTGTTTTCATCCAGTTAACTCTACCTTCAGAACTTGTGTAATGCACGTTTCTTCTCCTACCATTTCTTTTCCACACTGCTGAAAAACGGCCTGACAATACTTGCCTTGCCCTTTAAATAGTTGAAGTCAATTATATTTGCTCAGCGTGAATGGTGACATCATTACTAACCTCACTCTTCAAACATGTATATACTTAAAGTTTTAATATTTGTTACTTCAATTAACCTTACATCACACGCCATGTGCAATCTTCACAATTTGATTAAATGCCAAGTGCTTTGCAATCGTTCATTCACCAGCAAGACTCTGTACAAATAACTAATTAAAAAACATAAAAATAATCTCAAAACATCTAAGCTTTCTATTTCATGCACAAGGCAAGGAAATTAATTATTCTTGATAATTAATTACACATTAATAACTGGTCAAAGAGAAGTGAAAAGCAAAATGCCTGTATTATTTGTACAAACACAGAATATATTAACTTTTGAAGAACATCACAACTTACAATGGATACACTTCATCGTGTACATCGACTTCTCTTGCTCTGCTCTTGGCTCTCCATCTTGCTCACCCCTCCTCTGTCCAGCATCTCCTGCTCTAGCTGTTGTTGTCTTTGCCTCAAACTTTCCTATTCTGTCATCTGCCTCCAACTTTATCTCCTTTCCAAAACAACTTTTTAGTCATGACTTTTCCAGATGTTCGACATTCAATGAGCTCCACTTAACCCAGAGCACCGTATGTGACAGTGAAACTTGCTTTTTTTTTAAATTCATTCTCAGGCTGTGACCTTTGCTGGCAAGACCAGCATTTATTGCCCATCCCTAGCAGTTTGATATAACTGAGTGGTTTGCTAGGCCACTTCAGAGAGCAGGCAAGAGTCAACCACAGTGGTGTGTGTCTGGAGTCACATGTCGGACAGACCGGGTAAGGACGACAGGTTTCCCTCCCTAAAGGACATTAGTGAAACAGTTGGGTTTTGACGACAATCCAACAACTTCATGGCCACTTTTACCGACACCAGCTTTTTATTTCCAGTCTGAATTCCAATTCTCAAACTGCCATGGTGGGATTTGAACTCATGTTCTCTGGATTATTAGTCCAGGCCGATGGATTACGCATCCAGTAGCACAACTAATACACTACCGTACTCCAGCAATGTATTTCTTTTAATAAAGATTTGATCATAGAGGTTCAAACTCTTCTACAGGCTACACTCCAGCTTTTGCTTGGAGCATAGCAAAATACCATAGTAAGGTACCACTGCATTTTCACTTAACAATGTTGGAACTATTCACAAGCCAAGTTAGTTTTCCCATACACAGTTCCTGTAGCGCATGATGATGCCATCACTACCGTCTAACAACAGGTGCCAAAAAGCTGCTGAAATCACTTACAACTGCCTTTACCGGTCCCAATACTTGCCAATAATTATCATCGTACTCTGTCACATCAAGTTTTTTGATCATTTTTCCCTTCATGTGATGAATTTGGGAATAAGCTGTTTAAACTATGGCCCTGAACTTGCAGTCTGAGGCTTCCCACAGGGAAATGCCTCCAATCTGCAAATAAAATGCCCGCGTACCTGGTGGTCCGGGAGGGACAGGGATTCGTGGTCCTGGGCCTCTCCGGGTACCCGCGGGTGGAGGCCCAGGTATCTCGGCGGCGCAGGCAGTTCGCAAGCGCCCCTGGGAATCACGTGGGCCGGCCCAACCAATAAAAGAAGGGAATCTCCATTCATGCTTGAGGATTCCATATGTACGGAAACCCCATAAGCATGAATGGGAATACCCCAAAAAATACATCTACATATCAAATACATTTTTTTAAATTACATATTTAAAGTGCCATTTAATTAAATATTTAAAACAAAATTATTTTTTGAAAAACAAATTTAAATGTTTTAAAGGGGCTAAAAATAAACGTACCTTATTGTACAGGTTTTTTAGTGTATAAATGATTAAAAAAACATAAAAACAAATTTATATCAAACTCTTATGTTGGTAAAAGCAGGCCTTACACCTGCTTTTACCAGGCGTAAGAATTTCACGGGTGTTCACTGGGCAGAAGTTGGGCAAATCTCTGCCCGCAGATGCCCTTTTCCTGATGATGCTGATGATGTCAAGAAGATTCTTGACAGATCGCAAGTTCCGAGTTTTCCCGCATGCGCTTTGCGTGCGAAAACCCAGAACTTGCGCGGCCCTTATGGGCGCGTACACACCTCGTACAGGCCGCAAATTATGGCCCTTTGTGTTTTAAAACAAAGATAGTGATTTTAACCCTGCGCACCTGATGAAAATCGGGTGGGTGGACAGTTAAAATTGCCCAGGAGACTTACCTGCCAATGTCCCACTCCCTTCCCGCAGCTTTTCATTTTAACCTGCTCTCTGAGCATATAGGAAGGACACCTACCAAAAACCAGTGGGATCATTCTTTAAATATGCAGATCGTGATCCGATTATATCACCGGGGCCTGACTGATATTTTAACCAGTGGCCTGCATGGGAAGTTGTTGTGGCTTTTCCACCAGATAAACCTAGCGGGAAGAAGAGCCAGCGCTAGAAGAAGTCCAAACAGGTAAGCTTTTTAACTTTTTTTTTAGTACCGATTGAAGTATGCTTGTAAAATGACAAGCATAATGTTCTCTGATAAACCCTTGGATTCATGCCTTATGGGTTCTCATATGGTCCCAAACTCCTGAAAGCAGCCCACCACCTGAGTTTCAACTGAGGGGGGAATATACAGTGAATCATTGAAACCAAGCATTAGGCACATTAGAGAGGACCTGTGGCAGGAGATTTTGGGTATAGTTAAAATTCAAAAAATATGGGGACACTCCAGCGTATGATGGCTGGGCATTACAGCTAGTACTATTGAAAGGCTGCGTCTGTGCATGGGTTTGCCATAAACAGTCAGTTGACCGAAGAGTACTCTTAACAGAGATTCATAGCCATGCTGCTCAGAGCACACAAAAATTTGCTGTTGGATTCCGGCAGTTGCTCGATCTATATTCTAAAAATCCCTATCCCCTCAAAGTAGTTGCAATAGCAGACCCATAGATAAAATCAATGGATCTCACTGCCAAATCCTTCTCACTGGGCCTGATAACATACAATCTGAACCTGATTAGACTCCTGTCAATCAAATCAGTCCATTCACTTGAACACTTGGTTAGGGAGGCTTGAGATTCATCTCCTCTGAGGTGGATTTCAGTATCAGGCGGGCCAGAGGCTGACCCAGCCAGTAGGTCCATCAAGGTAGGTCCAGAGCTGGGGGCTGCTCACAGTGAGAGGAACCTGATACGGCCCGCATTATTTTTGTGGAGCCCAAATTTGCGCTGTAAAAGGACCTACCAGCTGAATCAGGCAAGCGCTCCGGCCGCCCAGCAGTAGGCCCTGCCGAAGATGGCATTGGCCGGATTAGGAGCGAGAATGGGGCAGTAAGCTTTTCCTCACCATTTTAGGGGCATATCGTCCTGTTTCTGCCCAGCAGTGCCAGTGAAAATCTCCCCCAATATTTTCCACAGATAACATCGATTAGCATCCAGAACAAATTCTCGTCAGTCTAGTTCTACACCTACTGCAAAAATTATAGCAAAGAGAAAACAATCTTGAACAACCACAAACCTCATTTTAATTTTTGTTTTATATTGTCGCATCAAACTGACACTTATGAGCAGTACTCAAAGTCAGATTCACACATATCACTTTGTCACTTAAAAGAGTGAAATCTGAATTATTTATTCATCTTGCTTTGAAGTGCAACTGCTGTAAATCATTTAACAAATAGTCAAACATAAAACACAAAATTAAAAATTCTGTGTTATATTTATTTGAATGACAAGAGACTACCACAAAACAAAAGAAAAACTGAAATGTCAACCATTGTACATTAGCTCGAATCTTGTCAAAATAGAAAAAAACAGAACCTTCAACCCATTTTAAGTAGCATCACTTTCACAAATACATTATTTTGCTTTTATTAGTCTGTAGAGTGTTATTTCAAGATCACATAAAAATGGACACAGCAAGCAGCAGTAAAGCACTTGACCATCCTAAAAATAATATACAGCAGCCCCGTGGAATGTCAGTAAGTCACTACAATATAATTAAATAAAGAATAATGGATACTCCGGAATGGTTACAAAACAATAATATTGTTAAGGGGTTCAGATGATGTCATAAACCACAAAAAATGAAACTTTAGTAATGTATAAATATTGTTGGAGCCCAAGACAAGTTCAAAGTCTTAAAATCAGTCTTTTGTACCCGTCATGATCCTGTGCAATTCTGGGGTTGTTTTATTTAATTTAGGTTCCTATTTCTGCTGCCAGTGAGCATCATGACGCTCCAGTGACCACGTACTTACTGAAGTTGACTTTTTTTGTTCCCCTAATTTTCTCCCTTCCTGTTCTGAAGACACTGACTTTTGCTGGTGTATAATTCCACAGCCGTCATGCGCCCTTCAGGACCCATTTTTCACACTCTTTCAAAAGTCTGACTTGGAGTTGATTAGCTTCCCAGAGCTATTGCTCGGTCAACTGAAGGAAGTTAGAAATTACTTTTGTGCCGGCAGTCTGAGTGTGTGCAGTGTATCCTGATGCGCCATCAATTACTCAAAAGACTGAAGTTGAGCGAGTAACAATCAGGCTTTTATTAACTAAAGAATGAAGGTCTTGTCTCGAGTGGTCGACCCGTCCAGAATACTAAGGGACTGGGAGGTAGTCACTTATATACCTGGAATAGTGGGAGGAGTCAGCCGAGGCATGTCCAGACCTGTACCTAGTGGAATACACATACAGACACAGACAGGTATGACAGTGGTTTACCACATATCCCAGCATGCATGACTATGATTTGAATTCCTTATTACTAGAAATAGTACCCACAGGGTTAATTATTGTTTCTGTGAGGTGTCTCTGCACATTTTCATTCTTGTAGGCAAAAGGCCGATTAATATGCAGCTGGGTCTTGGTTTTGTGAAGCAAAAGGTGGTTTTAACATGCCAATATGAATTGAATGCAGGGACGTTGGATTGTACTTGCTTGATGACTGGATGGGCACTCACTGCAGATATATCAACTAGGGTCCAAACATCCTATGCTATTGTCAAAGAATGATTAACCATTTAATTTAGTTATGGGGAAATGTAGTTCTTTATGAACGGGCTTTGTTCAGTTTACCTTCAAAAGAATTGGAATGACACTTCTCAGGGTAAATTTTCCCAAAATCAGTATACAGTCTGTACCTCATAGGGAAACACTTTCAATTTCACTCTGTGGCAGTGGTCCATCATGTAAAAATTGGACATCCGTTTTCAATCATCAATGCATGTAGGAACATACCCCAGCGAGATGTGCCTTTGCTATTTTGAGAAGGATAATTAACTTTATTATTGTAACATGTACTGAATTCTGTTCATTTACTTATTCTACAATAAATAACTAGTCTGTTGGCTTACAATGAAGTCTCGGTCTGAAAGAATGGTAGGCAGATTGAATAAACAAAGACAAGTTCAATCATGTGATACAGTCCAGTAAGCCAATGTACAGTGGGAAGGGTTCTCTGTTTGATCCATGGGTCTCGGGATTGCTTATCTAGATATTTGATCAGTGATGTTGCACCTTCAGTCATAGGAAACGCGAGGTCCACTTATGGGAGTCATCAGTGACACTGGGCAACAAGTAGAATATCAAGTGCAATAACCAAAAACTGTAAAAGGCACCATTAAGTGTTAGTCAGTGCTCAGTATGGTATGTCAGGAATGAGCATGCACAATACTGTCCTCCCAGCAACGCCATCCAATGCCTGCACATATGGCAAAAAGAACACAGAACAAAGTTTCCCATGCAACAGTATGAGGTACAGCTTACAACAGGTCTATAAGAGTACTTCACTGCTGTGAGACAAAGTCCACCTCAGTCCCAGAAGGCTTCTATTGCAACAACAAAAACTTGTATTTATATAACGCCTTTAAAGTAGTCCCGAGGCGCTTCACAGGAGTATTGCAAAACAAAATTTGACACGGAGCCACATAAGGAGAAATTAAGGCAGATGATCAAAAGCTTGGTCAAAGAGCTAGGCTTTAAGGAATGTCTTAAAGGAGAAAAGAGATGTAGAGAGGCAAAAAGCTTTAGGAGGGAATTCCAGAGCTTAGGGCCTACACAATTGAAGGCACGCCCACCAATGGTTGAACGATTAAAATCAGGGATGCTCAAGAGGCCAGAATTAGAGGAGCGCAGATATCTCGGGGGTTGTGGGGCTGGAGGATATTACAGAGATAGGGAGGGGCAAGGCCATGGAGGGATTTGAAAACAAGAATGAGAATTTTAAAATCGAGGCGTTGCTTAACCAGGAGCCAATGTAGGTCAGTGAGCACAGGGGTGATGGGTGATCGGACTTAGTGCGAGTTAGGACACGGGCAGCCAAGTTTTGGATGACCTCAAGTTTACGTAGTATAGAACATGGGAGGCCAGCCAGGAGTGCATTGGAATAGTCAAGTCTCGAGATAACAAAGGCATGGATGAGGGTTTCAGCAGCAGATGAACTGAGGCAGGGGCAGAGAAGGGCGATTTTACGGAGGTGGAAATAGGCGGTCTTAGTTATGGCGCGGATATGTGGTCGGAAGCTCATTTCAGGGTCAAATATGACACCAAGGTTGCGAACACTGTGTTTCAACCTCAGATAGTTGCCAGGGAGAGGGATGGAGTCGGTGGCTAGGGAACGAAGACAATGGGCCAGAAATTCGGGTCCCAAAGCGTGAGTACTCATGCGTAGGCTCAACAAAAGTGCCGGTTTTGTGCATGCACTGCGCATGCGCGGGAAACCGGCACTTCCATTCCCCTGAAAGAAGGGGTTGACAGGTGGAACGCGTGCGCCGGAGAGGCAGCGCGTGCGCATTGAACTTACATTTTTTTGCAGGTTTCTCCGGAAAGGTAAGTCTCCAGCAGTTACACTTTTAAAAAGCAGGCGCAAGGCCTGCTTTTAACAAGGTAAGTGGTGAATTAATTAAAATTAAAACATTTTTTCCACAGGTTTATTATTTTTAAATACTTTAAAGAAAGGTAAGTTTATTTTTAGCCCCGTTAGAAAATGTAATTAATTTTTTCAAAAATTTAAATTATTGTTTAAAATAGTTATTTCATGTAATTTATATAGTTATTTTAAAAATGTGATTTAAAAAAAAAATTATTTCAAGTTTTAGTGATGTTTTAGGGCTTATAGTATTTATAGGTTTGGCAGCTCTTCCTGTCAAACTTATGAATGAAGCATTCTTTGCTACAATTGGCTCTCCGTGGCCCACGTGATCCCAGGGGACACATCGAACTAACTGCGCCCCTGGGATACGCAAGCACTGCGCGCCGGCAGTTGGAGGAGGCCCAGGATCGGAATCCCACGTGGGCCCACAGCTCAACGGCTGGCGCGCAAGGTAAGTGCAGATTGGGGGCTTGCACCCGCAGGAAGCCCCCGACCCGAATTTCTGGGCCATTGGCTTCAGTCTTCACAATGTTTAGTTGGAGGAAATTTCTGCTCATCCAGTACTGGATGTCAAACAAGCAGTCTGACAATTTATAGACCGTGGAGGGATCAAGAGAAGTGATGGTGAGGTAGAGCTGGGTGTTGTCAGTATACATGTGGAAACTGACGCTGTGTTTTCATATGATGTCACCGAGGGGCAGCATGTAGATGAGAAATAGGATGGGGACAAGGATAGATCCTTGGGGAACACCAGAGGTACGATGCAGAAGTGGGAAGGAAGCCGTTGCAGGTGATTCTCTGGCTACGATTAGATAGTTAAGAATGGAACCAGGTGAGTGCAGTCCCACCCAGCTGGACGACGGTGGAGAGGCGTTGGAGGAGGATGGAGTGGTCAACCGTGTCAAAGGCTGCAGACAAGTCAAGAAGGGTGAGGAGGGATAGTTTACCTTTGTCACAGCCACATAGGATGTCATTAACAATAACAACTTCTGTTTATGTAGTGCTTTAAAAATTTAAAGCAAGTTCACAAATGGATACAGGGAAACAGATTCTGAGATGTGGTCAGAGAGATTAAGGGGGGGGCAATAGTGTTGGTTGAAAACATGGGTTTGACAAGATTTGCAAAGATGGAAACATGTGGAGAGGTAGATAGGCTTTTGAAGGAATTTAAAGAGAGATGGGTCAAGGCAGCTGAAGGTTTTATCATCAATGGTGATATGCAGTGGGGGGTGGGGGAGGGAGCAAAGGGGTGAATGCACATAAGGCCAGAGTCAGAGGATCAAAGAGCATGAGCGGGAACCTATGGGCAAAAGAGGTTTGATGGATAGGATGGGTCGAGGTTGTGGAAGGAATTGAAGGTTGGGATTTTGAATATGATAATGACAACAGGGGCGATGGATGAGCAAGACTTAGTGTCGGGACCAGATATGGGCGACTGAGTTTTGGACATGTTGGAGTTTATGGAGGCTGGCAGGTCAGCAAGAAAGATATTTGGTTAAAAAGCATGGTTAAGGGCTTCAGCGGCAAAGGAGCTGAGATTGTGCTGGAGATGGACAATGTTGTGGAGGTGGAAAAAAGCCATCTTGGTGATGGACAGAATGTGGGGTTTGAAACTCATCTTTTGGTCAAGCAAAATATCAATGTTTCAGCCAGTATAGCTCAGCCTGAGAGAGGGGCCTAGAAGGCAGGTGAAGTCAGTTGCAAAGGATTGGAATTTATGACAGAAGGCAAAAACAATGGGCTGAATTTTATTGGGGAAGGCAGGTTGGGGGCAGGGGAACTCTGAGGTGGTCGTGAAACCTGGGAGAACAGTGTAATGATCAATAACATGTCATTCTATAGTGGACACTAGGTGGAGCCGTAGAGCTGTGTAGAGCTGTATATAAGACTACACTACCCAGCTGTCTATATATTAAGACTACATTACCCATGAGGCACTAGGCTACCCACAAGGCAACAGTCAAGATGGAAGCCTCTACAGATACTGTACCAGTCCACATGTGCTCAATAAAGTAACTAGCAAAAGCTAGCTGTGTTCATAATAAGAATGTCTAGTTATTAATGAACATAAGATGGTACCAGGGTGGTAAAGATCTGCTGAAAATTGTGAAAAGCGACATGGAGAATTTGAAGCCACCACAGCATTTGAAACTCACAGGAAACATCGACTACAATTGGCAGACTCTTAAACAACAATTCGAACTCTACATTGCAGCCATCGGATTCGGTACGAAGCCAGACGCAAGGAAGATAGCGTTGCTGCTTACAGTTGCAGGCCCACAGGCGATAGAGGTATTTAATACATTTGTATTTAATCCAGTGGAGAACAGAGAAAAATTAGAAGATGTGCTAAAAAAATTTGATGCACATTGCTCTCCCAAAAAGAATGAGACCTCTGAAAGATACATCTTCTGTTCTCGGACACAGCAGCAAAATGAGACTTTTGATAGCTTTATAACTGATCTGAAACTGAAAGCACAGACATGTAATTTCTCTGAGCTCAAAGCATCCATGATTCGTGACCAGATTGTGTTTGGTATTCATGATAAAAAAGTCAGGGAACGTCTGTTGAGAGAAACCGAACTAAATTTGGAAAATGCGGTGAAAATATACCAAGCCAGCGAGCTAGCTCGAAAGCACGCGAAGACTTTCAGTGAAATCAATAATGATGCGATTGTAACAAGTGATAATGCTGCTGTCGGTGCTGTGTCCTACAAGGGGAAGAAACATGGGCAGAACAGAAATGAAAAGCAATCGGAGGATGACATTTTTAATTGTAAACGCTGTGGTTACAAACACCAGTTAAGACAATGCCCAGCGTTTGGAAAAATGTGCACAAAGTGTAATGGAAAGAATCACTTTGCCAAACAATGCTTTTCAAAAGTACAAACTAAGAAAGGGCAACGAGTTAATGTAATTGAGGACACTGATTTAAGTGAGACAATTTTTGTAGGAATGGTGTCATGTGACAATATCAAAAAGGATACAGAAAATGTGCAGCCCTCAGAAATGGACAATGCTGAACATAAAGTTAATGCAGTAAGAGGACAAATGGATGATCCCACTGCAGGTAAATGGAGCATTAGTTACCTTGAAACTAGACACTGGGGCAAAAGCAAACTTAATCAGTATGAGTGACATTAACAATATGAAAGAAAAGCCCAAAATACAGAAAAAGTCAGTACTACTGAAGGACTATAATGGACAGAAAATAGATAGCTTAGGTGTATGCAGACTTAAAGTGACAGTCAAAGACAAAGTGCATCATCTCATGTTTTCTGTTGTGGCTGAAAGGCTTGATTCACTACTGGGTGACAAAGCTTGTGAGGACTTAGAACTGGTCAAAAGAGTCTACCGTATAAACTGTGCCATAAGCAGACCAGATGACTCGGTGGATTCTGTAGTGAATAATTTCCAAGATGTGTTCAAAGGATTTGGAGTTCTACCATTCACTTACAAGATCCAGCTAAAGCAGGATGCTCAGCCAGTGGTACATGCTCCACGAAGAGTTCCATCACCCCTGCGTGACCGGCTCAAGAATGAACTGGACAGAATGACCACACTAGGAGTCATCAGGAAAGTCGAAGAGCCAACAGACTGGGTTAACTCCATGGTATGTGTAAAGAAACAGAACAATGATTTAAGAATATGCATGGATCCAAAGGACTTAAATGCAAACATAAAACGTGAACACTACCAGATTCCCAAGCGAGAAGAAATCACCAGTGAAATGTCAGGTGCCAGATACTTCACAAAGCTCGATGCCTCAAGGATTTTGGCAACTAAAACTGGATGAAGAGAGCACCAAATACTGTACCTTCAACACACCATTTGGCAGGTATTGTTTCCTCAGAATGCCTTTCGGGATAATATCTGCATCTGAAATCTTTCATCGAGCGATGGAACACATAATTGAAGGTCTGGAAGGAGTTCGGGTCTATGTTGATGACATCATCATCTGGGGCTCCACACTGAAAGAACACAATGAGAGACTGACTAAAGTGCTACAGAGCATACGCCGGAATGGACTGAAGCTCAACAAAGCCAAGTGTCAGTTTGGCGTCCAGGAAGTCACTTTCCCAGGAGATAATTTATCTGGTAAAGGAATAGAGCCAGATATGGAAAAAGTAAACGCCATACTCAAAATGCCCCGACCCACTGACAAAAAAGGAGTGCTACGCATCATGGGGATGATAAACTTCATTGGAAAGTTCATTCCTAACTTGTCAGCCAAGACAGCCTGTCTGCGAGACCTGCTACATAAAACAAATGAGTTCGCATGGACAGAAAGACATGAACAAGAGTGGATAAACCTCAAAACAGTGCTGACAACCACACCTGTACTCACCTTCTTTGACCCAACAAAAAGAATCAAAGTGTCAACGGATGCATCAAAAGATGGCCTAGGTGCAGTCTTGCTACAAGCAGAGGGTGAAGATTGGAAGCCTGTTGCCTATGCCTCCAGGTCTATGACTGATACTGAGTGTCGATACGCCCAGATTGAAAAGGAATGTCTAGGCTTGGTAGTTGGACTAGGAAAGTTTCATGGCTACATATATGGACTTCCCACCTTCACAGTTGAGACAGACCACAGCCCTCTGGTTGCCATCATAAAAAAAAACCTGAATGAGATGTCTCCAAGGATTCAACGACTCATGATGAAGCTGCAAAGATATGACTTTGAACTGATCTACACACCAGGCAAATACATAGTGTTAGCAGATGCACTATCCCGAGCACCCACAATGAGTCATGTGAGCTCCACTGAAGAAGACGTGGATGTTCATGTGAGTATGGTCACTGCTGCACTGCCCGTGTCAGACACAAAATCAAAGCAAATAGCAGAAGAAACAGTAAAAGATACAGTATTACAAACAGTAATAGAGAACATTCATCATGGTTGGTCAAAAGGTTCCTGTCCAAAATATTTTCACATAAGGTCAGAATTGAGTGTCGCAAATGGACTATTACTAAAACAGAACAGAATAGTCATTTCACAGGCTCTACGTCAAGACTGCTCAAAAGGATTCATGAGGAACACCTCGGAATTGAAAAATGCAAAAGGAGAGCAAGAGACACTGTTTATTGGCCTGGCATAAATAAGGACATTGAGAACATGATAGGCAAATGTGAGACATGTCAGAAACACCAAAACAAACAAGCAAAGGAACCAATGATAGTAGCTGACATACCAACAGCACCATGGCAAAAGGTTGGTATGGACCTTTTTCATTTAAATGGTAAAGACTATCTAATAGTGATTGACTACTATTCTAACTATCCTGAGATGGCGCTGCTCTCAAGCACCACAGCAAGCAGTGTCATAATGCATGTGAAATCCATCTTCGCCAGACATGGAATTCCCAGGATTGCCGTTAGCGACAATGGTCCGTGCTTCAACTGTAAGGAGTGGCAACAGTTTGCAGCACATTATGACTTTCAGCACATCACATCCAGTCCTTTGTATGCTCAGTCAAATGGTAAGGCAGAGAAAGGTTTTCAAGTTCTCAAGCAGCTACTGAAGAAAGCGACAGAAAGCAAGTCTGATCCTTATCTCGCCCTGCTGAGCTACCGAGCCTCACCTTTAGACTGTGGTTCTTCACCTGCTGAACTACTAATGGGTCACAAGTTGCGCACCACGCTACCCTGCTGTGCAAAAGAACAGCAAAGTGAGGAACTGAGACAGAGACTTCAACTGTTAAAGCTGAAACAGAAATCATACTATGACAAGTTATCCAAAACTCTAAAACCATTGACAAGGGATGATGTTGTCAGGATTGAGGATCCAGATGCATGGAACAGGAAAACTACAGTTCTTGAGGAAGTAGGACCAAGGTCATACACTGTTAGAACTGAGGAAGGACAGATTCTCAGGAGGAACCGCCGTTCCCTCCTAAAAACACAAGAGACTATTCAAGACCAGATTGATGACAATGCCGCAACTGCATCTTGTCATTCACCGCCAGAACAATCTCATGAAGACACATCAGACTTACCCGTGTTGAGAAGATCCACACGTGAAGTAAAAAAGCCTGATAGACTTAATCTTTGAGTACAATGTAAAGCTTTGAAAATGTGTTGACTGTTTTGAAAATGTTTATGTTTATAGAGCACTAACAAAAGTGTTACTGATATTATCTTTATTGTTTTCTTGAAAGTTGATTGATATTGATTTTGTTAAACCTCAAAGAAAGGGGGATGTAACGATCAATAACATGTCATTCTATAGTGGACACTAGGTGGAGCCGTAGAGCTGTGTAGAGCTGTATATAAGACTACACTACCCAGCTGTCTATATATTAAGACTACATTACCCATGAGGCACTAGGCTACCCACAAGGCAACAGTCAAGATGGAAGCCTCTACAGATACTGTACCAGTCCACATGTGCTCAATAAAGTAACTAGCAAAAGCTAGCTGTGTTCATAATAAGAATGTCTATTTATTAATGAACATAAGAAACAGGTTTTCTGCAGGCCCTGCTGACTTTAATGGGAAGCCTCTGTTTCCCACCCACAGCCAGCCAGATTGAGATGCTGGCTGGCTCCAGGTGGGTAGGCCTGCGGTGCTTGACCGTACAGAGGAGGGAGGGAGGGGATCAAGAGGTCAGGGGCCTGGCTGGGAGATGATTGAGGGGTCGGGCCAGGAGAAGATCGAGTTGTCGGGCCAGGAAGAAGATGGGCGGAGGCCGGGTACGCCAAGAAGATCCGGGGAGGGGGTGGCAGTAGCTGCAAGATGATCGGGGGTCAAAGGAGGAAGGGTCCAAATAGGGTCGGGGGGCCAGAGGAGCAGCACGGAAAGAGCCGGAGGAGGCTGGGGGAGCAGAGGCCTGGGGGCGAGGGGGTGATCGGTGGCCTCGTTGGGGGTGGGGGTGGGGGTGGGGGGGCGAGGCGGGAGAGTCTCCAATCGCGGGGGTTGGGTTAGGCAGGGACCCTGGATTTGGGAGGTAAGTGTAAAGACCTCCTGGATGCAGCAGTCCTTGCCTTGCTGTTGTTGGCGGGTTTCACGAGGTGTGCAAAACCTGACCAGCTACTGTTGAAAACAAAATGGAGGTTAATAAAGAGCCTTCCAGTCTCATTATAATAGTTAAATAGACGGCCTGCCTCCTGGTAGCGGGTTGGCTGCCTGCCCGCCGTCTCACCTCCGTTAAAACCGGAAGTGGGCGGGTTCAGATCGGGATTCTGATTTTTAACATTTTTACGATCCCCACTCCCCCAACCCACCTGTTTCTTTTTTGGTTAGAATTCCCCCCAATGACTTTAGTCTTCACAAGATCATTATCGATGAGGAAGTCCATTTAGCCAATCTTAATTAATCCATCTAAAAATGCCCCACATTTAATTGTTTCTCAAATAATTCCAGGGATTTTGCCTCCACGACTCTATCTGGAAGACCATTCCAAGTGTTGATTACTGTGTGTGTGAAGAAGAACTTCATGATATCAATTTCAATTTACCTTTTACGAGATTGAACCTATGTCCCCTTCCTACTTTTGAAAATTCATTTTAGGTAATAATAGATTTACCTTTTCCATTCCTGTAACTATCTGATATAACTCTATACAATCACCTCTCAGACAACACCTTTCCCGGTTGAAAAGCATAGGTTTCTCCAGCCTTTCTTAATAACTCAGACACGATACTAGGGATCAGCCTTGTGGCTCTTCTCTGCACTGCACTTAGTGCTTGAATGTCTCCCTTGTCTCTGAGCAACCAGAACTGGACACAGTAAACAAGTGTGGTTTGACTTCCTCTGATTTATATTCTACTGTTTTGGTTATGTAGTTCAACATCTGTTAGATTTGTTGATTGCTGTGGCTGTGCATTAGTTTAGGATATTTATTGTCAGGTCTGGAAACATTCCTAAGTCTCTCTCAACTTTATCCTTAGCTATTTCAACACCATCCCAAGAGTGTGTATGTCACATGTTTTTCTATTACTTGTGAACTTTACACTTGTCTGCATTAAATTTTAACTGTCAGTGTTCTGCCCACTCGCATATTTTGTCCAGCTCATTCTGTAACTTCTGAGCTCATTTCCCTCCCTCCTAGTCTTGTTGATGTCCAGTTGAAGGGAGTTGTTAATCATCCATGAATTCTGACAGCACAGAGGTAGTCATGGGACCAAGAGACAGAGTTAGTTGCCCCTGGCATATGTGTGGGAGCTGATCCCACACCTGCAGATGAGGTCTGAGAGGCAGCATTTGGATGAGGAAGAGGAGTAGGGAAGAAAGGCATTGAAGTAGCAGAGTCAGCTGCAGAAGTCGTTTCATTTTTAGAGATAGAGAAATGCACAAGCTCTTTATATCTGGTACTGGAAGCGAGGGCAGAGGTGATAAGGAAAGGGGTTTAAGGAGGCGATTAATAATGGAGAAAAGAAGCTTTGAGTTGATTTTGCCATTCAGGATGAACCTGGAGTAGTGGACTGTTTTAGCTGAAGGGAGGGAGGCTGGATGCTGTCCAGTGACGGAGGACGAGACAGGTCATGTGCCAGGTACGATCAAGTTTACAGTCCTCCAACTTAAGGGAGCAAAGAACAGCAGGACAGCAGCCAGCCATCTCATACATTCCTGGCACTGAGGTAGCATCTAAGAGAAGCTGAAGGCTAGAGTTAAGAGCACATACTTACATCGAGGAGAAATAATGTGCTAAGGAAGCTAAGACAAAAGCAAAATTATGGTTGCACTGAAGTTATTTTCCATGCAAACATTATTCCTGGAAAGATGTGGAATTTGCTTTCATCTGCTACCATAAATGATTAGCTGGTTAACACAAAACAGTAAAGTCATGGGCCTAGAAATTCGGTGGAGGCCCAAACGGGACGCCAAGCTCGCCTGGGCGCCGGAATTACCGCTGCGATCGGAGCCGTTGCGCCCGCCGGAAATTCAGCTTGAGCGCCCCAAGAGGGACGCGGGGCGCTGCTCGAGGCGCACCGCGTCCCTCTTGGGGCGCTGAAACTGAATATCGCAGCGCAACGTGCCGCAGCGCCACGGCGCGCTGCGGTACTGCAGGCCTTCCTCCCCTTCTTAAGAGGGAGGGGCCGGCACCAGCGCAATGACCGATCGCGAGTGCCGGCAAAAGAGCCTGGCACCGAGGAGAAGTGCCGGGCTCTCGGGACACAGCCGGCACTGCCTGGGGGGGAGGGGGATCAGGAGGCCGGGGACGGAGGTGCTGGCAGGCGGCAACCAAAAAAAATGTCCCCCCCGCACCTCCACCTTAATTTGCGCCACTACCGGCACAGGTAGGCCCCGTGAGCCGGGCGCGATTTGCGAACGGCGTTAGAGAGGCGGGCGCTACCAAATATCGCGATCGGGGCGGTAGCGGGGCGCTGCGCACCGATGACGTCATTGGTGGCGGGGCAGCGCTACAGGCTAACGCCGCCATTAGCGCCCCGCTAAATATCGCGGGAGGCGTGGTCAGTGGCGCTAAAGCCACTGAGTGCCCTCTTTAGGCGCTAACTGGTGGCGCAGCCCACCGAATTTCTAGGCCATATAGAGTCATAACGGCACAGAAGGAGGCCATTCGACCCATCGAGTCCGTGCCGGCTCTCTGCAGAGCAATCCCCCGCTCTATCCCTGTAGCCCTGCAAGTTTATTTCCCTCAAGTGCCTATCCAGTCTCCCCTTGATAGCATTGAATGTCTCCGTTTCCACCACTTCCGTTGGCAGCGAGTTCCAGGTCCTCGCTGCGTAAAAAAGGTTTTTCCTCACATCCCTTCTGTATCTCTTGCCCAAGACCTTAAATCTGTGTTCCCTAGTCCTTGTACCATCAACTAGTGAGAACAGCCTTTCCCCGTCTAGCCTATCCAAACACGTCATAATCTTATGCACCTCTATCAAATCATCCCTCAACCTCCTTTGCTCTAATGAAAACAAACCCAGCTTCTCCAACCTGTCCTTGTAGCTAAGATTCCCCCATCCCCAGAACCATTCTGGTAAATCTCCTCTGCACCCTCTAAAGTGCCTTCACATCCTTCCTAAAGTGTGGTGACCAGAACTGGATGTAATACTCCAGTTGTGGCCTAACCAGCGCTTTATAAAGGTTCAGCATAACTTCTCTACTTTTGTACTCAATACCTCTACTTACGAAGCCCAAGATCAAATATGCTTTGCTGTCCACTCTCTCAATATGTCCTGCCACCTTCAGGGGCCTATGCACATTAACTCCCAGGTCCCTCTGTCCCTGCACACTCTTTAAAACTGTGCCATTAGTATATATTGCTTTTCCCTGTTCCTTCTGCCAAAATGCATCACCTCACACTTCTCTGTATTAAATTCCATCTGCCATAGTTGTGTAACAACACAAGACTGTTATTGCATTGGCCAGAAATGGTAGTCAAGAGAAGTTATCTTTGATAAAGATGGCAAAATTGTGTCTTGAAGGCAGCATGAGTTTTCCTCTGCTTCCTCTTCAGGTTTCTTCTGCTCCTCTTGCTGCTCATGGGCACCTTCCGTCTCCGAGACATCCGTGATGAGGTCACATTGTAACACAAAGCCGTGCAGCATGCAACTCACAGCCATGATCCTGGAGACCTTGGCAGGACTAGATTGCAGGATGCCTTGCCAGATTGATCAGTGAGCCTGAAGTACACCTTCAATTTGGCAATGATGTGCTCAGTAATTACTCTGATGCTTGAATGAACCATATCATAGCAGTATCTCAGGTCTTATCCTGGGAAACCACACAGGTGTCATCAGCCATAGCTTCAGAAGATAGCCTTGATCTGGCAGAAGCCACAGAGAGATTTGCTTTCCATAGGCCATGAGTGTTGGCACAGTGGACTCCTTCAAAAGAAAAGCATTGTGGCAATTGCCAGGGAAATGAGTGTTCACTTGCATTGTGCTGTGCTGCTGGTCGCAAACATTGTACATTGAAAAAATAGAATCCTTTCCTGTTTACTTCAGGTCACCACATTACGGGGAAAAAAAGCATGTAGGGCTGCTTGGGTGCAATGTTGAGACGCTTTGGGGGGGAAATTCGGTTGCTTTGTGCCTCCAGTTAGCGCCTGGGGCGCAAATCAACTAGCGCCCGGGCGCGACGATGTTTGCGCCGCTCGCGAAATTAACCAGACATTTTGCAGCAGCGCTAAACCCAACCGCCATGATCTCCTGCGCCCGCAGATTGTGACGTCAGTCAAGCGTGCAACGCCCCGGACCAGATAGTGTGTGGCGCCCTCTGCCTTACTGCCTGCCGCTAGCAACGACAGGTTGAGGGGAGCGTTTTGCAGTCAGGAAGGCACTGGGGGAGTGCTATTTAAAGGCGACCGCTTCCTGCCTTTTTTTGTCGGTGAAATTTTTGCATCACGCATTCTGGGAAAGAGAGAGAGAGACACTTCTGGAAAGATTCAATGCTGTGTGAAGGAGTTTTGGATACTGAGCAGCATTTTGCAGATTCATTTTGATTTGACCTTCCTTGCATTGATTTAGGAGAGACTATGGGGGCTGCACTCTCAGCTCTTTCCCTGGGCCTCTCCATTGTTCTTTCCAACAGATTTGATGTACAGGTCTCTCCAGGCCGAGATTCAAGGCTGCAATGAGCAGGGTGTGGATGGAGAGCAAGATCGACCCTCCCCTTAAAGAACTGTCCAGCGCCAGTGTGTCTGTGTTCCATTGCTGACTGACATCATATGAGCTTCGCCAGCGCGCTGAGGTAGCACCTCACTCTTCGGCGTTAGTGCCTTAAGAGAGGTGTGTAGCGCCTGATTTAGCGCTCCAATCACCTCCAGGGATGATAGAAGCCAAGTTTGCAGTTGGAGGCGATAATTAGCGCCAGGCGATAAACTTTGCACCGCGGCGATACCGAATTTCTCCCCCTTTGTCTCTTCAGGACCCCTGATAATCTGTAAAATTACAATGTCTGGGCATGCAGCCACTGACTGTCCACATGGAAGGACAATGAAATTGCTTGCTCCAGCAAACGATGTATCTGTCCCTTCCTTCATGCATCCGTGCACAGCTGATTGGCTAATGTTAATGATATCCCCAGTGACGATCTGGAAAGACCCTTTGGCATTAACTATGGGGTAGTTGTGACGGCAAGAGCCATTAGCAGTGCACTGGTGTAGCGGAGATAGGCTGTTGGTCTATTTTGATATAGGTGTTGTGTCGGATAGCAAAGCCTGTAATCTAATCTAATCTGAGCCGTCTTTTGTCTCCACTTGTCCTATTACCATCTCGTCTGGTTTTGAATACCTCTTCATGTCTCTTTACTTCTTTTGTTCTATCGCAGTCCTGCCTTGCGATCTATTTCATTTCCTTTCCAGTTTTGAAAAAGGGTTCAACCGAAACGTCGACTCTAATTTCTCTCCACGGATGTTGCATGGCCTGCTGAGTTTTTCCAGCATTTTCTGTTGTTATTCTTGTAAATACATTGTTCTGAACCAAATACTGGCCATCTACATATTCAATGTTAAAACAAATTGCCTGTTAGTTTACAGACCGAGTCTCTGTCTAAGTGCATACACAATCTGTCTACCAAAAGACAATCACATGTCAGCACTTGGTACATTCCAGTAAGCCGGCATATAGGCCCTGATTTCATGGTCGGCAGCATAGCTAAGGAGTACGCCGCTGACATACGAAGAAAATCTGCACTTACCTCGTGCGAACCCCCCCTTCAAGAACTTGCTCTCAAATGCTGCAGAGTGGTGCGCAGCGTAGTGTCCCACGGAGCCCACAGTTGTGCATATGCGAACCTGGGATCACGTGGGGCGGTGCTCCTTTCACTTGACTCTTAGCCAATCAGGAAACAGAGGAGATTGCTGATTTGCCAACAAATCGTTTTAAAAGGCTATTAAAACATGCATGCCATTCAGTTACAGAAATAAATAGTTCATTGTACAAATAGAATAGAAATGACATATTTCATATAAAACAACTGTCCGTTAATAAAACATAGCAGTGATATTAGTCCCATTCAATTTTCTCTAGCTATTTTCTACCCTATAATCAAGATAAGATGTTACCACTATTTCTAAAAGCAAAACACAGCTGGGACAATGGACACAATCCCTTTCTTTCAGTACGAATAACCTAATCTGCTGGAAACAAATTTGCTATGTGTTTATCAATACAAATCATCTAATGGACAGAAAGAGCTCCCTCGATATATATGGAAGAGAATGGGAGATTACAGTAAATACAAATTGGCCTTTTTGTATGACAGCAGCAATGTTTGGAGCAGGTTGCAGCACGTCAACCATTATAGTTGTTAGGTAAACCTATTTCTGTACCAAATAATTATTACCACATTTACATATGCTAATCATTGGGGAGGGGAAGAGAAAAGGACAATAATAGGAAAACCCTAGGGATCCTGTAGTAAAATAATGAGTGAGAGAGGAATAGAGAACACTGTGACTGTGATAACCCCTTAAAACAAATCTCCCATTGTAGCATTGTCTTGTTACAGGTCTTTTTGTAATACAATTTTCTCATCTGGTCCCCTTACACTGTGCAACAGGCTTCCTGCGCCTGTTTGCACCGGACGTAAACATTTTCAGCGTAATTACCTTGCAGTAGGTGGGCAAGTAGCCCAACTTTTTGCCAGCACGTTCATTTGTATGAGGAGGTGAAAGTTGCAGCGAAGCATCTGTTCATGCGGAACTTGACAGATCGTAAGTTCAGGATTTTGCACATGCGCGAAATTCCAAACTTGCGGTCAATTTCAAAGGTGGCATGACGGCGTACTCTCAGAGTATGCCATCATACCAACTGCAAATTCAGGGCCAGTGTCAAGGGTTTTCAGTTCTCATTATCTTTTACCTAGATATTAGGCAGGTAAACACACTTTGGATCGTAAGTAATACAAGGTCTGTTTATGGAAATGTTTGTTGTTGCTGAACCCAAGTAGAACATCTCGTGTTAAACCCCAAAACGCTACAATGTCTCTGCCTATCTATTCTGATGTGAGCATAACAGCGAATGGCTGTCATGTATTTCAGGCGCAACCTGATCAGCCCGATTACTTTCAAAAAACCCCAATACAGTTCAATTCCCAATGGGAAAACTTTGGTGCCCTGTGTGAAATGCTGGGGGGAGGGAGGACCGACAGTCCCACAGCAAAAGGCACAAAGGGAGATGTCAAGGCAGTTGGCAACAGCAAAAATACAAGAAACTCCAAAAATTAGTTCGAACTAAGTTTAAAACTGATGCTATAAACGTGGATTCTGGATTCTTGAAATGATTGTCTGCCCTCTACTGAGCACCGAACAACTCTTGAACCATATTTTCATACAGGTGCTAAGATGGAACAACACAAATGAGGTGGCACTGATGGAAACCATGATGTATTACATAATTTTTGCCTCATTTGCACACAACCACCCAAAAATGTGTGGGTAATTCCTAAAGTGGAAAATTGGGCAGGTGAAAAACCAGGCAAAGAAACAGCCTCATGGAAATCCACCCAATTTTTCAATTGGGTCACCCATTTATGCCCATCCGTCTTTCGGATGAGATGTTAAACCGAGGCCCCGTCTGCTCTCTCAAGTGGATGTAAAAGATCCCATGGCCCTATTTCGAAGAAGAGCAGGGGAATTCTCCCCAGTGTCCTGGCCAATATTTATCCCTCAACCAACATAACAAAAACAGATTATCTGGTCATTATCACATTGCTGGTTGTGGGACCTTGCTGTGCGCAAATTGGCTGCCACATTTCCCACATTACAACAGTGACTCCACTTCAAAAGTACTTCATTGGCTGTAAAGTGCTTTGAGACGTCCGGTGGTCATGAAAGGCGCTATATAAATGCAAGTCTTTCTTCTTTCATAAATAAACAAACAATCACTTCACTGTCTCTGGAAAGTCGCCTCAGAAGTTTCTTTACAAATCCTTTCACTGGAGCTGTGCACTACTCGCTTACTTTACCTTCCCCCTCATCCCACAAAAGTATAACCTTGACTCACCATCAACACTAATAATTTAAAAAAATTAGAAGTTTTGCATATACCACATACTTTCTGTAAATGTAAGAATTCCTCTAGCACTCCCCTATCACCCTATTTTGTCAAACCTGCTTCTAACACCTTTCTGCTAAAATTTACAATCTTTAATCCTATTTGTTACACTTAGTGTCAGTTTAGCTGAGTTGGTAGAACAGTCACCTTTGAGTCAGAAGGTTGCGAGTTCAATCCCCATAACTTGATCACATAATCTAGACTGACGCTCTACAGCAGTAAGTACTGAGAGAGTGCTGCATTATAAGTCCCATCCTTTGTATGAGATGTTATACTGTGGCTCCCAACTGCCTGCTCAAGCAGATTTAAAAGATTTCATTGCACTATTAAAAAAGCATGTCCTGGCCAACATTTCTTCCCCAACCAGCACCATTAAAAACAGATTATCTGGTCATTCATTCATTTGCTGTTTATGGAACTTCGCTAAGCAAAAATTGGCAGCTGTGTTTGCCTACATTACAACAATAACTGAATTTCAAAAAGCAATTTATTGGTTGTAAAGTACTTTGGGGCGTCCCGAGGATGGAATAAGGTGCTATATAAATGCAAGTTTGTTATTTAGCTCAAATTGCCTCATTCTTCCCCCTTGACTCACACAAGCTCTGGGTCATCCCAGCTCTCCAGTTTCACCTTCAATGTACAGGTTACGCTGTGGTAATCCTTAGGCCTGAGGAGATTGACCCCAATTAATCCTCTGCCCCCTCTTTGCCACTCCCATCACTGCTCGCTTTCCGGTTTCAGCTCCCCACCTGGCCCGTCCCAAAAGCCAGTCTCCACGGGCCACTTCCTGAAATCTGCTTTGAACCCAACACTAGACATCACACTTCATGAC
This sequence comes from Somniosus microcephalus, assembly GCF_052327205.1. Taxonomy (NCBI): domain Eukaryota; kingdom Metazoa; phylum Chordata; class Chondrichthyes; order Squaliformes; family Somniosidae; genus Somniosus; species Somniosus microcephalus. Next base: position 81,921,840 of record NC_140992.1, read on the forward strand.
AAATGCAAAACAATCTTAAAAAAAGAAAGCCAGTCACTTACTGGTGAAACCTGCAGGTATTTTCCATCTTCCAGTTCCCTCACCAAAAAACAATTAAATTCAGATTGACCTGAACAACAATTAGGCTTTCTTGCCTTAAGAAGACAGGCCAAGTTACAGTTCCAACAAAGCTATGGAATAATATACATTCTGCACCAGCTGATGAAAACACTTCTAACCAGCTTACCATTTAACTTTCTGTGAGCAACACCATAGAAAATCCACTAATATACCCTTAAAAACTGGAAATAGCAACAAACAGATCGTCAGTACTTAAATACCATAAAATCAAACACAGCAGTGCAATAGAGTGGCAGTAAGGGTATTCATTTTGTAGGTTTTCCCGCTCAAGATTCTTAGTTATATACTGTAGTTATTCTGTTTCAGTTTGAGTTTAGAGAAACTATGTGTTGATCTATGGTTAAAAGCATACAAGAATGTTTTGCATAAGTGGTTAGGAAAGGGTTAAGTGCTTTATACTTTAGTTTTATGGTAATTTCTCAGCAAAGAAACATAAAATGTACAATGATTACAATTAGCAACACGCCATCTGTGTCGGCATAAATTTCAACTAAATAAGTGCAGGAGTGTAACAAATTTCAGACTTCCTTTAAAGTCTCTTTTCATTTAGTTGTGATCACAAAACAGACCATGAGAAGAATCACACCAAAAGGAGTTTGAAGACAAAGGGAAAAAAAGTTACATTAATTATATTTTTCATATATGTTGCCAAGAGTCTACTATTTCATATCAGTATTCAAAATGGTTATATGCAAGTGAAAGATGGTAGCTCCACAATTGCCAATGAAGAAATTATTTTTTTTTAACTGTAAACTGCTTTTTCATCATCTTTCATTTCATTGAATAATTGAGACAGCGTAAGCAATCTAGCTCTAATCTTCAAAAAAGGCTCATATCCTTCATAACCCACTTATGACACAAAGGAGCACTTAAATTTTTGCTTAAAAAAAACCTAGACCACAATTTGAAAAATATATTAGTACCACCAAATTCTAAAATGTAAGATTTTCATTGAAGCACCTGTACCCAAAGAATGAATTTCAAACACAAAGATGCAAATATTGAAATCCACATCAAAATCTCTAGCTTTTTTGCAAGTGTAAAACTGAAAGAGAACAAAAGCATAGAACATAGCATCTGTCATATCAGAATATAAAAAGATGATCCTGGCACAAAATGAAAAACCCTCTAATTCACTTGCAAATCAACCCTGCCAGTTCTATTTCAAGCTGGCCGTAACTGTCAGGAGTTAACAAGATAATCACTTTCAATCCTGCCTTCAATGGCACATTACACCCGTTATCCCATTCAATAGGCTCTCTCTTTGGGGCAAAAGATGAATACATTTCATTTAAAACTCACACAAAAAGTCACGGCAAAAATCCTTGGAGCTCAAGCAAGAAATCCCTTTATGGATATTTATTTGACGGCACTTGCTACCAGGCGGGACAAGACATTCTGACTACATCTGTGTCCACTTAGCATCACTGGTGCTTCAGGCCTCACAGTCTACTGTTTTGAAAGCCCTTAGCATAGGAAGAAAAACAGTAAATAGAATGTGTTTTAACTGTTAATTCATTTTAATATAGTGTAACTCCATTTAGACCACTCGTATGGTGAAGGATTTGCATGACATTTTAAAAATTAAAGTAATGCTACAATCAGAACAGTTGTCAAACCCCTGACAACAACGGCAGCAGTTGTTCTTCAGCAGGCCCATTGAAACTGTGCACATACCAAATACAATGCAGTTTTGAATAAGTGAAAACCTTTGACTCCAAGACATTTCAAAAGTTTCAAAATATTCACCAACACCTTTTCTAATGTCTAAATTTTGAAAATTAATTTTAATTTTCATTCAACACAAGTTAAGGAAAGGGAAATTAAAACTAAATTAAGACTTTAAAGGGAAACACAAGATAAAGTCAGGGCTAACAATACTGAAGATAATCATGAGGAATTCAGAAAGTATAGTAGGAAGTTGAAAAAGGATATTAAAATGGCTGAAAGGAAACCTGAAAAAAATTTGGCAGGTAATAAAGAAGGATTTATATAGCGCCTTTATTGTAGAAAAGCATCTGAAGATGCTTCACAGAAGCAAAATCAGACAGAAATAGATGCCAAGCCAAAGGAAGAAATATTAGGAGAGGCAACTAAAAGCTTAGTCAAAGAGGTAGGTTTTAATAGAGGTCTTAAGGGAGGAGGGGGAGCTGGAGAGCCAGAATGGTTTATGAAGGGAATTACAGAGCCTCGGGCCTAGACAGCTGAAGGCACGGCCACAATTGGTGGGGTGAAGGGATGAGTTGGATGCACAAGAGGCCACAGTAGAAGAACACAATGTTCTCTGGACAGGGGCGTTGTAGGGCTGGATGAAGTTACAGAAATAGGGAGGAGCAAAGCAATGAACGATTTGAAGACAAGGATGAGAATTTTAAATTTGAGGTGTTAGGGGACTGGAAGTCAGTGAAGGCAGGGGTGATGGGTGAGTAGGACCTGGTGCAGGATAGGCAGCAGAGTTTGGAATGACCTGAAGTTTATGGAGGGTAGAGGATAGGAGGCAAGCCAGGAGAGCATAGGAATAGTCAAGTCTGGAGCTAATAATGGCATGGATGTGGACTTAGATATGGAGAAAACAATCTTGAAATTTGCTGACAACATAAAAGTATGAGGTTGACAAACAGTGAGGAGGTCTGTAAGAGACTTCAGGGAGACTTAGCCAGCTTAGTGAATTGGGAAAACAGGTATAAGACATAATTTAACGTGGCTAAGTCTGAGGTAATACATTTTGGGAGAAAAACAAGGAATGGGAGCATCCTCTTTATGGAAATTTGCTGAAGGGTGTGGATGAACAGAAATACCATGGGATTTAAATACATAACACCCTAAAAGTGCAAGTTTAGGTAGATAAAGTCAAAAAAGCCCAACAGCCTTTTGGGTTTAATAAGGAGAACAGAATACAACACTATTTGTACAAAACACTGGTTGGGCCACAGTTGTATGATGTGCAGTTTTGGGTGCCCATTATAAAAGGGCACTAAAGCATAGAGAGCGTAGAATGTAGCTTTGCCAGCATGATGCCATGCATGGAAACTATCATAATGAGGAGAAATTTGAGATACTGGGACTATTCCCACTGGATCAGAGAAGGCTAAGAGACGATTTAATAGAGAATTTTAAAATTGTTAATTATTTTGATAGAGTGAATAAGGAAAAATTATTTTCACTGATTGAAGAATCAGTAATGAATGGCCAACAATTTAAATTGTCACTAAGCGAATGAAGAGAGGTTAAGATAATTATTTTCTGCACAGAGGATTGATGAACCATGGAATGCTTTGGCACAGAGTTTGAGACATGTTTTGAAGGAAAATAGGATATCTATTTGAAGCAGGGGAACATACAGGACTACAGAAAGGAAGTGGGGCAGTGGGATTGGTTTTGGATTACTCTAGCATTAAGTTGGCACAGACACGATGGGTCAAATGGCTTCCTTCTGTAACAACCCAATGGGCCAGAAATTCAGGTCCCCACAGGTGGGTACGTGCTGGGTATTTAAAAAAAAAAAAAAATTTATTTGAAGTTTTAGTTAGGTTTTGGGGCCGATCTCTATTCATAGATTTGACAGGTCTTCCTGTCAAATCTATGAATAGAGATTCCCTGCTACAATTGGCTCTCCATGGCCCACGTGATCCCAGGGGACGCTTCGAAATAACTGCGCCCCTGGGATACGCAAGCACTGCGCGCCGGCAGCTGGAGGAGGCCCAGGATCGGAATCCCACGCAGGCCCACAGCACAATGGCAGGCGCGCTAGCTAAGTGCAGGTCGGGGGCCTGCACCCGCGCGAAGCCTCCAACCCGAATTTCTGGCCCATTGTTTCAATAAAATCTCCATTCTGGAGCTACTCAATGGTGAAATCTAGGTCACATGCATGCAGGAAATATTACTTGCTTACAATGATTCCAAGAAAAATTAAATATTATTAATGAATGTATTTTAAAATATAAATGCATTGTATAGATATGATGACACGCAACAATTCCCTGAAATAATTACACTTACAAAAACGAGAAAAGTTTTAAAGCATGCTTTTGTTTGTACACAATATGCAATGATTTTTGTAAAAAATGTAGAAAGAAAATGTAAGATTTTGCTGTGGCAACAATTATTTAATAAACGTGTTCTTCTCTAGGGCTCATGTATGCCAAATGACACCAATAAATGGGTACCACAAATTATTGTAATGTAAACAAAAGCAGAAATACAACACCAGAATGATCAGTGAAATGGTGTAACATCAAGAATAATAGATGTCTCCAATCGAGTTACAAGGCTGTAATTCGATCAGTGGTGATTTACACAATGTCAGATGCTGTGATAGTGGAAGTCTGTGCAGTTCACTAATGTTACCAGAACTTGTATCCTAAATTACATACTGAACACTTTCCTAGGTATTTATTTTACGTAGTAGTCACATTAATGGTGCGTAATTATTTAAAAATTAAGTTTTTCAATCACCTTTACTGCTGGGTCTGCTGCTGAAAGTGTGAAAATCAAGAAAGTGATTGAGAGTTTCATGGGCCCTGCAACAGTTTTTTTTTAAAGACACTCGCTCAAGGTGGCAGGTATTACAGAAAATATTTTAACTGTAGGGCTGAAGGGTAAAAATCATTGGATGCTGACAATCATAATTTTAACAGTTGCAGAGTATGACAAATATGAAAGTGTAAAATTCTTAAGAAAAGATACATTGCATTAGGTGGCTTGATTTAAAGTATTATACTACCAAGGAAACATAATGCTGAACACTCATTTGCAGCCACATAGAGTGATGCCCTATTTTTGCACATTACGGTATTACCATGAATCTTACACATATTACAATCATACACATGAATACACTATTGAAATACTGTATTTAAATTGGAATATATACCAACAATAAAACACTTGCTTCAAACAACCCCATTCTGCCATTAACACCATTTTGTCATTAGGCATTTTCAAAAATGTAATTTTAAACACTGAGAACTGCATGTGCCTCATTACACTAAAAAAAAGAATGAGATTAAAATTATTTTGTGAAAACATAGAGTGTCATTTTGGAAGCTCAGCAGATATCTCTTTTTATGTGTGCAGGAGGACATTATTGTAACTGTTACACGTATGAAAGTTCATTTTGAAAATTCCAAAGGACTTTGAGTATTTACTTGGTAAATAACTAGCAATTCCTTTGATCAATGAAAGTGAATTAACGAAAAACGGAAATATTCCTACTTGCTTACAACACGTCTGGTTTAAATCTGAATTACTGTGATGTCTGCGCTTTATATTTTTATATTCAGTGCTTCAGATTTAGGAAATCCCCTTGTTTTTCAAATTATTGTGTGTTACTGTCTGATGTACTCTATACAAACAAAAAGCATCATCAAAGTTTGTACTTGTTTACAGATGTTACATCGGAATTGAAAAGATATTATTCCTGAATAAAGGTACCAGTGAGATTGGATTTAAATTTAAGATAAACCAAATTAGGTCTTCAAGTTGATAGGAAACATATGCACCAGACTTAACTTAAAGCAGAGTTTTAAGTTGATTTGCTATACATTCTTAGTGCAATAGTACACTTTGGTGCCTAAAAGTGCTCTACAAAGTTGATTTAGATTAGACAGAAACAAACCACAACCCAAATTAATTAACATTGACTTAAAAATCTAACTTGGATTAGTTTCAAATTTACAACCCTTCTCATTGATATCTTAGCTCCAGAGTGACACCTATTTCAATTTATTTATAACCTCTATAAATTACTGCTAACTTTAGTGCTGCACCTCTATGTTCTGATAAAAACTTAAAACAAAAAGGTTTTATAAAGTCTGTTTTGTTTGAGAGTCGGTTAAAAGTTTAAGCTTTCACTTTCTTCCAATAAAGGAGACTTAAAAGTTGGACTCATGTTGGAGGGAGAATCACATGGCGTGACGCATACAATGAGACATCACAAATATAACCACAGCTAGTGAAGAAAAACAAAGTCCTCCCTCCGTCCCAGAAAACAGCATACATCTAGCAATGTGTCAGAGGGGTAGAACAATTGAATTCAGAGGACATCATAAACTTAATTATGTGAACTCCAAATACTTCTAACACCTTCACTTTATATGAAACCTATGTATCAGACTTACCAAAGGAGATTTTTTAATTTAGTTGAAGCCAGAGGCAAGAATCTGGTTAGTGCAAGAACTCACTTTATGTGGACTAAGTCAACAAACACTACATTATTGTACATAGATAATGTTTTTCATAATTTAAGTTTTTTTCCTAAAAAGTAGTGGAAGAACAACTTTTGACGTGTAACCATGGTAAAAATGAAAAATATGCCAGCAGTCAAAGCAGACTGTATCCACTAGAGTCATTTTTTTTATAAAGCAAAACCAGCAAAAAATAGCTGCTTAACCAAAGTCTGGTATCCATTAAAAATCAGATTGGGAATGTCTTAACAAGACTGCACAAAAAGAAAATGTTTGTTTCCTACAGCAGTGGTAGTTTAAGCTGTTATATCAAGGGCATGTATATATATATTGGCAGCAGTTAATTCAACAGACACAGAAATACTGAAGTAAATAAAGTCACATCATCCTGCAAATTTATTAAATATGGAACAGATTGTATTCCCTAATTTCCAGAGATGATATTTTTCAGTTGGTTCTGAAACACAATTAGTATAAACTGTCTCCTTGTTTTAAACTTCAGAGAACTGCAGCTTCTATTGTTTGATTTTTGTAGCTCGGTAAGTGATACATCAGAAAACAGTTTTGTAAGAGATTCTTGAATTGACAGTTAATGAAGCTTCAAAAGATCACAAAAGCTCACGTGGAAACTAACATTCGGCAGTTAAACCCTGCTGATCTCCCTTCCACCAAAACTCTCCTGCGATCAAGGCTTTCTTAAATCTGAAATTAACAAAAAAAGCAAAACATACGGTAGGCAAAAAACACTGGGCTTCTTTGCGATCTCGGGGCTCAGCCTGGTTCAGCTGCACCACGAGGGATGATCTATGGCCATTAAGAGCTAATTTGAATAATCAATATGACACCTTATTTTTTGATGCAAACAGGATTGCTACAGCAAGGTGTCTGACCGCCACATCACAGTCATGGCCTACTTTAACCTCTAATTAGATTTAGGTGATTATCCCTTCACTCTCTTACAAGTGTATAGCCTGGATAAGCAGTAACAAAGGCTTTGTGTTACTTATGCTGCTTTTGCAGGCTGCAGGTTATCCAGGGAGATATGGCAAGATCTTGGAAACAATTGTTATTCATATCATCTACAGTTTTAGGATAGTCACAGTTTTCATCAGAAGTAACTGAAAAATGGCCCAAAGCACTTGGCAAATGAGGACCATTTCAGGACATCAGGGTTATACAAATGCAAATCCAAGGTGAAATACTAAGAAACTAATCCAAAACTGATGTGCTTTTTGTGACATAAACATCTAAAACAGAGTTCCAGTGAGGTTTCCAGCTATTCTTGTACATAAACGTAACCTAGTTATGACCCTTTATAGCGCTTGATATTATTAACACTTTATGTTAATACTTTTAACGTCACAGAATTTTAAAGGCCGACAATTATCCTGTTCCAAAGAAGAAAAACCATTTTGATAGCTGTTAAATTTATTTTTCTTCCCTACATGATTCAGTAAGAATACCCTATTAACTGTTTTGCTGCAAAGGTCATTAGAAATCTGTCAAATTCATGAACTTTAAAAAATTTTGTTTTTCAAGTTGTCCTCAAAAGAATCTGTTAAATACGTTGCTTCCAACACCTTGGAAGATAAAAGACCATCCAACATCAATTAAATTTTTCAAACAATTATATTTTAAAAGTTACCTTGATGATCTACAGTCTTTTTATTTCTCTAATTCAAATTTGGTTGAAAGAAATCCTCTTATTTACATCAAACTTCATTGTAAATTGGTTAACAATCATTAAAAATATCCACTAAAAATGTTAAAACGTCAACGTGGGGCTTTTACTCAATTTTCTTTGGGTTTTGTATCATGTAAACCTAAAAAAAATTCAAATCATATGATTAATAAAATTCAAAAAGCTTCACGTATAGTACCTTTAATGATTTAATAACTAATAGTCAGAACTTTTTAAGATCATAGAACTATTTGCAAATGCAGAAAAAGGAAATGGTTGATCAGAAAGATTTCTGGGTATGCAATATTGAAGATAATGGGCTGCAATTTGTGGTCGGAGGCGCACCTCTGGAGGACGCCTCCAACCCTAAAAAAAAATCCGAACCTGCCTGCTGGCTCCTAGGCTTCGGAGACTGTGGGTCTGGGGCCTCCAGGCGTATGCCTGCATAAAGGCCAACAGATCTCAGGGACGCAGGCAGTTCGGAAGCATCCTTGTGATCACGTGGGCCAGGTCCTCCTATCAGAAAGGAGGGTTCCGCATATGGTTATGGGGATTCCATTTACGAGCGGAATCCCCATTAGCATATGAGGAGTCCCCAAATAATTAAATAATTCACACAACTGCAAATTACCTCAGGTATGATCTTGTGTGATCTGTCAAGGCAAACCTTGGCAGATCGCAAGTTCCGGGTTTTCGTGCATGCGGAAACCCGGAACTTGTGGGGCCTTTTACAATGCATAGTTAGCGACAATAATTTTTACATAACAAATAGTTTGGAATAACAGAGTTTATTGTGATGAGTGATCTGCACTGATTGTTATAATGAGAAGTTTGTAATTGCAAAAATTGGCACAATGAAAGTTTTGCAATACTTTGTTTTAAAAGGAAGTTTGTAATAAACGTTTGTTATGAGAAAACGCTAGAATTTTTTTCTAACTCACTTATATTTGTAGAAAGGAGAGACAAGGAAAGGTCCCTATTATTCCCATTGAGTTTACCCAGATTTTTACTTCAGGAGTATTGGATTGGCAATTGGCTAAGAGTCAGGAAGTAAAAGAACCACCACCCCACGTGATCCCAAGTTTGCATACACACAACAGTGCACTCCTGGGCTCCGTAAGGAAGTACGCTGCGCGGAACTCTGCAGCGTTTGAAAGGCATTTCTTGCGGGGAGGATCGCACGAGGTAGGTGCAAGTTTCCTTGCGATCTCTGAATAAGCATACATAATGCTGTAGGAGATTTGTGTATATATTTGTGTATCTATTATATATTAAAAATGCTGAGTGATGGCAACATTCAAAAATGTCTTGCAACTGTAGACGTAACGTAACATTTCATGACATAATATTATGTGAAAGGACCACCTAAAGCAGAAGAAATATGGCTTTAGAACATCAGAAAAAACATTTAGAAAATGCCTCTGTTAAAAAATAACACAGAACATATCCACAAAGTGCACCAAATCGTCTAAGAATAAGAAAGTAAGTCACAGAATGCACAAACAAGCCCAAAATAATCCAAAGCTGATGATACCTAGAAGAACCTCCTGTTTCAGACAAACCCAAACCCGGCAGTCCAAAAAGCATGGATGTGAGTAATTAAAAGTCACATCCATCAGAGAGAGAAGCGCAACTGAGATAGCAATTGCCCACCCTTCTCCCACTGAGGTAGAAATCTTGCCCTGGAAGTCTCTCCAATAAGTACTGAGGTACAATTTTGTCACTAACACACTCCACCATACTGAAGGAGGAAATCAGCTGCTGGCCATTCCAAAGCAAAAATTAACGACCAACACCTTCCCCACCACCCAGCCCACCCCAGGAGGCAGAAAACAGATATGTTAGTGACCCGAGGAAAGTTCATATACCATCAACCCCTCCCCTACAGTAAGGTAAACTGCGAATGCAAGCAACCCCCCACCCTGTGATGGCAGACAGGAGCACCAACAGTAGCCACCCCGCTTGTCTTCTCTCCCACTGCAGAATGAAAACTAGCACCCCAGACCCCGCCGAGGCAAATTCGCCTCTCCTTCCTTCCCCCTTCCATCTGTTTCCTCTCCCATCCCCTAATTAGGTTCAATTAAAACCCCACCCTGCCTGACCTAAAAAGTGCCCTTGGTCTTGACCTCCCCCGGTCCCCCTTCTATAGGCAATGCCATGGGAGATTGACTAGTAGTTAAAGATTGTGGGCTGGATTTTCCTTAAGCTGTCGGGAAGGAGGCGGAACTACAACTTTCGGGTTTTAGTCTCGCCTCCATCGACATCCAGCCAATCGATGCGATTTTCCCTTGATTGACCTTATTGAGCCCGCCCAGCGGGCTCAGCAGGCCAATTAAGGGCCACCCGGCAACAGGTGACGTCACAGACTGAAATTTCATCTGTCAAGAGCTTTTGACAGATGAAATATCAGTGTTTCACAGCTGTTTGAAGCTGTCAAACACTGACAGTCTGACTTCTAACCTGAGTCCTTCTACACAGAACTCAGTTAGAACTGTCACCGGCACTGAAAGCTGAAGGCTGTCAATTTTGACAGATCGCAGCCATTCAGCTTTCAGTTCCGGCTGAGTGATGGACTCCCGAAGCCTAGAGGAAGAAAGGCTGTAAAGGTAAGTACAGGTAAGTAAAACTTCTTTACACACTTTAGACACAGCAAACACACTTACCTTTGCACTCATGCACCCATCACTCACCTGAACACCGACATCACGACCCCTCCAAGTCCTTCAACCTGACGGCCCACCTGCTCTAACCTGGCGTGGTTTGGAGTCATCGGGAATCCCATACGACACCCCTCAAAATAGGGATTAGGCTAAAAACTGCCTGTTAACAGGCAGTTAATTGGCACTAATCCCTTCCCGCCTCGGGTCGGCGGGTCCCAGTGCGGGGCGGGTACCCGCCTCCCTTGAAACTTACATGGAGGCGGGCTTTGGGCGGGATGGTGTCGGGACCCCCGAATTCGGGATTTTTGCACCCCGCACGCCTGAAAGCCCGCCTCACAGCCCAATGAAAATCTGGCCCAGTGTGTCTAGCGCACCTGTATCTGTCGACCATCAAGTATCATACCTCAAGCATCACAATTGGCATGCAAAACATCAAATTACTTCATAAGACTGCAACTACTCATAACCAAAGACAAAACAGATTCATTAGCTTCTCCTGTACACATTTGAGGACATATGAGCAGCCAGTAATAGCTACCTTTAAAAAAAATAACGGATAAACCAATTAAATTATTCCAAAAAGTACTGAAAATCCTTTCAGCTGCCATCTTGGACTCTCACTAAATTGAGAAACTGAGGACTTGAAGTAAAGTTTGCAACATAAACATCAACATAAAAACAACAAAACTTAAAAGAAAATGAGTGGTTACTGTTGGTGCATTAATAGATGAATTAATAGCACAGATACAAATTAATAGGTTTGATCGAAGAGCCATTACAGAGACGTGTTGCAATGTGGGCAAGATTGGGAACTAAATATTCCAGGATACTTAACTTTTAGAAGAGATAGGCAAAATGGAAAAGGAGGAGGGGTAGCCCTGATAACAAAGGATGGGATAAAGATAGTAAAGAGAAATGATCTTAGCTCCGAAAATCAAGAAGTAGAATCCATTTGGTGGAGCTAAGAAACAGCAAGGGGCAGAAAACATTGGTGGGAGTTGTTTATAGGCCTCCAAACAGTAGCTGTAATGTAGGGCAGAGTATAAATCTGGAAATTGGAGGTGCATGTAACAAGGGCAATGTAGTCATCATGGGGGACTTTAATCTACATAAAGACTGGGCAAACCAAATTTGCAGTAATAGTGTGGAGGACAAATTCATGGAATGTATGCAACATAATTTTCTAGATCAGTACGCTGAGGAACCAACTAGGGAAACATAGAAACATAGAAGATAGGAGCAGGAGTAGGCCATTCAGCCCCTCAAGCCTGCTCCGCCATTCAATGAGATCATGGCTGATCATCCAAGCTCAGTACCCTGTCCCTGCCTTCTCCCCATATACCTTGATCCCTTTAGCCTTAAGAAATATATCCAACTCATTTAATGAATTTGCCTCAACTGCCTTCTATGGTAGAGAATTCCACAGGTTCACCACTCTCTGGATGAAGAAATTCCTCCTCATCTCTGTCCTAAATGGCTTACCCCTTATCTTTAGACTGTGACCCCTGGTTCTGGGCTCCCCTGCCATCGGGAACATCCTTCCTGCATCTAGTCTCAATGAGATCCCCTCTCATTCTTCTAAACTCCAGCGAGTATAAGCCCAATCGAACCAATCTCTCATCATACGTCATTCCTGCCGTCCCAGGTATCAGTCTGGTAAATCTTCGCTGCACTCCCTCCATGGCAAGAACATCCTTCCTCAGATAAGGTGACCAAAACTGCACACAATACTCAAGGTGTGGTCTCACCAAGGCCCTGTACAACTGCAGCAAGACATCCTTGTTCCTCTACTCAAACCCTCTCGCTACGAAGGCCAACATACCATTTGCTTTCTTAACCGCCTGCTGCACCTGCATGCTTACCTTCAGCGACTGGTTCACAAGGACACCCAGGTCTCGTTGCACTTCCCCTTCTCCCAATCTATTGCCGTTCAGATAATAATCTGCCTTCCTGTTTTTGCCACCAAAGTGGATAACCTCGCATCTGCCCAATCACCCAACCTGTCCAAAGCATACTGGAGTTTCTCGGCATCCTCCTCACAGCACACATGCCCACCCAGCTTTGTGTCATCTGCAAACTTGGAGATATTACATCTAGTTCCCTCGTCTAGATCATTAATATATAATGGGCCAGTAATTCCTGTCCCAACGCGTGAGTGCGGACAGGGTACTCACGCGTGGGCCCGGAGGAATTGCTGGTTTTCAGCATGCACAGCGCATGCGGGGAAAACCGGCATTTCCTCTCCTCTGACCCAAGGGGTTAAGAGGCGGAACGCGTACGACGTATCAGGCAGCGCGTGCGCACTGAACTTCCCTTTTTTTTTTATTAGAGTTGCCCGTGGGGAAACGACTCCGGTTTTTACGCGTGGAAAAAGCAGCCGTAAGTACTTACTTTTAACAGGTAAGTGGTCTATTAAGTAAAATTAGAAAAATTTTCCCACAGGTTCATTTTTTTTTTAAGACTTTACAGTAAGGTAAGTCTATTTTTAGCCCCGATTTTTTATATAATAATTTTTTTCAAAATTTAAAATTATTGTTTAGAATAGTTTTTTACACTTATAGTTTATTTAAGTAGTGCGATGTTTTTTTAAATTTTCTTTCAAGTTTAAGTAGTGTTTTGGGGCCAGGAGTTTTCATGAGTTTGACAGTTCTTACTATCAAACTCATGAACATTTGCAACCTCCCATTGATTGCCCAGTGCTCACATGATCCCAGCCGGCTCATCGCACTAAATACGCCACTGGGTCACGCACGCACAGCGCGGCAGGACCTGAAGCGGGCCAGTGACAGGAAATGTAATGCGGGCCAGGATTGAAATGTGAGCGCGCCGGCTAAGTGCACATCGGGGGCTTGCACGCGCGGCAAGCCCCCGAACCTAATTTCTGGCCCATTGTGAATAGCTGGAGTCCTAGGACCGATCCCTGCGGTACTCCAGGGTTATTTTAGATCTAGTATTGTGCAACGAGAAAGGGTTAATTAATAACCTTGTCGTAAAGGGGCCTTTAGGGAAGAGTGACCATAATAAGATAGAATTTTATATTGAGTTTGAAAGTGATTTCGTTAAATACGAAACTAGGGTCTTAAATCTAAATAAAGCAAACTACGTAGGTATGAGGGGCGAGTTGGCTAAGGTAGATTGGGAAATTGCATTAAAAGGTATGATGGTAGACAACCCCACAGGAAAAGTGGTCCAAAGGTGGCTAACAAGAGAAGTTAAAGATAATATTAGATCAAAGGAAGAGGCTTATAATGGTGCCAAAAAGAGCTGCAAGCCTGAGGATTGGGAGGATTTCAGAATTCAGCAAAGGAGGACCAAGAAATTTATAAAGGGAAAATAGAATATGAAATTAAACTAGCGAGAGACATAAAAAATGACTGTAAAAACTTCTATAGGCATGTAAAAAGGAAAAGATTAGTGAAAGTAAACGTGGGCCTCTTACAGGCTGAGATAGGAGAAATTATAATGCGGAATAAGGAAATGGCAGAGAAATTAAACAAATACTTTGCGTCTGTCTTCATGGAAGACGACGCAAAAAACTTCCCGGAAATAGTAGAAAACCAAGGGTCTAGCGAGAATGAAGAACTGAAAGAAATTAGTAATAGTAAAAAAAAAATAGTACTGGAGAAATTAATGGGACTGAAAGCCGATAAATCCCTGGGACCTGGTGGCCTACATCCGAGGGTTTTGAAAGAGGTGGCTATAGAGATAGTGGATGCATTGGTTATCATTTTCCAAAATTCCATAGATTCTAGAGCGGTTCCCGCGGATTGGAAGGTAGCAAATGTAACTCCACTATTTAAAAAAGGAGGGAGAGAGAAAACAGGGAACTAGAGACCAGTTAGCCTGACATCAGTAGTAGGGAAAATGCCAGAATCTATTATTAAGGACACTTAAGGTTACAGGGCACTTAGAAAATAATAATAGGATTTAGCAGTCAACACAGATTTATGAAAGGGAAATCGCGTTTGACTAATCTGTTGAGGTTTTTGAGGTTGTAACTAGCAGAATAGAAAAGGTGCCACACAAGAGGTTATTAAACAAAATTAGGGCTCATGGGATTGGGGGTAATGTACTAGCATGGATTGAGGATTGGTTAACTGACAGAAAAGAGAGTAGGAATAAATGGGTCATTTTCGGGTTGGCAGGCTGTAACTAGTGGGGTACCGCAAGGATCAGTGCTTGGGCCACAGCTATTCACAATCTAGATCAATGATTTGGATGAGGGGACCAAATGTAATATATCCAAGTTTGCTGAGGATACAAAGCTGGGTGAGAATGTAACTTGTGAGGACGATGCAAAGAGGCTTCAAGGGGATATAGACAAGCTAAGTGAGTAGGCAAGAACATGGCAAATGGACTATAATGTGGAGAAATGTGAAGTTATCCACTTTGGTAGGAAAAATAGAAAAGCAGAGTATTTGTTAAATGGAGAGAGATTGGGAAATGTTGGTGTTCAAAGGGACCCGGGTGTCCTTGTACAAGAATCATTGAAAGTTAACATGCAGGTAAAGCAAGCAATTCGGAAAGCAAATGGTATGTTGGCCTTTATTACAAGAGGATTTGAGTACAAGGGTAAAGATGTCTTACTGCAATTATATAGGACCCTGGTGAGACCACACCTGGAGTATTGTGTACAGTTTTGGTCTCCTTACCTAAGGAAGGATATACTTGCCATAGAGGGAGTGCAACGACGGTTCACCAGACTGATTCCTGGAATGGGGGAATTGAGTAGACTAGGCCTATATTCTCTGGAGTTTAGAAGAATGAGATACAACATTCTTACAGGGCTTGACAGGGTAGATGCAGGGATGATATTTCCCCTGGCTGGAAGTCTAGAACCAGGGGGTCACAGTCTCAGAATAAGGGGTTGGCCATTTAGGACTGAGATGAGGAGAAATTTCTTCACTCAGAGGCTAGTGAATCTTTGGAATTCGCTACCCCAGAGGGTTGTGCAGGCTCAGTCGTTGAGTACATTCAGGACAGAGATCGATAGATTTTTGGGTATTAAGGGAATCAAGGGATATGAGGATCATGCAGGAAAGTGGAGTTGAGGTAGAAGATCAACCATGATCTTAATGAATGCCGGAGCAGGCTCAAGGGGCCAAATGGCCTGCCCCTGCACATATTTATGTTCATATATTATACTTGCCTATACTGGAGCACCTTTTATGCTTAAATTGTGTTTAACAATGTCTCTCATTAAAGATCTGTAGCCCTCTTCCACCTCCATAACATCGCCCGACTCCGCACCTGCTTCAGCTCAACTGCTGCTGAAACCCTCATCCATGTCTTTGTTACCTCTAGACTTGACTATTCCAACACACTCCTGGCCAGCCTCCCATCTTCCACCCTCCATAAACTTGAGCTCATCTAAAACTCTGCTACCCGTGTCCTAACTCGCACCAAGTCCCATTCACCCATCACCCGTGTTCACTGACCTCCATTGGCTCCCAGTTAAGCAACGCCTCGAGTTTAAAACTCTTATCCTTATTTTCAAATCCCTCCATGGCCTCGCCCCTCCCTATCTCTGTAATCTCCTCCAGCCCTAGAACCTTCCGAGATATCTGCGCTCCTCCAATTCTGGCCTCTTGCGCAACCCTGATTTTAAATCGCTCCACCACTGGCAACTGGGCCTTCAGCTGCCAAGGCCCTAAGCTCTGGAATTCCCTCCCCAAACCTCTCCGGCTATCTACCTCTCTTTCCTCCTTTAAGATGCTCCTTAAAACCTCTCTTTGATAAAGCTTTTGGTCATCTGTCCTAATAACTCCTTAAGTGGATCAGTGTCAAATTTTGTTTGATAATGCTCCTGTGAAGCATCTTGGGACATTTTACAAGTTAAAGGCACTATATAAATGCAAGTTGTTGTTAACTGAAGAGACTGAACAAGGCGTCAGACTACAATTAGCAGCATGCATTCAGCTAAAATTCACAGAAATGTAAAGCTAACAAGACTGGTTATTCAGAGTGTGCCAGGATTTGCCGTTTGCAAGCCTCTCCTGTCGTGACGTTGTCAGATGAAAAAAAAGACAACTCAGAAAAGTTCTTGTTAGAAGCAGTTATATATTTTGAATTTGCTTTGTTTAAACTTATTAAAACAATATAATGTAGGAACTTTGCCATTTTATATGAGGTAATGTTCAGGTATTCTTATGTTTCCATTTTTAAGAAGTTGTTTATTTAGCAAATTCATTATATTACGTGTATGACAAGTGAAATTTGTACTTTGAGAAGTTGCTGCTACTTAATTTTTCTAGACTTTATAATGTATTGAAAATAATTGATACGATTACATTTCTTTCACTTTTTCCTGAGAACTCAAAAAACAGTAGCAAATGGAATAAAATTCTAGAATTTGAGAATATTTAATATAAGCAAAACCTTTTAGTAATGCTAAGTATTGCACTAGAGATATTTGGTAAAGAAGGAAGGATAAAAATTAATCTTTAAAATTTTATATTTTTAGTGCTCATTATAAAAACTAAGAAGTCACACAACACCAGGTTATAGTCCAACAGCTTTATTTGAAATCACAAGCTTTCGGAGCGCTGCTCCTTCGTCAGGTGAAGTGGAGAAATGCATAAAGACACAGCTTATATCGTCAGAGATCATGTTAGATGTTTACAGGTAATGTTTCCAACTGCCATTTATCACACCTCGGCAGAGAGAGTGAAAGAAATGTAATCGTATCAATTATTTTCAATACATTATAAAGTCTAGAAAAATTAAGCAGCAGCAACTCCTCAACCATCTCGTACACCAGCTCTACAGCAGACGCCGCAACCTCGAAACCGAGATGGAGTCCATGTTCTCAGCCTGTGCTCAGGACACAGCAGACCAGCTACGAGACACCGCCAAACAAACAAGGCAACGGAACTACACTACCTACATGCACACCAAGAACAGGAAGCTTGAGAAACTTGGCATCACCAGCAGCAGCAACCAAGCCTCCCCCGGTACCACAGTTGAAACCACAGGGAAATCCATCGTCAACCTGTCCGACCACACCCTTCAACCAGACAAAATTGAAGTTCTCAGCCGAGGGCTCAATTTCTGCCCCACCACCAAAATGGACTCCATCGGTCTCGCGGCAGACACAGAGGAATTCATCAGGAGAATGAGGCTCTGGGAATTCTTCCACAAATCCCAAGATGTCAGCAGCGAACCCAATGAGACAATCAATGATCCGGAACAGCAGACAGAGGGATCCGCAGTGCAGCAACCAAAGAAGAAAGAGTCAAATTGGACCCCTCCGGAGGGTCGCTGCCCTAAGCTTGACATGTATGCTCAAGCTGTCAGGAGATGCATCAACGCCAGATTCATCAGCCGCACTCACAAGACAGTCCAGAATGTCACCCGAGAACAACGCAACGCCATCCACGCTCTCAAGACCAACCGCAACATCGTCATCAAACCAGCAGACAAAGGAGGCGTCATCGTCATACAGAACAGAACGGACAATTGCAAAGAAGTATACAGACAACTGGACAACCAGGAACACTACAGACAGTTACCCGCAGATCCGACCAAAGAACACACCCGCCAACTCAACAGACTGATCAAGACCTTCGATCCAGACCTTCAAAGCATCCTACATGCTCTCATCCCACATACTCCCCGTGTGGGAGGCTTCTACTGCCTCCCAAAGATACACAAAGCCAACACACCCGGACGTCCTATCGCATCAGGCAACGGAACCCTGTGTGAGAACCTCTCTGGATATGTCGAGGGCATCCTGAAACCCATCGTACAGGGAACCTCCAGCTTCTGTCGCGACACTACAGACTTCTTACAGAAACTCAGCACCCACAGACCAGTTGAACCAGGAACACTCCTCGCCACGATGGACGTCTCGGCATTCTACACCAGTATCCCCCACAATGACGGCATCGCTGCGACAGCCTCAGTACTCAACACCAACAACAGCCAATCTCCAGACGCCATCCTACAACTCATCCGCTTCATCCTTGACCACAATGTCTTCACCTTCGACAACCAGTTCTTTACCCAAACACACAGAACAGCCATGGGGACCAAATTCGCACCCCAATATGCAAACATCTTCATGCACAAGTTCGAGCAAGACTTCTTCGCTGCACAGGATCTCCAACCAACGCTGTACCCCAGATGCATCAACGACATTTTCTTCCTATGGACCCACGGCGAAGGATCACTGAAAAGACTACACGATAACATCAACAAGTTCCATCCCACCATCAAACTCACCATGGACTACTCCTCAGAATCGGTTTCATTCCTGGACACACGAATCTCCATCAAAGACTGACATCTCAGCACTTCACTCTACCGCAAGCCCACGGACAACCTCACGATGCTTCACTTCTCCAGCTTCCACCCTAACCACGTTAAAGAAGCTATCCCCTATGGACAAGCCCTGCGAATACACAGGATCTGCTCAGACGAGGAGGAACGCGATGGTCACCTACAGACACTGAAAAACGCCCTTGTAAGAACGGGATATGACGCTCGACTCGTCGATCGACAGTTCCGACGGGCCACAGCGAAAAATCGCATAGACCTCCTCAGAAGACAAACACGGGACACAACCAACAGAGTACCCTTCGTCGTCCAGTACTTCCCCGGAGCGGAGAAACTACGCCATGTTCTTCGCAGCCTTCAACATGTCACTGATGACGACGAACACCTCACTAAGGCCATCCCCACGCCTCCACTACTCGCTTTCAAACAGCCGCCTAACCTCAAACAGACCATCGTTCGCAGCAAATTACCCAGCTTTCAGGAGAACAGCGACCACAACACCACACAACCCTGCCACAGCAACCTGTGCAAGACATGCCAGATCATCAACACAGATACTTTCTGTGGTAAACCACGTTCACTATCGTATCACTGTTAGTAGTTAGCACTGTTCACCACTGTTCGTTATAACTGTATCACTGACCACTATTGTATCACGGTACGAGGTCGCCTCTTGCCACACTGCTATACCTGGGATGACCACTGCCGACTCCGCCTTGGCTCCACCCACCAGGCCAGGTATAAAGGTGAGCGACTGGCTGGTATTCCTCCTGCTTGGATCGGATCACCCACGAGAGTGGGCTCTGTTATTTAGTCAATAAAAACCTTTAGTCACCTTCGTAACTCTTCGCCTTTTATTGGAGGAATTGATAGGTATATCAATTTTATTGACTAAATTTAATGATGTCCGACAACGAGTCACAACCGGCGGAGGAGCCACCAGCGCAGCTCCCAGGAGCACAGCCACACCAGCCAGCTTGGCTGCGAGCCCTCAGACCGCCGTACCTGGACCTGAACCCACGAGCAGCAAACTCAGCCGCAGACTTTAAACACTGGCTGGTCTGCTTCGAATCATACCTGAGAGAATCCAGCGTCCCTCAGGCATCCAAACTAAGTGTCCTGCAGGCACAACTGAGCCCGAGAGTATACACTCTCATCGAGGACATGACTACCTACGAGACCGCCATCAACCTGCTGAAACAGAAGTACCGGACCCCGGTAAACTACATGTACGCTAGGCACCTCCTAAGATCACGGCCGCAACAGCCAGGAGAATCAGTCGCCGAATTCTCACAGGCGCTATATGCACTCGCCAGGAACTGTGACTTTAAATCGGTGTCGGCAGCCGAAAATACTGAAGATAATATCCGCGACGCATTCCTGAAAGGCCTACGGTCCGAGTACTCACGGCAAAGACTGCTGGAAGCTAAAGACCTCAGCATGGAAAAAGCTGAAGCCCTCGCTATCTCCCTGGAAGTGGCCCACCAAGATCAGGAAGCATTCACCAGGTACTGCTCGCGACCCTGGGACTCGGGCCCGACCCCAACCACAGCACCCTTCCCAGCGCCGCCCCCGGGACCTACCTCTGCGTCGGCGTCCCGGACCCGACCGGCCCCGCCACCCCCGGCACCGGCCCCGACATCGGGCATCCGCGATCGGGCCGCCGGCTGTTTTTTTTGTGGCCAGGAGAAGCACCCGAGGTCGCGCTGCCCAGCCAAGAACTCCATATGCAAAACCTGCCTGAAGAAAGGCCACTTCTCCAAGGCCTGCAGGAGCGGATCCTCAGAGGCCAGCAGTGCCGCATGCGAACTATGGGGGCGGCCATCTTTGTTTAGGGCAACTGAGGCCAGCATCCCCACACATGAGTCATGGGGGCGGCCATCTTTGATTAAGGCAACCGACCCCAATAGTGCCTCATGTGAGCTACGGGGGCAGCCATCTTCTCCGTCATTTTGCCCTACCTCGTGGGAGACGCCATTTTACTCACCACGCCCGACCGCCTTGCCCGCAGATGACAACGACTCGCTCAGCTACACACTAGCTTCCGTCACCCTGGACCAAGCCCGCCCGCACCATCTGTCCAAGTCAATGATGGACATCAAAGTGAACGGCCACGCCACGACCTGCCTGTTCGACAGCGGAAGCACGGAGAGCTTCATCCACCCAGACACGGTGAGCCACTACTCCCTCTCTGTCCTACCAACGCGCAGCCAAATCTCGATGGCATCGAGGTCCCACGCCACGGACATCAGCGGCTACTGTGTCGTGACCCTGTCGGTTAAGGGCACGGAGTATAAAAACTTTAAACTCCTCGTCCTCCCCCATCTCTGCGCTGCCGTCCTACTAGGGCTGGACTTCCAATCCCACCTCCAAAGCGTAACCCTAGCATACGGTGGACCCCTCCCCCCACTCACAGTCAACAACCAGCAAACGTTAAACCGCCCACCGCGTAACACCTGCAGCCTCTCCACCCTCAAGGTCCCGCCACCCTCTCTGTTTGCTAACCTTACCCCTGACTGCAAACCCGTCGCTACCAAGAGCAGGCGGTATAGCGCCGGGGACAGAGCCTTCATTAGCTCTGAGGTGCGGCGCCTCCTGAAAGAGGGCATTATCGAGGGGAGCAGCAGCCCCTGGCGTGCCCAGGTCGTAGTCGTAAAGACCGGCGATAAAAACCGCCTGGTCATCGACTACAGCCAGACCATAAACAGATATACCCAGCTGGACGCATACCCCCTCCCCCGCATATCTGACATGGTCAATCAGATTGCACAGTATAAAGTATTCTCGACCATCGACCTGAAGTCGGCCTACCACCAACTCCCTATCCACCCTGAGGACCGCCAGTATACCGCCTTGGAGGCGAATGGGCGCCTATACCACTTCCTTAGGGTCCCCTTCGGTGTCACTAATGGGGTCTCGGTCTTCCAAAGGGAGATGGACCAGATGGTTGACCAGAACGAACTGCAGGCTACATTCCCCTACCTAGATAACGTCACTATCTGCGGCCGCGACCGGCAGGAACATGACGCGAATCTGGAGAAATTCCTCCGTACAGCCCAACGGCTGAACCTCACCTACAATAAGGAGAAATGCGTGTTTAACACCACGCCACGTTTAACACCAGCCATCCTCGGCTGCGTAGTGGAGAACGGAATCATCGGCCCCGACCCAGAAAGAATGCGCCCCCTCATGGAGCTACCCCTCCCCCACTGCCCTAAAGCACTTAGGAGAACCCTGGGGCTTTTCGCCTACTATGCCCAATGGGTACCCAATTACGCGGACAAAGCCAGACCCCTCCTGAAAGCCACTTCCTTCCCCCTCACGGAGGAGGCGTGCGCGGCCTTCTCCCTCATTAAGGGAGACATAGCCAAGGCCACGATGCACGCAGTGGACGAGTCCATCCCCTTCCAGGTGGAGAGCGACGCATCCGACTTCGCCTTAGCCGCCACCCTAAACCAGGAGGGGAGGCCAGTGGCCTTCTTCTCAAGGACCCGACAGGGCCCCGAGATCCGACATTCGTCGGTCGAGAAAGAGGCCCAGGCGATCGTGGAGGCAGTACGGCGCTGGAGGCACTACCTGGCAGGCAAACGATTTACCCTCCTCACCGACCAGCGTTCGGTGGCTTTCATGTTTAATAACAAGCTGAAGGGCAAAATCAAGAATGACAAGATTTTGAGATGGAGAATCGAGCTCTCCACCTACGATTATGAGATCTTGTACCGGCCAGGCAAGCTGAACGAATCCCCTGATGCCCTTTCACGAATGACATGCGCCAGCGCGCATATCGATAGGCTTCAGACCCTCCACGACCAGCTCTGCCACCCCGGAGTCACCAGACTCTACCATTTCATTAAGGCCCGCAACCTGACCTACTCCATCGAGGAGGTCAGGACCATGACCAGGAACTGCCAGACCTGTGCGGAGTGCAAACCGCACTTCTATAGGCTGGACCGAGCAAGCCTGATCAAGGCCACCCGCCCCTTCGAGCGCCTGAGCATCGACTTTAAGGGGCCCCTCCCGTCCTCTGACCGTAATGTGTACTTCCTCAACATCGTTGATGAGTACTCCCGTTTCCCCTTTGCCTTCCCCTGCCCCGACATGACCAGTAGCACGGTCATTAAGTGCCTGAATGCCCTCTTCGCCTTGTTCGGGTTCCCGAACTATATACACAGCGACCGGGACTCCTCCTTCATGAGCGAGGAACTCCGGCAATTCCTCCTAGAGAGAGGTATTGCAGCAAGCAGGACCACCAGCTACAACCCCAGAGGTAACGGTCAGGTGGAAAGAGAGAACGCGACGGTATGGAAGGCCGTCCTCTTAGCCTTAAAGTCTAAGGGCCTCCCAACCTCCCGCTGGCAAGAAGTCCTCCCGACAGCGCTGCACTCCATCCGGTCATTACTTTGCACGGCCACTAACACCACCCCCCATGAACGAATGTTCGTTTTCCCCAGGAAGTCGACTACGGGAACCACTCTACCAACCTGGCTGACCGCCCCGGGGCCGGTCTGGCTGCGGAAACACGTGAGGGCCCATAAAACGGACCCCCTGGTCGAGAGGGTGAACCTCCTGCACGCCAACCCCCAGTACGCCTACGTGGCGTACCCAGACGGGCGGGAGGACACTGTCTCCCTACGAGACCTCGCACCCTCAGCCGATCCGGAAACACCGCCACCACCCCCCCCAACCTCAGCCGAGGTAGACGGCATGCCGGAACCCCACGAGCCCTCGCCGACCACGCAAACACCAGCATCAACACCGGATAAGGCACCAGCACCGGATAAGGCAACACCACCGCTGCGGCGATCGGAGAGGCTTACGAAGCCTCCGGACAGACTGACCTACCAGAATTGGTAGTACACTTCACCCCGCTGGACTTAATTCTAAACAAGGGGTGAATGTGGTAAACCACGTTCACTATCGTATCACTGTTAGTAGTTAGCACTGTTCACCACTGTTCGTTATAACTGTAACACTGACCACTATTGTATCACGGTACGAGGTCGCCTCTTGCCACACTGCTATACCTGGGATGACCACTGCCGACTCCGCCTTGGCTCCACCCACCAGGCCAGGTATAAAGGTGAGCGACTGGCTGGTATTCCTCCTGCTTGGATCGGATCACCCACGAGAGTGGGCTCTGTTATTTAGTCAATAAAAACCTTTAGTCACCTTCGTAACTCTTCGCCTTTTATTGGAGGAATTGATAGGTATATCACTTTCATCACACGAGGGCACCACCCACCAGGTACATGGTACATACTCATGTGACTCGGCCAACGTTGTCTACCTCATACGTTGCAGGAAAGGATGCCCCGGAGCATGGTACATCGGCGAGACCATGCAGACACTGCGACAACGGATGAACGGACACCGCGCAACAATCACCAGGCAGGAGTGTTCCCTCCCAGTCGGGGAACACTTCAGCAGTCAAGGACATTCAGCCTCCGATCTTCGGGTAAGCATTCTCCAAGACGGCCTTCGAGACACACGACAATGCAAAATCGTCGAGCAGAAACTGATAGCCAAGTTCCGCACCCATGAGGACGGCCTCAACCGAGATCTTGGGTTCATGTCACGCTACATGGAACCCCACCTGACGCAGGGTCATCCTGACTCGAGTCGACATTGGCTTGTTCTCTCTACACAGATGCGGCCGGACCTGCTGTGATTTCCAGCAAAAAAAATGTTTTTTGTCTCTTTTTTTGTTTTTCATACAGACCCCAGCATCTGCAATATTTGACCCCTTGTGACCCCACCTCATTGTTCTTTGATGTAATGTTTGCCTGACTGACCTGTTTGGACACCATTCACACCTTTGATTGCTGTGATTATCTCTCTGCCGAGGTGTGATAAATGGCAGTTGGAAACATTACCTGTAAACATCTGACATGATCTCTGACTATATAAGCTGTGTCTTTATGCATTTCTCCACTTCACCTGACGAAGGAGCAGCGCTCCGAAAGCTTGTGATTTCAAATAAAGCTGTTGGACGATAACCTGGTGTTGTGTGACTTCTTACATTTGTCCACCCCAGTCCAACTCCGGCATCTCCACACCATTATAAAAACTGACACCCGAAACAATTGGTCAGCTTGTCTATTTGATATTGTAGGAAAGGACTCTTCTGATTGGTATTAATTTTACTCAAAACATTATTTTTACTCAAAACATTATGGGCCGTAATTTGCGGCCCCTATGGGTGCGTACGAGGTGCACACACGCCTGTAAGGGCCGTGCAAGTTCCGAGTTTAGGCATGCGCTGCGCATGCGCTAACACCTGCAACTTGCGATCTGTCAAGAATTTTCTTGATAGATTGCACGAATCCCTGGGAAAAGGGCATCTGCGGGCGGCGAGCTGGGCTAAATTCTGTACAGCGAATGCCCATGATATTCTTACACCTGGTAAAAGCTAGAGTAAGAGTTTTAAAAAAACAGAAAAATAAAATCTTATCAATAATTTATGCATTTAAAAACCTGTGAAATAAGGTAAGTTTATTTTTAGCTGCTTTAAAACGTGCACATTTATTTTTCAAAAAATTTAATTTGTTTTAAATACTTAATTAAATGCCATTTCAATTAATTTTAAATGTGATTTTTTTTTATTATAAGTGTAGAGGTATTTTTTGGGGTATTCCCATTCATACTTATGGGGTTTCCATGCATACGGAATCCCCATAAGCATGAATGGGGATTCCTTTCTGTCATTCGTTGGGCCAGCCCACCTGATCCATGGGTGCTTGCGAACCACATGCACCCCTGGGATATGTGGGCCTCTTCCCGCGGGTACCCGGAGAGGCCCAGGACCAACAATCTCCGTACCGCCCGAACCACCAGGTATGTGGGCATTTTATTTGCAGATCAGAGGCATTTCCTTACGGGAAGCCTCCGACCGCAAATTCAGGGCCATTGTATTTTATATCCCTCACTACAAAGGAATGAACTGCAAGGCAAAGTACCAATGTTTAAAGCTTTATTTAGACAAGCTGTAGGTTAAAAGAAGAAACTAACATTGTTGTGTAATTACTTTATGCACTGCAGAACAGACAAAGATTTTGACATTATATCTGTGATTTTTTTAGGCAATTTGATATTCTGAGTGGCAGTGATGGAATGGCTGATAAAACTACCTATGGCTGAAATAAAATAGCTATTTGAACCACGCATGGCCAACTCTTATACCTAACTGCGAGACAACTGGTGCTGATGGCATCACCGCCGTTTGAATAAATCACTGAGGCTGGCAGTGTGAGGAAGCTAAGCATCAGTGGAGCCTCACCACCAATCACATATATGTTAATTTAGCTCCCTCAAATTGTCAGGCTCAGCAACCTTTTGAAAGCTTGTTCATCGTAATGCTTCGCAACATTTTTGAAAGAAATCCTGATGAAAAGATTTTGTTTTTAAGAACTGCCTTATGACCTGTGCATTCATCTCCCCACATGCAGATTCAGTTCATGTTTGAAAGGAAGAAGTAGGAGCGCATTTTGCATGATTGACATAGAATAAAGGATTTGCATTTCAAATATGTATGAGTTTTTAGGACTTTTCATAACACTCACTGAAGCCCAGAAACAAACTCAGGAACACATTCAAGTGTTAACATGCTTCCCCAGATTATTTTTTTCATCCCTTCTTAGGCTCATCTTAACCAATGCACCATCGCTTTACCAAGAGGATGAGCAAGGAACACGTTTGGTTAATACCATTCAACAGGATATGCACAAGTAGCGCAAGTAGATTTAGCTTCAATTTTTGCTCCTTGCAGGGGACGCACCTTTCCTCCACTCGGTGCACCTCCCTCAGACTTCTTTTGTGCTCATCATGTAGACTTGAAATAGTCTCATGTTGGACAGTATCTGTGTTCCTTGTGGTATTTGCGAACAACACCCCTTTACTTTTTGGTATTGCTGAATATAACATGATTCAAATAATGCTGTTTTCACAGAGTGGTTTACTTTGATTAATTTGTGCTAATTTCACTGCAAACAACAAACACATCTCCCCTATTCATGAGGCTTTTGTAGCCTGAATAATGTTCACTTATGTAAATGTTGAATTGCCAATTGTCAGTATGGGCTTCAAAATTATTATACTTTTGTTAGAATAAAATTTTGCTGGACAAGATTGCTGGACAAGATTTTGCTGGAAAAGACACAAACAACAAATTCGCTGGCTGGGACTAATTGAATCACTGCACAGTGAGACATGCCACGCTTATGCATGGCTGGAACAAAGTTCATCTCGTGTCCTGACTGGGACTAATTGAATCTCTGAGGGCTAACAAGGTTCACTGGTATCCTATTATCGAACTTATCACTTGTATCCTATTATTGAACTAATCACATTCCGCCGGTGACATGGACGGAACAAGACGGAACGAAGACCTGAAGAGGCAGAATTGGCAACACAAAGTGTGTAAACTCCTGACTGGAGGAAAATAACGATATGCGCTAATAAACGAATTGATTGGATGAATGTAAATGATCTAAAACCAACTTCTTGGAATTGTATATAAGCTCGGCACGTACTACAATCGGGGAGAAGGTGCTCTCGCAGACCGTGTGGTTGCAGACTCTTCTCCCAGAGCTCTGTCATTTAATAAAGTTGTCTCTCTTACTCAAAGTCTAGTTTCCGAGGAATCATTTTTCCTACAACACTTTAAATGTAGTTCAACCACAAAATACAAATTAATAAGCTGTTGTGGCGGTACCACCGGTTGTACCTTACATAAAGACACATAATTCCCTTTAACTTACCTTTTGGGGCCGTTGCCCTTTTAACTTACCTGTTGGGGCCGTTGCCCTTTTAACTTACCTGTTGGGGCCGTTGCCCCTTTAAGATTCACCCTAACGTGATGACGTGACGTGACGTCACGTACGACGTGACGTGCGTGTGGCGGCCGCCGGCCCGACTTGGCCTTCTAGGACGGCCGCCGGCACAGCCCGGCCTCGCAACCTCGGCCTCAACGGCCAGCGACGCGCATCACGTGATGCCCTAAGCGCGGGAAACGCGAACAACGTGATGACGTCACAACACAAACGCGATGACGTCATCACGCTCCCCACAGGACTGCGAACTCAGTCCTCGTGGAGTCCCCGCTGGGACAAGACCTGTACCACGGTGCTCCTACAGTCAGCCATCTTACCTGATGTAATTAGTCTGTTCCTGTAAATAAACAACTTGTTAATAGTTCGTCGAAGTCAAACTCTCTTATTTAGTGGCGATCTACACGAACCGCTACACTGTTATCCTAGGTGCCTAGTCATGAACTGATTCTCTGATAACAGGTTTGTGTCCAAAGATATGTGGAATTGCAGTAGATACAAAAGACAGATTCTGTACGGGCTCTGCTGAGATTTCACTCATCTGCTGAGGTATCCCAGTTTTCCTAGTACACTCAGAACTAACTGGACCATGGTTTGAGTAAAGGTCCAAAAGGAAGCTTGCATGAACCAGTCATCAAAATTTCGATAAACATGTTGGTGCTTCATTACCAAAAGCACATTATGCATTCCCTAAGTAATATCAAGTTCAACAGAAAAACTTTATACAAGTAATTAATTTCCTCTACAACGTAATGCCCAGATCGCTATCCAAAATTATGCATCCTAAAGGATTCCTGGCCAGTTTCTTCAATGTAATGCCTGAACGGACTGCAGTAATGTCACCACCTTAAATCTCTCCTTTAGCAAAGAGATGTTCACATCTCGTACATCCATTATGAATTTCATTGGAGCCAACAAAGAAACAGAAACAGTGGTGGTAGTAGTAGTCCCTCATACTTAAAGATAAACACCTTTGCTGACTTGATAATTGTGCTGATTACTATTAATGCCAATTTGAGGCAAGCTCTACCGCATATTTCCGAAACCTGAAAAACCAGCCTGGAAGTGGTCAGAAATAGCCTTGTTGGAGATTGAGGCCATGGTTGCAGAGAGACCGTGAGATTATGACAAGGCTATAGTTTGAAAAGTTCATATGAAAGGTGAGACTGAGTGATGACAGGAAGGGAGTGAATTCAGAGGCAAGAGGGCTAGAGTATCCACTGTAATTCCACATATCTTTGGACACAACCCTATTATCTCATTCACCCATCAACCCTGTGCTTGCCAACCTAACACTGGCTCTTGGTCTGAACGCATCAATTTTAAAACCCTCATCCTTGTTTTCAAATCCCTCCGTAGCCTCGCCCCGCCCTATCTCTGTAACCTCCTCTAGCCCTACAAACCTTGAGATCTCTGCCCTTCCCCCAATTCTGGCCTATTGTGCATCCTCGATTTTAATCAGCTGCCTTGGCCTAAGCTCTAGAATTCCTTCCCTAAACTTCTCCACCTCTCTACTTCTCTCTCCTTCTTTAAGATGCTCCTTGAAACCTACCTCAGAGGGTGGTGAATCTTTGGAATTCTCTACCCCAGAGGGCTGTGGAGGCTCAGTCATTGGGTATATTCAAAACAGAAGTCGATAGATTTCTGACTAGTAAAGGCATCAAGGGATATGGCGATGGGGCCGGTGAATGGAGTTGAGGCAGAAGATCAGCCATGATCTCATTGAATGGTGGAGTAGGCTCGAAGGGCCGAATGGCCTACTCCTGCTCCTATTTCTTATGTTCTTAGGCCAAGCTTTTGGCCATCTGTCCTGATATCGCCTTCTGTGGCTCGGTGTCAAAAAATATTTTTATTGGCAATGGTCTTGTTAAGCGCCTTGGGACGTTTTGCTACGTTAAAGGGGTTATATAAATGCAAGTTGTTGTTGTTGTGGTGGAGGAGTTAAGGTGAAGACTGAAATCTCCACGGCTGAGGAGCCACTCGGTGCAGAGGCTGAGAGAAGTGAGAACATCTCTAGGAGAAAGTCAGGATGGAACTTGGGTGGGTGGTAAACAATGATAAACAAAAGTAGTTGGGGATGGACCAGAATGAAGTGCCCGAAGGAGAAGATGCCAGGCGAGCAGGGAAGAAGCCAAGGTGTGACGAGTTAGAGTGGACATGACAGCTTGGACAGAGAGATTTGAGTAAGACGGAAGGTGTCCCTACCTGTGAGCCATGATTCTGTTAGGATGTTGATACGTTCATCTACTCTGAGCTTGCGGATATGTGTAAAAAGTGAGAGAGAAATTGCCTGAAGAAAATAGCAGGGGGCGGGGGGAGTGAAATAAATGAATGAGATCAATGGATTGTCTTTTTTTCTTATTAGAACCCACATTTTTGTTCCTGCTTTTCATTCTCTTATGTTTCATTTTCTTCCTCCATTTTCACTTTTTCTTGTTTTTAGTTTGCTATTTACATTATTTTTATTCAGACCATCAGAAATTATCGAGCAGTGGATTTCAAACCAAATCCAGAAAATGAGCACTCTGCGATCCTGTACAACTGTAATTGCATACCCAACCATATTTTAGGAGCACTTTTTAAAAATCAAGCCACTCTCAAAGCGAAAAGATCTCAAAAATTAAGTTGTGTTATTTATTCATTTGGAATCTCTTTTTTTGTTACTACAGGCAAAAGAAAGACAAACGAGACCAATATATTATTGGTTTTATCTCACGTGTACACTAAGCCCAGAAGTATGATGCAAAGTACAGCTCAAATATATGAGAAGGGTAACCACAACTGACGTTTTAGCCTAAGGGTACAAAAGCATCTCTTCCAACTGTTTTTTGCCCCCGTCAGTCAGCTTTTTTCTGACCTTTTACTATTTTTTTCAGTAGCTTTGTTCCTTCAACCAAGCATTAAATATGCTTGAAGCGGTATTACTGCTCATCTTATATTAATACTGGTTTAAGCATGCCTAGCACAAACAGCCAGTTTGTTTTTATACCCACAAAAGCTCATTAATTTTTTTCCTTGCACCCTTAACACAAACATATAACACAAATTTCATTGAGTAGCTATAATATCTTCCATGAGGGTCAGTCAGTAAATTATAAAAACATAGAATGCACACATTTCAGAACCAAACCCTCGGCTGTTGCATTACATTCTCATGGTTAGGAAAGAAATATTTCTGGAAAAGCACAAGACAAACATGATTCCCTCCCTACATCCCAGCAATGTGGCATAATTGAGAGCTTTAGGGTCACACAAATTAATTCTTTGAAAAATACAATACCATTTGTTTCCCAAAATATTGTCAATTAACTAATGTTTCACTCCTCCCAATTTTCTCCCCCCGTCCCCTCCCTGCTCTGAAGACACTAATTTGTCTTGGGATAGTGTCCCACAAGCAATGGCAGCACAACAGTGACTCAACAAAATGGTTTTTTGTCAAGAATGAACTCAGGCAGTCATAGAGTCATAACGGCACTGAAGGAGGCCACTCGGCCCATTAAGACCGTGCTGGCTCTCTGTAGAGCAATCCAGTCAGTCTCATTCCCCTGCTCTATCCCCGTAGCCCTGCAAGTTTATTTCCCTCAAGTGCCTATCCAGTCTCCCCTTGAAAACATTGAGGGGGAGAAATTGGGTGGAGCCGCAAACGGGGCATCCAGCTCGCCTGGGCGCCGGATTTAGCGCAGCGTTTGGAGCAGTAGCGACCGCCGGAAATTCAGCTTGAGCGCCCCAAGAGGGACACGGGGCGAGGCTCGAGGCGCTCCACGTCCCTCTTCAGGCGCTGAAACTGAATATCGCAGCGCAACGTGCCGCAGCGTGGTACTGCAGGCCTTCCTCCCATTCGGAAAACAGCCGGCAATGCCGCGGGGGGTGATCAGGAGGCCGGGGACGGAGGTGCTGGCAGGCGGCCGCTGGAAAAAACGGCCGCCCCCGCACCTCCACCTTAATTTGCGCCACTGCCGCCACAGGAAGGCCCCATGAGCCGGGCGCCATTCGCGAACGGCGCAACAGAGGCGGTCGCTGCCAAATATCGAGATCGGGGCGGTTGCGGGGCGCTGCACACAGGTTAACGCCACCATTAGCGCCCCAGCTAAATATCGCGGGAGGCACGGCCAGTGGCGCTAAAGCCACCGAGTGCCCTCTTTAGGCGCTAACTGGTGGCGCAGCCCACCGAATTTCTAGGCCAGAGTGTCTCCACTTCCACCACTTCCGTCGGCAGCGAATTCCAGGTCCTCACCACTCGCTGCGTAAAAAAGATTTTCCTCACATCCCCCCTGTATCTCTTGCCCAAAACCTTAAATCTGTGTCCCCTAGTCCTGGTACCATCAACTAGTGAGAACAGCCTATCCAAATTCGTCATAATCTTGTACACCTCTATCAAATCACCCCTCAACCTGCTTTGCTCTAATGAAAACAAATCCAGCTTCTCCAACCTGTCCTTGTAGCTAAGATCCCCCATCCGCAGAACCATTCTGGTAAATCTCCTCTGCACCCTCTCAAGTGCCTTCACATCCTTTCGAAAGTGTGGTGACTAGAATTGGACGCAATACTCCAGTTGTGGCCTAACCAGCGCTTTATAAAGGTTCAGCATAACATCTCTACTTTTGTACTCAATACCTCTATTTATGAAGCCCAAGATCCCATATGCTTTGCTAACCACTCTCTCAATATGTCCTGCCACCTTCAGGGACCTCTGCACATCAACTCCCAGGTTCCTCTGTCCCAGTATATGTCAGTAGACTACCTGACTCTAGGCAACAGCACAGCTGAGCCTAATTCTATCCTCAATGCTTGCTTTTCCAGGAGGGATCGCTGATATGGCTGATTTTTCCACTCCTTTGCCCTGGGACCAATTGTCATGGTGCTGAAGATCAACAACTCAATAAAGATCAGGGATTGAACTTCAGAGCTCCCTGATCTGTATGGCTTAATACATCACTACACAGGACATTTATCTGCTGAGCCACTAAGCGATTTGTTTTGTTTTGTTCCGTCACTTCCCACTGTAAAAAGAAACCCCAAGCCTAAATATGCCTCCCACACAACATACTATTCTGCTGAAAGGGTGGATCGACAACCCTCATCTGAACCAGCTGAGATCTAAAATTCACTTTGTGGGAAAATCACAGGGCTAACAATATATGTACCACCATTCCACAGGATAGTGTCTCAGTGCATAAACTTGCTGCTCAATCAGCGTGCTTTTTTTGTTCTTTCTAACAATGAGTATCAGTATGCCAAATCAATTTAACAGGCTACAGTACAAATAAAAGAGTGCATTTGTATGTTCAAACAATCCAGCCAGGGAGAAGAGCTTGCCGAATCATAGTATTCAACTGTACATTTGTTCTGGTGGTTTAGATTGCGTTTACAGAAAATTGCTGCAAACCTTAGAATAAGACAGTTCTTTTGTCTTCGGTTTATTAGTTGACGACTGAGAGATGTATCGGTTGTATTGATCCAGAAGAATTAAGACTTGTTCGCATCATTGTTTAACCATATGATTTGTACCTTATACAGTGAAGTGCTAATATAATCATGAAAGGCTTATGATTTCAATTATCAAAATGTATTCAATTACTTGTCAAGCTAGTGTATCTTTTAGTACAGAATATGTACCTTGAAAATTAAGGTTAACTGCCGCAACGACTCAGCAAGCTTTTCCAGTGAGGAATTCAGCTATACAGATGAGGAAGGTCCCAGATCTGTACTAAGTTAGCTGATTTCAGCCAGATTGGGAGTAAGGGTGCTATAGCTGACCTTAATGCCCCTGCGCTAGGGAAAGAATAATGAGCCAGCCTTCCTGCTTTTGATCACTATTCAACAAACCCACCTAGATATGCATGTGTCAGCACATCAGATGAGGACAAGATCAGGCTTAACTGATACTGCTGCAGTCAAATGCCCTTTAAATATTCACTGTCAAGGCTTCCACAAGAGTGATCTCCACTTAGATGAGGTACCAAAAGGTGACCAGTGATCATGGAACAATACTGCAGGAAGGAGTCTTCAGGAAAGGAGAGCTGGGAAGGAAAGAGAATGGGCGAGAAAAAAAATGGCAAGATGGTAACGTATTAAGGAGAATAAGTCTTTGTAATGCCATTTTATTTTCAGTAAAACAAATCAGGTTGTTATTGCCAAGTAAAGTTGCTGCTCATATTAATTTGACAAAATAATTTAATGCCCAACAATAAAGGGTCAACTCAATATCTAGCAGTCGGTTATAAGCATAGTCCAAAAGCTCCCAGCAGCTTCTACTTGTTTGTGCATTAGCAGACCAAATTATTCTTTTCATTTTGTGTAGGATTATTATCTTTGGCGAACTATTCATCTTTGCGGCACATAGTCTCCAGGGTATCTGAATAGTACCATGACTATTCTTGGGCTGTAAAGAGATTACAGCTCACACTAACTGGATTTTCTCAGCTCTCAAAAACTCACGTAGCATTGCTCTGATCAAAATTAACATGATCCAGTTCAATTTTTTTTCCCATTTTTTATAACAGCAGGTCACTATCAAATCTGACAACTAGAATGGATGAACCACTAACAAATGCCTGGTCCAGACAACACGAGACACAAGCATGTTATGTGTATTTATATATCACTAACCATTATATGTCACAAGCATTTGGCTAGCAACTAGCAACTGAGTGTTAACTAAAACTGTTTTACCATGAATGAACGTAAGGGGCTTTTGAAATATAGACAGATTCTACCAATATTTGAAAGTATTATTCCAGGTGCTAAATTATATTAGAAATAAGGTCATGAATAAAACAACTTATTAAGCCACCTGATAGAAATACTTCTATTTCATGGATTACACACTGGAAAGATCAGAGTCCAATCAGTCTTATTTTCTTGTTTTTTTTTTTTTTTTAAATTGAGTGCATTCTTCTTTCCAATTTTCCCCCTTATCAGTCCTCCCGAAGATCATGATTCGTGCTGGGTACAGTTCCATAGCAGGCAGCAACCTGGCTGAAACAGGTATTCTATGTGTACAAGTCTGGTTAATTAATCAATAATCGTCATTTGTCCTTACGCGAGGTCATCACACACACAAATCCAACAGTGGTCGTGATCACAAGCAGGTACTGTGATTGATTTTCCACTCCCCAGTCCAGGGATTGTGAAATCAATTGCAGTGATACCACCATCATCCTGACTGAGGGTCAGCCAAGTTCGAGACAGTTCCAAAAACTGAACCTCAAGTTACAATCCCAGGAACTGAACTTGTGAATTAACTAAAAGTCACATTTTCAATTGCTGGGACTAAGCAGACAGCCAGCCTCAGCAAGGATAGCCTAATACCATGCCATTTATCCACTGAACCACAGTGGGAGCCTGATTCTTAGTATAAAATAATTGAAATATTCACTAACTTATGTGCTGGGTTATTTATTGAATTTAGTCATGATTCCCTGAGCTGACAGCAACCAATTTAGATTTTTAACTGCAACAAACTTGTCATGAATTCATATGAATAAATACTGTGCACTTACAGGAAAACAGATTAAACTAGCCCATTACCACACTTAGACTGCAAAGTTTACAATGGAGCAAAACCACTGCGGAACCACCATAGAAGTGCAAGTATTCTGACTACAGCTTGGATTAAAAACTGGTTTAGCAATATAAAACAGAAGATGATGGCTTTATTTGGGGTAATGGTAAGCTGAATTCTGCAAGGATCTGTTCTGGGTTTTCTGCTGCTTACACTAGAAACAGATCAGGAAGAATTGGGAAGGTAAGAGTATGTGGCCATTCGGACTCAGCAGAATTGAGAGTCAGGAAGAGTGGTTCATGCCCTGATTGGGCCCACGGCAGTGGCCTCCTGCCATGCTCCCCCCGCCACCCCACTCCCACCTTCTGGTCTCATGTCATTTCCGCCGAGTACAGGTGTGAGGCAGGCCTATACAATGGTAATGAGGCCTGGGAGTTAAAATGGCCCAGGTCGCACGTCAACGAGTCCCTCACCCCACCGGCCCCAAGCTGACCTCTCAACCGGACTTAAAATTGGGGCTCTAGAGTCCACAAGTCATGAGGAACTGAGTATTTATTAATGCATAGATTAAACAAGAACAGCCAGAGCAGATCTGTTAAAGTCAGGTTGTGTTGAACAAATTTAATGGAGTTTGTTTTTTAAGTGATTAGATAGATAAAAGGGAATGCAGCGGATGTAGTGCACATGGATTTTCAGAGGTATCTCATGGAGGTCTTGTTACAAAAATTCAGGTGCAATAGTACAAGAGAAAATTAAGCAGCGCAGATAGAAAGTTGGTTGACAGGTAAAAATCAAAGGATTAGAGTTAATAGGTGTTGCTAGGATTGGAGAAGAGTTGGAAGTAGTGTACCCCAGGGGTCAGTGTTGGCTTCACTTTTGCTCTCACTATATAAAGATGATTTGAGCTTGTGAATGGGGAGCACAGCATCAAAATTTACTGACAATACAAAAGTGGGCAGTTTGGCAAACAGCAAGGAGAGCTATAAAGGACATAGGCAGGTTAGCGGAACAGACAATGAAGCAGTCTGTGCCCACATGCAGCAAGACCTGGACAACATTCAGGCTTGGGCTGATAAGTGGTAAGTAACATTCGTACCACACATGTGCCAGGCAATGACTATCTCCAACAAGAGAACATCTAACCACCTCCCCGTGAAATTCAACGTCATCACCATTGTTGAATCCCCCACCATCAACATCCCGGGGTCACCATTGACCAGAAACTTAACTGGACCAGCCACATAAATACTGTGGCTACAAGAGCTGGTCAGAGGCTGGGTAATCTGCAGCAAGTGACACACCTCCTGACTCCCCAAAGCCTTTCTACCATCTACAAGGCACAAGTCAGGGCTGTGATGGAATATTCTCCACTTGCCTGGATGAGTGCAGCTCCAACAACACTCAGGAAGCTTGACACCATGCAGGATAAAACAGCCCACTTGATTGGCACCCCATCCACCACCTTAAACATTCACTCCCTCCACCGCCAGCGCACTGTGTCTACAGTGTGTACCAGCTACAAGATGCACTAC
Source organism: Somniosus microcephalus (assembly GCF_052327205.1). Classification (NCBI taxonomy): domain Eukaryota; kingdom Metazoa; phylum Chordata; class Chondrichthyes; order Squaliformes; family Somniosidae; genus Somniosus; species Somniosus microcephalus. Next base: position 81,958,624 of record NC_140992.1, read on the forward strand.
AGCAAATTGCCAAGGCTTCTTCGACAGCACCTCAGAAACCTGCAAGCTCTACCACCTAGAAGGGCAAGGACAGAGGCACATGGGAGCACCACCACCTCCAAGTTCCCCTCCAAGTCACCCACCATCCTGATTTAGAAATATATCGCCATTCTGTCATCGCTGCTGGGTCAAAATCCTCAAACTACCCAACAGGACTATGGGAGTACCTTCCCCACACGGAATGCAGCAGTTCAAGGCGGCGGCTCACCACCACCTTCTCAAGGGCAATTAGGAATGAGCAATAAATGTTGGCCTTGCCAGTGATGTCCACATCCCTGAATGATTTTTAAAAAAGACAGAAAGACTTCAGATGCAATTTCACGCGGCCAATACATTTTGGGAGGAAAAATAAGGAACAGGAATGTACTCTCAATGGAAAGAGGGTGAAGCGTGTGCATGAACAGAAAGAATAAGAAATTCAAATGCATAATCCCTGAAAGTACAAGTGCAGGTAGATAAAGCCATGAAAATAACCAACGGCATTATAAGTAGGGGAAAAGAGCACAAGCTTTAAAGAGTAATGATAAATTTGTACAAGGCAAAAGCTCAGCCACAATTCCTGTAGTATGTGCAGTTTTGGATGTGATGTCAGGAAAGGGAAACAACAGTTATGATGAGAGACTTTAGATACTGAAGCAGAGAAGATTAAGAGATTTTAAAAATAATAAAATGTTTTTTAAATTATGAAGAGTTCTTTAGGGTAAATAACAAATGACTATTTTCTCTAACAAGAGAGGCAGTGATAAGGGATCATCAATTTAAAACTGTCACTAAAAAGTAAGGAGGCAGTTTAGAAGACATTTCAGAAGTCTGTTGAAGCATGGTACACTTGACCACAAGGATTGGTTGAGGCAGAGACCAGTGCATCTTTTAATGGCTTGCAAACATTGAAATTTATAATCCATGTGCTTTTTTTTAAAAAAAACACTGTTGTGATATATTACTGTCATGTGTCACAAACTAATTCAGCCTACTTATAGTAATCTCTATTAGAATTTTACAACACAAAAGGGTGACATTGTGTGTACTGGCCGCACTAGACATGCTCCTATCTAGTTATCCAGCAAGTTAAACACTTATTCAAAATAATTCTTCGTGAAGCCGTTTGCTGTTTTGAAGCTTTACTTGAACAAATTTGTGAAAAGATATTGCGCTTGGCCTAACATATGAAATCAGATTACATTGGATTGTAAAACCCTTATGGAATCCTCCATTACTGCCAGGTTCTTCCCGGAATTCTACTTCCTGTGTTACACAGGAAGAAAGGTACGAAGGTCAAATGACCTCACACAGGAAGAAAGGTAGAAAGATCAGATGACCTTTCCAGCATACAAACTGCTAACACAATAACCACCACCAGAGGGTGCTATCTGCATATAAAATGTTCACTGCATGTAAAAAGTCCATTGGTCCAGAACATTGAGCCCATCACACACTAGGGAATTTAAATTCAGTTAATTAAATAAATCTGGAATAAAAAGCTAGTATCAGTAATTGTAACCATGAAACTATCGGATTGTCCTAAAAACCCATCTGGTTCACTAATGTCCTTTAGGGAAGGAAATCTGCTGTCCTTACCTGGTCTGGTCTATGTGTGACTCCAAACCACTACGAATCACAAGAAGAAGAATGAAACCGGACGGACCACCCGGCATCGACCTCGGACACGTACGCGGCAATGCCACACCACACCCAGCCCAGTCGACCCTGCAAAGTCCTCCTCACTATCATCTGGAGACTTGTGCCAAAATTGGGAGAGCTGTCCCACAGACTAGTCAAGCAACAGCCTGACATAGTCATACTCACAGAATCATACCTTTCAGCCAATGTTCCAAACTCCTCCATCACCATCCCTGGGTATGTCCTGTCCCACCGGCAGGACAGACCCACCAGGGGTGGCGGCACAGTGGTATAGTCGGGAAGGAGTGGCCCTGGGAGTCCTCAACATTGACTCCGGACTCCATGAAGTCTCATGGGCAAGGAACCTCCTGCTGATTACCGCCTACCGCCCTCCCTCAGCTGATGAATCAGTACTCCTCCATGTTGAACACCACTTGGACGAAGCACTGCGAGTAGCAAGGGCACAGAATGCACTCTGGGTAGGGGACTTCAATGTCCATCACCAAGAGTGGCTCAGTAGCACCACTACTGACCGAGCTGGCCGAGTCCTGAAGGACAAAGCTGCCAGTCTGGGCCTGTGAGAGGTGGAGAGAAAACCAACATGAGGGAAAAACCTACTTGACCTCGTCCTCACAAATCTACCTGTCGCAGATGCATCTGTCCATGACAGTATTGGTAGCAGGGACCACCGCACAGTCATTGTGGAGACAAAGTCCCGTCTTCACACTGAGGGCACCCTCCATTGTGTTGTGTGGCACCGTGCTACATGGGGTAGATTCAGAACAGATCTAGCAGCTCAAAACTGGGCATCCATGAGGTGCTGTGGGCCATCAACAGCAGCAGAATTGTATTCCATGACAATCTGTAACCTCATGGCCTGGCATATCCCTCACTCTACCATTACCATCCAGCCAGGTGACCAACCCTGGTTCAATAAGGAGTGTAGAAGAGCATGCCAGGAGCAAAAATGAGGTGCCAAGCTGGGGAAGCTACAACACAGGACTACATGCATGCTATAGACAATCAACGGCTCAGATCAAAGCTCTGCAGTCCTGCAACATCCAGTCGTGAATGGTGGTGGACCATTAAACAACTAACGGGAGGAGGAGGAGGCTCCATGAATATCCCCATCCTCAATGATGCTGGACCCCAGCACCCGAGTGCAAAAGACAAGGCTGAAGCGTTTGCAACCATCTTCAGCCAGAAGTGTCGTGTGGATGATCCATATCGGCCTACTCCTGAGGTCCCCACCATCACAGAAGCCAATCTTCAGCCAATTCGATTCACTCCACGTGATATTAAGAAACGGCTGAGTGCACTGGATACAGAAAAGGCTATGGGCCCCAACAACATTCCGGCTATCGTGCTGAAGACTTGTGCTCCAGAACTAGCCGTGCCTCTCACCGGTCACTTTGGTCCAAGACGGAGCCAACAATATAGGAAATGAAAGTTCTGCAAACAGTACTAGGAAGCCGGTTTGGGAGCAGTAATTCAAGGGTGGTAATCTCCAGACCGTTCTCCCAATATTGAGCTAGAATAGGGAAAGATAGGAATATTATGGAGCTCAACACGTGCCTAGAAGGTGGCGTCAGGAAGAGGGTTTCCAACTTATGCAGCATTGGCAACAGTTATGGGAAGATGGGAGCTATTCTACAAGGATAGGCTACATCAGAACAGGAAGGGAGATAATGCAATGGTCAAAACAGATAAATTGGGAAGCGAAGAGTAACTTAAACTAAGGGGAAAATAAAAATAAATGTAATCAGAAAGAGCAAGTAGATAAGGTAAAAATAGATGAGGTTAATATACCAATAAAACATCATTCAGCAAAAGTTATAGGATGCAGAAGAAATAAAGGAAATAAACATATATTCCTTAAACAATAATTTTTTTGGATTTCTAATAAAATAATGGAAAGCACACTGCATTCATCCGTTTGTCAATTTTTCTCCAGTTGTCTGACGTCAAATTATTCTGAAGGCAGGTTATAATATATTGAGCAGTTGATAATACAGTTATTATAAAAATGATAAAGGTAAGTACAGATGAGGAGGCTATTCATCCCACCTAAATACCCTTCCATAGGGATCTACAGTCCACTATCACAGCATTCAGGTACCTCACAAATGACACCAAACATTTTTGCTTAACTACCTTACCACTACCGTACCTAGAAGACCATTCCAGATATTAAAGATACTTTGCTAGAAGAATTGCTGACATCAGTTCTGAACTTGCCTTTTATCAGTTTGTAGTGCTCAGGATTAAACTTTTCAATTACACTTAGTATTGTGCATACCTCTGTGATGTCCCCTCTCAGAGGTCTCCTTTCAAGGATGCAAAGTCAAAACTTTTTAACCGTTAACTCCATAACTCAGTCCCCTCACATAAATGAAGTAACAGTAGAGATTAACTTTGTTGTCCTTCTCTATACAACTTCCAGGGCTTGGATGTTTCCATTCAGCCTCAGTTACCAAAAATGAAGCCAGTATTGAATGTGTGGCTTGACCAGAGTAGGATACAGCTTCAGCAAGAATTCCACATTCTGTTTGTTTTGTTAAATGTTTTCCTGCAATGACTGGCCATGGATTACTCCTATACCTCTTGCAGTTTCTCCACTAACTGGCTCAACATCATTCATTATGTTTATCTTTTTTCCAGTGTGCAAAACTTTGCACCTATCTGTATTTACTTTTGGATTAACTAACTGACAATATAATGCAGCTGTTGCTTATCAGAACCTGTTTGCATGACAAGCTTTTAAGATTCAATTTTTAAATTATTTTTGGGAAATAAAAAGAATTCAAATTAGGATAAGGGCAGACACTTTCTTTCTCTCAGGGTCTCTCTCAGCTTGATGTGCATTCTTCAGTAAAAAAAAAATGAACATCTTTTATTTAAATGTTTCATTGAAAACCTACTCAAATTTGTCATTCAATTAATTTTAAAACACAAAATACAGTTATCAAGGATACAATTTGACTCTTCCACTGAAAAAATAAATTGCTTATCATTCAAACATAAAACAAAATCTGCAACGGGTGTGTAATCAGGTGTGTCATCAGAATGGTCTGCCTCATTTGAAGTAGGTCTTTGTTTTTCACTTTCTTTCCCTTTCACACAGAGGCTGGAATTTTCCGGGGTGTCAGCGGGCGGGATTGGTGGCAGGTCGGGTGGGAACGTGGTTTTTTTTGACAGCGGGTCGGGAACCCGTTGTCAATGTGCCTTTCCCAATGTTGGGTCTGTCAGTGCTGAGCAGACCCGACAGGCAGTGGCGGACAACACAATTAAACTAATTATAACGTACTTACTGGACCCTTAACAGGCTTTTTTACTTTACTTTTTAAATTTAACTTCATGGCCATGGGAACCATGCTGTCCGGTGGCCATGTCGGTCAACCTCAGGCGGTAATTCAATGGCCATTGCTCCAGCTGATTATGTGACAGCTTCAAATGTACAGTAAAGGAGCTCACCTGACAGAGATCACTTTCCTCAGCCACATGCTGTTCCTCACTGCATTTCTACAACAGATTCAGCATGCTGCAAGTCTTTCCACAAGTCTCCATCCAGTCTTACCTCATTACCTCTCTCACCATTGACAGATCGCTTGTCATCTGTACTTCACCTGCCATCTATTCCATCAGCATGGGTGCCATTTCTACTGTGGTTGACACGGCCCTTGACCGTGTCCATTCCATTTCCCGCACTTCTGCTCTCACCCCTTCCCCTCCCTCCCAGAACCATGATAGAGTTCCCCTTGTCCTCACCTTGCACCCCACCAGCCTCCACATTCAATGGATCATCCTCTGCCATTTCCGCCACCTCCAACATGATCCCACCACCAAACGCATCTTCCCCTCACCTCCACTTTCAGCATTCCAAAGGGACCGCTCCCTCCGCGACACCCTGGTCCACTCCGCAATCACCCCTAACAGCCCTTCCCCTTCGCCTGGCACCTTACCGTGCAAGCGCAGGAGATGCAACACATGCCCTTTCACCTCCTCCCTTCCCACTCTCCAGGGCCCCAAACACCCCTTCCAGGTGAAACAGCGATTTACTTGTACTTCATGCAATTTAGTATACTGTATTCGCTGCTCACGATGCGGTCTCCTCTACATTGGGTAGACCAAACGCAGATTGGGCGACCGCTTTGCGTAACACCTCCGTTCAGTCCGTAAGGGTGACCCAGAGCTTCCGGTCACCTGTCACTTTAATTCACCGCTTCACTCTCACTCTGATCTCTCTGCCCTCGGCCTATTACATTGTTCCAATGTAGCTCAACGTAAGCTCGAGGAACAGCACCTCATGTTTTGATGAGGCACTTTACAGCCTTCTGGCCTCAACATTGAGTACAACAATTTCAAACTATAAGCTCTGCCCCCATTTTTCATGCTGTATCATTTTGCCATTCCCATTTGCAACATTTTATCTTTCCTGCCTCTTACAAAAGCACAGTATATTCCTTCATCCCCTCCTGTTTCTGCACCTGCTGAGTATCTGTTACATCTCCAGCTTTTTCCAGTTCTGATGAAGGGTCCCAGACCTGAAACATTAACTCTGTTTCTCTCTCCACAGATGCTGCCTGGCCTGCTGAGTTTTTCCAGCGTTTTCTGTTGCCGTTTACACTGGCTTACCTTGGTCTTCAGAATCGGATCACGATGAGTCCCAACACCAGCAGCACCAGGCACACCAGCAACACCAACCTTCTCCGCAATCAACTGATGCTGCGCAGGACACAGGGCATCAGCACCCGAACATTTTGCTGCCCGGGAGGCATGGGATGGCCTCATCATGGCCAGATTTATTTAACTTTACGCTGTACACCCTGGCTGTCACATGATGCACCAGGTTGGCACCACCCCATACCAACGCCATAAAGCATCCCTACAATGACCAAGCCATTCCTTTCACACTCATCACCATTGCGGGGGGATACCATTATGTCTCACCATTCACTGCAACTCACTAAGCCACTTCAAAAGGTGCACACAAATCTGTCCAAGGCCGGAACGTGTTGAAAATAAAGATTTCAATGTTTGACAGCACGTTAATAGAAACTTTACATAAACATTGGATAAAACACCCAAGTGCCTACCCTTGCGTGTCGTTAGTTGGTATGATTGCACTAGGATGAGGGGGTGTGAGAGGGGTGGCTAGTGAGGTGGGGATGTGATAATGTAGATAGAGAGAGAGGGATGGGTGGAGGTGCAAGGTAAGTTGGTGTAAGGATGTGCAGGAGTAGGGTTGGGAAGGCAGAGTGATGGGAATGTGATGAGAGGCACAGCAGGATGAGGTTGAGTGTGGCTTTGTACCAACATTTCATGATCTAATGAGGTCATTGAAACGTATGCGTCACTACACCCAGGTCCTCCTGACCACACCACTGCTTGTGTCTTCCTGTGCAATGTGCACCCAGGCTGGTTTGGTCATCTGGGGAAGTGTCTTCCGCCCATCGGAAGGGAAGAGTACCTCCCTGCGCGCTCTGACTCCCTCCATAAGCATGTGGAGGGAGTCATGGGAGAACCTGGGTGCAGACCGCGGCCTCTGTGCAGTGATTGTCAGTGTTCGCAGCACTTCAGAAAGAAAGTTGGCCACGGTCCCTTTAAGGTAACCAGCTGATGACGCATCGTGAATTATGTCACCAGACCCGTTTCCTCTAATTGGGCCAGGAAACACGCTGGGCGGGCTTAACAAGCCCCATCAATGTCAATTAATTTTGGACAGCGGGATGGTGCCAGCAACAGGGCCACGACCCACCGCCGACATCACCCGCCCTGGACCCGCCCAGGTAAGTAAAATCCCAGGCAAAGTCTCTGTTTTAAAAACACACAATATAAACTTCAAAGTTTTGTGTTATTTGCAAACTTTGAAATTATGCCCTGTATACCCAGCCCAGGTCATTAATATATATCAAGAAGAGCAATGGTTCCAATACTGACCCCTGGGGAACGCCATTGTATGCTTTCCTCCAGTCTGAAAAACCACCATTCACCACTACTCTCTGCTTTCTGTCCCTGAGCAAATTTTGTATCCATGCTGCTACTGTCCCTTTAATCGCATGGGTTTTAAGTTTGCTAACAAGTCTATTATGTAGTACTTTGTCAAGCACCTTTTGAAATTCCATATACACATCATCAGCCACACTACCCTCATCAACCCTCTCCGTTATCTAATCAACTAACTCAATCAAGTTAGTCAAATACGACTTGCCTTTAACAAATCCATTCTGACTTGCATTCATTAGCCCATATTTTTCCATGTGCTGCTTAATTTTGTCCTGGATTATTGTCTCTAAAAGCTTCAGGCAAAGGGTGGTAGAAGTGTGGAACCCACTCCCACAAAATGCAGGAGATGCAAGCTCAATTAATAATTTTGAAACAGAGATTGATAGATTTTTGCTAAATAAAAGTATAAAAAGATATGGAGCCAAGGCAGGTGGATGGATTTTAAGATACAGATCAGCCATGATCTCAATGAATGGCAGAACAGGCTCGTGGGGCTGAATGGCCTACTCCTGTTCCTATGTTTCTCACCACTGGCGTTAGGCTGACTAGCCTGTAATTGCCGGGTTTATACCTCTCCCCTTTTTTGAACAGGGGTGTAACATTTGCAATTTTCCATAACTAAGGAGGATTGGAAGATTCTGGCCAGGGCCTCTGCAATTTCCATCCTTACTACCCTTTAACCTAGGATGCATCCCATCCAGACTGGGTGACCTTTCTACTTTGAGTGCTGCCAACCTTTTAAATACCTCTATCTAATTTTATCCTATCCAACCTCCTCCTTTACTGCTAGATTGGCAGCATCCTCATCTCTACTGAAGACAGATGCAAAGTGCTCATTTAATACCTCAGCCTCATTTTTAAATAGACGGATAAAGTCTTGTGTCTGGCACATGTTTGTGGAGCATGAAAAAATGTCTGTCAAACAAAAAAAATGATTGACTCCTGGCAAAAAATATCAACATATCACTTCTTTGATCACTATAAAATTTCCAAGTTCTACCTTCTATTTTCATTTCTTACTTACAAACATGTCTCCAACTTGCCTATTCCTCGCCCCTCCCCCATCAAGATTGGTGACTTAAATTCACTAAGTTGTCTTTATTTCCAATTATATAGATATAAGAATTTTTTTTTAAACTTGATGCAAGTGGAGCAAGTGTCAATAGGGGAACATTTAGGGAACAGTGATCATCGTATCATAAAGTTTATATTAGCTGTGGATAAGGACAGGGAGCAATCTAGAGTAAAAATATTTAATTGGAGGAAGATCAATTTCAGTGGCTTCAGAATGGATCTGGCCCAGGTAAATTGGAATCAAAGATCGACAGGCAAAACTGTAATCAAACAATAGGCTGCCTTTAAAAAGGAGATGGTTCAGGTACAATCGAGGTACATTCTTATGAGGGGGAAAGGTAGGGCAACCAAAGTCAGAGCTCCCTGGATAACGAAAGAGACAGACAGTAAGATGAAGCAGAGAAAGGACATGACAGATGTCAGGTTGAGAATACAAGTGAGAACCAGGCTGAATATAGAAAGTTCAGAGGTGAAGTGAAAAAGGAAATAAGAGGGGCAAAGGGAGAGTATATGAGAATAGATTGGCCGCTAACATAAAAAGGGAATCCAAAAGTCTTTTATAGGCATATAAATAATAAACGGGTAGTAAGAGGAGGGGTGGGACCAATTAGGGACCAAATAGGAGACCTAAACATGGGGGCAGAGGGCATGGTTAAGGTACTAAATGAGTACTTTGCATCTGTCTTTACCAAAGAAGAATATGCTGCCAAAGTCAGAGTGAAAGAGGAGGTAGTTAAGATACTAGATGGGATAAAAATTGATAAAGCGGAGGTACTAGAAAGGCTGGTTGCACTTAAAGTAGACAAGTCACCAGGACCGGATGAAATGCACCCTAGGATACTGAGCGAAGTAAAGGTGGAAATCGTGGAGGTACTGGCCATAATCTTCCAATCCCCCTTAGATACGGGGGGGGGGGTGATGCCAGAGGACTGGAGAATTGCAAATGTTACATCCTTGTTCAAAAAAAGGTGCAAGGATAAACCCAGCAACTACAAGCCAGTCAGTTTAACCACGGTAGTGGGGATGCTTTTAAAAACGATAATCCAGGACAAAATTAACAGTCACTTGGACAAGTGTGGATTAATTAAGGAAAGCCAGCATGGATTTGTTAAAGGCAAATTGGGTTTAATTACAGTAACTTGATTGAGATTTTTGATGAGGTAACAGAGAGGGTTGATGAGGGCAATGCTGTGGTGCACATGGACTTCCAAAAGGTGTTTGATGAAGTGCCACAGAATAGACTTGCCAGCAAAGTTGAAGCCCATAGAATGAAAGGGACAGTGGCAGCATGGATAAAAAATTGGCTAAGTGACGGGAAACAGAGAGTAGTGCTGAACGGTTGTTTTTCAGACTGGAGGAAGATATGCAGTGGTGTTCCCAAGGTGTCAGTACTATTGATATATACTCTTGATATATATTAATGACTTGGACTTGGGTGTACAGGACACAATTTCAAAATTTGCAGATGACACAAAACTCGGAAGTATAGTGAACAGTGAGGAGGATAGTGATAGACTTCAAAAGGACATAAACTGGCTAGTGGAATGGGCAGATGAAATTTAACGCAGAAAATGCAAAGTGATACATTTTGGTAGGAAGAACAAGGAAGGCAATATAAACTAAAGGGTACAATTCTAAAGGGGGTGCATGAAGAGAGAGACCTGGGGTATATGGGCACAAATCGTTGAAGGTGGCAGGGCAGGTTGAGAAAGTGGTTTAAAAAGCATATGGGATCCTGAGCTTCATAAATAGAGACAGAGCACAAAAGCAAGGAAGTTATTATGAATCTTTACAAAACACTGGTTCAGCCTCAATTGGAGTACTGTGTCCAATTCTAGATACCGCACTTCAGGAAGGATGTGAAGGCCTTAGAGAGGGTGCAGAAAAGACTTACAAGAATGTTTCCATGGATGAGGGACTTCAGTTAATTGGATAGACTGGAGAATCATAGAATTATAGAATCGCAGAATGGTTACAGCACAGAAGGAGGCCATTCGGCCAGTCGAGCCCGTGCCAGCTATCTACAAGAGCACTTCAGCTAGTTCCACTCACCCGCCCTTTCCATATCGCCCTGTAATTTTTTTCCCTTCGGGTACTTATCCAATTCCTTTTTGAAAGCCACGATTGACTCTGCCTCCACCACCCTCTCAGGCAGTGCATTCCAGAGCCTAATGACTCGCTGCGTAAAAAAGTTTTTCCTCATGTTGCCGTTGATTCTTCTGCTGATCACCTTAAATCTGTGTCCTCTGGTTCTTGAACCTTCCACCAACAGGAACAGTTTCTCTCTATCTACTCTGTCCAGACCCCTCATGATTTTGAACACATCTATCAAATCTCCTCTCAATCTTCTCTGCTCTAAGGAGAACAACCCCCGCTTCTCCAGTCTATCCACATAACTGAAGTCCCTCATCCCTAGACCCATTCTCGTAAATCTTTTCTGCACCCTCTCTAAGGCCTTCACATCCTTCCTAAAGTGCCGTGCCCAGAATTGGACACAATACTCCAGTTGAGGTCGGACCAGTCTTTTATAAAGATTCATCATAACTTCCTTGCTTTTGTACTCTATTTCTCTATTTATGAAGTCCAGCATCCCGTATGCTTTTTTAACCGCTTTATCAACCTACCCTGCCACCTTCAACGATTTGTGCACATATACCCCCAGGTCTCTCTGTTCACGCATCCCCTTTAGGATTGCACCCTTCAGTTTATATTGCCTCTCCTCATTCTTCCTACCAAAAATGTATCACTTTGCACTTTTCTGCTTTAAATGTCATCTGCCACGTGTCCGCCCATTCCATCAGCCTGTCTATGTCTTCTTGAAGTCTATCACTATTCTCCTCACTCTTCACTATACTTCCAAGTTTTGTGTCATCTGCAAATTTTGAAATTGTGCCCTGTACACCCAAGTCCAAGTAGCTGGGGTTATTCTTGGAGCAGAGAAGGTTGAGAGTAGATCTGATAGAGGTGTTCAAAATCATGAGGGATCTATACAGAGTCAATAGAGAGAAACTGTTCCTATTGGCAGACGGGTCGAGAACCAGAGGACACAGATTTAAGGTGATTGGCAGAATAAGCAAAGGCGACGTGAGGAAAAACTTTTTTACGCAATGAGTGGTTAGGATCTGGAATGCACTGCCTGAGAGGGTGGTGGAAACAGATTGAATCCTGGCTTTCAAAAGGGAATTGGATAAGTACCTGAAGGAAAAAAAATTGCAGGGCTAAGGGGAAAGGGTGGGGGAGTGGGACTAGTTGAAGTGATCCTGCAGAGAGCTGGCATAAGCTCGACAGGCCGAATGGCCTCCTTCTGTGCTGTAACCATTCTATGAATCTAGGAGTGCAACACTGAAATTCATCGACAGTTACCAGGCTTTGAGTGGCTCCAGGTAAAATTATAAATATCATAGATAGTATACTATGTTATGTGCTCGGGTACCATATCATAAATATAACTGGTAAACTTTCACAAGGTATGTATGGGTACATCGGATTCCAATAATTGCAAATAGGCGTCGATGCTTTATTGGACATACCTATATCTCAAAAGTAAACATGCCATTTAACACTGCTACTGTTTCCCATGTGACCCTGTCAAATGAAACAATTATAGTGTCATGTCAAAGACATACTTCCTTCTTTCCAATCAACCGTTTACCCTTTTGCCACTGGTGAAAGGCAACAAGATCTCTTTACAATGTCTCGTCTTTTTCAATAAATTTTGCATGAAAACACGTTACTCAAGCACAAAGTTGCCTGCTGTCACACTGGAAGTGTGATAAATGTTTAATGAAAACAACACCACACAGCTTGGTGTCAGACAACAGCAATCACATAAGCTTGCTTTGATCTGAGCAGACACTTAAAAGAGGTTCTATGCATGCTTCATGCAGCAGATCTCTGTAACCTGTATGCTAATGATGTAAAATTAGCATAATGACTTCCTGCAACATGGGGGGGGGGGGGGAGAAAGAGTATTAAATAAATGACAGGTTGGTACAGTTTAGGGATGCTGCCAAACTGAAAAACTCTGAATATTATTTGTTCACATAGAACACACCCTGTCAAACTTGAAAAAGCAGAAAAAAGCAACATACTGTCGTATAAAAGCATGCACTGGTGTCCCAATGACAACCTTGCTCTTAAGAGATATTTAAAACACGTTAATCATCGTCACACACAAATGCTTTGATCTACAATACCATTATGTGTTCTTCACAAACAAACAAGGCTAAATTAGATGTTCAGAGCAATACATAAATATTTTTTGGGTTGAGAGTTATTACAATGACCTGCCATCTTCTACTGCAAACAGTAGGGGGGGGAAATCAGCCCCATGAAGGCAAGTATCTATTGATTTGAAAAAAAACCTAAGGGCCTAGAAATTCGGTTGGTAGCGCCAGCGATTAGCGTCTAAAGAGCCCGAGAATTAGGGCGTTACCCAATTTTCGGGCGGGCGCAGTGAATATAGCGCCACCTCCCATATCGAGTATCCTTATAGCGCCGGCACTAACTCTTTTCGCTCGCCCGCGGGCGCAGGCAGATCATGACGTCATTTCAGTGTGCAACGCCTTTTTGGCGCCCCTGACCGGATATTCGGTGGCACCCGCAACCTTTTCGCCTGGCGCTATTAGTGACAGTTGGATGGAGCGTGCCCAGGCCCTTCTCAGACTCGGGGGGCGCTATTTAAAGGGGACAGCACTAGTATAAAAGCTGCAGCCATTTGGGCTGGCCATTCTGATCGTTGCTGGAGAGAGTTGCTGACCTTCTGTTGGACAGTAATTTTCTCATTGAGCCTTCGGAGGCACTGGCACTGGCAGCTTGAGGGCCCGGCCCCCGAGCTGGTGATGCAGCATCTGAAAGCAGGGAGGTGGAAAAGTGGCTTTAGCAAAAGGACAGCTTGGCAGCAAGGGATGCCAGATGGCGGCAAGGCTATGACATGGGTCCACAGTGAGAAAGCATGCTGGCGGGGGGAACAAGTGGAAGGAGACAGTTGTAAAAGGTGAGAACCTTACCATCGCTGTCGACAATGGGGTCGGCAGCTGCAATCGTTACAGGACCACTCAGACATCCTCCAAGAATCTGGTGGACTCTCTCCTCGAGATCCGTGAGAGTGACCACTTGTGGAGGTCCTCCACCGGTGCGAAGCTGGTCTTTGCCAATCCTCACCAGCTTGGACTGCAGGGGAAAGGAGGGGAAGTTATGTTACATGATGCCCTGAGTGATCATCTCATGCCCCCCATGGTGGAAGAGCCCTTACATGACGCCTTGAGTCAAATGTGCATGTGTGTGCCCAGAAAGGGCCATGGGTGCTTGCTGGCAGATAGCCAATGGGTCAGAGCCCACCCTGTAGCCATAAAGTCAGGTGCAAATGAAGGGATGCAGAAGTTTGCAGAAACAACACTCACCCTCACGACCCGAGTGAGGTCGTTGAATTTCTTTCTGCATTGGACAGGGCTCCTGGTCACCATGCTGCTGGAGTTGACCCTCTGGCATACATCCCTCCAAGCTCGTCGGTAGTCCTTATGATTCGGCCTCGTGCCATTGTCTGGGTAGAGAACACCTCGCCGGCGCTCCACTGCGGCCACCAATTGCTCCAGAGCCTCAGTGGTGAAGCGCTCTGCTCTCTGTCTCACCTTCTCCATCTGGTCCAAGTTTTGAGCGCCAGAGAAGGGCCTGCGCCGATTCTGAGGCCTGCAAGACGAAGAGTGTGGATGCTGAAGCTGACTGACCCACCCCTTTAAGAGCTGGCCGGCGCCTGGAAGTCTCGTGGTCATCAGTAATTGAGAGCACCTGCGCTGCGCCCGTCCGCTCAGATATTGGGTTGCGCCGGAAGTTTAGCGCCTTAGGTGTCCCGTGTAACACCTGAATTCACGCCTCAATCACCTTTAGGGGCGATGCAACCCAATATCGCGCCAGGTGGCGAGAAGTTGCGTCTGGCTATAAACTTTGCGCTGCGTCAATTCTAGCGCCCCAAGCGGGGTTATACCCAATTTCTAGGCCAAGATGTATTTAGCATGACGACACACAAATCTGTTTGCCCTCACATTTCTGTGTGCTTTATTTGGCTGGCTCCCAAATATTTAAATGTTTTAAAGCAAAAAATTTGCACAATCATTGCAAATCAAGGAATCAAGCAATCATCTTTGACCAATGTAACTACAATACATTCCAGATGTGCCATAAATACTTATTTAGAAATTGCTGTTTCTGACAAGCCACTGGTATTATGAACTTAACAGTTAATGGCACAATCCACTTTCAGCACTTTTTAAGCTACACTCATTCCGAAATCAACTATTTTTTAAATAAAAATTAAGATTTGATAATACAACTTATGTACTGTAAGGAATAGTGTATTCCAAACTTCAGCAGCCAAATGATATAATTGAAAATAGTGCAAAATGTTAGGTGGAGATCATTACACATAGAATCGTACAGCACAGAAGGAAACCACTCAGTCCATCGTATCTGTGTCGGCTCTTTTAAAGAGCTATCTAATTCATCCCACTCCACTGCTCTTTTCCCATCACCCTGCAAATTTCTGCTATTGAAGTATACATCCAATTCCCTTTTGAAAGTTACGATTGAAGTCTGCTTCCACCACCCTTTCAGGTAGTGCATTTCAGATAGTACCAGTACTGGGACAGGAGGGAGCTGTTCCGTTGGGACGGACTCCACTTGGCCAGTGCTGGGACTAGAGTCCTGGCGAATCATATAACTAGGGCTGTAGAGAGGGCTTTAAACTAATTAGTGGGGGGGAGGTTTCTAGAGAGCAAATAACAGAAATGACAACGGAGAAGGTCATAGACTTAGGTAGCAGTGGGGAAATTAAAAAACAGAACATGTCAGGAAGGGACAGAAGGTATGGAGTAAAAGGTAAAGTAGTAAAAGGGGAAAAAACAGGAACTAAGTGTCACAAAACATATTTGAAAGTTCTTTATCTGAATGCACGTAGCATTCGTAACAAAATGAATGAGTTAACGGCACAAATAACGACATATGGGTATGATCTTGTGGCCATTACAGAAACATGGCTGCAGGGTGACCATGACTGGGAATTAAACATACCAGGTTATTTAACAATCAGGAAGGACAGGCAGGAAGGGAGAGGAGGTGGGGTGGCTATGTTAATAAAGGAAGGAATCACTATAATACAGATAAATGATATTGGGTCAAAGGAGCAGGATAGTGAAACAGTTTGGGTAGAGATAAGGAATAATAAGGGGAAAAAAACACTAGTGGGCGTAGTCTATAGGCCTCCGAACAGTTGCAACTCTGTTGGACGGAGTATTAATCAGGAAATAGTTGAGGCTTGTAATAAGGGAACAGCTATAATTATGGGGGATTTTAACTATCATATTAACTGGACAAATCAAACTGGGCAGAGCAGCCTTGAGGAAGAGTTCATTGAGTGTATTAGGGATGGGTTTCTTGAGCAGTATGTAACTGAACCGACCAGGGGGCAAGCAACCTTAGATTTGGTCCTGTGTAATGAGACAGGATTAATTAAAAATGTCCTAGTAAAGGATCCCCTTGGAATGAGTGACCATAACATGGTTGAATTCCATATTCAAGTAGAGGGTGAGAAGGTTGGATCTCAAACAAGCGTGCTGAGCTTGAATAAAGGAGACTATGAAGGTATGAGAGCGGAATGGATTAGAGTGGACTGGGAAAATAGATTAAAGGGTAAGACGGTACACGATCAGTGGTGTACATTTAAGGAGTTATTTTACAACTTCCCAAAAAAATATATTCCACTGAGGAAAAAAGGGTGTAAAAGAAAAGATAGCCATCCGTGGCTAAGTAAAGTAATTAAGGATAGTATCCGACTAAAAACAAGGGCATATAAGATAGCCAAATCTAGTGGGAAGATAGAAGATTGGGAAGTCTTTAAAAGACAGCAAAAAATAAAAGATTGATTAAGAAAGGGAAGATAGATTATGAAAGTAAATTAGCAAAAAATATTAAAATGGATAGCAAAAGTTTCTATAGTTATATAAAAAGAAAAAAGGTGGCTAAAGTAAATGTTGGTCCCTTAGAGGATGAGACTGGGAAATTAATGGTGGGAAACATGGAGATGGCAATAACGCTGAACAAATATTTTGTATCAGTCTTTACGGTAGAGGACACTAAGAATATCCCAACACTGGACAAACGGGGGGCTCTAGGGGGAGAGGAGCTAAATACGATTAAAATCACTAAGGAAGTGGTACTTGGTAAAATAATGGGACTTAAGCCGGATAAATCCCCTGGACCTGATGGCTTACATCCTAGGGTCTTGAGGGAAGTGGCGGTAGGGATTGTGGATGCATTGGTAATAATTTTCCAAAACTCCCTGGACTCAGCAAAGGTCCCGGCAGATTGGAAAACTGCTAATGTAACACCCTTATTTAAAAAGGGTAGTAGGCAGAAGGCTGGAAACTATAGACCTGTTAGCCTAACATCTGTGGTTGGTAAAATGTTAGAGTCCATTATTAAGGAGACAGTAACGGGACATTTGGATAAACATAATTTAATAGGACAAACTCAGCATGGTTTCATGAAGGGGAAGTCATGTTTGACAAATTTGCTCGAGTTCTTTGAGGAAGTAACATACAGGGTGGATAAAGGAGAACCAGTGGACGTAGTGTATTTAGACTTCCAAAAGGCATTTGACATGGTGCCACACAAAAGATTATTGCTCAAGATAAAAAATCACGGGATTGGGGGTAATATTCTGGCGTGGGTGGAGGATTGGCTCTCTAACAGAAAGCAGAGAGTTGGGATAAATGGTTCATTCTCAGACTGGCAATCAGTAACTAGTGGCGTTCCACAGGGGTCAGTGCTGGGTCCCCAACTCTTTACAATCTATATTAACGATTTGGAGGAGGGGACCGAGTGTAACATATCAAAGTTTGCAGATGATACAAAGATGGGAGGGAAAGTAGTGAGTGAGGAGGACATAAAAAACCTGCAAAGGGACATAGACAGGCTAAGTAAGTGGGCAGAGATTTGGCAGATGGAATACAATACTGGAAAGTGTGAGGTTATGCACTTTGGCAGGAAAAATCATAGAGCAAGTTATTATCTTAATGGCAAGAAACTGGAAAGTACTGTAGTACAAAGGGATCTGGGGGCCCTGGTGCACGAAACTCAAAAAGTTAGTATGCAGGTGCAGCAAGTGATCAAGAAGGCCAATGGAATGTTGACTTTTATTGCTAGGGGGATAGAATATAAAAACAGGGAGGTATTGCTGCAGTTATACAAGGTATTGGTGAGACCGCACCTGGAATACTGCATACAGTTTTGGTGTCCATACTTAAGAAAAGACATACTTGCTCTCGAGTCAGTACAAAGAAGGTTCACTCGGTTAATCCCGGGGATGAGGGGGTGGTCATATGAGGAGAGGTTGAGTAGATTGGGACTCTACTCATTGGAGTTCAGAAGAATGAGAGGCGATCTTATTGAAACATATAAGATTGTGAAGGGGCTTGATCGGGTGGATGCGGTGAGGATGTTCCCAATGATGGGTGAAACTAGAACTAGGGGGCATAATCTTAAAATAAGGGGCTGCTCTTTCAAAACTGAGATGAGGAGAAACTTCTTCACTCAGAGGGTGGTAGGTTTGTGGAATTTGCTGCCCCAGAAAGCTGTGGAAGCTACATCATTAAATACATTTAAAACAGAAAGAGATAGTTTCCTAGAAGTAAAGGGAATTAAGGGTTACGGGGAGCGGGCAGGAAATTGGACATGAGTCTAGGTTCGGAATGGTCATGGCCCTGTGGGTAGTGGAGCGGGCCCAGGGGCTGTGTAGCCTGGTTCTGTTCCTACTTCTTGTGTTCTAATTCTGTGTTAGATTTCAGGAGATGGTTTTATTCCTGTTCCTGGCTGGGGTGGAGATCGCCTTTACAGAAGGTAAGTACTGTCGAAAATATAGGGACAGAGTGATCTCCTGGAAGAGTTTCGATCGCCTAGATGGGTCGGAGAGGAATTTCCCAGATTTTTTCTCCCAAATTGGCCATTGGGTTTTTTATCTGGTTTTTCGCCTCTCCCGGGAGATCACATGGGTTCGGGTGGGATGGAGAGTGACAGAAGATTTGAGGTTAGGATCAGATCAGCCATGATCTTATTGAATGGTGGAGCAGGCTCGAGGGGCCGATTGGCCTACTCCTGCTCCTATTTCTTATGCTCTTATGTTCTTAATTAACTGCGTAAAACAAATTCTCCTAATTTCCCCACTGGATTTTTTGCCAATTATCTTAAATCTGTCATAAAAACAGAAAATGCTGGAAATACTCAGCAGGTCAGGCAGCATCTGTGGAGAGAGAAACAGAGTTAACGTTTCATGTCGATGACCTTTTGTCAGAACTGGAAAAAGTTAGAGCTGTAACAAATTTTAAGCAAGTGCAGGGTTAAAAAACCGCGGGGGGCGGGGGGGGGGGGGAAAAGAGGGCAGGAAAGAACAAAAGGGAAGCTCTGTGATCGGGTGGAAGGCAGGAGTGATTAAATGACAAAAGGTATGAATGTACAAAGCAAAAGGAGATGGTAATGGCACAAGTAAAGAAACAGAAGATGGGTCTAGAAGAGGTGTAAATGGTGACAGCAGAATCATCAGCAGCTACAATTTGAAAAAAATAAGGGCAGAGGTTATGGTCTGAAATTGTTGAGTCCAAAAGGCTGTAAAGTGCCTAATAGGAAGATGAGGTACTGTTCCTCGAGCTTACGTTGAGCTTCGTTGGAACAGTGTAAGAGGCCGAGGACAGAGAGGTCAGAGTGGGAGTGGAGCAGAGAATTAAAGCGACAGGCAACCAGAAGCTCGGGGTCACGCTTGCGGACTGAACGGAGGTGTACCGCTAAGCGGTCACTCAATCTGCGTTTGGTCTCCCCAATGTAGAGGAGACCACATCGTGAGCAGCGAATACAGTATATTAAATTGCAAGAAGTTCAAGTAAATTACTGTTTTACCTGGAAGGAGTGTTTGGGGCCCTGGACAGTGGGAAGAGAGGGGGTAAAAGGCAGGTATTGATCTCCTGTGCTTGCACAGAAAGGTGCCTTGGGAAGGGAAGGGGGTGTTGGGGGTGATTGAGGAGTGGAACAGGGTGTCACGGAGGGAGCAGTCCCTTCGGAATGCTGAAAGGGGAGGGGAAGATGTGTTTGGTGGTGGGATCACGCTGGATGTAGCTGAAATGGCGTAGGATGATCCGTTGAATGCGGAGGCTTGTGGGGGGGAACCCTATCGTGGTTCTGGGAGGGAGGGGAAGGGGTGAGAGAAATGCGGGAAATGGAACGGATACAGTCAAGGGCCATGTCAACCACGGTAGAGGGGTATCCTCGGTTAAGGATAAAGGAAGACATATCGGAAGCACTAGTATGGTCAGGTGGCATCGTCAGAACAGATGCGACAGAGACGGAAAAACTGGGAGACTGGAATAGAGTCCTTACAGGAAGCGGGGTGGGACGAAGTGTAGCCCAGGCAGCTGTGGGAGTCAGTGGGCTTATAGGGGATGTTTGTTGATAGCCTATCCCCAGAAATGGAGACAGAGAAGTCGAGGAAGGGAAGGGATGGACCATGTGAAGGTGAGGGTAGGGTGGAAATTGGAGGCAAAGTGAATGAAATTTTCCACTTCAGGGCGAGAGCAGGAAACGGCTCCGATACAGTCATCAATGTACCGGAAAAATAGGTGAGGGAGGGAACCTGAGTAGGACTGAAACAAAGAATGTTCCACATATCCCACGAAAAGGCAGGCTTTGCTTGGACCCATGCAGGTTTCCATAGCAACACCTTTTATTTGGAGGAAGTAAGTGGAGTCAAAGGAGAAGTTGTTCAATGTGAGAACAATCTGTCCTCTGGTTACCGACCCTCCTACCAGTGAAATAATTTCTCCCTATCTACTCAAAACATCTCATAATTTTGAACACCTCTATTAAATCTCTCCTTAACCTTCTCTGCTGCAAGGAAAATAACCCCAGGTTCTCTCGTCTTTCCACATAACTGAAGTCCCTGATCCCTGGTAAAATTCTGGTAAAACTCATCTGCAACCTCTCAAAGGCTTTGATATCCTTCCGAAAGTGTGGTGGCCATAATTGAACACAATACTCCAACTGAGGCCTAACCAGTGTTTTTTAAAGGTTCAGGATAAATTCCTTTGCTTTTTTACCAACCTTCTCAACTTGTCCTGTCACCTTCAAAGATTTGTGTGTGAGAACCCCCAAATCTCTCTGTTCCTGCACCCCCTTTAAAATTGTACCATTTAATTTATATTGCCTTTCCTCATTTTTCCTTCCAAAATTCATCACATGCAGAGAAATACAAAGATTCATAAATAATGTTTTCCAAATGATGTACAGTGTAAGTTATAGTAGTAATCTTGTTGAGCTACGTCGAGATTTGAAAAGAAAAAAGTATCTTGAGTTACACAGAAACATAGAAGCATAGAAGATAGGAGCAGGAGTAGGCCATTCGGCCCCTCGAGCCTGCTCCGCCATTCAATGCAATCATGGCTGATCATCCAAATTCAGTACCTTGTCCCTGCCTTCTCTCCATATCCCTTGATCCCTTTAGCCTTAAGAAATATATCCAACTCCTTCTTGAATATATTTAATGAATTGGCCTCTACTGCCTTCTGTGGTTGAGAATTCCACAGGTTCACCACTCTCTGGGTGAAAACATTCCTCCTCATCTCTGTCCTAAATGGTTTACCCCTTATCCTTAGACTGTGACCCCTGGTTCTGGACTCCCCGGCCATCGGGAACATCCTTCCTGCATCTAGTCTGTCTAGTCCTGTTAGAATTTTATAAGTTTCAATGAGATCCCCTCTCATTCTTCTAAACTCCAGTGAGTATAAGCCCAATCGACACAATCTCTCCTCATACGTCATCCCTGCCATCCCAAGTATCAGCCTGGTGAATCTTTGCTGCACTCCCTCCATGGCAAGAACATCCTTCCTTAGATAAGGCGACCAAAACTGCACACAATACTCAAGATGTGGTCTCACCAAGGCCCTGTACAACTGCAGCAAGACATCCTTGTTCCTGTACTCGAACCCTCTCGCTACGAAGGCCAACATACCATTTGCCTTCTTAACCGCCTGCTGCACTTGCATGCTTACCTTCAGCGACTGGTGCACAAGGACACCCAGGTCTCATTGCACTTCCCCTTCTCCCAATCTACTGCCATTCAGATAATAATCTGCCTTCCTGTTTTTGACACCAAAGTGGATAACCTCGCATTTATCCACATTATATTGCATCTGCCATGCTTCTGCCCAATCACCCAACCTGTCCAAATCATACTGCAGTTTCTCGGCATCCTCCTCACAGCACACATGCCCACCCAGCTTTGTGTCGTCTGCAAACTTGGAGATATTACATCTAGTTCCCTCATCTAGATCATTAATGTATATATTGTGAATAGCTGGGGTCCTAGGACCGATCCCTGCGGTACCTTGAGTTAGTGTACATTGAGGCAAGTGAGACAGCCAAACAGATGATATAGTTAGGGGTTATGTCATATTATTAAATGGTTTAACCAAAACATCTAATTATATCCAAAATGGCTCGGGTGTACCTGTGAATCCATAATCAGGTTTTATTCATATTTACTGTTCCCAAGTCCACACTGGTAAAACCTGAACTGAATTTTCCAGGTTTCCCGCCAAAAATTTCCTCCCTCCTTCCCTGAAGGTGTAGACTCTCACTGGAGTGTTATTCCACAACGCAGGCAGCTCTCCAGTATCTCGCACAAGTAACCAGTCTTAATATATGTTTCAAGACAGTGAATGTTGGCAGGTTATTTGACATAGGAACATCAAACAGGGATAGGCTAGTCATTCCCTTGAGCTTGTTTCACCATTCAATTAGATCATGGCTGATCTGTACCTCAACTCCATTTATCCTCCTTTTCTCCCTATCCCTTGGTACGCTAACCTAACAAAATTCTATCAATCTTTGGTCTTGAAAAATTTAATTGACCCCACATCCACAGCCTTTTGAATGGGAGGGTAGGGGGAAATTGTGATTTGCACTACCCCTTGTGTGAAAAAATGCTTCCTGATTTCACGCCTAACTGGTCAAGCTCGAATTTTAAGATTATGTCCCCTTGTTCTGGATTTCCCCCACCAGAGGAAATAGTTTCTCTGTATCTACCCTATCGAATCCATTTATCATTTTAAACACCTCAATTAGATTAACCATCAACCAGCTAAACTCAAAGAGATACAAACCAAGTTTATGCAAGCTGTCCTCATAACTTAACACTTTAAGCCCCAATATCATTTGAATGAATCCGGGCTGAACACCCTCCAATACATTCTTCCTGAAATGCGGTGCCCAAAACTGAACGCAGTACTCCAAATGGGGACTGACCAAGGCTCGAAAGAACTGAATCTTCACTTCCTTATTTCTGTAATCCAACTCCTTGAGATAAAGGTCAACATTCCATTAGCATTTTCGATTACTTTTTGTACTTGTGTACTACCTTTTAGTGATTTCCATACATGGACACCCAAATTCCTTTCGATAGCAAAATACTGCAGATGTTGGAAATCCGAAATAACAAAACCAGTTTTGAAGAAGGGTCAAACCCGAAACGTCAACTCAAATTTCTCTCCATGGATGTTGCCTGACTTGCTGAGTTTTTCCAGCATTTTCTGTTGTTATAACCCAAATTCCTTTGCTCCTCTACAGTTTCTAATCTTTTACCATAAAGAAAATATTCCAATTTGGCATTCTCGGATCCAAAGTGGATGATCTCACACATCCCCACATGGAACTCCATCTGCAACAGTTTTGCCCACTCACTTAACCTATCTATGTCTCTTTGTAATTTCTGCTCTCATCTACACAACTTACTGAGCCTCCTAACTTAGTGTCTTCTCTAAACTTGGATGTATAACTCTCTATTCCTTCATCAAAGTCATTGATATATATGGTAAAAGGCTGAGGCCCCAGTACAGATCCCTGGGGAACACCAATTGTCACATCCCACCACTTTGAACGTTCCGTTTATCAAATGCCTTCTGGAGGTCCATATATACAACATCCACAGACACTCCCCTATCGACCATGCTAGTGACCTGCTCAAAAAATTCAACTAGATTAGTCAGACCTGACCTACCCTTCACAAATCCATGCTGACTCTCTTTGATCAGCTGATACTTGTCCAAATGCTCAGTGACTCTGTCCCTGATGATAGATTCTAGTAACTTCTACGCAACTGACGTTAAACTGACAAACGGGCAGTTACCTGGTTTCTCTCTCCCTTTGTAAATAATTGGAGTAATGTTTGTAATTTTCCAATCCAAAGGCACAATTTCAGAATATCGTGAGCTTTGGAAAATTAGGACTAACTCATCTACAATTTCCTCACCTGTTTCTTTTAATGCCCTGGGTTGAAAACCATTAGATCCTGGAAATTTCATCTATTTAAGTAAAATATTATCACGATTATCAACATTAGCTGCAGGTTCAGAAATACTGTACCAGTGAGCCTCCACAGGTTTCACTAATAAAAAAAAATTGATGGAACATGTTACATAAAAGGTGCCAAGTAAGTTATTTTGCAAAATCAGTGTCTTTGAAACAAGTCTCACACCAAATTCATTAAATTAACCTGTTCAAATGTACCACTTGCACCCAATTTATTTTTCCACATTTCAGCAAAGCAACAAAATAAATAAGGTCTCACATGCTGTTGGAAGCAATGTTGGCCAACACTTCTGACAGTATCGCCACCTCAGGAAACAACATAAAGACCTGCTATGGGAAGTGCATCTGGCCTTATTTTTGCCCGTGACAGGCAGGCTGAGCTGAATGTCTCATGTTTGCCAAATATAGGTCAGCAAACCGTTTTTGCTCCTGAGGAAGGGAGCAGACCCTGGCAAAAACTTAGCATAGCTATTTTAAAAAGCTGTGCAAGTACAAACATTTAAATGTGCATTTGGTGCAAAAGGCACCACCCTGCATTGTAAACAAAGCACTTCCAACAATACCAAGAGCTTTACCTGGCATTGTAGAACTATTTCTACACCAGTGTTAATATTGCAATAATTTAATGAGGTCTAATGTAAATAAAAATGTTCAAACACTTTGATTGATACCACATTGATATGTTGCAGTTGCAGGTGTAATGTGAATCATTTATCACATTCTTAAGAAAATGACCCATGGGTCATTGTAAGGACTTCAATTAGGAAACGGACACTGAGCAAAAGTAAGATGAGCAACATTTGAGGGCAAATTAAAAGCCACATCTTTTTCTCTTCATATGCCAAAGTTACATTCAGCTCTTCTACAAAAAGATCCATTTAATTATTGAAGACAAAATAAAAGTTACATGTTCATTCAGGAAGATATATCAAAATGTTATTAAATTCTTCCCTATCCTTGAAACACAAATAGCAATTTGTAGAGAAACAATTGAATTAGAGTTTCATTGCATTTGCACTCATGATTTACATTAAGGCACATTACAAATGTATTAATTCCACTGACCTGCAGATAAGGTTAGTGTACATAGTATGGCTTAAACAAGGACTACATACTAGAAACAGAAGCTGATAAAAATGAGTAAGATTGTGTTAAACATTTCTCAATTTCTATCTTTCTATTCATTTTTATGTCAAGTTTTCGGTTAAATAGTGAGTGGTGATGACATCATCAAGACAATGGCTTGGATAAGTTATGATGTGAAGGTGCTGAAGTTCTATTAAAAGTACAATTGCTGCACTCATTATACATATTAGTGTTCCACAAGTCACTTGAATTGTACAGTTCAGTTTTGTACAGATATATTCAGTTTAACATATACTATTTGCAGCACTAAACAAGTGTTTGAATATGAACCATTTTTGCAAATATTCCTGCTTGATGAACATCCGATTTGACAGAACATTGGACAATGGTCCACATGTATTACCTGATAAGGCAAGTTTAAATCAAAAATCATGATAGTCCACAATTGTTTCTTACCCTTTCTTATCACTCCGTGACTCCCTCTCTTTTTCTTTCTCCCGGTCCTTTTCTCGTCCTTTGTCTCTGCCTTTACGTCTATCCCTTTCTCGAGATCTACTTCGACTGTAACTTCGTCTGCGGCTTGATCGTTCACTGCTTCGACTATGGGAGCGCTGCCGATGCCTCGATCTTGAACTATTGTGAAAGCATTGAGTAAAATAAGTCAAATTCCTTTTTCTCCATTCTACACATTTAAACCAGAGTTCTAAAAAATTTTTTGGAGTCCTCAAGCAGTGATTCTCAAGTGTGCCATGACAATTTGCCAACAATTTTCCAGAGTAAATCCTCAACCTCGCACATGTTATGGGAGCGGTGCCATTAAAATGATCTGAGGATTGCTGATGGAAGGGTGTCAGTGAATAAATTACTTCTCAATAAGAAAAAGAAAATGGTGGATGAATCTTCTCAGGCTGAAACTGGTTTCATATACATCCTTGCAAATTGTTCAAGAATGGTATGAATACAGACCTCGGAATAGGTCAGATGCCCAATTTTTAGCAATTGGGAGTAATATGTGACTAGGAGAACATGCCTGAGATTCCAA
The DNA here is from genome assembly GCF_052327205.1 of Somniosus microcephalus. Classification (NCBI taxonomy): domain Eukaryota; kingdom Metazoa; phylum Chordata; class Chondrichthyes; order Squaliformes; family Somniosidae; genus Somniosus; species Somniosus microcephalus. The sequence continues at coordinate 81,984,893 of NC_140992.1, forward strand.
ATCCATGCTTGATGATGACAGCTGTTTGTGAATATCTAGGAAAGATTCTTCTGGTACAGACTGTATATTTGGAATTTGGTTCCATGAAGCAATGCCCTGGGAATACTAAAAATTCATTATTTCCAGGTATGCTAGGCAGATCTGATAAGCAACGAGAATACTGTTGTTCAGGTGCTAGCTTTCCTATCTCTTTTTTGACTACACTTCGTCTGACAAAGGGTCACAGACCTGAAACATTAACTCCGTTTCTCTCTCCACAGATGCTGCGTGACCTGCTCAGTGTTTCCATCATTTTCTGTTGTTATTTCAGATTTCCAGCATCTGCAGTATTTTGCGATTGTATTAGTGTTAAAGGAGTTTGCAAAGTTTGAAAGAGATAAGGCCACAGCGGGATTTCAAGATGATCAAGAAAATTCTGACGCTGGAAGACAGGCAGCCAATAGGATTTAGCAAGGATTGGGGTGAAAGGTAAGGTGGATTTTATGCATGATGGGATGCAGGTGGTGGAGTTCTGGATGAGTTGAAGTGTATGTAGGGTCAAGTTCAGGAGGTTGACATGGAAGGCCCTGAAAGAGTCAAGGCTGGAATTGACAAAAGTGTGACCAGGCTTCAGCAACAGTGAATTTAGGTAAAAGCAGAGACAGGCAAGGGTTCAGGGATGGCAATGGAGAGATATAGCTGGGTATCAACGGCATACATATGAAAAACAACCTCATGCTCATGGATAACACGATCGAGGAGAATATATAGATGAGGAATAGGGAGGGTCCTATGGTTGTAACCTTGGGCACACCAATAGTGACCGTGGGGGAGAAATTGGGTGAGTAGCGCCACCTGTTAACGTCTAAAGAGGCAGTCAGTGGCTGCAGCGCCACTGGCTGCGTCTGCGGTGATATTCAGTAGGGGCGCTAATGGTGGCGTTAGGCATTTGCGCTGCGCCGCCACCGATGACGTAATCGGTGTGCGCAGCGCCCCATTCTTGCCCCGTTCGCAATATTTGGTAGCGAACGCCGCAGTTGCGCCGCTCGCTACCCGCGCCCGGTTCACGGGGCCTTACTGTGCCGGCAGCGGCGCAAGTTAAGGTGGAGGTGCGGGGCGGCCGCTTTTTCGGCGGCCGCCTGCCAGCACCTCTGTCCCCGGCCTCCTAACCCCTCCCCCCCCCCCCCCCCCCCCCCGTGGCATTGCCAGCTGTTTCCCGAGAGCCCAGCACTTCTCCTTGGTGCCGGGCTCATTTGCCGGCACTCGCGATCGGGGCTCGCGCTGTTGCAGGCACCTCCCCCTTAATAGTGGGAGGAAGGCCTGCAGTACCGCAGCGTGCCGTGCCGCAGCATGTGGCGCTGCGGCACGTTGCGCTGCGATAATCAGTTTCAGCGCCCTAAGAGGGACGCAGAGCGCCTCAAGCCTTGCCCCGTCTCCCTTGAGGGGCACTGAAACTGAATTTCTGGCGATCGGTATCACTCCGATCGCTGCGCTAAATCCTGCGCTCAGGCGACTTTTGCGCCACTTTGGCGCCCCAACCCAATTTCTAGGCCCATATGTCCTGGCAATGTTGGAACAGGTAGGAATCAAAACACGAGATAGCAGCACCACGGAGGAGAGTCACTGGAGGAGGATGGCGCAGTCAACCATGTCAAAGGCCACAGAGCAGAAGAGGGATTAATGTACTATGGTCAGAGTCACATAGAAGGTCACTGGTAGCTACTGAATCCTAAGCCAAACTGACATTGTTCTTGCTGCACTCTTCAATGAGCCTGTTTCATGCTACATAAAGTTTGTCTGGTACATTAACTTAAGTACCAATCCAGGAACCATTAGTGCAGAGGGGAGTGGAATACATATGATTTTAGATTCCTTATTGGGGGGCCATCAATGGAGTCCTATATGACTCGATACATCAAGTCCATTTAAACAGCAAAATGTATTTAACATTTTCCACAAATAACAGTGACAAGAAAAAATTGCAACTGTGCTCTCAGTAATCAGTCAGTTGGTCACTGCATTATCCCATTCCCCCTTAAGAGGCATTCAAGAACTTCCCCTTTAAGATGATCAGGAATCTTAGCATTAAGTTGAATGCCAGCAAGCACTGCTTTCTGGTCCCAGATTTTAATTTGGGAGAGCTTGCAAAATTAAATGTGGATGTAACTGTAATGTAACTTGTGTAGCTGTTCCTGATGGAGGGCTTGAGAGACCTGATGGAAGCTAATTTCACTACTGCAATATTTGGACCAGTTCCTGGCGCTCAAGAAGCCTTTGTGAACTGGATTTTTAAGGCTTTGATTTTGTTTGTAATGGTGTTTACATTTTGGATCACACTTGCCAGCACTAATACACAGAAGTATTTGAGGCACAACACTAGGATTGCCAGTGCTGTCCTGAAGCTGTCTCTGCCCCAGATGGGACAAGTCATGGTATTCCCTGCTGCCTCAGGGAATCCAGCTGGTGTTGTGTTACAGCACTTCAACAAAACTACATCAGAAGCAGGATTTGATCATTCCAACCTCATGCCCTGCAAAGATAATGAAGCATCTGCCCAGAACTTTCCCAAAAATGGCCCCGAGGAGAGATGAACAAAACCTGCAGGGTAAAAGCTGTCTTGAAATCTGATGGCTCACAGATTTGTTGGCTGGGAGAATTTCAGATTGAAAGTAAGTACCTTCTTCATAGCATTTAGATATTTACAAGTGTTTATACACTGTCATTTCAGCATGTATGTTGACTTGGACTAGGAAGTACAGGATTTTGCATCCATCTCAGTGCCTCACTTTCTTAGCTGGTTTACATTCACCTGAATTTGATGACTGGTCCAATCTGCCTTAAATATTGTAGCCAATCATGTAATGATACAGTATTTTAACCTTCTCAGATCAAATCAGATCTTTCATCTCGAAGTGATTTTGTTCGTTCAAACATCCCTCAAAATAATGTCAAGATTAGCACCAGGCTTTAGTTTCCTGGATCACTGGGCCTGCTTCTGGGAAAGGTGGGACTTGTACAAGTCGGACGGGTTGCACCTGAACCAGAGCGGGACAAATATCCTTGCTGGGAGGTTTGCTAGCACTGTTCGGGGGGGTTTAAACTAAAATGGCAGGGGGTTGGGAACCTGAGCAGGGAGGCAGAGGAAAGGGAAACAGGGATAAAAGCAAAAGATAGGAAGGAGAAAAACAAAAGTGACAGTCAGAGAAATCAACGGTTTAAATCAAATGTGGCCACAGTAAATAATAATTCTAATAGGTCTAAGTGCGTTAAAAAAACAAGCCTGAAGGCTTTGTGTCTTAATGCGAGGAGCATTTGTAATAAGGTGGACGAATTGGCTGCGCAAATAGAGGTAAACGAATATGATTTGGTTGGGATTACGGAAACGTGGCTCAAGGATGGCCAAGACTGGGAACTCAACATCCAAAGGTATTCGATATTCAGGAAAGATAGGCAAAAAGGAAAGGGAGGTGGGGTAGCATTACTGGTTAAAGAAGGGATTAATACAATTGTAATGAAGGATATTAGCTCTGATGATGTGGAATCTGTATGGGTAGAACTGAGAAATACTAAGGGGAAAAAAACATTAGTGGGAGTGGTATATAGACCTCCCAACAGTAAGGCGGAGGTTGGGGATGGCATTAAAAGGGAAATTAAAGAAGCGTGCAATAAGGGCACAGCAGTCATCATGGGTGACTTTAATCTACATATAGATTGGGCCAACCAAATTAGTAACAATACTGTGGAGGAGGAATTCCTGGAGTGTTTACGGGATGGTTTCCTGGACCAATATGTCGAGGAACCAAACAGAGATCAGGCCATCTTAGACTGGGTATTATGTAACGAGAAAGGATTACTTAGCAATCTTGTTGTACGAGGCCCCTTGGGTCTGAGCGATCATAATATGATCGAATTCTTCATTAAGATGGAGAATGAAGTAGTTGACTCAGAGACTGGGGTCCTCAATTTAAATAAAGGAAACTACGATGGTCTGAGGAGCGAGTTGGGTAGGATTGATTGGGGAATGGCACTCAAAGGGTTGACGGTGGATAGGCAATGGCAAACATTCAAAGACCGAATGGATGAGCTACAGAATTTGTTCATCCCAGTTTGGCATAAAAATAAAACAAAAAAGGTGACTCAACCGTGGCTAACAAGGGAAATTAGGGATAGCATAAGATCCAAGGAGATGACACATAAATTGGCCAGAAAAAGCAATAATCCTGAGGATTGGGAGCAGTTTAGGATTCAACAAAGGAGGACAAAGGGATTAATTAAGAAAGGGAAAATAGAATATGAGAGTAAGCTAGCAGGGAACATAAAAACTGACTGTAAAAGCTTTTATAGATATGTGAAGAGAAAAAGATTGGTGAAGTCAAGCGTAGGTCCCTTACAGTCAGAATCAGGGGAATTTATAATGGGAAACAAAGAAATGGCAAACCAACTAAATTCACACTTTGGTTCTGTCTTCACAAAGGATGCCGGGGAACATAGGGCCTGATGAAAGGGTGGGACTGAAAGAAATCAGTATTTGTAGGGAAATGGATGGGACAAAAGGCCGATAAATCCCCAGGGCCTGATAATCTACATCCCAGGGTACTTAAGGAAGTGGCCCTGGAAATAGTAGATGCATTGCTGGTCATCTTCCAGAACTCGATAGACTCTGGAACAGTACCCATGGATTGGAGGGTAGCTAATGTTACCCCACTATTCAAAAAAGGTGGTCGAGAAAAAGCGGGTAATTATAGACCGGTAAGCCTGACATCGGTAGTGGGGAAAATGCTAGAATCTATTATAAAAGATGTAACAGCAGAGCAGGATCGGACAAAGTCAACATGGATTTACAAAAGGTAAATCATGCTTGACTAATCTACTGGAATTTTTGGAGGATGTAACTGGTAAAATAGATAAGGGAGAACCAGTGGATGTGGTGTATTTGGACTTTCAGAAGGCTTTCGATAAGGTCCCACATAAGAGATTAGCGTGCAAAATTAAGGCACATGGGATTGGGGGCAAGGTATTGACTTGGATAGAGAACTGGTTGGCGGACAGAAAGCAAAGAGTTGGAATAAACGGGTCGTTTTCCGAGTGGCAGGCAGTGACTAGTGGGGTACCGCAAGGATCGGTCCTAGGACCCCAGCTGTTCACAATATATATTAATGATCTGGACGAGGGAATTGGATGTAATATCTCCAAATTTGCAGACGACACAAAGCTGGGTGGGAGGGTAAGCTGTGAGGAGGATGTCGTGAAACTCCAGTACGATTTGGACAGATTGGGTGATTGGGCAGAAACATGGCAAATGCGGATAAATGTGAGGTTATCCACTTTGGTGGCAAAAACAGGAAGGCAGATTATTATTTGAATGGCAATAGATTGGGAGAAGGGGAAGTGCAAAGAGACCTGGGTGTTCTTGTGCACCAGTCGCTGAAGGTAAGCATGCAGGTGCAGCAGGCGGTTAAGAAGGCAAATGGTATGTTGGCCTTCGTAGCAAGAGGGTTCGAGTACAGGAACAAGGATGTCTTGCTACAGTTGTACAGGGCCTTGGTGAGACCGCACCTTGAGTACTGTGTGCAGTTTTGGTCGCCTTACCTGAGGAAGGACGTTCTTGCCATGGAAGGAGTGCAGCGAAGATTCACCAGGCTGATACCTGGGATGGCAGGAATGACGTATGAGGAGAGATTGTGTCGATTGGGCTTATACTCACTGGAGTTTAGGAGATTGAGAGGGGATCTCATCGAAACTTATAAAATTCTGTCAGGCCTGGACAGACTAGATGCAGGAAGGATGTTTATGATGGCCGGGGAGTCCAGAACCAGGGGTCATAGTCTAAGGATAAGAGGTAAGCCATTTAGGATTGAAATGAGGAGGAATTTCTTCCCCCAGAGAGTGGTGAACCTGTGGAATTCTCTGCCACAGAGGGCAGTGGAGGCCAGTTCATTAAATATATTCAAAAAAGAGTTGGATATATTTCTTAAGGCTAAAGGGATCAAGGGATATGGGGAGAAGGCAGGGACAGGGTACTGAATTTGGATGATCAGCCATGATCTCATTGAATGGCGGAGCAGGCTCGAAGGGCCGAATGGCCTACTCCTGCTCCTATCTTCTATGTTTCTATGTTTCTATGTAATGCACATATGGTCTGATGAAAACATAAGAACATAAGAAGTAGGAGCAGGACATACGGCCCCTTGGGCCTGCTCCGCCATTCAATAGGATCATGGCTGATCCGAACCTAGACTCACATCCACTTCCCTGCCTGCTCCCCGTAACCCCTAATTCCCTTATCAGCTAGGAAACTGTCTATCTCCGTTTTAAATTTATTTAATGTCGCAGCTTCCACAGCTCTCTGAGGTAGCAAATTCCATAGATTTACTGCCCTCTGAGTGAAGAAGTTTCTCATCTCAGTTTTGAAAGGGCAGCCCCTTATTCGAAGATTATGCCCCCTAGTTCTAGTCTCACCCATCAGTGGAAACATCCTCACCGCATCCATCCAATCAAGCCCCTTCACCATCTTATATGTTTCGATAAGATCGCCTCTCATTCTTCTGAATTCCAATGAGTAGAGGCCCAACCTACTCAACCTTTCCTCATAAGTCAACCCCCTCATCTCCGGAATCAACCGAGTGAACCTTCTCTGAACTGCCTCGAGAGCAAGTATATCTTTTCTTAAATATGGAAACCAAAACTGTACGTAGTATTCCAGGTGTGGCCTCACCAATACCCTGTATAACTGAAGCAAGACTTCCCTGCTTTTATACTCCATCCCCCTTGCAATAAAAGCCAAGATTCCATTGGCCTTCCTGATCACCTGCTGTACCTGCATACTAACCTTCTGTGTTTCATGCACCAGGACCCCCAGATCCCTTTGTACTGTAGCACTTTGCAGTTTCTTTCCATTTAGATAATAACTTGCTCTTTGATTTTTTTCTGCCGAAGTGCATAACCTCACACTTTCCAACATTATATTCCATCTGCCAAATTTCTGCCCACTCACTTAGCCTGTTTATGTCCTTTTGCAGGTTTTTTATGTCCTCCTCACTCACTGCTTTCCCTCCCATCTTTGTATCGTCGGCAAACTTGGATACGTTGCACTCGGTCCCTTCCTCCAAATCGTTAATATAGATTGTAAAGAGTTGGGGTCCCAGCAGTGACCCCTGCGGAACACCACTAGTCACTGATTGCCAACCCGAGAATGAACCATTTATCCCAACTCTCTGTTTTCTGTTAGATAGCCAATCTTCCACCCATGCCAGTATATTACCCCCAATCCCGTGATTTTTTATCTTGTGCAGTAATCTTTTGTGTGGCACCTTGTCAAATGCCTTTTGGAAGTCCACCACATCCACTGGTTCCCCTTTATCCACCCTGTTTGTTACGTCCTCAAAGAATTCGAGCAAATTTGTTTCCCTTCATAAAACCATGCTGACTCTGTCCGATTAAATTATGCTTATCCAAATGTCCTGTTACTGCTTCCTTAATAATGGACTCCAACATTTTACCAACCACAGATGTTAGGCTAACTGGTCTATAGTTTCCAGCCTTTTGTCTACTTCCCTTTTTAAATAAGGGCGTTACATTAGCAGTTTTCCAATCTGCTGGGATCTTTCCTGAATCCAGGGAGTTTTGGAAAATTACCACTAATGCATCCACAATCCCTACCGCTACTTCGCTCAAGACCCTAGGATGTAAGCCATCAGGTCCAGGGGATTTATCCGCCTTTAGTCCCATTATCTTAGAGTACCACCTCCTTCGTGATTTTAATCGTGTTTAACTCCTCCCCCCCATAGCCCCCTGTTTGTCCAGTGTTGGGATATTTTTAGTGTCTTCTACTGTAAAGACGGATACAAAATATTTGTTCAGCGTTTCTGCCATCTCCATGTTCCCCACCACTAATTTCCTGGTCTCGTCCTCTAAGGGACCAACATTCACTTTAGCCACCCTTTTTCTTTTTATATAACTGTAGAAACTCTTGCTATCTGTTTTTATATTTTTTGCTAGTTTACTTTCATAATCTATCTTCCCTTTCTTAATTAATCTTTTAGTTATTCTTTGCTGGCTTTTAAATGCTTCCCAATCTTCTATCCTCCCACAAGATTTGGCTACTTTATATGCCATTGTTTTCAGTCGGCTACTATCCTTTATTACTTTACTTAGCCACGGATGGCTGTCTTTTCTTTTACGCCCCTTTTTCCTCAGTGGAATATATTTTTCTTGAAAGTTGTGAAATATCTCCTTGAATGTACACCACTGCTCATGTACCGTCTTACACTTTAATCTATTTTCCCAGTCCACTTTAGTCAACTCTGCTCTCATACCTTCATAGTCTCCTTTATTTAAGCTTAGTACGCTGGTTTGAGATCCAACTCACTCACCCTCCAACTGAATTTGGAATTCAACCATGTTATGGTCACTCGTTCCAAGGGGATCCTTTACTGGGACATTTTTTATTAAAAGCATCAGAGGCACTGGCTATGACTTGTTAAAGATAAGCATTCCTGCAATTGTTTAACATTTTGAACCCAGGACTTGACATAAATCGATACTCTGAATAAAATATCAGCCTGAACTTGCAAACTCACTGTCTACAGGTTGTAAAAAGCCAATTTAGTTTCTTACAAAAAAATGAATTTCTCACTCAAATTGCACAAATATACTCAACAATAAGAAGTAAGAAATAAGAGCGGGAGTAGGCCATACGGCCCCTCGAGCCTGCTCCGCCATTCAATAAGATCACGGCTGATCATCGACCACAACTCCACTTTACCGCCTGAACTCCATATCGCTTGATTCCCCTAGAGTCCAAAAATCTACCTATCTCAGCCTTGAATATACTCAAAGACTCCGCATTCAAAGCCCTCTGAGGCAGCGAATTCTAAAGATTCACGACCCTCGGAGTAAAGAAATTCCTCCTCATCTCGGTCTGAAATGGCCTACCCTTATCCTGAGACTATGCCCCCGAGTTCTAGACACTCCAGCCAGGGGGAACAACCCCTCAGCATCAACCCTGTCAATCCCCTTCAGAATCTTGTATATTTCAATGAGATTACCTCTCATTCTTCTAAACTTCAGAGAGTATAGGCCCAATCTACACAATCTCTCATCATAGGACAGCCCTCTCATCCCAGGAATCAATCTAGTGAACCTTCGTTGCATCGCCTCCAAGGCAAGTATATCCTTCCTTAGAGAAGGAGACCAAAACTGTGCACGCTACTCCAGGTGTGGTCTCACCAACGCCCTGTACAATTGTAGCAAGACTTCCGTACTCTTACACTCCAACCCCCTTGTAATAAAGGCCAACATTAATGGGACTGAAAGCTGATCAATCCGCTGGATCTGATGGCCTACATCCTAGGGTTTTGAAAGAGGTGGCTATAGAGATAGTGGCTGCATTGGTTGTCATTTTCCAAAATTCCATAGATTCTAGAACGGTTCCCACGAATTGGAAGGTAACAAATGTAACCCCACTATTTAAGAAAGGAGGGAGAGAGAAAACAGGGAACTACAGACCAGTTAGCCTGATATCAGTAGTGGGGAAAATACTAGACTCTATTATTAAAGGATGTGGTAGCAGGGCACTTAGAAAATAATAATAGGATTGGGCAGAGTCAACATGGACTTATGAAAGAGAAATCATGTTTGACGAATATGTTGGCGTTTTTTGAGGTTGTAACTAGCAAAATAGATAAGGGGGAACCAGTGGATGTGGTGTATTTGGATTTTCAGAAGGCATTCGATAAGGTGCCACACAACAGGTTATTAACCAAAATTAGGGCTCATGGGATTGGGGGCAGTATACTAGCATGGATTGAGGATTGGTTAATGGACAGAAAAGAGACAGTAGGAATAAACAGGTCATTTTCGGGTTGGCAGGCTGTAAACTAGTGGGGTACCGCAAGGATCAGTGCTTGGGCCACAGCTATTCACAATCTATATCAATGATTTGGAAGAGGGGACCAAATGCAAAGAATCCACATTTGATGATACAAAGCTGGGTGGGAATGTAAGTTGTGAGGAGGATGCAAGGAGGCTTCAAGGGGATATAGACAGGCTAATTGAGTGGGCAAGAACATGGCAAATGGAATATAATGTGGAGAAATGTGAAGTTATCCACTTTGGTAGGAAAAATAGAAAAGCAGAGTATTTTTTAAATGGTGAGAGATTGGGAAATGTTGGTGTTCAGAGGGATCTGGGTGTCCTTGTTCATGAATCACTGAAAGTTAACATGCAGGTACAGCAAGCAATTAGGAAAGCAAATGGTATGTTGGCCTTTATTACAAGAGGATTTGAGTATAAGAGTAAAGATTTCTTACTGCAATTATATAGGGCCCTGGTGAGACCACATCTGGAGTATTGTGTACAGTTTTGGTCTCCTTACCTAAGGAAGGATATACTTGCCATAGAGGGAGTGCAACGAAGGTTCACCAGACTGGTTCCTGGGATGGGGGGATTGTCCTATGAGGACAGATTGAGTAGACTAGGCCTATATTCTCTGGAGTTTAGAAGAATGAGAGGTGATCTCATTGAAACATACAAAATTCTTACAGGGCTTGACAGGGGAGATGCAGGGAGGAGGTTTCCCCTGGCTGGGGAGTCTTGAACCAGGGGTCACAGTCTCGGAATAAGGGGTCGGCCATTTAGGACTGAGATGAGGAGAAATTTCTACACTCAGAGGGTGGTAAATCTTTGGAATTCTCTGCCCCAGAGGGCTGTGACGGCTCAATGTTGAGTGTATTCAAGACAGAGATCGATAGACTTATGAATATTAAGGGAATCAAGGGATATCGGGATAGTTCAGGAAAGTGGAGATGAGGTAGAAGATCAGCCATGATCTTACTGAATGGCGGAGCAGGCTCGAAGGGCCAAATGGCCTACTCCTGCTCCTCTTACGTTATGTTCTAACATGCTATTTGCCTTCCTTATTGCTTTCTGTGTTTCGTGCACAAGGACACCCAAATCTCTCTGAACACCAACGTTTGAAAGTTGCTCACCATTTTAAAAAGTCTGTTTTTCTATTCTTCCTACTAAAGTGAATAACCTTAAATTTCCCTAAATTATATTCTATCTGCCACCTTACTGCCCACTCACTTAGTCTATCTACATCCCTTTGCAGACTCTTTGTGTTCTCCTCACAGCTTACTGTCCCCAGCTAGCTTTGTATCATCAGCAAACTTGGATACAATACACTCGGTCCCTTCATCTAGGTCATTAGTATAGATTGTAAATAGCTGAGGCCCCAACACTGATCCTTGCGGCACCCCACTAGTTACAGCCTGCCAACCTGAAAAAGATCTATCCTTTAACCAATCCTTATCTATGCTACTATATTATCTCCAACCCCATGAGCCCTAATCTTGTGTAAAAACCTTTTATGTGGCACCTTATCGAATGCCTTTTGGAAATCAAATATACTATATCCACTGGTTCTCCTTTATCTACCCTGCTAGTTACATCCACAAAACTCTAATAAATTTGTCAAACACGATTTCCCTTTCACAAAACCATGTTGACTCTGCCTAATCATGTTATGATTTTCTAAGTGCCCTGATACCACTTCCTTAAGAATGGATTGCAGCATTTTCCCGACAACTGACGTCAGGCTAACTGGCCTGTAGTTCCGTGTGTTTTTTCTCCCTCCTTTCTTGATCTTCCCTTACATTTGCGACCTTCCAATCTGCTGGGACCGTTCTAGAATCTAGGGAATTTTGGAAGATCAAAATCAATGCATCCACTATCTCTTTGGCCACCTCTTTTAGAACCCTAGGATGTAGGCCGTCAGGTCCAGTGGATTTGTCAGCTTTTAGCCTCATTAGTTTCTCTAGTACTTTTTCTATATTAATTACGTTAAGTTCCTCACCCTCATTAGGCCCTTGGTTCCCTACCATTTTTGGCATGCTTTTTGGGTCTTCTGCCACGATGACAGATACAAAATATTTGTTTAACATTTCTGCCATTTCCTTATTCCCCATAATAATTTATCCTGTCTTAGCTTCTAAGGGACCAACGTTTACTTTTGCTCCTCTCTTCCTTTTTACATACTTGTAGAAGCTCTTACAATCTGCTTTTATATTTCTTGCTGGTGTTCTCTCTCATTCTATTTTTTCCCTTTTGATCAATTTTTTGGTCAACCTTTGCTGGTTTCTGAAACTCTCCCAATCCTCAGGCTTACTATTATTCTTTGCAACATCATAAGCTTCTTCTTTCAATCTAGTGCTATCTTTAACTTCTTTAGTTAGCCATGGTTGGGTTACTTTTCCCGTGGAGTTTTTGTTTCTCAATGGAATGTATTTTTGTTGAGTTATGAAATATTGCTTTAAATGCTACCCACTGCTTATCTACCGCCATACCTTTTAATCTATTTTTCCAATCTACCTTAGCCAACTCACCCCTCATACCTATGTAGTTGGCTTTATTTAAGTTTAAGACTCTAGTTTCGGACTTAGGCAAGTCACTCTCAAAGTTAATGTGAAATTCTATCATATTATGATCACTCTGCCCTAGAGGATCCTTTACTATGAGATTGCTAATTAACCCTGTCTCATTACACAATACAAGATCTGAAATAGCCTGTTCCCTGGTTGGTTCCATGACGTATTGTTCTAAGAAACTGTCCCGAATGCATTCCATGAACTCGTCCTCCAGACTACCTTTGACAATTTGATTTGTCCAGTCTGTATGAAGACTGAAGTCCCCCACGATTATTGCATTACCTTTGTTGCAAGCTCCTACTATTTCTTGATTAATATTCTGTCCAACGGTATAGCTACTGTTAGGGGGCCGAAATCCTACTCCTACCAGTGTTTTCTGTCCCTTGTTATTCCTTATCTCCACCCATACTGATTCTACTTCCTGATCTTCCGAGCCAAGATCCTTTCTCTCTACTGGCCTTATGTCATCCTTTATTATCAGGGCTACTCCCCCCCTCCTTTTCCATTCTGCCTGTCTTTTCGAAACGTCAAGTACATAGATCATAGTTATAAAATTGTTTCAGATTCAAAATAAATATAAATGATTAAGGCAGAGCAGCTTATAAAGAGTTTGAAATTTTGATAACACAGTTGAAAGATATTTCTGTACAATTTAATATTCAGGAATGTGAACCTAGCAGCAAAGTTTGCAGTACAATGTCCAGTACTCACTGCAAGGAATCAATGTGGAGTATAAGTTCGAGAGGTAATGATGCCCTGCCCTAAATACCTTTAAAGTACTCTGTAAATGAGTGCCCTTGGTTATTATTAATATTCCCAATATATACTTAATGTGTATATCTTGCCTTTCTTTTTAAAGAAAGATAGTACACAACCAGTAGCAGATTGGAGATAGATATTTGGGGTTTAGTTGGAGCAGGGAGGGGAAGGGTTGTGGAGGCTAGCAGCAGTTATAACACTGCTGAGCTTTGGCAGTATTGGATTAAAATGTGGGATTTGGTTCACTGGATGATTTCTGTGGTATGGCAGTAGTGGCAGAGGGGCACAGAATGGGTGATTCAAGATATGGCAAAAGTGGGATGAGAAACTCATGGGATCATACAGCATTGAGAAGGGTGCTGGTATGTTGAATAGTGAGGGAATCCCCGGGGGCTCATGTCACAGGGAGGGAAATCCTGAGATGTATTAACACTGAGGGTGGAGTGAGGTCCTGAGGTCTTGCTGCAGTAGAGAGAGCTCTCATAGCACTAGTGGGATATGTTGAGGTCGAGCAACCTGGATCGTAGTGCACTAGGAGAGGGGTCCTGTGGTCAGGGAGTATCAAGGAGCAAGTTCCTGGGTCCGAGCAGCAATGGAGATGGCGGCTTTCAGGGTTCAGCAGCAGTAAAGGGTTACCAGGGTCCTAAAGCATAAGAGAGGAGGTTGCAAGCACCTCAGAGACTGAGAGGATGAAGGATGGGCTTAAGGTCTGTAATCATTGGAGGTAATGACAGAATCTGGACTAGTGGGAGGGGTGCGGGTGGGGAGGAGAGAGAACCAGGGAGAATCTGGGATTACTCACCAAAGATCTCCTGGGGCTGGTTGGGATAGAGGAGTGCCAGATTATGGGAGCATTGGAAGGGGTTTCCTGGGCTCTAAGAGCATTGGCAGCAGGGTCCTAATGTGTGGGAGCAATGGAAAAGATCTCCCAATTTCTGGGAGTGCTGTGGAGGATCATCTAGGAGCAGAGGGACATACGAACATACGAATTAAAAGCAGGAGTAGGTCACTCGGCCCTTCGAGCCTGCTCCGCCATTCAGTAAGATCATGGCTGATCCGACTACTCCACATTCCCGCCTACCCTCGATAACTTTTCACCCCCTTGCTTACCAAGAATCTATCTACCTCTGCCTTAAAAATATTCAAAGACTCTGCTTCCACCGCCCTCTGAGGAAGAGAGTTCCAAAGACTCACGACCCTCAGAGAAAAAATTTCTCCTCATCTGTCTTAAATGGGCGACCCCTTATTTTTAAACAGTGACCCCTAGTTCGAGATTCTCCCACAAGAGGAAACATCCTCTCCACATCCACCCTGTCCAGACCCCTCAAGATCTAATATGCTTCAATCAAGTCACCTCTTATTCTTCTAAACTCCAGCGGATACAAGCCTAGCCTGTCCAACCTTTCCTCATAAGACAACCTGCCCATTCCAGGTGTTAGTCTAGTAAACCTTCTCTGAACTGCTTCCAACGCATTTACATCCTTCCTTAAATAAGGAGACCAATACTGTACACAGTACTCCAGATGTGGTCTCACCAATGCCCTGCATAACTGAAGCATAACCTCCCTACTCTTGTATTCAATTCCCCTCGCAATAAACAATAACATTCTATTAGCTTTCCTAATTACTTACTGTACCTGCATAGTAACCTTTTGTGATTCATGCACTAGGACACCCAGATCCCTCTGCATCTCAGAGCTCTGCAATCTCTCACCATTTAGATAATATGCTTCTTTTTTATTCTTCCTGCCAAAATGGACAACTTCACATTTTCCCACATTATACTCCATTTGCCAGATCTTTGCCCACTCAATTAACCTATCTATATCCCTTTGTAGCCTCCTTATGTCCTCTTCACAATTTACTTTCCTACCTATCTTTGTCATCAGCAAATTTAGCAACCATACCTTCGGTCCCTTCATCCAAGTCATTTATATAAATTGTAAAAAGTTGAGACCCCAGCATTGATCCCTGTGGCACACCACTCGTTACATCTTGCCAATCAGAAAATTACCCATTTATGCCTACTCTTGGTTTCCTGTTGGCTAGCCAATCTTCTATCCATGCCAATATGTTACCCCCTACACTATTAGCTTTTATTTTCCGCAATAACCTTTGATGTGGCACCTTATCAAATGCATTCTGGAAATCTAAGTACAGTACATCCACCGGTTCCCCTTTATCCACAGCACATGTTACTTCCTCAAAGAACTCCAATAAATTGGTTAAACATGATTTCCCTTTCACAAAACCATGTTGACTCTGCCTGATTACTTTGAACTTTTCTAAGTGCCCTGCTATAATGTCTTTAATAATAGCTTCTAACATCTTCCCTATGACAGATGTTAAGCTAACTGGCCTGTAGTTTCCTGCTTTCTGTCTCCCTCCCTTTTTGAATAAAGGAGTTACATTTGCTATTTTCCAATCTAATGGAACCTTCCCCGAATCTAGGGAATTTTGGAAAATTAAAACCAACGCATCAACTATCTCACTAGCCACTTCTTTTAAGACCCTAGGATGAAGTCCATCAGGACCCGGGGACTTGTCAGCCCGCAGCTCCAACAATTTGCTCAATACTACTTCCCTGGTGATTATAATTTTCTTGAGTTCCTCCCTCCCTTCCATTTCCTGATTTACAGCTATTTCTGGGATGTTACTTGTATCCTCTATAGTGAAGACCGATGCAAAATACCTGTTCAATTCAACTGCCATCTCCTTATTTTCCATTATTAATTCCCCAGACTCACTTTTTATAGGACCAACGCTCACTTTGTTAACTCTTCTTTTTTTAAATATCTATAGAAACTCTTACTATCTGTTTTTATATTTCTAGCTAGCTTTCTCTTGTACTCTAATTTTTCTCTCCTTATTAATCTTTTAGTCATTCTTTGCTGTTTTTTATATTCTGTCCAATCTTCTGACCTGCCACCCATCTTTGCGCAATTATATGCTTTTTTCTTTCAGTTTAATACTATCTTTAACTTTTTTAGTTAACCACGGATGGTGGGTCCTCCCCTTGGAATTTTTCTTTCTTGTTGGAATGTATATATTCTGTGTATTTTTAAATATCCCCTTAAATGTCTGCCACTGCAACTCTATTGACCTATCCCTTAACGTAATTTGCCAGTTCACTTTAGCTAGCTCTGCTTTCATGCCCTCATAATTGCCCTTATTTAAGTTTAAAATACTAGTCTTGGACCCACTCTTCTCTCTCTCAAACTGAATGTAAAATTCAATCAGCAGGCCCAGAGAGCCATTAGGGTCTCCTGTTCCTTTAAGTATATACTACATTTTATCTCTTCCCATTTTCAAAGCCCAAAATACACAGCAAGATGTTAGGCATGCACCAGGATGGAGATAAGTATCTGGCATTTGACAGCATTGGGGAAAGAAGGGTTGTGGGCTCAGGAAGCAGTTGGATATGCTGTTCAAGTTGGAACCCCTGGAGATCTTGAGGCAAATAGTTTAGATGTGAAAGCTTGTTTTTCCTTACCCATTGTAGCTAGTAAAACAACTAGCACCAGTGCATAATTAAATGTTTCTGGAGATAAATGAAGCACGTGCCTTCATCATCTCTCTCTCTCTCTCTCTGGGTCTCGGCCCATACTTTTCTATCGGAGGTACTCTCTCTTTCGGAAGTGAAAAAATATGCACTTCACAATCACTTTGCTGTGAAGCTTCACTGCAAACAACTTCAAAAATTCATCTTTGAAAGTTTTCAAATGACTAAACAAAGGTGTGCAATCAACACTTGTTTTTTTGTCACACACACGGATTGCACAATGTGATGGATGGGTGGTCCAAAGAATTTATATACAGATGCATTTATTGTAGCTGTCACCAACTTCTTTTGCTGTCGTGTTTACTTTTTCTTGAAGAAGGCTTCCTCATGCCATCTGTTAAGAATATAATGATGTTTTGCACAGAATGTCAATTTCAAGAATATGCACTGCGTGTAATAACAGTGCTAATCTTTGCTGTTCACCCCTGCGTGACAAATAGGAACTCAGGGGTGATGGGGCAGTGAGCACGTGGCTTAACTACACAAGCTGTCTATTCTTAAATTGTATCCCACCATAAAAATATCAACTTATTAAAATATGGTAAAAGGAAGATACTTTAAAAGTATGTGAGAAAATTAATTAAGATATAAATGCAATTCCAAGGACCTGATACCCATTTATACTGACAATTGAAACTGTGAATGTAGTTGATGCCAACCTAAATCCAATCTGATTCATGTTCTAAACTCACCTGATTCTCTGGTCTCAAGTGGCTCCAATATGAAACTAACCCACCTTCTGCATACGTTTCATGGCAGGACCAATTCAAAGGTAAAGCAATGTAAACAATTAGCAGATTTATTGCTACACCTGTTCCATTTTGCCCACACTTTTTCCTTAATATGCCGACTGCATTCATTCCAAGACACTATGGGCCGGAATTTACAGGGCCTATGCCGGTGTATGCAGTCGTCAGTGCTGTGAATGGCCCCGCAAGTTCCGTGTTTTCGCATGCAATACACATGCACGAAAAACCGTAACTTGCGCTCTGTCACATTTCTCCCTGACAGATTGTACGCATCCGCTGTTAATTGACTTTTGCTGGCACAGAGTTGGGCTATTTGCCCAACTACTGCCCAGCGAATACCCACGAAAGCCTTACGCCTGGTAAAAGCAGGCATAAGGCCTTCTTTTACCAGCATAAAAGGGTAAAAATAAATTATAAAATAAAATTTCTTAAATGATTTAAATATTCATTTACATTTAAAATTAGTTTAGGTTATTTTTGTCCCATGTAAAAATGTTTAAATTTTTTTTTTTTATTACATTTTAAAAACATTTTCCCCTCCATTTTGAATTTAACTGCCTGGGGATGGGTTTCACACAATTCGTGAAACCCAGTAGTTAAACAGAGGTGGGGACTGCTGCATCTAGGAGGTACATAGCCTTATACCTACCCTCCTGGATCCAGGGTCCCTACCTAAACCACCCTCGGCGATCGGAGAACCCCCCCCAGGCCTCCCCTCCAACGATGATGTTGAGGCCAGCCACGATCCTCCAACCCCCCTGCCGATCCTCCGCATCCTCCCACCCCCCCCCCCGATCCCTGGCCGCCCCACCGTTTGCCTGCCGATCCCCGACTTCCCCAGTCACCACCCATCGCCTGCTGATCCCCTGCAACCCACCCCCCGCAATCCTCTCTTCTCCCCTCCCGATTGCTCTCCCCCCTCCAGATTGCCACCTCCAGCGATCCCGAACCGACCCCTCATAACTGAGGCCTACCCACCCGCAGCTAGCCAGCCTCTCAAGCTGGCTGGCTGCAGGCGGGAAACCGAGGACTAACATTCAAATTAGGCCCGGCCAGTAAAATTGGCCTCCCGGATTTCCCGCCTGCCTCGGAGCACCCCCCGCCCCCATCCACCTCCCCGAACAAAATTCTGGCCACAAGCTAAGTACGTAGCTTTCTTGCGGTTCGGAGGCGTACGCGGGCGGCAAGCCTCCGACTGCAATTTCCAGGCCATTCTGTTCTAACCACAGCCTATAATAAACAGGGAGCAGTGAAAACAAAGCAACTTCCTTCAATCCACTTGCATTGGTTCATATAAAATGCCAAGATTAAGGCATCAGGATATACTGTAAACACAGAATTAAACATAAAATAAATAGAGCACTGCACAAAATATGATGATGAACCTTTGAGCTTCAATATGTGAAAAAGCATAGTAAGCTGGGATTGACAGCAAATCACCAAGACTAATAAAAATCTAACACAAACTACTTAAGGAACGGTGATAAGCAACAGCGCTGTTGAAGGATTTGTTGTTTACAAAGAAATAGATGCTTCCCAACAGGTGCATTTCTGAAAGGAGCGCAGAGGTTTTTTTTAAGTTCGTAAAGTAGCATTTGGAGCTTGTGAGCAGTCAGCATCACAATATAAATCCCATCACTTCTATCAGGTAGAATGGGGAAAGCAACAGATTGTGGAAACATTCTTGTCTATTTCAAACATTAAAAGGACAATGAAGAAAAATTGCAAGAATTAAAACATGATGTTTAGTAATTACTCAAAGAAAATCCCTTCTAATTAGAATGCAAGGAATAAAAATATTTTTTTCTTAAAAGGCCTTAATAAATTCAGAAAGCTTCAGTTCTACTGCACCATGCTAAAGCTCCATTCTGGACAATTTCATACACGCCATTTTGAAATTGAAGTGCCGGTTTCACAGAACTGGCAAATCTAAGTGCCAACAACCAGAAGCGGGAGCTCCTGGAACTCCCTACCTAACAGCACTGTGGTCGCAGCTTCACCACATGGACTGCAGCTGTTCAAGAAAAAGACTCACCACCACCTTCTCAAGGGCAACTAGAAATGGGCAATAAATGCTGGCCTTGCTAGCGACTTCCATATCTCGTGAATGAATTTTAAAAAAGAAATGCGAGGAAAACCTGACAAACAAGGAGATGTAGGCTGGGGCCTATAGGTAGGAGGCCTGCAGAGAAGTTACATTCGAAGTTGCATTAAAAAGAGATGGGGCACATGACAAATGACGTCCTAGCGACTGTGACAAAGGTAAACTATCCCTCGTCCTGTTTGCAGCCTTCGACACGGTTGACCACTCCATCCTCCTCCATCGCCTCTCCAATGTCTTCCAGCTGCACTTGCCTGGTTCAATTCTTATCTATCTAATTGTAGCTAGAGAATCACCTGCAATAGCTTCTCTTCCCGCTCCCACATCGTTACCTCTGGTCCCCCAAGGATCTATCCTTGTTCCCCTCCTCTAAATTGCCAGACTGCTGGTCCAACATCCAGTGCTGGATGAACAGAAATTTCCTACAATTAAATATTGTGAAGACCGAAGTCATTGTCTTTGTTATCCGCCACAAACTCTCTTCCCTAGCCACCGACTCCACCCCTCTCCCTTGCATCTGTCTGAGGCTGAACCAGGCTGTTCGCAACCTTGGTGTCATATTTGACCCTGAAATGAGCTTCTGACCACATATCCGCACCATAACTAAGACCGCTTATTTCTACCTCTGGAACATTGCTCATCTCTGGATCTGCCTCAGCTCATCTGCTGCTGAAACCCTCATCCATGCCTTTGTTACCTCTAAACTTGACTATCCCAATGCACTCCTGGCTGGCCTCCCACGCTCTACTCTACATAAAATTGAGGTCATCCAAAACTTGGCTGCCCATGTCCTAACTCGCATCAAGTCCCATTCACCCATCACCCCTGTGCTTGTTGACCTACATTAGCTCCCGCTTAAGTAACGCATCGATTTTAAAATTTTCATCCGTGTTTTCAAATCCCTCCATGGTCTCACCCCACCCCTATCTCTGTAATCTCCTCCAGCCTTGCAACGCTCCGAGATATCTGCGCTGCTCTAAACCTGGACTCTTGAGCATCCCTGATTTTAATCGCTCAACAATTGGTAGCCGTGGCATCAGCTGCTTAGGCCCTAAGCTCTGGAATTCACTCCCTATAACCTCTCCGCCGCTCTACCTCTCTTTCCTCCTTTAAGATGCTGCTTAAAACCTACCTCTTTGACCAAGCCTGCCCTAATTTCTCATGTGGCTCGGTGTCAAACTTTGTTTTATAATACTCCTGTGAAGTGCCTTGAGACGTTTTACTACGTTAAAGGCGCTATATAAATACAAGTTGTTGTTGTTGTTGTGGTGGTGGTGGTGGGGCAGGAGGCGGGCTGGCAGCATCAAGGAGTAGCAGACTGGGGCTAGGACACCAGAGATCTATGGTGAAGTTTAACTATCAGAATGAGAAGTTCATGAGTTTTGGTGGAGGGGGGAAAAGAGAGCTGCGGCATGCTGAGGCCAATGCATAGGAGGCCAGTGGTGATGATGAGGTTGCAGAAGCAGAAGGGGGATTAAATCTGCAGTGGCGGGGGAAACAAATAAGATTTTGTGGGGAACAGGACTGTGTGATCCATCGAAAGTCTTGAAGGATGGCAGTGTGCAGGAAGTAGATTCAGTGCCAACAAAATAGTGGATGGACCTAGGTGACTCGCACTACCACGTCACCTGGTGTTGCGAAGACTGACAGCTAAGTATATTGACAAGTGTATTTGGATTGAAAGCATCACAGTGTTATCCATTAAAAATAATACAAGCAACACTGTTTCAAGCATAACTAAGTATCAAAAGGCAGCAGAAAATTGTGACACAGGAAGTTAAGTGTGGCAACAGGAATTGTACACAGTTACAGAATATATATTAGAAAATCTTACATTTGCAACACTTTGCCCCTTATAGAAATTCCTGTGTCCACCTTGATAATAGGAACTGCCTATGTAACTTGTCACTCTGTGATTTTCCCCTTCGAATGTAGCACTTGGTTTTGTGTCTCCCAGCTCCTCAACCTGCTTACTGCAAAGAAATGTGTGTACTCCAACCACCTTTACTTCTCTGCTTCCCAAATTGCAGCAACTTTTTCTATTTATATATAAATAACTAGCTGGGGAGCCCCGCGTTGCGAGGGCAATTTTGGGGCACTTGGTCTCCCTGCCCCTGTGTGTCCCCCCTCTCCCTGTCATGTCCTCTCCCTGTCCTATCCCTCCCTCCCCTCCCCTCCTCTCCCTCCCCTCCCCTCGCCCACCCCCACCCTCCCCTCCCCTCGCCCACCCCCACCCCTCCCCTCCCCCACTCCCCTCTGTCCCTCTCTCCGGCCCCTCCCCCTGCCTAGCGCCCGAGGTCCGGAGCGGAGGTCCGCCGCGTATCGGGGCGCTTGGTCTCCCTACCCCTGTGTGTTCCCCCCTCTCCCTGTCATGTCCTCTCCCTGTCCTATCCCTCCCTCACCTCGCCCACCCCTCCCCTCCCCCACTCCCCCCTGTCCCTCTCTCCGGCCCCTCCCCCTGCCTAGCGCCTGAGGTCCGGAGCTGAGGTCCGCCGCGTATCGCGCGGCTGATGGACGGCCGCTGTGGGTGCGCGGTCAGTGCGGGCGGCGCGAGCCCCCCGCGATTTCCCGAGGCTCGCACCCCCCCCGCGATTTCCCGAGGCTCTCCCCCCACCCCCCGCGATTTCCCGAGGCTCCCCCCCCCCCCCGCGATTTCCCGAGGCTCTCCCCCCCCCCCGCGATTTCCCGAGGCTCTCCCCCCCCCCCCCATTAAATTGTTATTTAATTCCCTAACACATCATTAAAATATTTACCTTAGTTCCCTAACACACAAAGTGTGGGGGAAAAAATTGTGAAAAATCAAGATGGCGGCCACTCACCTCGGTTCAGAAGGATAAGGCCCGCCCACACACGCACCGATTGGTCGCAACCGGTCAGGTCACCGAAGCGTAGGATTGGTCAATCATCGAGTCACTCGACACTCAACTGTAGGAAGGAACCCGCCGTCCGATTGGTGGACCTCGACGTCACACGGTCGCTAATGAGATGCTAATGAGCGGAACACTGAACGTTTTTGGGATACCGCGGGCGGGATTTTTGTCCGGCCGAAACGTAAATACGCCTATGACCGGTCCGGAATCGCAAGCTTTCTTTTGAGGCGACGCGCGCTCTGTAACTTTCAAACGTATAGAGAACGGACAGACAGACATCAGGACAGACAGACATCAGGACAGACATCGGGACAGACAGAAGAGCCGCTTTATATATATAGATATAAAATCGAAATATAAAAATAAGGGTAGAATGTTTACTTAAAAATGGGGACTGGATTACATCTGCATGCCTGGCCCAATTATCCACCACCCTCTCATCTCACTTCACCTGAAGACTACATCTGGTCTTCACTCTTCATGTGCAATGCCAGTGGCGATCGACTAGTGTATACGTCGTACATATATGCACACCTAGATTTAGTAGCAGTTCTCCTGCAGCATTGCTCATGGCAATCATTGTTTTACAATCCTCAATATAAACAAAATAAAGCACAGGTCCTCCAATTATCTGCCTGTATCTCACTCTCTCTGCATTTGCTAATAGTTTTCTAGGAAACTACTTCAAAAAAAGCTCTAAAACTCTTGCCATAGCTTGTTTTGAATAATTTGATGAAACAAATTCAATGACAGTTACAGGTAGACTACCCTTTATCCGAACTTCCGAAAACCGAAACCCTCTAAAAACCGAAGGTTTTTTCGGTCAGCGTAAGTCGTGCGCACGACATGACCAGAGTGGCGCACGACTTACAGGCCTAGCCGGATAAGGGATAGTGTAGCATTTTTCCGCACTTCTGAAAACCGAAATCTTTATCCGCACATCTGAAACCAGAAAACCTCTGAAAGCCGAAAGTGGAGCAAAGCATGACTTCTGAAAACCGAAATGCGCACGACCACGGCCCCCGCCGACCCCCACCCCCCCGGCCGAACCCGACCCCCGACCCCCCCGCCGTACCCCACCCCCGCCGAACCCCACCCAATTTCGGATAAGAGATAGTGTACCATCCTTTATCCACACATCCGAAACCAGAAAACCTCTGAAAGCCGAAAGTGGCGCAAAGCATGACCCGACGCTGCCGATGCTTGACCCACGCAGGTGTTAGGCTGCTCTGTGTGATATTTGCTGCTCTCTTAGATATTTGCTGCTCTCTTAGATATTTGCAGCTCTCTTAGATATTTGCTGCTCTCTTAGATATTTGCTGGCTTTTAACAATTTGTGAAAATGCTAAAAAGAGCTGCAGATACCCCAATGGGTAACAGTGAGAAGCAGAGAAGGAAGCATCGCTCATTATCGATATCGCAGAAAGTGGAGTTATTGCAGAAGCTTGATCGTGGTGTGTCTGTGCGACATCTTACTGAAGAATATGGTGTGGGAAGTACCACCGTATATGACTTAAAGAAACAGAAAGACAAGTTGTTGAAATTTTACACTGACAGTGATGACCATAAACTAATGAAAATTAGGAAAACATTGCATAGGGCAAAAAATGAAGATCTTGACCGTGTGCTGATTGAGTGGATTCGACAACGCAGAGGTGAACGTGTGCCACTGACTGGTTTGATGGTCATGAAGCAAGCTAGAATATACCATGAAGAACTGAACATTGAAGTTGAGTGTGAATATTCAGAAGGGTGGCTGCATAAATTTAAGAAGCGTCATGGTATAAGATATCTGAAAATCTGTGGTGAAAAAGCTTCTGCTGATCATGAAGCAGCTGAAAATTACATAGATGAGTTTGCAAAAATAATATCGGATGAAAACCTCGGTCCTGAACAAATTTACAATGCTGATGAAACAGCTCTGTTCTGGCGCTACGTTCCTAGAAAAACATTAGCAACGGCTGATGAGAGTGCACCAGCAGGTTTTAAGGATGCTAAGGACAGGTTGACTGTTCTTGGGTGTGCCAATGCTGCAGGCACACACAAGTTAAAGTTGGCAGTGATTGGAAAAAGCCAACATCCGAGATGTTTGAAAGGTGTATGCAATTTACCTGTGCATTATTATGCGAGCAGGAAAGCATGGGTAACCAGAGGAATATTTTCTCACTGGTTCAATAACCACTTCGTACCAGCGACACGAGCTCATTGCAGGCAAGTTGGACTGGAAGAAAACTGCAAAATTTTATTGTTCCTGGACAACTGCTCCGCACATCCCCCTCCTGAACTTCTTGTGAAAAGTTATGTTTTCGGCATTAACTTTCCCCCTAATGTGACATCTTTAATACAGCCTTGTGACCAAGGAATTTTACGCTCCATGAAGAGCAAGTATAAAGACGTTTTTTTGAACTCTATGCTTGATGCAATCAACAGAGGCGAAGGAATCCAAAGCTTCCTGAAAGAATTCAATGTTAAGGATGCCATTTATGCAGTTGCTAATGCTTGGAACGATGTTGACAAACCAACATTAACAAATGCTTGGCACAGACTTTGGCCTTCAACGATGTTTCATGAAGATGGACCTGCAGATGACGAGTTTGAAGGATTTCCTGTCAGTCAGGAGAAGATGATGATATCAAACCTCCTCACTTACGCCAAAGGTTTATCATCCGAAAGTGTAAATACGTTAGAGGAAGCTGACATCGAAGAAGTGCTGAACATTGACAATGATGCACCTGTTGTGAATTCGTTGAGTGATGGGGAAATTGCTGAAATGGTGTTAAATAAAGACAAGCATGAGGACAGTAGTGATGATGATGATGACATTGTGAACACAGGTGACAAAATCCCCATAGACGATATAGTGACAATGTGTGAGCAGTTAATTGCTGGCCTTGAAAAACGCGCATTTATCAGTGAGCAAGAGATTATGCAAGTTTACTCAATTAAAGAGAGACTGCTTAGACAGAAAACAATGTTAATGAGACAGGTGACACTGGAAGAAGTCTTTAAAAAGGCCGTCTGTCGTAGTCGTGCTTCATCACTTGAGAATCCTGTTCCTGGCCCATCTTCAGATGTCCAACTCCAACCTGATGACAATGATGACAACACTGATGTACCATCTTCTCCAAGATCCTCAAGCCAGGTGTAATGTACCTTTATTGCATGTTTATGTACAGGTATTTAGCTTAGTTTGTACCTGTACATGTTTGAAGTTTTACTGAATGTTTTCCTTACAAATAAACTGTACTACAGTATTTATCCCTGTAACTACAGTATTTATAGTCGTTATTTTCGGATAAGGGATAGTGTATCCTTTATCCGCACTCCCGAAAACCGAATTACCTCTGAAAACCGAAGTGTTTTCGCGCACCTTCCGAAAACCGAAATTTTCCTAAAACCGAAACACGGCTGGTCCCGAGGTTTTCGGATAAAGGATAGTCTACCTGTATTGACTGTTGAAAGGCATGTTTCCAGTTGTTGCTGAGAAAATCATACTATGTGTGCTGGGAAATTTTCCACATCGCACAAGTTTAGACTGTGGCATCTTGGGAGCTGCAAGCACAGGTGTGGCTAATAATTCCCTTTAGCTGACAGTGTGACAGCTCTGGGAAGAATATCAACTCCATGTACAGGCTTTTGAAAGAGGCTAAAGCTTCTGAGTAAAAAACTTAATGAGGGTCAAAGAAACAAAGAGAATTTTATAGATAAGTTTAATCTTATTAATTCAATAGGCAATTTTCTATTGTTTTATTATGTTAGCAATTTTATTCTGAGCACTAGATATTTGAGTTAGTGAGAAAGACAAATGGCAGATAGAAAGTTTTTTAAAAAACTATGTTATGCTATTTGGTTCAGTTTCTACTTAAAAAAGCACTAGATTTTCATTACTTTTCACGTCTACAGATTTCTGACTTGCAGCTATTTTATGAATGTGAAATTTGAGCCCATTGGGTAAAAGTGTAAGAGGATTTTGTGAACACAGACGATGGATGTGTAATACAGAAAGAGTGACACCTTAAAGTCTGATGGACAGGAAATGCATAGTTCTACTATTTTTAAATGAAGATATAGGTATACATGATCATTTTTGTTTAGTTGTTAAATTAATGTTTCAAAACTATTTCGATCATTATTACACCTGATTATTTTTCTTCCAATAGCCAGTTTAAAACTTCAAAAGCTAAAAACACAGTATTCTGTATGCTGGAATTCAAAGTCAAATGATAGAGCCCTCTATCCACAACCATCAATATTATTTGTGTTAATGCGCATCTCAGAAACTATATCTAAAAAAATGGTTGAAAATATTTATTATTCTGCAGGGTTGAAGCTTTCTAATCGCACCCCAGCTAGTTACATAAAGGGTTCAGGAGAAACTATGAAGCTTGCAGAATACAAAAATGTAAGATTGTGGAAAAAAATAGCTGTTCAGGGGCGACAGGCTGACTTTCGTTTTTACCATCTGTGTATTCAAAACCACCTGTTGAAGGAAAATCATCTGGTCCCAAATAGTTTTAAAAAGGAAATGTAATCAAATTAATAAAAAATTATTTGAGTCCAATATTTGAAAGTTTACACTTTTCACTTTCGAACTAGTCATTCAAGACCACTTCATGCTGTGGCATTTTGTGACTGAATAAATACTGAGCATATACAGTAAACATTAAATCCCTCAAAATTCACACAAAAGTTGCTGTTTTGCAAAACATTGCAGCTAGATGGCAATTTCAGTGGAACATTTTCTCCGTAAGCAGTTCTCAGTTAATCACAATGCACAAAAACCAAAGCATTTTTTTAAAATAACTTAATTCAAGACATAACGAAAGACAGTTCCCATGTTTTCTATTTAACAGGTTTAATAATCTCTTTAGCAAAAATTTTTCCACGAGCTAATCACATTCTCATCCCTCTTCGGACTATTTTTCAGCCAACCCATTTAATCTTCCTAACGCACTGACCATTTTCCCACTATACTATCAATAAAGTAATTACTGCCATACAACTGCAGACACCAGCTTATCTCCAATGACCCACCACATGCATGGATATAAACCTGAACCAGACCACAGATGATTGGGTTAATAGGACCTACTGAGTATCACAGTTGATGCTGTCATACATTTTCAACAAACACCAACACTGCATGCTACCACGGTCATTTAGGATATGATATGGTTTTACTATCTAAAGTATTCTGGAAATTTACTGCATGTCATAACTAAATGTACATGTCCTTCATCCTAAATATCATTAACCTGTCACTCACCATGTGCAGGTCAGTATCTTAACGAAAATAACATGATTTGTCATTTACCCAATTACAACTCTAGATTTTTTCACTTCTAATAAACAAAAAGCAAACATACATTAATTACTCAATAGAATTCTGGCACATTGTCAAATGAAGTCTCAAATTAAGCAGTCTACTTTGACCGATTAGTTCATTACAAAATGTTAGGTGCTAAAATAATAAAGCATTCAAAAAAAGACTTTGTCCAGCATTTTTCAGGTGACTTTAGCTTAATTTAATTTTCCTTCCACAAAAACTATTTTACTGATGCCAATTTTCCTGTCAAGAGTGTAGTTCACTATTAGCAAATTGTTTCATGATAAACTTGATAAAACTAGAATATTAAAAATCTCACAAAAATGTTGTAATTTTATTAGTTTTCAGCAGCAGAAATGAAAAAGCAGATATGAATCTTTTTAAGGCAGTATTTATACTGCCACTTTTGCTTCGATAGAAAATGCTTCTAGGTGCACATTGATGCAAAACTGACTAACTCCAGAGTCAGGTCCTGAACTAAAGCCAACCAGTGTGTGACCATGTCCAGGAAGCAGTCTCCAGTCCAGCTTGCAGCTGGTGCAGTGCAACTCCAGCCATAATAAACAGTTTTAGAAACATAGAAACATCGAAGCTAGGAGCAGGAGTAGGCCATTCGGCCCCTCTAGCCTGCTCCGCCATTCAATGTGATCATGGCTGATCATCCAAGTTCAGTACCCGGTCCCTGCTTTCTCCCCATACCCCTTGGTCGCTTTAGCCTTTAAGAAATATATCCAACTCCTTCTTGAATATATTTAATGAATTGGCCTCTACTGCCTTCTGTGGTAGAGAATTCCACAGGTTTACCACTCTCTGGGTGAAGAAATTCCTCCTCATTATGTCCTAAAAGGCCTACCCCTTATCCTTAGACTGTGACCCCTGGTTCTGGATTCCCCGACCATCGGGAACATCCTCCCTGCATCTAGTCTGTCCAGTCCTGCCAGAATTTTATAAGTTTCAATGAGATCCCCTCTCATTCTTCTAAACTCCAGCGAGTACAAGCCCAATCGTCCCAATCTCTCCTCATACGTCATTCCAGCCATCCCAGGTATCAGCCTGGTGAATCTTCGCTGAACTCCTTCCATGGAAAGAATATCCTTCCTCAGATAAGGCGAC
This sequence comes from Somniosus microcephalus, assembly GCF_052327205.1. Classification (NCBI taxonomy): domain Eukaryota; kingdom Metazoa; phylum Chordata; class Chondrichthyes; order Squaliformes; family Somniosidae; genus Somniosus; species Somniosus microcephalus. The sequence goes on from NC_140992.1 coordinate 82,013,777, forward strand.
CAAAACTGCACACAATACTCAAGATGTGGTCTCACCAAGGCCCTGTACAACTGCAGCAAGACGTCCTTGTTCCTGTACTCAAACCCTCTCGCTATGAAGGCCAGCATACCATTTGCCTTCTTAACCGCCTGCTGCACCTGCATGCTGCACCTGCATGCTTGTTTTATCAACCAAAGCCACAAGAATAAAGGAAAAAGGCTCCTGCACTGATCAAGGGCCTTGGTAACTTAATATCAAAAGCAAAAACAGTGCTGCTGCATTAATGTTTGTGCACTGTTGTCTTAAAAGCTTGTAACCCTTCAAGTCAATTGCAAACCACACAGGCAGTGAGGCATTCCACACGGATACTGTCCATGGCAAAACAATGATATAAAGGGCTCTAAGGGATGAACTCGTGAACTCTTATCTGCATCAGTAAACTGTCAAATATCTTTTGTGGGAAAGCAAGGCGAGGGTGAAGTCATCTCCATCTAATCATTTGGTGGAATATACACAAATCAATTTGGGTTAAATCATCGTTGCATTAACAGAAGGCTGTACAAAACTCATCTCATTGAACCCAATGTAAATAAGTGATGATCACAATGAGATATTTTTATCCAAGTCATAATATTTATGCTCATGTTTTAATTAGACATATTGCAAAGGATCAAAACTGTACAACTTTCATATCTTACCAGTCCTTGTCTGATTAAGAGTTTGTGCACTGTTGATGTTCTGCTGTATACTGTCACCTTGTTACACTGTCATTAATAAATCACAAGATCAGAGTGGATGAAGACAACCCTTCATCCCATTCGATCTCGCCCTTCCAGAATACCAACCCTTCCTATCTTCCCATTACAGCATCCAGCTGTTTCTTAAATAAGTCCAGTATCCTGGTTTCAACCACTCTTGCTGTAACCCATTCCAGCTTCAGATCAATCTCTGTATAAAGAAATACTTCCACACTTCTGTCCTTCACAACCCTTGCTCTGGATCTTCTTCTAATGGCCTGGAATATCAAAGTATTGTTTTGAGTTTACTTTCGAGCAGCTAATCGAGACTGACATTTAAAACTGAAGGAGTGCTGCACTGTTAGAGGTGCCATCTTTTAGTTGATGTGTTAACTCAAGGTCCCTTTTGCAATTGCAGCGGGCACAGACGATCCCATGGTACTATTTAGGAGGAGAGCAGGGAGTTTACCAGGTGTCCTAGCCAACATTCCCCCTTTAACCAACACCACTGTGAACAAATTAGCACATCATGTGTCTCATTAATGCTTGAGGGACCTTGCTGTGCACATATGTGGTTGCCATATCTGCCTACATTGCAAAAGTGACCACACTTCAAAAGCAACTGATTGGATATAAAGTCACAAGGACATGCTAAGGTACTATACAAATTCAAGTTATTTTTTCTAATTTTGTTATTCCCTTTAAGTATCTATTATACCTGTAAAAGGCTCCTCTTAAATCTCTCTATTCAAAGCTGAAAAGCCAAAGTATATCAAGTTGTTTCTCATAGCTCTTCCGTCCAACACCAGGGACCAGCCTTGTTGCTCTTCTCTGCATTACCTCGAAGGCTTGGATGGCCCCTTATGTTACAGCAACAGTACTCCAGGCATGACCTGGCCAGGGTATTGTGCAGCTTCAGCATTATTTCTGGGAATTCGAATTCAAGTGATTTGCCAGTATAATCAATTTGCTTTGTTTACATAAGGTGAGCGTATGAGTCAACTAATGTCCCTTGACTAGTTTAATTCCACCCAAAGAATACACATGCCTCCTGATTTGCCTTCCAAAATGCAGTATCTTGCATTTGCCCATAGTGAACTTCATTTCACATTCATCAGCCCAGATACAATCTCTGATCAGTTCTCCTTCAGCCAGGACTCAGTGGGTAGCACTCTCGCGTCTGAATCAGAAGGTTGTGGGTTCAAGTCCCACTCCCGAGACTTGAGCATAAAAAATCTAGGCTGACACTCCAATGCAATGCTGAGGGAGTGCTGCACTGTCGGAGGTGCCATCATTCGGATGAGACGTTAAACCGAGGCCCCGTCTGCTCTCTCGGGACGTAAAAGATCCCATGGCACGATTTCAAAGAAGAGCAGGGGAGTTATCCCCAGTGTCCTGGCCAATATTTATCCCTCAATCAACATAATAAAAACAACAGATTATCTGGTCATTATCACATTGCTGTTTGTGGGAGCTTGCTGTGTGCAAATTGGCTGCCGTGTTTCCTACAATACAACAGTGACTACACTTTAAAGGTACTTCATTGGCTGTAAAGCGCTTTGGGATGTCCTGAGGTCGTGAAATGTGCTATATAAATGCAAGTCTGTCTTTCCTTCTTTTGGTTATTTTCATACGGTTTCTCTTCCGTTTTGTTCCTGATTATTGATTATGCAATTTTTCCAATCTGCTCACCATCTTCGCAGTCTTTTCCAGAGGTTTTCTTCAGTCTCCTTTATCCTGATTCTTAAATACCACCTCCAGTGCCTTTACCTTGTCACACCTATAACACTGCATAATTATAACGTCTGCCACAGCAAAATTGGATTCTTCAACGATTCATGACAAATTATCACCCTTCACATTTTATTATTTGAAGCCACAATCTGCACACTCACCTCTTTATTTCATTCCATCATATTTGTAAGCAACAATTTTGAACCTTCCCAATTCTGTTCTCAGTTTCATTTATCCACCAAACTTTTCCCTTGTAATGACTCCACTGCAGTTTCATCTGATGCAGAGTCCTCTAGATGTTCAGTGTGGAATTTCTTGTTGTCATCTTCCTCCACCCTTTGGTGCGGCCACATCCACTGCTTCCCATTCAACTGGTTCACAAAATCCTTCCTCTTGTTGCTTATGCCGATTTTCCTCGGGCACAATTCCCCAAGTATTTGATCTCATGGTACTACCCACTGCTCTAGCTCTTTATTGCCATACGTGGTCCTGCAAAATGCCCTATCTAACTAAACTTGCAGCACAATTTTGACACCAAAAATTAACAGAAATTTCACAATATGCTGAATGATTCACGAGTCTGAGAACAACAACAACAACTATTGTGCCTTTAACATGCAGAAACATGTCAAGGCACTTCAAAGAGTTGTGTGGCAAACAGATGGTAAGCCAAGCAAGCAAGATTAAGGAAGATCACCAAAATCTTGGTCAAAGAGATGGGTTTAAACAATTCTCCTCACCTTGTTTTACTGAGGTCATTTAAACAGTATTATACTGCCAAACTACTGGTTGTAACTGAGCCATCTTTTTTAGACTTTTTAGTTTACCTCTTCAAGGTTAGATCAATTCAGGTACCAACAACAGCTTTTAGATAGATGAAACCCCACTGTTACACTAAAAAGATTAAATGCACTCAGCCTCAGGGCCGGAAAAAAAACTAAATACTCCAATTAGCACCACAGTTAACACACCTGCGAGGTGTTGGGACAATCCCAGCATGCGCACACACTGAAGATAAGTAATGCTGTCCGTAACCAACCACTCCCTTTAACCATAGTGACGTTGAATCTATATTTAATATCCAAATTAAGGAATAGGAATGTTCAGGAAAAATCCCAACAGGGATCCACTCCTCATCCTATATTTTCTCATATATACAAAATATGCTAAAAGCATAAGCAAAACATGTAGAATTAAAGGCGGCATACAATTCCCTGGTGTGTACTGAATCAGCTGATCATAGGAGTTGTGGTAAAAATGTTAGATCTGGCCTCAGCATCCCTGCACTACGGAGGGAATGCATCACTCAGCTTTTGATTGCTGTCTGAAAATTTCAGTATTGTTCTTTCCACTCCAAGTTAAGATCATTTATGCATACAAATAATAAGGGTAGCCCAACACAGACACCTGTGGAACATGTATCCCATCTCTCCAGTCCAAAAAAATTATTTCACACCTATCATCAACTTTTTGCCTTCCAATAATTCCTTCATCTATTTGTCCACATTCCCCTTAATTCCATTTGCCATTATCTTTGCCATAAGCTTATCAAATGCTTTTTGAAAATCCATATAAACCACATCGACTGTTTTTTTAAATCTATCCTCCTTATTATTTCTCCAAAGAATCTTTCAGGTTGGTTAAGCACGACCTACTTAAATCGGAGCTCAAACTCAAGAAAGCCAGTTGTATCCCACAGAACGGTGTACATTTTATACTCTTCAAAAAGGAAGCATGCAGAACTGGGCTATACCCTGGATTTTCTATGGGGGCCTGAGAACCTCCTTGGAAGGAGAAATGACTAACCCCAACAGCATCATCATCTGACAACAGAGGAATTTCTATGAGATCCTACTTAGCGAGCCTTCTGGATAGTGCACTAATCCCCCAGTGTCGCGAGTGAATTTCCCTATTTTCAGCCAACACCGACCTCTCGAACATCAAGTATGGAGTTGCAAATTGGAACCCAAAGTCTCCTTCCACCAAGAGTGGTTGAGTTTGGATCATGAAGACCAATATTCCTTTCGAGTGATACTGGCTAGCCTAAATGCTTATCTTTGTACATGCCCAATGTGCTGAAATTGTGCGATGATAAAAGCAGCACACAAAAGTCATGGATATTTGATAACAGAAAAGCTCCACTGCACTCTGAACACATTTTAAACCAGTGCTGTCAGCAACCAAATGTCTGAAATATGATGAAAATTGAGCTTCTGCCTGAAAAAGCTTAGAAATCCTGGTAGTTTTAAGAAATGCAATGCTGCAATTCAGACACCATCTAAGTTTAAAAGTTTAAAAACTAAATGAAAATAAAACCAAAGCTGAAAAATAGCAGTACATACTACAACAGAGACAATAAATCATCGCAAGCTAGAAGGTATAACAGAAACAGAGGCAAAAAAATGTTTATGTAAAAATATATCCCTAAAGACCCGAGTAGCTCTGATCAACATGCATCTTTCTTCCCTCAATTGGATCTGCAGCAAAGGTTCGAGACCCCAGAGCTACTATTTGACAATGGGACAAATCAATCTGCTGTTTGTCGCAGAAACTAATTAACACATTTATTCAGTGCAGAGATATTCAATTAAAAGATCATTCTAACACATAACTTAGCAGTTGACATAAAATGCCAAGTAAAAATATATGTAATAGCTTTCCAAGAAACATATGTTTGAGGTGAGATTTAGAAAAAGAAATCAAAACACACTACAGAATATTACTGAATTAATGATGATCAGCACTTAAATTCACGTGAATAATGTTTTGAAAAATCAAATAAAATAGCTATTAAAATGCACCATAAATGACCTTCTGCTATCTAAAAACAAATGCAAGAACTACAGATCTGTATATTGTTTTCATATCTGCATTATCAGCCAATTCATATCTGCATTATCAGCCAATTTAGAACAAATAGAGTACATTTTTTAAGCTGACGTTATACTGTTATTACAGTGCAGTACTGGTACTGTTTCTGAAAATGCAGGGTTACTCTGTCCATTCAAACATAATAAAGCTTTGAAAATTGTCAACCAGGGAGTCCAAGCACATGCATTTGAGATATGCAACATGCATTTGAGATATGTAACATACATGATATATAATGCACTCTAAATCAAAATTCTTCCACACTTACTTCTGGTCCAATTAATACTGTTGTTGCATATTAAAAGAAAGAAAAGAAAGACTTGCATTTCTATAGCTCCTTTTACGACCACCGGACGTCCCAAAGCGCTTTACAGCCAATGAAGTACTTTTGAAGTGTAGTCACTGTTATAATGTAGGAAACATTAATTGTCGTGCAAAACCATCCCTTACAAGTGGCCTTGCAACTAGGGTCAATCTTGATATTGCTATCAACTTGATATTATACTATATCTGACATTGGTACAGTGCAAGATTCTATGACAGTGATGTCGAACATGCAGTAAAACTGCAGCAACTGTCTTTTTATTTGAGGGGAAAAATTGTGATGGACCACGGCCAACAGTGAAGAACATTACCAAGGCTGAAAACAGTGGAAGAATAAGGTAAATGAGGAAGTTGTAATCATTTTAGGGGTAATTTTGAACTTTGTCACCAGGGTGGTAACCTGTGGAGTGGATTGCACACCCGTTGTAAACCTAAAGATAACAGCAGAAAGCAAAGACTGGGGGAGGCAGAGAGTTCAGTTTTGAGATCCTGGGAAAAAAAATCAGATCGAGCATAGTTTTGACTTTAACACAGTCAGAGTGTTGAGAGGAGGGAGAGCATATACAACACCACATTTGTAGCTCAGAAGTTGAATAAAATCCAGAAGGACAGTATCTATAAAAAAGAAATGAGAAGGATTGCCACAGAGAGACAGGGAGATTGGATGCCAGAAAAAGTGGAGGGGTCACGTAAAAGTTGATGAGGTTTTTTTGTAAACAATCTAACAGTGCAATACAAATGTTATAAGTCCTCCTCAAGTTCCACATTGCACTTCATCGAGATTAAAAGTTGCTGAGGGAAAATTAAATGTTTGGGATTAAAGAACAAAATAAGCAGGAGGATGTTTTATCAATGAAAGGAGATGCGGTTTCCAGTTTCCTGGCCCCAACCGCCTCCTTTTCACTATGGACGTACAATCCCTCTACACCTCCATCCCCCACCAGGGTGGACTGAGGGCGCTCCGCTTCTTCCTTGAACAGAGGCCCAACCAGTCCCCATCCACCACTACCCCCCTCCGCCTGTCTGAACTTGTTCTCACATTGAACAACTTCTCCTTTGACTCCACTCATTTCCTCCAAATCAAAGGTGTTGCTATGGGTACCCGCATGGGTCCTAGCTATGCCTGCCTTTTCGTGGGATATGCGGAACACTCTTTGTTCCAGTCCTACTCGGGTCCCCTCCCTCACCTCTTTTTCCGGTACATTGATGACTGTATCGGTGCCGTCTCCTGCTCTCGCCCCGAACTAGAAAATTTCATTCATTTTGCTTCCAATTTCCACCCTTCCCTCACCTTCACATGGTCCATCTCCGACTCTTCCCTTCCACGACTTCTCCGTCTCCATCTCTGGGGATAGGTTATTGACAAACATTCACTACAAGCCCACTGACTCCCACAGCTACCTGGGCTACACTTCCTCCCAGCCCGCCTCCATTCTCCCAGTTTCTCAGTCTCTGCCGCACCTGCTCAGACAATGCCACCTTCCATACCAGTGCTTCCGACATGTCTTCCTTTCTCCTCAACCGAGGATTCCCCCTCTACTGTGGTTGATATGGCGCTCGACCGTGTCCGTTCTATCTCCCGCACTTCTGCCCTCACCCCTGCCACTCTCACCCGGAACCACGATAGAGTTCCCCTTGTCCTCACCTTTCACCCCACCAGCCTCCACATTCAACGGATCATCCTCCGCCATTTCCGCCACCTCCAGCGTGATCCCACCACCAAATGCATCTTCCCCTCACCTCCCCTTTCAGCATTCCGTAGGAACCGCTCCCTCCGCGACACCCTAGTCCACTCCTCTACCACCTCCAGCACCCCTTCGCCCGGCACCTTCCCGTGCAAGCGCAGGAGATGCAACACATGCCCTTATACCTCCCCCCTTCCCACTGTCCAGGACCCCAAACACCCCTTCCAGCGATTTACTTGTACTTCTTGCAATTTAGTATACTGTATTCGCTGCTCACGATGTGGTCTCCTCTACATTGGGGAGACGAAACGCAGATTGGGTGACTGCTTTGCGGAACACCTCCGTTCAGTCACCGCTCCATTCCCACACAGACCTCACTGTCCTCAGCCTCTTGCATTGTTCCACGGAAGCTCAGCGTAACCTCGAGGAACAGCACCTCATCTTTCGATTAGGCACTCTACAGCCCTCTTGACTCAACATAGGGTTCAACAATTTCAGATCATAACCTCGGCCCCATATTTTTTTTTTATCCACACTTTTTGTTTGGCCCTTTTTTTCTTCCCTCCCACATGGCAGCTGTCCTTCATTCTGCCAGCGCAATTCAGACTTCATCCAGAGCCATCCTTTGTTCCTTAACCTGTCCCATTACCACCTCTTGTCTTGAATATCTCTTAATGTCTCTCAATGTCTCTTAATCTCTCCTGCTTTCTATCCTATCACTGACCTTCCCTTTTGTTCTTTCATCCCCTCCCCCTTTTCCCAGCCCCTAAACTTGCTTTCCATATCCTGCTTTTTTACAGTTCTGACGAAAGGTCTTCGACCTGAAACGTTAACTCTGTTTCTCTCGCCACGGATGCTGCCTGGCCTGCTGAGTTTTTCCAGCGTTTTCTGTTGCTATTAAGGAGATGCGGGAATTGATTAAGAGACCAGCAGAGATAATGAGGCAAAGAATGTCAATAGATGCACCAATTGGAGATATCAAATGTTGTAGAATTGTAGCATTGGTTGGACTTGAAAAAGGCATTAAGAAATTGTCACTGGAAAACAAATTATTTTCATTGACTCAGCAGTACAGAAACTGAACTCTGGAGGTGGTTTCTCCTTATAATCGCTGGAGGGGATGTGCAAAACATTCACAAAAGAATGATTTCGCTTCAAATAGTTTAAGAGAAATGTCCAACAAAAACAATGCACTAGTTGAAGCTAAATCGTTCTTTTGTGAATGTTGTGCACATCCCCTCCAGCGATACAGAGAGAAACCACCTCCAGAGTTCAGTTTCTGTACTGCTGGAGGAACTAGCACTACCTCATTTATATTGCAGCACTGCCTTCAGCAGCAGCTCTATATTATAAGAACAGAATTAATAAACCTGGTTGCTATTCAGATTCAAAAATAAAACTGCAAATCAAGTTCTAAACAGCAAAAGGGACCATTTGAACTATCAAAGTTTTGATGGCTAACCCTTTTACCCATTTTTGTCATTACATTTAATCAGCAGGATCTGGATTTTAGGGTGGCTATTTTTTTTTTGTTTTTTTTACAGAATTTTTAAGTGAAAACAGTTTCAAAGTTGAGTTAGATGCCTCAGAAGATCAATTTTGAAAGTGTTTGACAAAAATGATTACTGCTCATAGGTCTGTTTGCAGTGTTCCTATTCAATATTACAAAAATGCAGCACCTAAAGAATATATGCACAGCAACCACCATCATTAGTTCAATGTGAATTAAACTCCCGCCTATCATTTAGAATGTGAGTTAATTCAGATCTGTGGTTAATAATTTCAGATTTAATTCAAATTAACAGTGTGCATGTAAATGGGGCTTCTGAATAAAAATCTTAAAAGGTTTCTTAGATCTACATAGGTCCATATGGTACCAAAAGGCTGTGAAAATCTGCTCCTTCCCTCTGTTTCTAACTATGTGAATTACATGATTTCCTCAACAGTGCAAATACTGTGCAAAACTTACATTAATAATTGCATTTCACTAATGATCAGGTATCTATAGGAGTAGAGCGAAATCCCCTCATTTCATAAGCACTTAGCCCAATCATTAAATTCTAAATACTTAAAGTCAATCTACAGTAACTGCCCAAAGAGTGATAATTTGCTAATTCTTCACAGGTAATCAGTTGAAAATTGGAATACAAGAACACAATTAGTTGCACTAAATTTAACAGCTGTTCCGTTCACATAATTAGTTTCACTAGAACCATCTGTACGTTGACTTCATAGAAGGGTACCATAGTTAAAACAAACCAGAGCATAACTTTAAATGTGCAGTGGTATTATAAAATTTGTATTTAACTAGCAAATGTGTTTTAAAGTACATACAGTACTGATTTGTAGATTTGTATTTATGAAGTGCCTGAAGACCCAAAGACTTCTTTAAACTAAATTTATAGCTTACATGTGAACTGTTTTGCTTCACACTTTGATAACTCAGGTCATTTAGAATTTAGCAGCCAGGGAGGAAGGGGAAAAAAAAGAAAAAACAGAAACACCAAAAGAAAACACATGGACAATTATATTTAGAACAGACTCATGACAAAAAGCAGATACACATACTAGCACCATAAGGAAACTACACTTAATTAAATGTATACTTGCACCTGGAATCTTGCCCTAATAAAAAGTGAAACGATTAATTTCTAATGTTTTAAAGGAAATGAGATCAGTATTTTTGGCATTGTTCTTTATGTTCCAAATATTAATGTTACTAACAATGTTGAGCCAATCGTTTTACAAAAGTACAGAATTCCATAAAAGCACCCACAAAAAAAATTGCAATTTTAATAGTAATACTCAGCAAAATGAAAAATGTTTTCAAAATATTTCAAAATTAACATGCATAGTTTTGACAATACAATCTAGCATACTGCAAAGGTAGTAATGCAACTGATACAGAAAATTTGAATAAATTTATACATTTCAATTGTATGACCATTTTAAAGTTATAGTTATACTGTAGTATATTTTGATGAAAAATTGACTAAAATTTAGATATTACATATTTGATCACATTCAAACATTGGTTGACTGTACACATGCAGTATGAATTCTGAAAACGGATGTTTTATAATTTTGGTAGTTCTGTTTATTTTACGCAAATAACCTCATCTATGACCCCCCAATACATTGCAATTATTATTTCCTGAATAACTATCTTCGAACTCTACATCTAACATCCCAGTCAGAGCCTTAAGGATGAAAGTCTTACCCTTTTAACAGTTGTTAAGGGATCAGAAGCAAGTATGGGTAATAAAACTTCAGCCAATTTGTATACTAGGTGTCTCATTCAATCATTTTATTTTTAGCCAGATCAGAAGTATTGCTTCAACAATTGGGCAATTTTGTCAAGTGCATGGACCCTGTTACTGAGAAATAAACATCTACAAAAATAGCTCAAAATTAGATGATTTACAAAATTGATCTACTTCCAGTATGGCTCTGTGCAAAACAGCCATTAAAGAAAAATGGCCAGATTTTAAACTAAATAACCAATATGTTATATTCGATGCCGTGTTATTTTGACCAGCCCTATCAATGCAAATCCCAACAGAAAAAAATTGACAGCTGAAAAAAAAGTAATATTGCTTATAGTCTGAGAATTGAAAATATCACACTGCATAACTGTCAGCTAAACCTCAGGTACACTGATGTTTAATATAGGTTAAGCCAAGAAGTGATACCAAGATGAAGTATCAAACAGAATGTTAGTACTGCTGACTGTCCCCCTCCCCATGCTCAAAGATGACTAAAGAATATGAAATTTGCACAAGAAGGAAAAAAGAAGCATTACTCAATTTGATACAATTTATGACTAAATTTGTTTAATCTAGTAGCCACACCATGCTTTGGTATATTAAAATGCAGCGTGAATTATCTAAATAGGAATTTTGTTCTGAAGTAAAGTCACCACCCTTTGTCATGTCCAAAACCAAAGAAAACGGCTGGATAAGGACAGATAGGACATGGCATAACATCGAGATTTGGTGATTTATTTGCTCATGGTACAACCTGAATATCTAATGTTTCTAATCATGAGACAAAAAAGCAGGTGGAAAAAACTTACAACTTTAAGCATTGGACCAGTTTACATTTTTGAGATTTCAGATCATGTCAAAAATCAGACTCTTGGGCTGAAAACTAGATAGGCAGTGATCATTGTGTAAGAAGGAATCCTTACATCAGTCTTGTGCTGTTGTGTTTCCTTTCATTATAAAAATGCATCCAAAGAAACAGAAATATAGGTGCAGGTCTCAGTGACGATAAATTAACAAAAATCTCTCAAAACATTGTGATAAAACACCAAAAGAATGACTGGTTCCTGCAGCACTTGGTTGTAATTTAAAGAGAGCCTCTAAGCAAGTGCAATTGCAAGAAACTCGCATATACGACTCAGTAAATTAGGGTCTGAGCCATTATTATGGACGGAGATGCGTTCAGGCAAAGGAATCAATAGACGATCGTAAAAATCAAGGCGATTTGGGCATATTGTACTTATGCACGTAACTCACTTATGCCCAAAATTCCACAATCTTTTAGGCCATGTATTAGCTTTGCACTCTGATTGTGCATGTCCCTCGGTGTAAATACACAGGAAATTCCAGGCCATGGACTGCAACATAAATACAAGTTACTTGCACCTTGCAGCTCCATTTAAGTACTGAAGTGAGACTGAGGCTGTGTGGTACAATAGATGGAGCACTGGACTTCTCGTGAAAAATTCAGGAGATTATTTAAAAGTCTGGGAAGAAGTCTCATGAGTTTTAGTTGGATTAGAAGATTATGGGTTTAAAACCCACATCAGTATTTGTACGTTTGAGGGTTGATATTCTGAAAGGATGAAATTAAATGGCCAAAGGACCTACTTTATCCAAATTTACCGAATGATGTTGTGATTTCAATATTACATAGAATATACAGCACAGAAACAGGCCATTCAGTGCAACTAGTCTGTGCTGGTGTTTATACTCCACACGAGTCACCTCCCATTTCATCTACCACATCTCAGCCTTTCTATTCCCTTTTCTCTCATGCATTCATCTCGTTTCCTTTGAAAGCAGCTAAGCTATTTACCTCAACCACTTCCTGTGGTAGCGTGTTCCACATTCTAACCACTGAGTAAAGAAATTTCTCCTTACTTCCCCATTGGATTTATTAGTAACTATCTTGTATTTATGGTCCCGAGCTTTGGATTCTCCCACAAGTGAAAATATTCTCACATCTACCCTGTCCAATTCACTCAATTTTAAAAACCTCATCAGATCTCCTCTAAGTCTTCTCTTTTCTAAAGAAAAAAGCCCCAACCTGTTCGATCTTTCCCACTAGCTGTAATCTTTCAGTTCTGGTACCATCTTTGCAAAACATTTTTGCACTTTCACCAGTGCTTCTATGTCCTTTTTATGGTATGGAAACCAGAACTGTGCAATGTACTCCAAGTGCAGCCTGACCAGGGTCCGATACAAGTTTAACATAACTTCACCACTTCTGAATTCTACACCCCTAGTAATAAATCCCAGAGCTTTGTTAGCATTTTTAATTGCTTTGTTGACCAGTGATGCCGCTTTTAATGATTTATTCACCTGTATCTCTAGATCCTTTTGCTCTTCTATCCCATTCAGTTTCTTATTTTCTAAGGTGTAGGTGATGTTTCTATTTTTCCTATCAAAACGTATCACCTCACATTTATTTGTTAAAGTTCATTTGCCACTTAATTGCCCAGTCTGCAAGTTTTCTAATGTCTTCTTGCATTAAATAATATTGCATTCTTCCTCAGTGGTAGCTATACCCACCATGAGCCTACCGTGTGGTACATTATTGAAGGCCTTTTGAAAAACAACCATTCACCACTACTATCTGTATTCTGTCCTTCAGTCAATTTCGTACCCATGCAGCCACTGCCCCTTTAATCGTTGCTAACAAGTCTAATATGTGGTACTTAATCAAACGCCTTTTGATAGTCCATATACACAACAACTGCACGACCCACATCAAACTCATGTTGGCTTTCATTTATGATCCCACATTTTTCCAAGTGGCAATTAATTGCCCCGATTAGCCCCGATAATAACTTCAAGGCGTCTTCGAGCGTGGGGGGTAAGATAACAGGTGCGAAACCCAGAAGAAGTTTCAGCGTGTCAAGTACACAAAAAATGTTGTTCATCAGGGTGGGGGGGGGGGGGGGGAGGGGGGGGGTGGGGGGGAGATAATTCAGAAGTATTGTTCATGCCTCCCCTGCAACAAAACATTTTCCATAAGGACATTTATTCACTATCAAATTAAATTCTTATCAAAGTTGGCCTGAGATTACTAGGAATAACCAAATTTGAGAATGCACAACTCAAGTAACGTGCATAATTAAAATTCAAGTAAAATCAAACACACACCTGGAATGGGTGTTAATCATAAAAATTTACAGCAGAGAAGGTGGCCATTCGGCCCATTGTGTCCATGCCAGATGAAAAAGAGCTATCCAGCCTAATCCCACTTTTCAGCTCGTGGTTCACAGCCCTGTAGGTTACGGCACTTCAAGTGCAGATCCAAGTAAGGGTGTTAAGTATTATTGCAAAACAAAATTATGTTACTTTTCTTTTAGAATGCGAAAATCTTTAATTGTCTGTAATTGGGATATTACAATATGGCATATTTGTGATATTCACAGTTAGCCATTATTTTCCCAATCACAAAATGAAAGTCCTAACAACTAACCGATCATGACAAAAGGAGTAATGGGGTTTTAAACATATACATACATAAAAATTAAAGGATTAATGTTTTTCAATGTTGTATGGTAGATATACCATGGCTTTTCAAACACTATTCACAGTGTTGATAAGATCATCATGCTGCAGGGCTCCTTAGTTTTAAGAGACTTTCTCACAAGTAACTGCTTTAATAGAAAACTCAATGATTCTTTACACAAATTATTATAGCAAATTGCTCCATAATGCTCCCAGGACAAAGGTAACTTATAAACATTTTCACAGCAGATACAAAATCTTTTGGGAATATCAATTTATGAGAATCTCAAGCCAACGATGAGGTTAGGCTGTTGGTTCCAGCTGATCATGTATTGAACAGAATAGGGCTGGTAGTTTGTGACAAAAGTCACTGTATAATTTACATGCCCTTTTTGAAGTATGATTGGGATTGGATTAATTGACAAATTTGCTCTTCAACAAATACTTCCAAACTAAAACAATTAGCAGCATCAGTCAAGGGCACTGTGTCCCATATAACATAAGATTGTGAGCAGATGTTCAATAAATATTTAGCTTTTAAATTTGCACAGGACAATGTAATATGCCCTGCAGTATTGATTTTTACATAAATTGTTCAAAAAAGAAACTAACTACAAAAAGTACTAATTTTAGAAATGCATTCAGATATTTACTGCAACTTTATTAAATTGAGTTTAATTTTATACATTTTAATTGAACACTGGGTAAACATTTTATCTTCTTAGAAAACAAATGTTAAATGGACAATCATCAAACCCAGGTAATAACCAGGGATCCTCATTATGAACTGCAGGCAATATCCACAACCCAAACTGCAGTTATTCTGTACAAGTAACATTGAAAATGTTTATTTTGTAGCAACAAAGCTGTGATTTACAGTAAAACCTACATAAAATAAACTGACAAAAATAAATCTGAGAGATTGATTTTGCACTTAGAAAAATGTAAGTTATTATTCATAATATCTATTGTACTGTCGAAGGTTAAATTTTAAATTTTTCTTCTTTCTAGACTCTGTGTTCCACGCACTGTCCCCATCCATGTAATTGGGCAGCTGAACCACTTCCAGGCCTCCAACAATAGGCAAACAAGAGCATGCCATAGTGACTCGCTGCAATTTACTCCCAACACCTATGGGTGAATTTCCTGGCCTTCACACAGCAACATGACTGAGACGAGGAACTCAAAAAGTTGGGATTCACGAATGTGAATCCATATTGTATTGTGGCGCAGCATGGTAAGCTCCAACACACAATACCATTACAACATTGATCCAATTCATGTTTAAAAAGGCGCGACTTAAGGAAATGTGAATATTCCCTCAGGTGAATGTAAAAGATCCCATGGCACTAATTCGAAGAAGAGCTGGGGAGTTATCCCCAGTGTCCTGGCCAATATTTATCCCTCAATCAGCATAACAAAAACAGATTATCTGGTCATTGTCACATTGCTATTTGTGAGAGCTTGCTGTGCGCATATTGTCTGCCACGTTTCCCACATTACAACAGTGATTACACTCCAAAAATATTGGCTATAAAGCGCTTTGGGACATCCGGTGGTCATGAAAGGCGCTATATAAATGCAAGTCTTTCTTTCTTCTTCTTCAAGCCTGGAACAGCTTATCAATATCATTTGAATTCAATGAAGTGTAATTTCTCAAATCACATTCCAACTTATGTTATTCATTAAAATGCATACTATAGGGCATTTTAACTCGATTTTTAATTTTTTCGCCAGTGGTTGGGATAATGGGAAGAATGGGAATATCCATGATAAAATACAATCAAAATAACTAACTTAAAATTATGTGACATGAACTGCAGTCAGATTGAGTTTTATTTCACTGCATGATTCAGAAAAATAACAGCTATAACAAGTGCTTCACACAAGTGGAATTCTACATGCCAGAGTTTCCTCATGAGTATTAAAATCTTCCAGTGTACTGAAACCTCAAAGGAAACAACAGAATGTGTGATTCATTTTTGTTATCAGTCTGTTCCATCATTCAAATGGAAAGATCTACTTTTTGGATCAGAAGTTCAGATCAAGTCCAGCTAAAATTAAATTCTGTGGGGGGAAAAATAATTCTAGTGTAAATAGATTCTGGTACATTCACATCAGTAGATAGGATATGGGCTCACAACTACAATTCTCCACGCCATATAGGGAAACAGAGTACACATTTTAAGTAAAATGAGAAGCACTAAAAAATGTTATGCTGACCTTCTAATAGCCAAAGCCATCCACACCTTCATTCACATTGTCCGGCAATATAATAAATGTAAGTACATGCAGTAACCCTTGACTGCCACTAGATGCCCCCTGTACGTTTGTAAAGATGATTTACAAAACATACCTTTGATATCTAGTGATTGAAAATAGGCACTGACTATACTATAAGATCAATTCCTGCTTAGAATATTACATTATAATAGCATAGGAACAGGCCATTTGGCCCACTCGGTCTGCACCAGTGTTTTTCTTCCCATGAGCTATCTAGTCTAATCCCACTCTCATGCTTGCTCCTCATAGCCTTTTCAAGCAACTATCAAATTCCCTTTAAAACTTATGAATACTGTTCCAATGGATCGTGGCAAAAAAAATCTCGCATTCTAACTATCCTTTATGTAAAGACATTTTTCTAACCTTCCCTTTTTATTTTTATCTTAATTTTTGCACCCTATTGTAACTATGTCACAGATCAATGAAGACAATTTATCACTATTTACCTTAATGTAATCCTTCTTAATCTTGAAGACCTCTATCAAATTATTCCCCAACCTTTGGAGCACCAGTGAAAAAAACTCTGATTTCTCAAGTCTTTCTTCTTGCATGTAACTTCTCAGGCTCGATTTTAACAGCCCTGAGGAGGCAGGTTTGGAGGCGGGTCTGTTGGGAAAATCAGGAAAAATGGCTTCAGACACCCAACCCGCCTCCACCCGATTTTCCTGAGTGTCTGGTTAGTCGTTCCCAAACTGACCTGTCTCCAACCAGTGGAACAGGTAGTTAAGGCAGTTAGCAGCCTGTTAACTGCCTTGCTAATCCCATTTTCATAGTATTTTCCTGCTTCTGGCTCCTGTTTCCTGACTAGTCAGAAACAGGCCAGGTTCAAGGAGACGAGTTACTGGAGGACATGATTTGTATGCATTGGTGGAGCGCTTTAAAAGCGCCCCTGAAACATGGCTGACATTCAAATGCAACAACTTTGCTGTTGCAGGTATGGGATAACATTTTGCACATCTACTGACCTTCTGACTGTTCAAGCTGACACCCATCTGCAGTGTGACATGAATGGAATTATTTCAGGTCACTTTGACTGTGAGCTTGCAAGATTGTTACCTCAATCTCATCGAAACTTATAAAATTCTGTCAGGCCTGGACAGAGTAGATGCAGGAAGGATGTTTATGATGGCCGGGGAGTCCAGAACCAGGGGTCATCGTTTAAGGATAAGGGGTAAGCCATTTAGGACTGAAATGAGGAGGAATTTCTTCACCCAGAGAGTGGTGAACCTGTGGAATTCTCTGCCACAGAGGGCAGTGGAGGCCAGTTCATTAAATATATTCAAGAAGGAGTTGGATATATTTCTTAAGGCTAAAGGGATCAAGGGATATGGGGAGAAGGCAGGGACAGGGTACTGAATTTGGATGATCAGCCATGCTCTCATTGAATGGCGGAGCAGGCTCGAAGGGCCGAATGGCCTACTCCTGCTCCTATCTTCTATGTTTCTATGTAATTGAAATCTATAGCAAGGGGATGGGAAACATTTTTGCCCTCTCATCCTGCTCCTCATAATCGGGGGAGTAGAAGCCACGTGGCTCACCATATATCTTCCTGAGAAGAGGAGTAGGAGGAGGACGAGGGGAGCCTTGCATGCCCTGCTGTGACCAATGCAGCATCTCTCCAGTTCACTGCTACCCATGAACCAGGATATGCACACTGCCATGCCACACTACCATAAGCTTACTCTTCGACCATAGGTGGCCACCATATGACTCTGTAATTGCAGGCGACACTTGTCCAATGTCATACTTCATCTCTGCTATACCCTCTTATTTCCTATCACTTTTAACATCAGCATTACAAATGTAAGTTGCCCTGAGCCCTCAAAGCACTTTCGCCATTTCTCAGAACATATAGGCCACACAATCAACTGTTTGCCATAATTTATCTTTAACACATGACAAAATATACCAGCTGTTAGATCCGTGTGTTAATGGAGGCACGGGATGCAGGAGTTGATTTAACAAGTGTTTACTGAACAAAGTCTGGAGATGAACTAACAACACAAGATGCTACACAGGCTTATATACCCAAGTGGTCACCACTGGTACTACAGTATACAGGGCTTCAAAAACATAGTTCCTCTTAAAAGGTACATACACTACAATTCCTCCTTTTAGATAAATAGTACATAACATTTTAAGTAATCATTAAATAACATTTTTACAAGAACAATAATATACACATTTGCTGAAGTTAATCAATTACAAATTCAGTCTCTCTGGAGGCTTCCTGACTCGGTCCGGATAACGCCTCGGTGGTGTAGTAGGTTCTTTTGGCAAGGTCGATTCGGCTTCAATGCCAGTGTCGGGTTCATCTGGTTCCAGTATCACCGGATCGGAGGTAGATACTATGGGTATCTCTGCTTCATCACTAGGCGTATAAAGTTGTGGTGTAGGTTGTCCTTTTTCAGATGACTCTATGATCTGGTCAGCATGGCGCCTTATTATGCTTTCTCCAATGTCCACGGTATACATCAGCGGTCCTAGTCGTGTGCAAATAGTTCCAGGCTGCCATTTCTCGGTACGGTAGTCCCGGGCCAAAACTGGTTGACCTATCTGGAAGGTTCTAGTTGGCCTTTCATTCATGCTTTGAAATTGCCGGTTCTCTAAGTCCCTTCTGACGTTTGGCTTGACCAAATCCAGCCGGCATCTTAGTCTTCTATTGAAAAACATCATGGCGGGGGTTTGGTTTGTAACCACATGTGTTGCATTCCTGTACGCAAACAAGAAGTTATCTACCTTATGTTGTAGGTTTATTTCTTCATTACCCATGGCCTTTATGGCCTTCTTGAAGGTCTGGACAAACCTTTCAGCCAATCCATTGGTGGCGGGATGGTATGGGGCGGACGTGTAGTGCTTAACCCCATTGTTTTTTTAAGAACTTCCTGAATTCTTCAGATACAAATTGCGGTCCATTATCAGAACAGATCTGTTCAGGCAGCCCATTCCTGGCGAATATGGTCCTTAATACTGTGATGGTTTTTTCCGTGGTGGTGGAGGACATCTTTATTACCTCCGGCCACTTGGAGTGTGCATCAACCGCGATTAAGAACATTGAGTCCATAAATGGACCAGCAAAGTCGATATGTACCCTTTGCCATGGAGATGAGGGCCACTCCCATGGATGTAGAGGGGCTTGTGGTGGGGCGTTTTGGACCTTCTGGCATCCTAGACAGCTCTTGGTCATTTCTTCGATGTCTCCATCGATACCTGGCCACCACACAAACGCTCTGGCTAAGTTCTTCATTTTTACTCCACCCAGATGCCCCTCGTGAAGCTCCTTTAGCACTTTATCCTTGAGTTTGGGTGGAATCACCACTCTGGATCCACACATCAAGGTTCCTCGGCACACTGACAGCTGTTCTCTTCTTTGCGAGAATGCTGGCAACAGTGGTTCGCCATGTGCTGGCCATCCCTTCACCGTTAAATCGTAGACTCGTGAGAGAGTCGGGTCATTTCGCGTTTCCTTTTCAATGGTAGAATTTGTCACCGGTAGACATTCCACTATGGTCGAGTGGAATATCTACACTGGGTCCACTGTAGGCGCCTCTTCCACCATTGGCAACGGTAGGCGCGATAACCCGTCAGCATTCCCATGCTGTTTTGTTCCTTTGTATTCTATGTCATATTGGTGTGCCCCTAGGAAAAGGGACCGCGCCTCTGTAGCTTTTGCGCTGTCATAATGGGAACGCCCTTTTTAGGGTTGAATATGGAGACGAGGGGTTGATGGTCAGTCAACAAGGTAAACTTTTGTCCGTGTAGGTAATGGTTGAATTTCTTCACCCCCCACACCAGGCTGAGTGCCTCCCTGTCGATCTGGGCATAGTTACACTCAGCTGAGTTCAATGAGCGTGACGCAAAAGCTATCGGCCGCTCCGAGCCATCAGGGAATCTATGCGATAATACCGCTCCTACGCCGTAAGGGGATGCATCGCACGCCAGTCTGATTGGCAGTGATGGGTTGTAATGAGCCAACACTTCCCTGGACGTGATCAAGCCTTTGCATTTATGGAAGGCACGTTTACGGTCTTCGCTCCATTTCCAAACTACTCCCGTTTGTAGCAGTGCGTTAAGCGGGTGCAGAACCGTCGACAAGTTTGGTAAAAATTTATGATAGTAATTTACTAATCCCAGGAACGACCTTAATTGTGAGATATTTTCAGGCGCTGGGGCCTTTACGACCGCTTCAATTTTTTCAGGTGACTTATGCAACCCTTCTTCGTTAATGACATGGCCACAATATGATATTTGTTTCTGGAAAAATTCGCATTTGGGGCGATTTGCTCGTAGGCCCCGTTCTCTCAGCCTCGTGAGCACCTGCTCCAAGTTGGCAAGGTGCTCGTTGTCATTTTCTCCTGTTACAAGGATGTTTTCTAGGTAGCATTGAGTCCCCGGAATCCCTTGCAGGACTTGCTCCATAGTTCTTTGCCAGATAGCCGGAGCTGATGCCACTCCGAAAACCAGTCGATCGTACTGGTACAGGCCTTTGTGTGTGTTTATCGTGAGATACTTTTTAGAGGCCTCCTCAACCTCCATCTGTAGATATGCCTGTGCTAAGTCAATTTTGGTGAAACGTTTCCCTCCGGATAGTGAGGCGAAAATATCTTCTATCCTCGGAAAAGGATACTGTACCGTGTGAAGAACCGGGTTTACAGTCACCTTGAAGTCCCCACAGATGCGAACTTTTCTCTGTTCTTCAGATTTATCATTATTCAACGTTTTCTTCATGACCGGGACGATGGGTGTTGCTTTTTCCAAGTTCTCCAGCTCTGCCTCGACGGCTGGACGAATTGCTTATGGCACCGGCCTTGCCTTAAAAAACTTGGGAATTGCCGCATCTTCCACTTTTATTGAGGCGGTGGCGCCTTTCAAGGTTCCTAGTTCCTGTTGAAACACTTCTTTGGCGTTAGCCAAGATTTCTTTTAATCGTCCAGGTATGACGTCATCATCATTTTTTTCTTACTGGTTACCGTCAGTGCCTGAATGGAGTGCCAGTCTAAACGTATCTTTCTGATCCATTCACGTCCCAACAACGGTGGACCACCATCTTGCAGAACGTATAAATACAACTTCTGTATTTCCTTGCCGTTGTATACAACAGGCACCCTTATTTTCCCTCTGGGGTATACTTTCTGCCCCGTATATGTCTTCAAGACAATGGGTGTGTCTTTCAAAGGTATATGCGGAAATAGCCGCTCGTAATCCCGTCGACTCATGACGGTCAGAGCTGATCCTGTATCTAGCTCCATTTTGACTGGGGACCCCGCTATCGTGAGGGTAACCCAAATGGTCTGGTAATCTTCTTTGGCAATTACATTATGTAATTTGAGACAGCTTAGTCTCTTGTTTCCGGAGTCGCTATCACTCTTCTGGTCTTCGGAGCTACTGTCCGTCATCATTTGTACCTTTCTGTACTTTTCCTTATTGACCTTTTTACTGTCAGCGGATTTCTTTCCAGATCTGCATACACGTGTAATGTGTCCCATCTTTCCGCATTGCCTGCATGCTTTGTCCTTGAACCAGCAGTCCTTCTGGTCATGGGTGGATCTGCTGCAGCGATAACATCTCTCGAAACCCAGTGTCATTTTCATGGGTGCCGAAGTCCTGTGGCTTTTGCTGTATCTCTGCAGCTCCTCTTGCTGCTGCTTCGTATGATACAGCCACACTGAAAGCCTTGTCCAGTGTCAAATCTTTCTCAGAAAGTAGTCTTTTCTGTGTTCCTTCGCTTAGGAGACCGCAGACGAATTTGTCTCGTAGAGAATCTGCCAGTCCTGCCCCGAATTGGCAGTGCTTTGACAGCTTTCGTAATTCGGTGAGGTAATCAGCGTTACTTTCATTCTTGTGCTGATTCCTCCTGAAGAATTTGAATCGTTCCGCTATCAGCAGCGGTGTTGGGTTTAAGTGCTCCTGTAAGGTATCAACAATCTCCTTAAAATTCTTGTCCATCGGTTTGGCTGGAGTGATCAAGTTTCGTAACAGCCCGTATGTCCTTGCGCCCATCAGATTTAGAAGTACCGATGCCTTTTTATCATCCGCTACTTCATTCGCCTTGCAATATACCTCCACTCTTTCCACATATGTGGTCCAATCTTCTATATCACTATCGAAAGCAGTAATATTGCCAGTCTTCGGCATCTTGAAAATTTTAAATGGCGCTTCCCGCGCTTTTCTTTCTTCCCCGCCGAGTTAAGATGGCGCCTCCCGCGGTTTCCCGCCGCTGCCGCTGCTGTTCTCCGCGGTTCCCGTTGCGACCTGCAGCTTTTCGCGGTATTTCTATTTTTTTTATATATCGCTTCAATAGTTTCTCCGTTACTTGGAGAACCGTTCCCGTCGTGGAGCGGACCCTCTGGGACGTTCCCCTCCCTCTGCTCGGTCCGAACGCCGACCTGCTTTGCAGCACCGGCCGCGCCCCGAGTGCTCCACCCTCTCTCTCTCTTTGCTTCTGCTTCCCGACTCGCTGCCCGGCCCCGTTGCAGAGCCACCCAATCGAGCTCTAGCCTGCCGCAGCCCAGGAAGGATCAGTGCACTACCTGCCACCAGCCCGTTTAGCTGGGGAAATCACAGACTGGAGACCAAGCCTGGCCCTCGTTTTCGAGTTTCTTCGAGTTATTTTTTTTTTTCTTGCTTCTGGCTTCGACCTTCGTCTGAGGAATCGATCCCCTCGAGGTGCTGCCGAATTGCAGGAAAGTTCATTTCTAACTCGTCGCCACTGTTAGATCCGTGTGTTAATGGAGACACGGAATGCAGGAGTTGATTTAACAAGTGTTTACTGAACAAAGTCTGGAGGTGAACTAACAACACAAGACGCTACACAGGCTTATATACCCGAGTGGTCACTACTGGTACTACAGTATACAAGGGCTTCAAAAACATAGTTCCTCTTAAAGGTACATACACTACACCAGCAACAGTGAGAAAAAAGAGAATCACCACCCAAGTGAACCCTCTTGTGACTATAGGTGCTTAATCTTTCTCTTACACGTGCTTCTACGTGGTGCTTCCCGTGTGGCTTCAGCAGATGTGGAGGCACCTTCTTGACTAGGATGCTGCGCCTGCTTAGATGCCTTTGGCGGGCATCCTCTGGGTTTGGGAGCCTGGGAGGGTTCTTCAACAGTCTGCTCTTCCTGCGACTGTGCAGGGGCTGAAACGGCCATCTCAGTTGTCGCTGCAAAGTGGGTCTCTGATCGAGAGCTCCGCAGTGGCATGGTCGTGTGAGCGCTTTGAGAGGAGCCCACACTTCCTTCTTTCCTGCCAACATCCTTCTCATGGGTCAGCCGCACCTCAGTGCTGGCAAGTGGCAGGAGAGCACCTTGCTGCATTTCAGGGGGGCCATGAGGACCCGTACCTGCACGGGCAGTCCTCCTCAAAAGGACGTCCATGAAGCTCTGATCTCTCTGCTCAATAGCTACCCATCACTCCTCCAGAGATGTTATTCTATTCCGAACAGTCACCATGTTTTCCTGACTTTGGCGACTTATTTCCTCCATGGCCGTAGCCATCCTTTCCACGGTGGTGCATTCATGCGCCATTGCCTCCACCACAGCAGTGCTGATGTTAGAGATGGACTCCTCCATTCTCTCCACACTCGCACTAACCCTGGAGGCAAACCCTTCCAGAGACACCTGCACTTGTTCCTGTATTTCACGAACAGTTCTTTTTCTGGATGGCCCCAGAGGCACAGCGTCTGCATGCAGCTCAACAGAGCTCGGAGAGTCCTGCGACCTCTTCAGAGGACTCTCCACTGCTGTCGTTGTCGCCACCATCTGCTGATGCTCACTTGTGCGCTGTGATAAACCAGGTGGCAACACTACTCTAACTCGTGATGTCCCCACCGAGGGGTGCGTTGCTGCGCTGGTGCTGGATGCGCTGAGTCCTGGTGACGCTGGTCCCTCATAGGCTTCAGGTTTCTCTGAGGAGATGTCCGGGTCTTCGTCCTGGATCATGGGGTGGGGGGCGCTCGATGGTCCTGTGGGAGAATAAAGGCTTGAATTAGACATCTGATATTGATGTAGCAGACACAGCCTTTTGAGCAGATGCTACAAAGCGATTGTCTATGAACATCCTATTGCATTGCTTTCTGAGAGGGATGAAAATCTATTGTGTCACCAGCTTCCTCTAGTGTGCCCGTCTCTCCATCGCCCACTTCCAGGTCCTCGCCACCTCCAAAATTCTCGTTTGCTGCCTCCTCAGCACTGATCAATGTTGCAAGGGTAGCTGTTCCTCCTCAAGTCATTGCTCTCTCCCTCTTGTGAGTTATCTTTTCCTGCAAGGAGGGACACAAATGGTGTTTCAGTCACAGTGATGGAGTGAGTGTGATTAATCCCTACCATAGAAGCTTCGAGTGAGACGAAGATGGGGTCAGGTGCCAAGAGGAAGATAGCTCCCTGTGCGTTGTTAGTTGTTGTCACTGCATGACAGTGAGAGCAAGTCTAAAGGGTGCATAGGCAGGATGCTGAAGTGATTCAGTGCAGAGACAGAGATGGATAGGAAAGGGTGCAAGGGAAGTAAGAGTAAGGTGGAATATGAAGGAGGAGGCTTACAAAACAGAGTGCAGGTGATGAGAAGAGAAAGGAAGCAGAGTTAAGGCAAGTGAGATGGGATACTCACTTTTGATGTTCTCATAAGATCATTAAACCTTTTGCGGCACTGGATCCATGAGCGTGCATAAATGCATCTTGTGTTCACCTCTTGAGCAATGCGCAACCAGGCGCCTTGGTCTGCTGAGGAGGCTTCCTCCAGCCATCAGAAGGGAAGAGAATCTCCCTGCGCCCTCTGGCAGAATTGACAAGAACTTGGAGGAACTCATCATTAAACAGAAGAGCTGCCTTGCCTCTGGAACAAGTCATAGCTTTGAAAAGAAGTGCAGGAAACCACAATGGAAAGGCTCAGGCTGGAAGGCAGCTTTAAAAGCAGCTGCTATTATGACGTCATCAGAGGCGGCCAGCCAACTCAATCCCACTCATTGGACTGGCCAGCGCGTCTCTATGAAATTAACAAGGTACTTTTAATAAAAATCGTAACTCTGCAGCTGTTCCCGCCGGAAGTGGCTCCCAAACCCGCCCACCATGCAACCTGACTCCAACCCACCTTGTGAATTAAAATCGAGCCCCTCGATCTTGGTAACATCCTTGTGATTCTATGCTGCAATTTTCCCATTGCTTTTATATCCTTCTTATTATAGAGAGTGTCAAATACTGTACTAACGTATTTAACAACTTCCCTTTCATCTCTAGGACCTGGGTTTAAAACTCACCTAGAAAATTGGGATCAAAGTCTTCTCTCATGGTTGTTAAGGTCACACGTAAAATTAATTCAGACAGTTTAAACCCAGTTCCAGTCAATGGCATAAAACTGTTCATAAATAGCAGGTACACTTCGAGAGACCACAAAGATAGCTGATGCAGCAAATGATCTTATTCCAAGGTTGGGGTTCAAAACACTGCTGGATTATTATAAAGAAAGTTTTATCTTGCATTAAATCCATGCTGTACAGTATTTTATCTAAGATGCTAGTTGCATTGAGGAAAAGAGTAGAAAAGTACATTATCCTTAAACACTTTGAAGAACACCAAAAAACCTCAAAACAAATTACTAAGTATTTCACATCACATATACTTGTTTGAGTTAAATAATATAGTCCATTTACTTGCTGGCCAACTGTTTGATTTTGCATTGAAAATAGTTCCACATACTGGTTGGCACATATCTCATAATAAAAGAACTAAAGCATACAGATACCAAAAATGCGGCTTAAAATATAGATTTCTCTTTCGTTATTCATTTGTGCACAGCTCTGTATTCTAATTGGATGCTGAGCAGTCTTTAACTCTCAACTGAAGATTCCATTGTGACCGTGTTGCCCTGCACAGTCCATTTATTTTATTGACCATTCCCAACCTAAATCTTGCCCCCACCATAAACACACAAGAATATACATAGCATAAGGTGGAACTATTCAATGCCTCTGGTATTACTTCAGGAAATGTAATACTTGCATTTTTTGTGAATAGGAGATGTAACAAAAGTCTAATTGTAGGTATTGTCACTACTACACTTCAAAATTCTAGCTACTGGTGAAAGAGCAGAATCATGACTAAAAAACATGTTATTAGGCTAGGTAGAAGCAAAGGAAGGTGGAAAATATACACAAAATCAGAGACGGGATACAAAATCATGTTCAGGATAAGGATAAAATATCAAAAACTAGAAAAAATTTAATGAATCAGGGAGGGGATTCAATACCAAATGGTTTCTAATTTTCAATGCAATTTAAGTGTTAAAAATCACAGAGCACATTTAATATTAAACATTTTTCTGGAAGTGAGTGACAAAGGACTTGAATTTCACCTAGAAACAAGTATAAATTTATCACAGAGCCAGCATGCGAATTGCTCTATTAGCTCCAATAAAACAATAGCCTCAAAATGCAAGCAATTAATCTGTAAATCTCTTCACACCTATTTGAAACATTTCTGGCACCCCTTTCACACTCTTCTTATCTCCTTAAAGTGAGAGTCTGTCTCTTCTCATTTTATTTGATTTCCCTTTTCTCAGTTTCAGTTCTGTTTCTACCCTGCTTCAGTGATTTTACATATTCAAATACAGTCACAACCAAATAAATATAGATATGGTTGGAAAACCAAGTATGATGATCTGAGTCGGCTCAACTGAAGTACACACTGTCCATAATCAAAAAGATGAAAACTACCATTCTTCACTTGAATTGAAGACAAAGCTGGCCTTCAGTTCTAAGTCTACAATTAGCTCTACAGCTGGGTAGTTAAGCCATAAGAATGGTATTTCTACACTGACAACATCATACAGATGGTTTTGATTAAGCTCAACTGGGCAGCATACACATTATACTTCTTTTCTCATACGCATACTTAATGGAATGTCAACTCAAATGTAATCTGGGTTAATGTAAAGAAGGGAGTAAAACTGCTGAATTTATTACATAGTTGACAGACAATTATAAACTGTCTTACTTTGTAAATTTTCTTTATTAGCTGTCAAAAATACAGGTAATGGCATTGCAATATATCCATGAATGTACTGAGTGAAAGACAGAAGCGGATACTATGTCTCGCTCTCTTCTTGTTAAGTGCTGGCCTTGAGAACGTATACAGCTGTCAACGGCTGGAGTTTAGATGCCACTAACCCACAACAAAACTCTTCTGGAAAATGTCAGTATTGGATGGGGATACTTCTTGCTTGCATTTTAAAGAGTAATAACCAATTCCTGAGGGATGTTGCTTAAAAGCCTTAAAAAATTTATCCTTGGGAAAGAAGTTTCACTCAGCAGTCAATCTAAGGTATTACATGACAGTGTTGAAAAGATAATCAGTGTTTAACCTAAAAATGTACAGTATACTTGAACACAAGGTATAAACCACAGCACCGAATTCAGTACATGCCGAGACTGAGAGAATTTTTGGCTTCCATCAGTACTAATATGTCACTAGAAGGGACTGTGATGAAAGAAGACTCTGCTGTTGTGAAAGCTAAACAAAGTGACACCCACAATTATTTCACTAATTGAAAATGAACACTGTCAAGTAGCCTTAGAAAAGAAAAACTTCACTCAGAGTACTTCAGGCTTTGACCTCTGCATAAGTAAAAGCATTTTTAACTGTAGTCCACCAAAAGTGATTAACGGCACCAGCTAAGGCCAGCAAATATTTCAAACTTTTTCTCTATCACATGGCCCGGAGGACAGTTAAATGAACATTAAAATGGCTACAAACAGCTCAATAACTACATAGATTCCTGCCAATTAGAAATAATTAGGCAGTCATTTTGGTGGCAAGTCTTTTTAAGTGCATACATAATGATGCAATGATGCTTATTAGCCAACTCACATAAGTGTGCTCAAACAGCCTGAAATAATTATGTGTATTACTAAAGCCCTGCACATCTCTGTACTTCACCTTAATGCATTTAAAAATCCACTTCATTACCTACAGTAATTAATCCTCCATTAATTGCAGGAAAAGCCCCGTTTACTGCGCTTCGTTTCTAATTATCATCTTATAAATAGTTATCGTCCTAATTAATGTGTTCATTATGATGAATATCTTTCTCAAAGCTATGCTTAGAGCAAAGGTTCATTTTTCCTCTTAGAAGTCTAACTAGCCATAAGGTGAGGCCATTTTGGTTGTATTTGCTTTTATTTTACTACATTCAACCTTCTAATTGGCATTTAAAATCCAATTTGGGAGAACTTCAAGAAGCTTAAATTGAAGCAAAAAACCGACAGGAAAAATCATTTTGGATTCAAATCCTGGTATAGACATCTTGTTCAAATAAAGAATGCAACTTTCAACTTGCAAATCTTTAAACAGGTGTGGCTGGGACTATTTCTTTTCTCCCCCAAAAAAAATTTTCAAAAAAATTACAATGTCAATGTTAATCTTCATCAGTTCCGTTGATACCAAAAACTTTTAAACATGTTGATACACACTGTGAACTGGGCAATGTACAACGGACACATGACACGAAGGCACAATATGCAATGGATTTTTCCTTAAAAATCAGCATCACTTGTTACTTCATACAAGAGATGCTGAACCAAATAAAAAAAGTCACTGAGCTTATTTGTTTAAAATAAACCTCGAAATTCTTCTAAATCATATAGAGCATTTAATAAAAGAATGTGTCTACTTGTGGCGACACGCCACCACTGGACATAATCCGCTCACGGCGGCACAGACAGTCTAAGCAGAAGCCCCCAGCCGGGGGCCCTTTCCTCCAGCAACTTGTTTCCCGCAGGGACAGGCTGCCGGGAGCACTTACTGTCTGGGAAGTATTTAAGTGGATGCACGGGCTTTTCTAGTTCCTGTGTCATGTGGTTGGAATAAAGCAGTTGTGTTTTCAATAGCTCTGGTCTCGACTCCCACGTTTGCCGCGGTATCTCAACACTGGTGACCCCGACACTCAGGACGAATCCTAAGCTAGCATGGCGGATACAAACGCAGTCACGGTTAAATTACCAGACTTTTGGGAGAACCTCGCCGAAGCCTGGTTCGTTCAAGCTGAGTCCAGATTCCGGCTGAAAGGCATTACAGTCGACGCCACGAAGTACGACTACCTCGTCGCCTCGCTCACCTACGCTACAGTCCCCAAGGTTTGGGCAGCGCTGCAGAATCCACCAACGGAGGGCAAGTACGAACATCTGAAGGCTGCGCTACTTTAAAAATTTCAAACGTCCTCTTACCAGCGCCACTGCCAACTCCTGGACCTCCCCGGCCTTGGTGACGCTTCACCATCAGACCTGCTTTCCCACATGCTGTCCCTCTCAGACGACAAAAATCCCGGCGCCCTTATTCGCACGCTTTTCATTCGGCAGCTCCCCGCCAGCATCCGCCCGCTCATTGTGGAGTCTGACTCCACGGACCTGAATGATATAGCCGAAAAGGCCGACCGGCTGCTCTCTGCACAGGCCGCTCGCGACGTCGCGCCCGACCTCATGGCAACGACCACGCGGTCTTCCCGGGCTGTTAGGCCCGACTGCCCTACCACTCCGGGTCACTGCTACTACCACACCCGTTTTGGCGCTAGGGCTCAACGCTGCACGCCACCGTGTTCCTTCAAACCCCCCCCCCCGCACCGGCCCCCGCGATGGCCGCGGGGCAGAAGGAGCCCCTACTGTACGTCACTGACGACAGAACCAACCGCCGATTTCTGTGCGACACAGGGGCCCAGCACAGCATCACCCCCGCCTCCGCCCTCGAGATCCAACGCGGCACACAGGGTATCACACTGGCTGCAGCCAACGGCTCTGAAATCCGCACATATGGCACCCGCATGGTCACGCTCGACCTCGCAGGCCGCTGCGAGTTCCTCACAGCCAAGGTCCTCTGCCCACTCATCGGCGCCGACTTCCTACGCGCCCACGGCCTCGTCGACATTCCGAGGCACCGCCTCGTCGACATCAACACTATGGCCCCCATCCCCGGCGCCTTTACCCCGGCCTGACGACCTACTGCCTCGCCAGAGCCACGGACGACTACTCGGCACTCCTAGCTGAGTTTCCCGCCCTCACTAACCCGACCTTTTCGGCCAAAGCCGCCAAGCACGGGGTGGAACACTATATCCCCACCACCGGCCCCCCAGTTTCTGCCCACGCCCGCAGACTCAACCCAGCCAAGCTGGAAATCGCGCGGGCCGAGTTCACCAACATGGAACAACTCGGCATCATCCGCCGCTCCAGCAGCCCTTGGGCCTCGCCCCTCCACATCGCCCCCAAGCCCGGCGGAGGCTGGCGCCCTTGCGGGGACTACCGCCGCCTCAACGACGCCACCACCCCCGATCGATACCCGGTGCCACACATCCAGGACTTCTCGGCCCGACTGGCCGGACGAACCATCTTTTCCAAAGTCGACCTGGTGCGCGGTTACCACCAAGTCCCCGTACACCCCGTGGACATCCCCAAAACGGCCGTCATCACCCCATTCGGCCTGTTCGAGTTCCTGAGGATGCCCTTCGGCCTCAAGAATGCAGCACAGGCTTTCCAGCGCCTTATGGACTCAGTCCTCCGGGACCTGAACTTCCTATTCGTCTATCTAGACGACATTCTCGTGGCCAGCTCCTCCAAACAGGAACACCTCGAACACCTTCGCATCCTGTTCGGGCGCCTAGCCCAACACGGGCTCATCCTCAGCCCGGCGAAGTGCCAATTCGGCCGAACCGAGATCGATTTTCTCGGTCACCACATCACCCCTGCTGGGGCCGTCCCCCTGCCCAACAAGGTGCAGGCCGTCCAGCAATTCCCCCGCCCCACAACCATCAAGGGCCTCCAGGAGTTCCTCGGGATGGTGAACTTCTACAACAGGTTCATCCCCAGAGCCGCAGCCCTCATGAAGCCCCTATACGACTCCCTCCGAGGAAAATCCGGCAAGATGGACGTAGCCTGGACCACTGACACGGCAGCCGCCTTCGACGCCACCAAAAACGCGCTCGCCGACGCCACTCTGCTCGCGCACCCGAGGGCCGATGCCCGGGTCGCGCTCACCACCGACGCCTCCGACCACGCGGTCGGGGCCGTGTTCAAGCAGTGGGTCAATGGCGCGTGGCAGCCACTTGCCTTCTACAGCCGCCAACTGCACCCCCCGGAGGTCAAATACTCCACTTTCGACCGCGAGCTTCTCGCACTCCACCTGTCGGTCCACCATTTCAGGTTCCTCCTGGAAGGCCGCCCCTTCACTGCGTATGTGGACCACAAGCCACTCACATACGCGATGGCCAAGCACACCGAACCCTGGTCCGCTGGGCAGCAACGCCAGCTCGCGGCCGTCTCCGAGTTTACTACGGACATTCAGCACGTCTCCGGTAGAGACAACGTGGTCGCCGACTGCCTTTCCCGTCCCGCCGTCTGTGCGAATCACCTCGCGGTCGACTACGCACAACTAGCAGCGGCCCAGCTCACGGACCCAGACCTCCTCTCGGCGGCTACCAGCCTGCCAGGGCTACGCCTAGCCAAGGTCGCGCACGGGCCCGAAGCCACGGCAGTCACGTGCGACGTCTCACTCGGCCAACCCAGGCCGGTCGTCCCTGAGACCTGGCGCCGCCGCGTCTTCGACGCACTCCACGGGCTCTTTCACCCGGGTTCCCGCGCATCCGTCAAACTCCTCTCCAAGCGCTTCGTCTGGCGCGGCCTCAACAGAGATGTTCGGACTTGGGCCACCTCCTGCCTCGCCTGCCAACGGGCTAAGGTACAGCTGCACACCAAAGCACCCCTGGGAGACTTCGAGGTACCCAGCCGCCGCTTCGACCACGTACACGTCGACATCGTCGGTCCCCTGCCACCATCGCAAGGCCAAACTTATCTCCTCACGATGGTCGACCGCTACACACGCTGGCCTGAGGCAGTGCCGCTGACCTCCACCACCACAGCCGACATCGCCAGGGCGTTCGTTAACACCTGGGTTGCGAGGTTCGGCATACCGGCCGACATAACCTCCGACAGAGGCGCCCAGTTCACCTCCGAACTCTGGACGGCCACAGCACGCAACCTCGGGGTGACGCTCCACCGCACCACGGCATACCACCCGCAGGCCAACGGACTTTGTGAACGCTTCCACAGGTCACTCAAGGCCTCACTCCGCGCCGGCCTGCAGGACAGTACCTGGACTGACCGCCTACCGTGGGTGCTACTCGGCCTACGCACTGCGGTCAAGGAAGACCTCCAGTCCTCGGCAGCGGAGTTAGTCTACGGACAACCGCTGCGCGTCCCAGGCGAATTCCTTCCGGAGCCTACCAAGCCTTGGTCAGCCGAACAGCAGCGGCTCGATTCTCTCTTCCGCTCAGCAGTTCGCCCCACTTCCGGTCAACCGACACGGCGAACTCGCACCTCACGTCCCGCCAAATTTACAGC
The DNA here is from genome assembly GCF_052327205.1 of Somniosus microcephalus. Lineage (NCBI taxonomy): Eukaryota > Metazoa > Chordata > Chondrichthyes > Squaliformes > Somniosidae > Somniosus > Somniosus microcephalus. The sequence goes on from NC_140992.1 coordinate 82,046,511, forward strand.
AGGCGCGCTTCGTCTTCGTGCACCGCGGGCCCCTGCGACCCCCGTACGACGGTCCGTACGAGGTACTACAAACCGGGGACAAGGTCTTCAAGCTGCGACTCGGCGACAGGGTCGAGACAGTCTCCATCGACCGGCTCAAATCAGCACACACAGAACCAGGGAAACAGGTCCCCGTGGCCCAGCCTCCAACTAGAGGCCGTCCCCCTGGCAAGCCAGCACAGCCGGCGGCGAACCGCCCGACCCAACCAACCAGACCGGCGACCACTCAGAGCCGCTGCGGCAGAACCATTAGACCACCGTCACGACTCGTCCACTCCTCCTAAGCGGATTCTGGGGGGAGCTCTGTGGCGACACGCCACCACTGGACATAATCCGCTCACGGCGGCACAGACAGTCTAAGCAGAAGCCCCCAGCCGGGGGCCCTTTCCTCCAGCAACTTGTTTCCCGCAGGGACAGGCTGCCGGGAGCACTTCCTGTCTGGGAAGTGTTTAAGTGGATGCGCGGGCTTTTCTAGTTCCTGTTTGTCATGTGGTTGGAATAAAGCAGTTGTGTTTTCAATAGCTCTGGTCTCGACTCCCACGTTTGCCGCGGTATCTCAACATACTACACATTAGGATCTAACTTCCTCATATGTATACTGAGTGTACAGGATGTTATAAAGCCAACAGTTAAACTTGAGAGTAATGAATAATACAACACACTATTATATTAAAATGTTAACAGTGTGACACACTGACATACTGGAAATGGCATCCCTTTTAAGTCTATCTATTGCTCATTAACAAAAAGTCTATTAAATAGGTTCCCATAAATCATTAACTGCTGAGTAAAATGTTATCTTAAGTAAACAACTTGTCATACAAACTCTGCATATGGTGTAAATATTACACATGAAATGCTTACAATTCCTGATAACAAAAGGCTACATGCAATACATGGACACTTGAAAAACATTATTGCTCTCAATTCTGAAGTAAATTAACTAAATATTGCAAATATTTGCTTAGGTTAGGTCAAATGCATCCTATGAGAATATTAAACAGTTAAATACACTCTTGTTAAGAATTACAAACACCAGAATATCATTTATAATAGCCACTGTTAGAAACTAAAGATGCCTAAAAATATATCTGGTTATGCGATTAAAACTGTGATGCGAAAAATGCTGTATGGTTATGTTCGAATTGCAGACAGAAAGTCTCCTCGGACCAGATAGATGCTTAGAAGTGCTAATGTTTTGGTTTCCTACAGAGGGTATCGTACTCTGTACTATATACAATCTCCCTGTTGTTAAGCGACTTGAACCTTGTTTATGTATTTTATGTATAATGCTAAGATAGGATTTGAAGTTAGCTCAACAGAACTGCTTGCGAAGATAACGGAAGGAAGTTTGGGGAAGTTTGTTACATCATAAAGGAGGTAACACTCTGAAGCGAACAGGTTTCTGCTTGGGCCTCATGAGATCAAAGGAGGATACGGATGAAAGAGATAAGACACGAATTCCACAGGAAGGAAACAGAGAGAGACATGTAGCCAAAATCATATGACATTTTTAGGGCAAAGCACTAGAAGTCCCATTGGATATTAAAGTTTATCGGGAACTTCTATAGTCAAAAGATCTCGTCAATATCCCGGTTCAGGCCCACCCCTAAAAGTAGAATAAAAGTGACCTCCCGAAAGCTTGTACTCACAGACGGAAGCGAAAGTGAGAGAGAGAGCTTGGATTCACAGACAGAAGAGATAGAGAGAGAGAGAAAAGGAGGCTCTAGACGAAAGGAAGAGAATTGTTCACGTGTATCAACCGTCTGTCCGATTGGATCAGTATCAGCTTCTTGTCACGGTCGTATGTTTTTTCTGTATAACTAATGTGTTATATTCCGTCTTAAACTCTGATTAACCACAATATACCCACTATACTGGTTTGCACTCGAACCTGATTATTTAAAGTGACCAGAGATAGCCGTAACTTGGCTATTTCGAACACCCATTATCTAAAAGTAGCTTTAACATCCTGTGTGTCATTCAAAACATTACAGTATGTATTTTATTCAATTAACAGAAACTCTGACAAGATCACAATACTAAAGTATTGGTCTGTCCTCCATTAGTGATAATCTGATTCAATCTCCTATTTACCTATCGGACAAGAGCCTACTGGCCAAGAGTCTTTTTTAAGTAAATCCCCAAACAATCCTGTATCTTAGGGTGCATTTACACAACAAGTTTAGTATTGGTGAAAAGTGGTTTAGGCTTCACACTGACACTGAACTTATGTAAGGTCAAAAATGACTACGAAGCAAAGCTGACTGAAACTCCCTTCTCTGAGTCATGCCCTGATTCAGTCAGCATTTACACTATAACTGCAATGTCAGTGAGAAGCAAACTAGTTTGTCAGCATCACTGTAATTATAATATATAAATGCACTCTTAGAAAGTTGCTTACAAAAGCTAAGGATTGAACCTGGGACACTCTTGGTCTGTGTGGGTTATTAGCACAACATTTAGTGCATTTATCCCCTAAGCCATCAGAGGAGCACTTCACCAAAGATTCAATTCTATAGTTTTGGATTGCGGGATATGCAAGTTTAATTCACTGTCATGTGTAACATTCACACTTCATACTGCCATTCTTGATCAGATCATTTGTGCAGAGGGGGGAAAGTTGGCTGGATAGGGGACTTACCATTGCTGCTCCCATGCCTCCTGACAAATGAACTCAAGAGCAACAACAACTCTGCCCATGCAAAAGTTTATGGGCAGGAGTGTTCCACCTTCCTAACTGAAAAGCAGTGGTGTGAATTTGGGGTGGGTTAATAAACATTTTTTTCAGATATAATTTGGCTTTATAAAAACCAACACATGGAGCCTCATGAACTATTCTGTTGCAGATTTAGGACCGTTTTGAGAAGCATAGTTGACAGTAAGAGACACAATAACAAGCTAGTCATTGTGTTAAACATATATCTGAAATACTGAAGGTCTATGCTCACATTCAGTTTAAAGGCAAGGTGTTCAGTAACAACTTACACTTTTTCTACATACATTAACCTAAATTAGGGAGTATATAATCCTCCACAAGTGGCATCAGATTGTACCGTAGCAAAGGAACTAAGATGGTTTAGAACACTGGCAGCAATCATCCATAATAAGCAAATATACATGACTGTCTGAAGTGTGCCTAATAAAGCAAGTTTATTTATTTCTATAAATAATATGTAAACTAGACTGAAAATTATGCAACTACAATGGAATCCACTTACAGTGATCACTATGGATAGGTCCCAACTTGAGGATTATAAACAGCTGAACACTATCAGGTGGCATGCCAGCAAGATCAGCTGCACTATAAAACTATTTTATCAGTGTGCTAGTTTACGGCTTCCTCCATGTATCCACAAAACCCCTGACAGACCAGAGATGCACCTCTTTAGAAGACGTCATAATAACTATTTGACTTGTCAAACCAGGAAGTAGTTCAACTCTCACACTTTGCATGTCCACAAACTTTGAAGTATCACAAGAACCTTCCAGATGAGGAAGGTCATTCTTCGCAACTTAACCCATTCATCTCGAACAACCCTACAATCCTTCCATTGCTGCATCCAGTTATTTCTTAAATGATTTCAGAGTTTTCACCTCCATCACTCTGATCAGAAGTCCATTCCAAGTATTGATCACTCTGCAGGAAGAACCACCTCCCGATAACAGTTCTAAAGTTACCTTTTTCTAGTTTCAACCTATTTCTCCTTGTTCTCAATTTAAAATTCTCACCCTCAGGTTTAAATCCCTTTATGGTCTCATCCCTCCCTAACTCTGTAAAGTCCTCCAGTCCTACAACCCCCTCCTCACAAACTCTCTGCTCCTCTGACTCCAGCATCTTGTGCATCCCCCCACTCTTTGCCCCACCATTGGCAGCTGTGCCTTCATGCACCTAGGCCCTTAGACCCCCTTTTACTGTTCTCACCTATTCCTGGAGTCCTCCTGCTATTGCATTATAAAAATATTATTTTAATGCCACATTTTGCCTCAATAGCAATGCTTTTTCCTAGGTTTCTCTTAGCCCCTCTGATCATCCTTTTAATTTTTTTCTGTATTATCCTATATTCATCCCAATCAGCTCCTTTCTTCTTTCTCCCTGCAGGATTTGTAGGGGTAAATTTTCTTCTTTGTTTTCACAACCCTGGTGAGAGTGGCATCCAGCCCCACTCTCTGAAAGTTCATTCTTAAGGTCTAATGTTTGTCTCACCATTAACCTGAGATTGTGCACTTACCAAATCTAATAATGCCTACCCATCCTCAAAAATACCCCTACTTTTGTCTTCCCTTCTAAGTTCCTGCACCTTGCTCTCGTGCCATAATTCTTTCTTTAAGCCTACTGAGCAACAGTACGAGTTGATGGGGAAGTGTCCTCTCATCCTGTGAGGATCTGAGAATTTATTTGCTTTTTCCAAAAGACTATCAAGCAAGATTGAATTTTCAAAGCATTTATTTGAGGCAAGTGAGGACATTTATTTACAATTGATACTTTGCTCCATCAAAAAGAGCTCAAACAAGGTTCATATAAAACACAAAGCTTAAACTGTATCATGAATTTTGTGTAGTGAATATAAATATATATGCCTATATATCACAAAAGCACTATTATTTACAAAGCTATTCATACATTAACTCATAAAATGGCAACCTCTTTAAAGACTAGAACTAAAAACAACTGCAATAAGATCTGTCCTGCTTGCAAGACCCAAAGAACTGCCACAATATATGTTGCAACCATGAAGAAGCAGACATCAATCAATAGGTCAACAAAACAAGGGATTCAGCATATTGACACTTCATGCATCTTTTACATCCTTTTTAAAAATTGCAAGTCTAAAATGCTGTTAACCAAATGCTTAACCCAACACACGATCATTGAATACATATAGCATAAAATAACTTTTAAAAAATGGACTCAAAAGTGGAAATGAAGTAAATTCCTCTCCCTTTTTATTTCTACATCTGTAATGTTACTTGTATGTTACTGAACAAGGTGCTGTATGCCATATTACTTTTTCCAAAAATCATAACTTTTCCTAAACATTAATGGATGTAAATCACCAAAACTTCATTAACCTTCACTATTGCCTGAGAAAATTACCCATTTTATAACATCTTTGATGTCCTCTTTAAAAACAGATTTGCCTTCAGTAATATAGTGGTCTCATTTTAATAATTTTAAATTCCATTACATGAAAACTCCTCTTTAGTTATCAATTTAAATACTGCACTGGCACGTACTTGTGAAAACTCAAGTTTAATATTCAGTATTCAACACTAATGACATTTAAAAAAACACAGCGAGTGGCTTATCAGTTGTAAATGTGTCAGGTGAAAATATGCAAAACGCAAGTTAAATCTATAAGGCACTACGTTCAATACTTTTTGAATAAAAATATTGGGAGTGATTTATTTATTCACAAAAATTCTTCATGGAAAGCACTTCAAACATCTTCTATTACAGCTAAATGTGTGATATTCCAATAATTACTATCCAAATTTTCTCTCAGCAATATTTTCATGCCACTGTTATTATTCTCATTTCTTTGAATAATATCCATACTCCAGGGCCATTTTCCTCTCATTTTCAATATCTTGCATCCTTATATCAAGATTCTTTTCTTCATATCCTGTCAGAGTATCAATCACTGCCTCCTGTCCACTCAATCCAGTTTTGATTTATCAGCAGACGTCTTTCTGGACTCCATAACGCGACCCAAACCATTTTAATACGACAGTGACAAATAACACCCCATATCACATCAACCTGTTCCACTTAGTAAACTAAGAAACAGTAACTATGACATCCCTGCATAAGTATTACATTCTATTCCCCAGACTGATGTATATTAATGAGGAGCTGCTATTTGAAACGCTTCTTCCACATCAGCATCTAATATGATCAAATTAGGAAATGGGATGATTTATTAAATTTTGTCATGCTGAAAGATTTCTCTATGTTCTCATGTAGGCAGTTCTAGAAACTAACTGCTGCCACTGCCCAACACAAAATGTTTCTATTTTTCCTCAATTTCTAAGATTATTTATAATATTAAAAGCATTACATGGGTCAAATATTATGAAGAATAAGCCTATTTTTAATTAGTACTTTTTATTTTTACTATTTAGAATACTAAATGAGGTTAATTCAGGCTTTATTTACTTAACATACACTTCAAACATGGAGGACATTTAAAATCAATTGTTAAATCTAGATATGTTTAAATGCACTTTAGTGACACAAGTATTTGTATTATAGCAAAGTATACTTTATAAAAATGGAAATTATGTCAGTCGCACCAAATAATTTAAATATATTTCCCCTTAATATTGTTATTAATCTAAGTGGTTGAAAAAAATACTTAGCAATAATCAGCTCTGAGCAAATGTGGTATAACACTGAAAATCATTAGGTCAATTAAACCAAACATAAGGCAAAGGCAAAATTGTTTCAACAAAATTATACTCCACAACATTTACAAGATACAAATATTAAAATTCAAGTGTATTTGCATAAACACTTGTTTTTCACTATCCTAATAACTACAGGCAATCTATTTTTGGGAGAAGTACAAAACAGCCAAATGAGAGAACTGTGTCACCAAAATATTTAACTCCATAAAATAAACTTTGTATTTCAGCACACACACTGGCAGACTCCTTCAGGAAAACTGCAATCACGTCATTAACATTGGAGCTATCTATGTATTTTATGCAAGATAATAGGACATGTGAACACAGACCCTACCATATACAGTATTACATGTGCATGTGTTAACATCATTACTGTGACATCTCACAGAGACTGCAAATCTCAAGAGAATACTAAATATACTTCACGAGAGCCACTACATTAATATTTCCTAAACAAATACAGCATAGCCCTTTGATGACGGTTATTGACCAAAGCAAATGTTGACTTGATACTAACATCTCCTTAGGTTTTACTAGTAAGTGGAAAACATTTTTTTGAAATCTGCATCCTGCTGCTAATTTACTGAGGAAATACTTAATTTTTCATGTACTTGCCCAAGATGTCCACCACACTTGGAAGTATCAAGTCAATCTCCAATAATAGTCAGTCATAGACAATGTTCCCTGTAAGCTGCGCTTTGTTCTGCGCAGCCCCTTTAAAGTTCCGCGCATGTGCGGTATTTACAATGGAGAAGCCGGTTAGCGGCCTGCGGGGGACCTTTCCCATTACTGCGTGGCTGCAAGGGAACATTGGTCACAGCTGCCTAAATTCTTCATTTTTTTGCATGAATTTAGAATTCAGCCATCCCATTCCTTTCCGATGTGCAGCCATCTCTGTGAATATCTAAATTCACTATTTAATAGCATGAGGAAAATTAAAAATGTTAAATTGAGAGTCCAATTCACATAAAAATATTATTGTTATGCAACAAGCAGGGCAAGGAATGCTAACTAGCTATGGGTTAAAATTGCATTGCAACATTGAGCTTAATAAATATTTTACCTTGCAGGGATCTTAAATGGCTTTGTACATGGATTGCATTTTGCAATTTAAGTACAGTTAATCCTAACTGTTCCACTGTTCCAAAATGTAGTATGGGTAAGCCAATTCCTGAACATTTCATTCTAAGACTTTATCTGAGCAACCAAATAACTGAAGAGCAGAAACTTTACTGCTACAATGTCATAAAATAATTTTCTTGACCAGTAGCAGATAGTTAATGGCTCACAGTCCCTTGAGAATTTTTCCAAAATTCGGTAACCTTTTTGTTTTGTATTATTTGCGGCATTTTTGTTGCTTTTTTTAATTCTATGTGTACAATTGCAGATGGTCATTTACTGGCAACATGCTACCAATGAGCAAGTTACACAAACAAATTTTCAAATAGATTTGCTTTGCGTTGCCCATATCCTAACTCGCACCAAGTCCCGTTCACTCATCACTCCTTTGCTCACCGACCTACATTAGTTCTTGGTCAGTCTACCACACTTCAATTTTAAAACTTTTATCCTCGAGTTCGGATCCCTCCATGACTTTGTCCCTCCCTATCTCTGTAACCTCCTCCAGCCTACCAACCCTCGGAGAACTCTATGTTCCTCCAACTCTGGCTTTTTGTGCATAACCCACTTCCTTCTCCCCACCATTGGCGGCTGTGTTTTCAGATGTTAAGGCCGTAAGCTCTGGAAATCTCTCCCCAAACCTCTTCACCTCTCTCTCTTTCTTTAATACGCTGCTTAAATCCTAATTCTTTGACCAAGCATTTGGTCACCTGTCCTAATGCCTCCTTCATTGGCTCGGTGTCAATTTTGTCTGATTACGTGCCTGTGAAGCACCGGGAGACATTTTACTACGTTAAAGGCCCTATATAAATGCAAGTAGCTGTTGTTGTGCCAAGATGCTACAATTTGTATGTGTCAAATTTTAAATCAGTTTGTTTATAAACAAGGTTACATATTGGCTACACACTATGTCGACGGCTAGCATGCAAGAGCATAGAACAGCTTTATTCCTGCAACTCTCCGCACATCAGGTTGCCAATGAAAACTAGACCTTCAGGAGAAAGTGCCAGGCAGAGACAAGAAGTAACCAAGAGAGATAGAGAACATATAAATAAACGTGAACCTTTCTGGGCATATCACTGTAGCTAGTTACGCAGAGACATCAGAAAGATCAATTTCCCATGGCTCTGTTCTCAACATGACAAGATCCCCCTTGTTCTCAATTTTCATACCACGAGCCGAGCCTTCTGCCAGTTCCACCATTTGCAAAGTTGCTCCACTAATAAATACATCTCACTCTGATTTCCAGAGCGACTATTTCCTCCAAGATACCCAGTCTATTCTTCCATCACCCCTGACATCCAGCCATCTGTCCTCTGGCACTTCCCCGTGCAACCTTAGCAAATGCAACACCTGTTCATTCACTTCATTTGCACCAATTGTTCAGGGCTCAAAACATTCTTTCATTGCGAGACAGCAAGTTATGTGTAATCCCTCCAGCCCAGTTTACTGTGTTAGCTACTCACAATGTTGTCCTCTGCACTGGGGAGGTCAGATGCAGATCGCGATCCCTGCACGTATGATACCAAACTTCACCACTTCAACTCTCCCTCCCATTTCCAATCTGACCTGTCAGCGGATTCCCACACTGTTCTAGCCAAGCTCAATAAAAAAAAGCGGTAATTTATGTTTATCCTGGGAACACTGGTCCGAACATTAATATAGCAATTGTTTCTTTCTCACATCCACTTTCCACCTCATTCCCCTTTAGTCTTGAGGTTTCTTTTCTAAGTATTTTTCCGATGTTTTTTCATGGCCTTACTTAACTATTGTCAGGCCCTATGGTTCTTCTCGTGCCTTTCCGCTGCCTCACTCAGATGATCGTCAATTATCATTCACCAGTTTTTAACTGTTTATAGTTTTTGTGTAAACTTGTCTGCAGGCCATTAAGCCCCTGAATCTTGACTTTTACCTTTTGTCCCCTTATCTTCAATTTATAACAAGGATTGCTCATACAACAGTTTCAGTTTGGATGAAGAGTGTATACCCAAAACATTCCTGTTTTCAAAAGCTGATGCACTTGCTATGTATTTCCACAACTTTGAATTTTTCTTTCAGATTTCCAGCATTTGCATTTTTCAATCCTCTTAAACCTACATGAAATAAATTTGCACAATCTCAGTCCAGCTTCAAGTGAGCACAGGCTCACAGTGGGAATACTAATTCTTCACTTATTGGCACTAAATTAGCAACATGACTCCAAGAGGATCACTGGTATGGAATTCCTCACCATAAAAACTTTAAAGAAAGAGATCAGAACGTAAATGCATCTTGCTGTATACTACTGAGCCAGAAGGACCAGCAAGATCTAAAGTTTAATCTCTGGTCTGTGCCAAAATTGACAATCTCACCCAGGGCAGTAATTGGGGGTGCTACAATTGACTTCAGTGGCCTCTGGGGAGGAGGGGTGGGTAGAAGCACAACCAGATTTCCCACAACCCGAATTTTTGTCAGAACTCCTGCTGGAAGTGGACCTATGTGGACATTAAAAAAGAGAGACTTGCATTTATATAGCGCCTTTCAGACCACCGGACGTCCCAAAGCGCTAAGTACTTTTTTTTTTTTTTTTTTTTTGAAGTGCAGCCATTATATTGTAATGTAGGAAACGCAGCAGCCAATTTTTTGCACTCAGCAAGCTCGCACAAACAGCAACGTGATAATGACCAGATAATCTGTTTTAGTGATGTTGATTGAGGGATAAATATTGGCCAGGACACCGGGGATAACTCCCCTGCTCTTCTTTGAAATAATGTCATGGGATCTTTTACATCCACCCGAGAGAGCAGACGGGGCCTCGGTTTAACGTCTCATCCGAAAGACGGCACCTCAGACAGTGCAGCACTGGAGTGTCAGCCTAGATTTTTGTGCTCAAGTCTCTGGAGTGGAACTTGAACCCACAACCTTCTGACTCAGAGGCAAGGGTGCTACCAAATGAGCCACTGGCTGACACTATGTGAAGACAGCTTAGCACCTGTAAAAGTAACAGCTGGTTAAATCAAATGTAGAGCATACAAAATTTTAATAGAGCTGTTCAAGCACCTGGATTAAGAGAATGTAACTGCCCCCCACCAGTAATTTGTTTTTAGTCTTAGTTCCTTGGATGTGAATTGTAGGAGCGTCTTCAGTGCCACCACATAAATCTGGGGCCAAGATTGCTTTCTTTAATGCTCAGCATTTCTCGAGACAGGCCCTCGAAGTGCCAGGGTCCTTCTGCAAAACTGTTTCTTGTCATGCCTGCCTCTGCACTTGTACCCTAGGACTCCTTTTGTGTTCACTCATGTGTGCGTATTAACTGCCATACTCCAATTTTTTCTTATTTCCACTTCCTAGTCTTGCTCTGCTCTCTTTACCTCCTCCAACTATGATTCCCTTCTAACTCCCTCTTCTCCAGCACCATGTCCCCCTGGACCATTTCTTCACTTAAAACTGCTTACCTACTATCCTGCCAGAGGCTCAAGTCCCTGTTAACTGAGCCCACAGCCTTCCTTGATAGTCTTTGCCACATCCATGGCAGCACCTGTTGGTGGCTTACCCAGAATAGCAATCCCAAATGTCTAATCTTCCATTCTTGGTGACCATTGCACCCAGCTCACTCCTTGGTGGATAACCTCTCTAACCTCCTCTCTCTTATCTCTTCCAGTGTCACCCGACACTGCCGTTGGGCAATCCACAATTGCTCCACTCCACATTGCCCTCCAGAATGTTTTCTCACTTGCAAACCCTAAAGGAACAGAGACATTCGGGCCTCATCAGAGACCTCGTTCTCAATGGCAGTTCGCCCCTTGCCCCTCCCCCTCAACACCACCCACCTGGGCACAGGTGTTCCATCACTTGTCCCACCCAAACTGCAGGAGTACTGATAAAGCTAGCATTGCCAAGTTTGACCTCTGCCTCTACACCTCTGGCATCTACTCCTCCTCTGAGCACCTCATGCTCCTCCATTCCTCATGTCTCTTAGATAAACTGATCACCGTCTACTGCATTCCCATGGCAACTTAATCACCAAGTTTCCCTCCAAGCCTCTGCACTGAGGGCTCCTCACTCTTTGTGACTTCAACCTAACCTAAGCTCCCCCAACCCCATCTCCTCCAGATTCTCTGCTCTTTCGTCCTCATTCATTTGCACCCTTCACATTAACTCCCTCACCCACACCATTGACCTTGCTATCTCAAGCAGTCTCTGCACTTCCATGATTTTGGTCACCGATAATGATATCTTTGACCACATCTTTGCCTCCTTTACCACTCACATCCTTCTGCCTACCTCCACCACCACTACTACCCTCAACCTCCTCTCCTGGAAAAAACCTCACTCACAAATTCATTCACAAACTTCTAACTCCATCCCTTCTGGCATTTCAAAAGTCAAGACGCTTCTGTCCTTATTGGTGTGCTCAGCTGCTCCCTCACCGGTGTTTACAATGCCCTTGTTCCCTCATCATGCCTTTAGTCACCTCCCCTAACTATTCACCTACTGCTGGGTGTTTATCTATTGCGTCTGTGAAGCATTGCAGGACATCTTATAAAAATGCAAAATTATGTTTAGTCACAGCTTTCTGAAGAGCTGGGATACATAAACAAAAATAAAATAAGACAAAGCAGCTTTAAAACTGAAAAGATTAACTTAAGGTTGTAGTTATTTGCAATATAGAAATTATAAATTGTCCATACCTTCTGTTCCTGCTTCTTGACCTAGATCGTCGTGATCTGTAGGATTTCCCTCGATCCCGTGATCTGCTGCGACTGCTTCGCTTCTTTCGGACCTCATATGATGAGCTGCTGCTGGAGCGTCGCCGATGTCTGGAACATTCATTATAATACTTTGTCTTAATTCAGATTTTAAAAATAGGTGATAAGAGTCAGAAAACATTGCGATACGAGTGCATGCTTCACAAACAGTTAGTTACATGTGTAAATCGCAGAGACAACTGAGGGGATTTGTTTGTCAGATTTTGGCTGGGACACCATGTAGGGTACTTCACTGCAACAGAATTCTACTGCAGGGAAAAGTATTACAGACAATAGACAAGTCACTGGAAAGCATTAATACTTCTGTTCCTTACATTGCTCATGATCAACAGGCAGAAACGATACAAAAACAATGCACATAACACAATATGTGCGACCTCAACTATAGTACTGACACAAAGTGTGAGCATATTTAATATATTTAAATTTTAATGAAACGTTTATGCATACAGTAATTGTTAATTGGTCATTTGCCCAGCCTATCAAATCAGCACAGCATTCCCAAGACCACTTTTTTCTTCCAGCCAAGATGTACATTATCAGCATTTTACGTGTACATTGTATGATTTTCATTCTTTTTCTTAGTTGTGTTTTTATCATTATCATGGGAACGGTAGCATAGTGGTAATGACACTGGGCTAGTAATCATGAGGCCTGGACCAATGATCCCGAGACATGAGTTCAAATCCCACCACGGCAGCTGGGGAATTTAAATTCAGTTAATTAAATAAATCTGGAATAAAAAACTAGTATCAGTAATGGTGACCATGAAATTATTGGATTGTCGTAAAAACCCATCTGGTTCACTAATGTCCTTTAGGGAAGGAAATCTGCCGTCCTTACCTGGTCCAGTCCTACATGTGACTCCAGACCCACAGCAATGTGCTTGACTCTTAATTGCCCTCTGAAATGGCCTACCAAGGGGTGGCGGCACAGTAGTATACAGTCAGGAAGGAGTAGCCCTGGGAGTCCTCAACATTGACTCCGGATCCCATGAAGTCTCATGGCTTCAGGTCAAGCATAGGCAAGGAAACCTCCTGCTGATTACCACCTACCGCCCTACCTCAGTTGATAAATCAGTACTCCTCCATGTTGAACACCACTTGGAAGAAGTACTGAGAGTTGCAAGGGCACAGAATGTACTCTGGGTGGGGGACTTCAATGTCCATCACCAAGAGTGGCTCGGTAGCACCACTACTGACCCAGCTGGCCGAGTCCTGAAGGACATAACTGCCAGTCTGGGCCTGCGACAGGTGGCGAGAGAACCAACACGAGGGAAAAACCTACCTCATCCTCACCAATCTACCAGTCGCAGATGCATCTGTCCCTGACAGTATCGGTAGCAGTGACCACTGCACAGTCATTCTGGAGACGAAGTCCCATCTTCACACTGAGGACACCCTCCATCGTGTTGTGTGGCACTACCACCGTGCTAAATGGAATAGATTCAGAACAGATCTAGCAGCTCATAACTGGGCATCCATGAAGCGCTGTGGACCATCATCAGCAGCAGAATTGTATTCCACCACAATCTGTAACCTCATGGCCTGGCATATCCCTCACTCTACCATTACCACCAAGCCAGGGGACCAACCCTGGTTCAATAAGGAGTGAAGAGGAGCATGCCAGGAGCAGCACCAGGCGTATCTAAAAATGAGGTGCCAACCTGGGGAAGCTGCAACACAGGACTACATGCATGCTAAAAAGCGAAAGCAGCATGCTATAGGCAGGGCTAAGTGATCCCACAATCAAAGGATCAGGTCAAAGCTCTGCAGTCCTGCCACATCCAATCGTGAATGGTGGTAGACCATTGAACAACTAACGGGAGGAGGAGGCTCCATGAATATCCCCACCCTCAATGAGGGTGGAGCCCAGCACCTGAGCACAAAAGACAAGGCTGAAGCGTTTGCAACCATCTTCATCCAGAAGTGCCGAGTGGATGATCCATATCGGCCTCCTCCTGAGGTCCCCACCATCACAGAAGCCAATCTTCAGCCAATTCGATACACTCCACGTAATATCAAGAAACAGCTGATCACACTGGATACAGCAAAGGCTATGGGCCTCGACAACATCCCGGCTATCGTGCTAAAGACTTGTGCTCCAGAACTAGCCGCACCTCTAGCCAAGCTGTTCCAGTACAGCTACAACACTGGCATCTATCCGACAATATGGAAAACTGCCCAGGTATGTCCTGTCCACAAAAAGCAGGACAAATCCAATCCGGCCAATTACCGGTCTACTCTCAACCATCAGCAAAGTGATGGAAGGTGTCATCAACAGTGCTATCAAGCGGCACTTACTCACCAATAACCTGCTCACTGATGCCCACTTTGGGTTCCGCCAAGACCACTCGGCTCCTGACCTCATTACAGCCTTGGTCTAAACCTGGACAAAGGAGCTGAATTCCAGAGGTGAGGTGAGAGTGACTGCCCTTGACATCAAGGCAGCATCAGACCGAGTGTGAAATCAAGGAGCCCTAGTAAAGCTGAAGTCAATGGGAATCACGGGGAAAACTCTCCACTGGCTGGAGTCATACCTAGCACAAAGGAAGATGGTTGTGGTGGTTGAAGGTCAATCATCACAGCCCCAGGACATCACTGCAGGGGTTCCTCAGGGCAGTGTCCTAGGCCCAACCATCTTCAGCTGCTTCATCAATGACCTTGTCTCCAACATAAGGTCAGAAATGGGGCTGTTCGCTGATGACTGCACAGTGTTCAGCGCCATTCACAACTCCTCAGATAATGAAGCAGTCCATGCCCACATGCAACAAGACCTGTACAACATTCAGGCTTGGGCTGATAAGTGGCAGGTAACATTTGCGCCACAGAAGTGCCAGGCAATGACTACAACAAGCGAGCGTCTAACCACCACCCCTTGACATTCAACGGCATTACCATCGCCGAATCCCTCACCATCAACATCCTGGGGGTCACCATTGACCAGAAACTTAACTGGACCAGCCACATAAATACTGTGGCAACAAGAGCAGGTCAGAGGGTAGGTATTCTGTGGCGAGTGTCTCACCTCCTGACTCCCCAAAGCCTTTCCACCATCTACAAGGCACAAGTAAGGAGTGTGATGGAATACTCTCCATTTGCCTGGATGAGTGCAGCTCCGACAACACTCAAGAAGCTCGACACCATCCAGGATAAAGCAGACCGCTTGATTGGCACCCCATCTAGCACCTTAAACATTCACTCCCTCCACCACTGGCGTATCGTGGCAGCAACTCGCCAAAGCTTCTTCGGCAGCACCTCCCAAACCCGCGAACTCTTCCACCTAGAAGGACAAGGGCAGCAGGCGCATGGGAACACCGGCACCTCCAAGTTCCCCTCCAAGTCACACACCATCCTGACTGAAGTATATCGCCGATCCTTCATCATTGCTGGGTCAAAATCCTGGAACTCCCTACCTAACAGCGCTGTGGGAGTACCTTCACCACAAGGACTGCAGCAGTTCAAGGCAGCAGCTCACCACCACCTTCTTAAGGGCAATTAGGGATCGGCAATAAATGCTGGCCTTGCCAGCGACGCCCATATCCCATAAACGAATTTTTAAAAATTCCAAGCCTCTCAAATTGCTTTTCAACTGTCTCTATCATTTTGAATGACATGCTGTACTGCTGCAAATCTGAAAATTTTACATACTCTATTATTTAACAGTAATTCTACTTACTAACATCTGTACTATCCCATTGCACTTATTACACTTTTTCCAAGATCCCAATTCTTTCCAATAGATCCCCATTCACATTTTTAATCTGATAGTTGGAAATTGACAATAAAATGGCACTATTATCATTTTTTAAACACCAAGTGTTCATGCACATCTACACTTTGTCATCATTTTCTTCTCATTCCAGTCAGATTCAAGTGTTTGTAGACACCTTTAAATGAGCAATGTTATCACAATCTCCTCAAAATTGCACTTGCAGTCACTCCAAAAAGTGACGACTTCATTTTATAGAGTTTTATTGCAAAATGGTTCATCTTGAATGTTTCTCTGAGGAAAACACCATATTGGAAAAAAAAACGTTATTGTCACTGGCACTTAAGTCATATTGTGGTTGACAAACCAAATGTGATACTAAGAGCTATCTACTGTATTATTCTTCAATTAAATTCCTTCTCTTATCCAAAGGATCTCTTTTTTTTTAAATTAAAATAAAATACTGTATTATCCTAAGTACATCTTTGAAAACAAGAAAATGGCAAGTGCAGCAGGAGTCATCATCAGCTATAATTCTCAAAGACTAATTCAACATGAACAGTTTACTCTGAATTCTAAATTATTTTGAGGAGCACAAAAGTAAATAAAATGAAACATACCAGAAGTTAATTTGGATCATCATGGTGCCAACGTATTTGCTCAAGTTGTTTTCTGCAGCTTTAAAACTACAAGTGTACATTACAATCCCTCCTTGTCCTTCTTGACTTGTCTGCAGCCTTTGACATGGTTGACCACTCCATCCTTCTCCAATGCCTCTCCGCCGTCGTCCAGCTGGGTGGGACTGCACTCGCCTGGTTCCATTCTTATCTATCTAATCGTAGCCAAAGAACCACCTGCAATAGCTTCTCTTCCTGCTCCCGCATCATTACCCCTGGTGTCCCCCAAAGGATCTATCCTTGGCCCCCTCTTATTTCTCATCTATATGCTGCCCCTTGGCGACATCATCCGAAAACATAGCGTCAGTTTCTACTGTATGCCGACGACACCCAGCTCTACCTCACTACCATTTCTCTCAACCCCTCCACTGTCACTAAATTGTCAGGCTGCTTGTCTGACATCCAGTTCTGGATGAGCAGAAATTTTCTCCAATTAAATATTGTGAAGACCGAAGCCATTGTTTTCAGTCGCCGACACAAACTTTGTTCCCTAGCCACTGACTCCATCCAGCTCCCTAACATCTGTCTGAGGCTGAACCACACTGTCCGCAACCTTGGTGTCATATTTGACCCTGAAATGAGCTTCCGACCACATATCCGTGCCATAACCCAGACCGCCTATTTCCACCCCATAACATCGCCCATCTCTGCCCTTGCCTCAGCTCATCTACTGCTGAAACCCTCGTCCATGCGTTTGTTATGTCTAGACTTGACTATCCCAACGCACTCCTGGCTGGCATCCCACATTCTACCCTACGTAAACTTGAGGTCATCCAAAACTTGGCAGCCCATGTCCTAACTCGCATCAAGTCCCATTCACCCATCACCCCTGTGCTCGTTGACTAACATTGGCTCCCGGTTAAGCAACGTCTTGACTCAAAATTCTCATCCTTGTTTTCAAATCCCTCCATGGCCTCGCCCCTCCCTATCTCTGCAATCTCCTTCAGCCCCACAAACCCCTCGCCCCCACCCCGTTCCGAGATAACTGCGCTCCTCTAATTCTACCCTCTTGAGCATCCCTGATTATAATCGCTCAACTATTGGTGGCTGTGCCTTCTGTTGTCGAGGCCAAGCTCGGAAATTCCCTGCCTAAAACTCTCCGCCTCTCTACCTCTCTTTCCTCTTTTAAGACTCTCCTTAAAACCTACCTCTTTGACTAAGCTTTTGGTTACCTGCCCTAATTTCTCCTTATGTGGCTCGGTGTCAAATTGTTTGCCTTATAATACTCCTGTGAAGCGCCTTGGGACGTTTTACTACGTTAAAGGCACTATATAAATACAAGTTGTTGTTGTTGCAGTGACTTCATAAGCTTTCACACATCCGCAGTTGCATTCACATAACCAACAATATGTAGACTTGATCAATGTCACTTCAAACTGCCATTCTGAACATACTGAACTGATGGGAAATCTGACGAACTGTTATTTGCAATTCCACCAGCAATTATGTGACTTGCACCAGTTCTACACTGCTGTTTAAATTAAAATATATATGTAACAGTGAACTGGCACTGAACTTCATTGGATGAAGAAACAAAATACACAGAAATACCACTTAATGCGCTGATATAAAACACCTGGTAAGTTACTGTATCTGCCTGGCTTTCCCAAGTCCATGTACAACTGGAAACTGGACGTTGCATTTTTTTTAGGATGGAGTTCTATAAAAATTCAACCGAAGGAGCATAATTACCTCTGGGAGGAGTGAAATGTAAAGTAAATCTCAACAGCGTGCAATTTATTCCAATTCTCACTCCCAGATAACATTAACTCTGTTGCAGTGAAAGCAAAGTAACAAGCGTAAGTTCCGAAGTTTCTGACATTCCTGAACTTTGCCTGCTCTTTAGGAACTAAACCAGATCCACCCTGTGGCCAGCAGAATTCATTCCCTATGTCCTCAACTGTAATGAAATCATGTTAGATCCAAAACCCACAATAGCTGGTTACCCTACTGGTCACAAGAATCCTAGTCACTTCCACTGCATCTGGCAGTAACTATTCTCACTGTTCAAACATTAAATCTGTCTTTTACATAAAGCAAGGAACAATATTTGGTGGTGACACATAATAAAATTATAATAAAGAGAATGAAATCTGGCAAAATAAAAAATATGAAGAGGGAATTGAAAAATACTTGGAAAAAACAAGGGTGGCAGCAGATAAAATAGTTACTTCAAAAATGTAAGGGGGAGAAATTCACTATCGCCCCGTTTGGGGCGCAATTATCAGCCGGGCACAAAGTTTAGCGCCTGGTGCTAATTATCGCCTCAGACTGCAAACTTGGCTATCACCCCTGGAGGTGATTGGAGCGCTAAATCAGGCGCTACACACCTTTCTTAAAGCGCTAACGCAGAGGAGCGATGCGCTTCCTCAGAGCGCTGGCGAAACTCATGTGATGTCAGTCAGCAATGGAACACAGACACACTGGCGCCGGACAGTTCTTAAAGGGGAGGGTCAATCTTGCTCTCCATCCAAACCCTGCTCGTTGCAGCCTTGAATCTCGGCCTGGAGAGACCTGTACATCAAATCTGCTGGAAAGAACTATGGAGAGCCCCAGGGAACGAGCTCAGAGTGCAGCCCCCATAGTCTCTTCTAAATCGATGCAAGGAAGATCAAATCAAAATGAACCTGCAAAGTGCTGCTCAGTACCCAAAACTCCTCAACACAGCATTGAATATCTCCAGAAGTGTCTCTCGCACTCAGAATGCGCGGTGCAAAAATGTCGCCAACAAAAAAAGGCAGGAAGCAGTCGCCTTTAAATAGCGCTCCCCCAGTCTCTTCCCGACTGCAAAACGCTCCCCTCAATCTGTCGTTGCTAGCGGCAGGCGGTAAGGCAGGAGGCGCCACTCAATATCCAGCCCAGGGCGTTACACGCTCGACTGACGTCACGATCTGTGGGCGCAAGAGATCGTGGCGGTAGTGTTTAGCGCCGCCGCAAAAACTCTAGTCAATTTCACGAGCGGCGCAAACATCGCCGCGCCCAAGCGCCAGTTGCTTTGCGCCCCATTAGCACCCTCTTAAGGCGCCAACGGGAGGCGCAAACCAACCGAATTTTTCCCCCTAAATGTATAAACACAGAATGAAAAACCAAGAAAAGATGAAAACAATGTTTTCCAGAAATCCCTTATTCCATTATGACCACACAGTGTAACTTTTAGTTAATTTCAGATTCTTGTCAATTTTCTACACTCCCTGTCACACCAGTTGGTTGTGTAGGTACCATGCTGTAACAGATATTTTATAAGACTCACCTTCTATCTTTGGAGCGGGAATGGGAGCGGTGAGTACGAGAGTGCGATCTTGTCCTTCTACTAGATTTTTTCCGGGTGAATGTTCTGCTATCTGAAGAACTGCTGGAAGTTGATTTCCTCCGGTGTTTCTTTTTACGACGGCTTCTGGTATCATCTTCACTGTCTGAGGAGTGATGTCCCATTTTCCAACTTCTTCCAAAATTGCTTAAGAAATAAAGATAAATAATCACCACTATTAGAAAAAACACTCATTGAAGGATTTAGTGTTTGGAATGGAGAACAGTTAATTTTTCTAAAAATCAGTAACAAAGTTGCAACAAAAAAATTAATTTGATCCCATCAGTGTTAGTCCTACTATAAGAGGACTCCACCTTGACTTGTTTTTCCAAATAGTTGAAATCAAATAATTTTGCTTTCTATTTTTTTCAGCAAACACTACATTTTTAGTGAAGCCAGAAAGTACTCACGACCTGCCTACATGTTTGCAGCTGCAATGTACAGTGTTATAAGTTTGGGTCTGCTTTACATATTATTTTAGGTACAGCAGTACTCGTCATTTCCTACAGCACTCTGACTATCTTACAATTAAGCGTGAGTCCATCCTACCCACTATCCAATTACATAATAGTGTAATCTGGGTATGTAACAATAGGACACCCTTTCCATGCCTTTAGTTCAGTGTAGTTCAGTTTTGGGAATTGGCACTTGGATTTGTATGGTCGGCAGCAGTGTCACCTCACCTTATCAAATCATCATTAAGGGTAGTCTACAAAAGTTTGCTTTTCTCCCAAAGTCTTGCAGATGATCAAAGAGAGTGACGTAATAAAACTCACTACGCACTTGGTTTGAGCATAAAGCAAGGCTTTAAACAACTTGTTTCAGAACATGGAGGTCTAGCTGTACTTCACTAGTTCCTTGTCTTACAAAATGTCCCTGGAAAGCTGGGGCCGACGCCCGAGTATTTATACTCCTTGGACGGCGCCACCAGCTGGCCGTCCAGCGTTATTTCACGAGTAGTTTCTTGATGAATGATGAGATTTATAACATTCTTCCTGCCTAAAAGATTTGGAAGTCCGACAACTTCCTCTTAGCGGATCAGGCAGACCACGAATAGCCGCAGTCTTTTAGATTTTTGTTTATGGCTAGAAGGCACATCTCCCCGGGCCGTGTATTGGTCCCTGGGCCACTTGATTCGTACCGGTGGATCGACAGGGCCCGTGTTGCTCTGATCGACCCGAGGGAGGCGGGGGAGATCGTGACTCGGGGTGCGGGTCCCCACAGGCGCAGAACTGGCTTCATCCTGTTGAATAGCCGGGGGTTGACCGGCGTCCTGGCCTCGGGTGGCCATCCCACGAGGAGCGCTTGGCTCCCCGAGTGGATCCGGTGGGGCAGCTGGCAGATCTCTCGATGCCCCAGGTAGGGCGTCATCTTCGGGGGGAGCACAGAGTGTCGGCATCATTCCCGTGGGTCCTCTATCGGTTGGGTCTGTGGAACGGGCCGGACAGGGAGCCAGGTCCCGGAGCGAAACAGTGGATTCCCGGCCATCAGGTACGTGGGGTTGACGTCCATGAGTTCTACCTCGTCGACGAGGCCAGGAGCTGCCAACCATGACGGTAGAGACGTCCCATGGGTGAAGCGATGCTGGAAGCTGAAGAATCGCTCCTGAGGTGTGACATTGGTAGACATAGAAAGGAGAGACCTGATGGAATGCAACAAGTCAGGGAGCATAGTTTCCCACTGCTGGTCTGGTATGTTGCGTGACCTCAGCGCAAGACGAACAGCGTTCCAAATGATAGCGTTGTATCTCTCAACCTGTCCGTTACCGATGGGATGGTGCGGTGTCGTTTTACTTGTGGCGATTCCCCGTTGGGAGAGATAACTTTTGAGTTCGCTTGACATGAAGGAGGCACCCCGATCAGAGTGGATGACATTGGCCGTACTGCAAAGGGAAAAGACTTGATCAAGGCATTTGATCACTGTGGAAGTAAGCATATTGGGACAGGGGAAAGCGTGAATATTCGTCCACCATAGTCAGTAAGTAGGTGTTTCGCGTTGAGGAGGGCAATGGCCCTTTAAAGTCAATGCTGAATCACTGCATAGCGTGTATGAGCGAGCCATCTGATGGACGGCAGAATTGTGGTTTTAATTCCGCACAAATTCTACAGGAGGAGCACGTTCTTTTCCCATCTTCCGTAGAAAATGGGAGATTTTTAGATCGCACAAAGTGCAACATACGGGTAACGCCAGGATGGCATAAGTCAGTATGAAGATCCGCCAGAGTCGAAGTTGACATAGAAGAGCAGAATGCCGGCGTGACGGTATCCGGGGCCACATTCTCTTTGCCGGGTCGATAATGTATGGTGTATCCAAAGGCGGCCAATTCCATCCTCCAGAGTTGTTTTTGTTATTCTTGATCTTAGTGCATTTCCGGTTATCCAGCATAAAGGCCACGGAGCGCTGATCGGTTACAAGTGTGAAATGGCGACGAGCGAGAAAATGACTCCATTTACGTACCGCTTCGATGATGGCCGTAGCCTCCTTCTCGATAGGAGGATAATGGAGCTCGCTACCCTGCAAAGTTCTGGACAGAAGTGCAACGGGTCGACCATCTTGATTCAAGGTAGCAGAGATCGCCACATCCGATGAAACTCTTCCTTTCGTGGTCGAGTGCGTTGCATCAGTGGAACGAAGTGTGGCTTTTTCCAGTTGTCGCTTGAGGAGGTTGAAAGCTGAAATAGCCGTTGCCTCCAATGGAAATGACTTTGCGTGAAGCAGGGGCTGGATCTTGTCAGAGAAGTGGGGTATCCATTTCGCATAATAGGCGAACATGCCGAGTGCCCGACGAAGAGAGCCGAGATTCGTAGGGGGAGGGAGCTCCTGAAGCAGACGAAGTCGCTCCGGATACAGTTTGATGACACTGTTACCCACCCAGTAGCCAAGGATGTTGACTGATGGTACTGATTTCACAGATTTGGACTCATTTAAGGTTCAGTTGTGACGACGGAGAACGTCAAAAAATTTCTGGAGGTTGGCATCATGCTTCTTCTGGTCATGATATTATCCAGATATGGAAAAGTGTCCGTTAAATTCTCCTGTTTGACTAGGCTATCCATTGCCCGTTGAAAGACGGCCACCCCATTGGTGACCCCAAATGGAAGGTGACAAAACTGGTAAAGCCGACCATTGGCCTCAAAGGCCGTATACTTCTTGTCAGAGTCCTTTAACGGCACTTGACGATATGCGCTCTTTAAATCAAAAGTTGAAAATACCTTGTAGTTGGCAAGGTTACTGACCATGTCATCGATGCGTGGTAGTGGGTAGGCATCCAGGTCGGTATACTGGTTAATAGTTTGCGAGTAATCGATGCAAAGACGTTTCTTGTGTTGCTTCAGAGGATTTTTAACAACGACGACTTGAGCCCGCCAGGAAGATGAACATGGCTCAATGATACCGTCAGCTAGAAGGCGAGAGATTTCTGTCTCGATAAAGGATCGATCATCTTGGCTGAAACGTCGTGATTTAGTGACTATGGGCTTACAGATTGGCAAACAAGGAGGACTCGTCGAGCGAAGCCGCCGAAAGCGCACAAAAAGGTACTTTGGAAATAGTATGCTCCGGCTTTGACCCTCCAAACTCGAATCTGAGTCTTTTGTGTTGTTTCTGGAAATCCTGTCCCAGGAGCACATCACTGCATAGGTTCTTGAGCACCCCGAGCCGGGTGGAGAAATAAGTGCGGCCATTGAGAATAAGGTCGACAAGACAAAAGCCGGAAGAATTGGTGGTCAGTGTCGTCAGAGCCGTTGCAATTTCCCTGTCCGAGGGGTAAATACGCAGTTTTAACTTACTGACAGCCCGCTCACTAATGAAGCTGTCAGAGCTGCATGAGTCAATTAGTGCACTCAAAATGTGTCCATTTACCAAAACCTTTGTGGCTGCATGGGACAGACTTTGGGGAAAAACAGCTGTGATGGGAGGAGGGGCAGTTTTACCCTTGACAGCTGTAACCTTAGTGGCGGCTCTTGGGGGAGGAGCAGTTTTATAGATTGCAGCTGTAACCTTAGTAGTGGCTCTTGAGGGAGGAGCAGTTTTATAGATAATAGATGCAAAACTAACAGGAGCTCTCAACCGGTATACCTTAGAAAAGTGGCCTTTCTTACTAACAGTGGCTCTTGGCTGGCATACCTTAGAAAAGTGACCTTTCTTGTTGCAATGATTGCAGGTCGTGTTACGAGCAGAAAAAATGTTCCTATAATGGAACGCACCTCCACAGAAGAAACACTTCCTTCCAGATTGCCAAGATGCCGCTAGGGCGGGGTCGTCATCAGTGTAGATTTCTAGGGTAGGGTTGTCATCAGCCGGGTTAGAGTCATCATCCATGAGGGCTTCCGCCCGCGGCCTATCGAAAGAGTCACTAAAAGTGATAGCAGCAGCCCAGGCACGTGGTCAAAGATAGGTGTCTGCATTCCTCTTTGCTAAGTCCAGAAAACATGCCTGGTCATAGGCAGCCTGTAACTTGAGGGTTTTATTCGCCAACAGACGCTGACGTATGCAGGGAGACGCAATCCCATTAATAAAGGAATCACGAATTAACTCCTCCTGGTACTGCTCAGCTGTAATAACTTTAAGATTACAATCCTTGCTGAGCCTGTGAAGTTTCTGAAGGAATTCGTCAAGAGATTCCCCAGGTTGTTGTCGAGTTGTGGCCAGTAGATGCCGAGCAAAAATTTCATTTGGGGACTTGACATATAGCTGCTGTAGTATTTGGATAGCGGCATCATAGTCTACACAGTCTTCGATATAATCAAACACATGAGGGGATACATAATTAGCAAGCATTCGTAACTTATTAGGAACATTCTCACCACACTCCTCAAGGAAGTTGCTAAAGGTACGATACCAGTGTTTCCATACCTTAGCGGCTGTAAGTGAATTTGGGTCCAGGTCGAGACGGGCGGGTCTGAGTAGTTTCTCCATGATGGATCGATTACTTGTCCGAGTTCCCTTCTATGGTTCGAGTCATAGCTGGCTGTTCCCGAATCACCCAAAGCGTGGAGTCGATATCAAGTTGATTAAATTGACGTAATAAAACTCACTACGCACTTGGTTTGAGCATAAAGCAAGGCTTTAATCAACTTGTTTCAGAACATGGAGGTCTAGTTGTACTTCACTAGTTCCTGTCTTACAAAATGTCCCTGGGCAAGCTGGGGCCGTTGCCAGATTATTTATACTCCTTGGACGGCGCCACCAGCTGGCCGTCCAGCGTTATTTCACGAGTAGTTTCTTGATGAATGATGAGATTTATAACAGGGGGTAAGAAATATGTTCTGAAAATTTTTTTAAAATCCTTGTGGACTGATTCAATCTGTGTTTTTTTTCTAAACAGTTGTACTGTTATTTACCACCTTTTGGAGTGTGTGGTGGGAATCCTGTCATCTCTGCTGTAGAATACCATGGTAAAAGATTAATAGTTGGTGTTGTGGCACACTATTACATTCACAGCAGGTAGAAAGCTATAAGGTTTCAGTTCATTTTTTAGAGTCTGTTTATGCAAACTATCTTTATGTTGTGAATACAAGCTAAAAGTACTGCGGAAAAACCCAAATCATAACATCAAGGGTACTATATTGCAACATTAAGGGTACGATATTGCAACATTAAGGGTACTACAGGTATATTGCAAATACTAATCTCAGTGTTGGACCTTTTACAAGAGCAAGTTTTCACCAGTATCTGTAGAATCCATCAATGCAGCATCATACTCTATTGTTAGCCATTTTACTAAAATGGGAATGATGCATCATATTAAATTATTTTTCTTCACTTGCACAACCATCATTCAACTAACATCTACAGTATTAAGGTTCCTATCTGGCTGTACCACAGATATTAAAAAAGTAGTGCATGTTAATTTTCTAGCTGCTAAAGTCAGTCATTACAAATTTTACTGTCCTGTGGTAAACTAAACTAAGAAAATAACATGCATGGAAAATGAAAGCGATCTGGAAGTCCTGACTGACAATAAATTGAAGCAATTGCAACAATGTCCATAGCAGTGAGTAAAGCAAATCAGACATTGGGATGTATTAAAAGGTCAATATTGAGCCAAAATAGTGAGGTAATCCTGCCACTTTATAAATCATTGTTTCGACCGCACTTAGTAAAGTTCTGGTTGCCAGTATACAAAAAGGATATTACAGCTATTGAAGGGATACAAAAGAGAGCAACCGGAATGATTGGGAGGAGGGAAGGATTGCATTATGAGGAGCGATTATGTAAATTGGGCACATTCTCACTGGAAAAGAAGGTTGAGAGGTGATATGATTGCTGTTTTTAGGATTCTAAAGGACTAGATAATGTAGACCAGCTGTTTCGCCTTGTCCAGAACAGCAGAACCAGAGGACACGGCCTGCGCTTGAAGCGCGTAAATTCTAAACTAATCTGTGGAAACATTATTTCAGTGAACAAGTGGTCAATCTATAGAACAGGCTCCCGAGGGAGACAGTGGAAGCAGATAGTATTGATTCATTCAAATGTAAATTAGATCAATTTCTTTCAGAAAATATGTTGGAATACAGTATATATGAGTAATTTGAGACATGACGTGGTACGTATCGCATGCTTGGAAGGAACAGGTGACTTTGAACCTATGGTTCCCAAAGCTCTTCACCACTGGGGTTTTCCTCACCTCATGTCTGGGTCTGTTGCAGATCAACTGGTAAGAGATTGATTGTTATGCTTAGCCAACAACGCCAGTCATTGCATCATGCAACTACCAGGATGGTAGAATGAGAACTCGATGGACCGTGGCCTTTTTTCATCGAGCAATTCTTATGTTCCTAAATAAGTTTCTTCTAAGATGCAAGATCACTTTTTCCAGCTGTAACTTCTGTGAAGCATGCAACCAATTGTGCAGGCACCAGTATTTTATCTTACCACACTTTGTGAAAATCCAGGATCTGATAGAAGTTATGCCTATGTCCATTTAAATTTAACTAAGGCAACAGACAATATCAATATTATCAATGAAGTTTAGCCAGGTATGGACAGAAGAAAATGTGTCACTAGCTGCCTTCCTCATTATGTCAAGATTTGAGCTTTGATTTTTGGCAAAGGAATACTGCACAATATTCAAGATAATAAGTTCATTTAAAATCCAACAGCCACATCTCCTCAAATATTTTTTTTTATAAAAAGGGTTTTAATAGCCTTAATTTCAAATTTTTATACCAGTTGCTATACAATGGTGATTATTCTATTAAAATATCTGGCTGAGAAACTTGAAGTTTGCTTTCATAATTTTTATAATACTGTGAACAGTAAACTAAACGTTGGTTACTTGGGCCGCAATTTCACCAACCGAGGCAGGTCTGGGGCTGCCGGTGTCGTGGTCCTACTGCAGCCCGCACTCTCCAAGCGATTTTTCATTGATTGGACTTGTTAAGCCCGCCCTGCGAGGTTCCCGGCCAATTAATAGGAAGCGGGTCTGCTGACACGTCATCAACCGGTTTCCTTAATGGGGCCATGTCCAAATTGATCTTGACAGTTCTGTTGTCAGTGTTCTACAGCATTGAGGTGCTGCAAATACTGACAAGCACTGCACAGAGGTGCACGGCTGCACCCAGGCTCTCCCATTACTCCCACGATACACTTATGGAGGGAGTCACAGCATGCAGGGAGGTTCTCTTCCCTTCCAATGGGTGGAAGAGACCGCCCCAGGAGCAAAAGAGACCTCCCCAGGAGATCAATGCAGCCTGATTGCACATTGCACAGGAGGGCACAAGCAGGGATGTCATCGGGAGGACCAGGCTGCAGTGGCGCAAGCCTTTCAATGATCTGAGCAGATCACGAAATGTTACTGCCAAGCCACACTCAACCTCATCCTGCTGTGCCACTCATCACATCCACATCACTCTGCCTTCCCTACCCTACTCCTGCACATCTTTACTCACACCAACTTACCTTGCGCCTCCACCCATTCCTCTCTATCTACATTATCACTTCCCCATCTCACGAGCCACCCCTCACACTCACCCTCAACCGACTGCAAGCATATGAACTAACACCACACCAAGGATAGGCACCTGGGTGGTTTAGCCAATGTTGATGTGAAGTTTCTATTAATCTGTTGTCAAACATTGAAATCTATATTTTCAACAGTTTACCTTATTGGACAGATCTGTGCTCACCTTTGGTAGTGTCTTAGTCAGTTCCAGTGAATGTTGAGACATAACTTCCCCACCCATTCCCCAATTGGGATGAGTGTGAAAGGAATAGCTTGGACATTGGAGGGATGCTTTATGGTGTTCGCGTGGGATGGTGTCAACCTGGCGCATCATGTGGCAGCCAGGGTGCACAGCGTCAAGTGAAGTAAATCTGGCCATGGTGATGCCAACACTGGCCTCCCAGGCAGCAATGTTGTCGGGTGCTGATACCCTGTATAGCATCAGGTGATTACGGAGAAGGTTGGTATTAATCTGTGTTTTTTGTTGGTTTGCCTGGTGATGTTGGTGTTAGGGCTGATCGTGGAGGGATTCAGAGGGCCAAGGTGAGATTTTTTCAAGGACTGGAATAGATGGCAGCTGAATTTGAGATGTTAGAAGCGATCTTTCAAATGGTGAGAGCGGTTGCTCCAAGGAGGAGACAGTGGATAGAGAGTTTACTCCAAACACTTCCAAAATGCATAAAGCTCAAAAGTGTCTTCCAAGTCCTGAAGGCTCAAGCTTCTGACATTGGAAAGTGAACAGCTGTGAAATGGTAGCTTTCATTCCACTTTTGCAGCAGTCACCTATTCACAGCAATGGGGAGACATAGAGAACCCAACTTACTTACCTGAGGTTAGCTTCGAACGACATGAAGCCCATTAAAAAAGTGGGAAAATAGAAATAGGCTGGCAAAATAATAGTTAACAAGCGTTTAGCAAGCATTTAACTATCGTAAATGCCTCCCCCACCGCTTGGTGTCGGGTCTGTTCTGAAATCGCAGACCTGACACTTTGGAAACTTATATGGAGGCGGATTTGGAACGGGTTCCCAACCCGGTCAATCATTTCGATTTTGACAGCAGACCCGCCTCCGAACCCGCACTCCGAGCACTGGCAAAATCGCGGCCTTGGTGTCTATCACCTCTCCACGGTGTTCAATAAGGTCAACTACACCATCCTCCTCCATCGTCTCTTCTCTCCGTCTCATGCCCATTCCCTTACTCTCTCTAAAGTGCCTTAGGATGTTTTCTATGTTAAAGGCTCTGTATAAGTGTTCATTTCAACTCCTACCTTTCCCAACATAGCCAACACCTGCAGAGGCTTTCCTCCCATTTCTGCGCAGTCACCTCAAGAATGCCGCTGCTCAACAATCGTTTTCACCTCTGAAGTGCCTTGTAATGTTTTGCTATATTAAAGACTCTTGTGAAAATGTAGGTTGTTCTTGTACTACTACTGCAGCCATTTGGCAGTATGATGGTTGTTCAACATGCATCATGGAGAGCAAATCATGAGGTTTCTTTTCGCCCCCAACTATCGTGTCCTGCCTCAACATCATTTTCTGAATACCCCTTTCACCACATTTTCCAATTAAGATTCACAGGAGATAGCAGTAATTAAGCACTTGTAAAGAGGAAAGTCATGAGAAAAAATTATGCTGGCATACTTAAAAAGGTAAATCTTTAATTAAAATCATTATTAAATAAGTACTACCAATTAATTATATTATATAAACTTATTTTTATGGGACAATGCAGAGCATATAGAAAGGATAGGCATCACTTAAGATACAAAACTTATGAATCACCAAAAAAAAGTCGGTCTTACATGGTTTAGAGATCTTTGATCTAAAAACATACTAAAGCTGACCTCCCCTTATTCCTGTCATCATCAAAAGAGATGTAAAGTACCATTTACAAGTGTCATCTCTCACCTCTGAGTCAGAAGGTCATGGGTTCATGCTCTAGGACTTAAGCACATAATCTAGGCTCACACATCACTGTTGCATTGGAGATTGGCCCGGATTTTCCGTGGCCTATGACAGCGTACGTGGCCATAAGTGTCTCACAAGTTCCGGGTTTATGCATGGGCTGTGCATGCGCGAAAACCCGGTACTTGCGATCTGTCATCTTGACAGATCCTCAGCATCCCCGGGAAATGGACATCCGCTGGCAGATGCCCATGAAATTCTTACGCCTGGTATAAGCAGGCGTAAGACCTTCTTTTACCAGCATATGGGTGAAAATAAATGTTAAAATAATTTTTTTTTAATCATTTTAACATTCAAAAACCTGTAAAATAAGTTTGTGTTATTTTTGGCCCCTTAAAAAATGTTTACATTTATTTTTCAAAAAATTAAATTTGTTTTAAATGTTAATGAAATTTTTTAAATTAATTTTAAGCACGTAATGATTTTTTCTTAATTTCAAGGTTGTGTGCATGTGTTTTTTGGGTGATTCCTAAAGCTTATGGGGATTCCGTACGTAAATGGAATCCCCATAAGCATAATGGGTATCCTCTTTCTGATTGGTTGGGATTGGCCCACGTAATCCCAGTGGTGCTTGCGAACCGCATGCGTCCCTGGGATACGTGGCCCTCCACGTAGAGGCCCAGGAGCGGGAGTCTCCGTGGATCCAGGACCATCATTTAGGTGCGTAGATTTATTGCGGTTTGGAGGCATCTGCCCGCAGGAAGCCTCCAAACACAAATTCAGGCCCATTAAAACAAGGCCCTAAGCAAGGGAGCGCTCTCGGTGTCTTGTCCAATATTTATCCCTCAACCAGTAACACCAAAACAGATTAACGAGTCATTTATCTCATTGATGCTTGTGGGACCTTGCTGTGCACATAGTGGCTGCCATGTTTGTCCGCCGTGGATTGCTTTAGAATGTCCTAAGAATGCTATAGAAGTGCAAGTTACTTTTTTCTTTCTTTTAGTTGCTTTCTGTTTAGTCTACTGCACTTTCTGGGTCAATGCAAAGCAGTTTCCATGCCAATGTTAATCCAAGAATCACAGTATAACACCAAAATATCACTACACCCATCTTAAAGCAATACCCAGTTTTTGTAGAGCCGAGACCCCAACTGGAGGAGATATTAATGCTAGTGTACATCACCTACAACAACTGCTGAGACATTACTAGAAAACTGTCCTATAATGCAACGTAGAACATAATATAAAGGCAAGCATACATCCATTTGAGATATTTTTAGAAAGGAAGTCATAAATGTGTACAGTAACAATTAAATGCAATAGCAGGTACTTTTTAAAATCTCAAGTATATTTAATTTATTATATTGCCAAGTCATCAAAAATACACAAAGGTGGGTGTACACATGCAAAAACATTTACTCCTCAACTGCCCATGCACGGGACTCCAGGAAATGCTATTAACCCTACTGAAACAGCACAACCAGGATATTAGCTTGCACCATTCCAAAAACTAAACTGATGCCATGCCCATACCACAGCATAACTGCAACATCCATCCACTCAGACAGCCATAAAAATATAGCATGATGAAAATGAGAAAGTATAAATTAATCTTGGATGCTATTACTACACATTTCCAGCTCTTTTTGTTTGCTGCATATATTATGGTGCTTTTTTAAGCATGTTCGAATCTTTCACACAAAATACTTGCACAGCTTGACAATGTAATTTTTAGGTAGAAGGCTTGCTTACATCTTTCAATATTATGGAATTTTTAGGTGCATTCCAACTAAACAAAACATATCTATATTCAAAATGTTGTTATAAAACAGGTAAAATTCATTATGTATTATGCATTGAAACCAACTAATCAATCAGTTTATCGTAAACAACTTCTTGGTACGAAGAGATTCAGAAAATCCTGATCACAATTCTTTCATAAATGAATTCCCAGAAACTTGGCACTACTTTAGCAACTTGGAAGTAAACTTCAAGTACATCTCACCAGTGTCACTCTTAGAGGCAACTACTACA
The DNA here is from genome assembly GCF_052327205.1 of Somniosus microcephalus. NCBI lineage: Eukaryota > Metazoa > Chordata > Chondrichthyes > Squaliformes > Somniosidae > Somniosus > Somniosus microcephalus. The sequence goes on from NC_140992.1 coordinate 82,078,410, forward strand.
TTTATAATAGAGTATGGGTGCATTCCAATTAGCAGCGTCCAGGCTCACAGTGGGAAATGGATGGCGGGGGAAACATGAGGGAAGAGGCATGAATCCAAAACAAAGCCCACGCAATTGCATATTTCTAAAAACATTCTACACATGATGCAAACTCAACCATCTAAATGATCTGCAAATTTGGTGTCAGAGCAGCATGACTATATAGACAAAGAAGCAACTAAGTGAAGGCGAGAGAGACAGTGAAAAAAGTAAACTTGGGGAATATGAAGTAGCACAATAAGTGAGATGGAGATTTTAAGCATCAAATTGAGCATTTTAGAGGAAAGGTTATTTGTGTCACAAAAATGGGGCTGGGAGAGATGGTTGAAGAAAAGATATTTGAATGACTAGGCAGATGATATGAATGCAAAATATGTGAATTTAAAAGTGCAGAAGTTTTATTTTTATGCTTTTACGGTCAACACTTCACAATAAAAATCTGACAAAAAGTTTAAATACATCAATTACAAACGTCACTGTTCATAGCAGTCAAAATGCCTAATGAGAAAAAGTATTAACCCAGCAACGCTAATTTAAATGCACATTGTTTTGCCAACTAAAAATATGCAGTAAACCTGGTTATGACTTAAACAATTTGCCACTGAAATGAATGGATGCACTTGAGCGAATTGATGCTTTTCAACACAAGTGATGTGAAACCAAATTCTCTGCAGATATGAAAAATATGTGTGGGACAATTGCCTTCTATATAAATGCAAGTCTTCTTTCTATAAAGATAATCTGAACACTAAATGGAATTAGCTTTAAAACATTTTTCCAAATAATTAACAGTTAATAGCAAAGTTTTGGAATCCTGAGAAAGTGTGCACTTAACTGTTATGTGCATTTAATTATTGTGCACTAGATGAAACTACACCAGCAATTATAAGAATAGCAGTCCAACAAACAAAGTCAACAGGGGTCATTTTCTGGCGATTGCGGATCAGCCGTCTGTTATACACTCCGATCTAATTTTCCTTTCCATTGCGGAAAAGAAAATCAGGTGAGGTATCCAAGAGGTGACCAATCCACAACCACCAGTTCTCTGCCCGTGCCCAAAATGAAAATTAGCCCCATTTTTTTCATGAGGCAACCTACTTACAATTTAACAAGCTGGACAAGCTATTTAATTGGTTTGCTTCCCCATCGTAGAAGGCCTAACTCTCTCTCTTCCTCCTTCTCTAACCCTACAGTCATTTATGTCTTTCTTACACATTTTTGCATGTGGGTATGTCAATTGGTGAAGGATGTTGCTTAACAGCTGGAAGCCACCACACCCGAAAAACAGATTGGAGCATTTTTCTGCCTCTTTTACAGTACAGAACAAGCACAACATGGCACATCAAATGGGAATGGCAGGCAATATAGCCGACATCAATAGGAGCAGCCCAAGGCAAACTGTTCATCCCATAGCCTCTTATCTGCATTTGCATTGCAGCTACTGTTGTGCAGTTCAGCTTCCAGCCAGGAAGAACCCTGTTTCCTACCTTGGCTCGAACATTAACTACCTGTTAAAGAGAGTGCCCACTGCATCCCTGAATATATGCCAGAGTAATTTGAACATAAAACCAGCATTGCGGGTTCGGCGCCCGTTATAGAAACTGCCCAAGTTTCCTTTCCATTCCCACAGTAAGTTGAAAATTACCCCCGAAATGTTTAGCGTAGGGAAGGGAGAATCCCTGCTCTCCGTCACCCATGTCCAACCTCAAACACAAAATACTGGAGCTCTACCATGCTGTCCCTGTCGTAACCTAGTTATTGTTTAGCCTCTATTATGGCGGTCTAATTATTCCAGCAGCTCCAAATTAACTGCCAACATTATCAAACCAAGCCTACCAACAAGGACTGCCTACACCTCTTAAAGCCCATTGTTGGTTCCTTTGAATCTTCTGTTTTCTCTGCTCACCAATTCTTACTATTTGTAAAGTGGATTTCAAAAGTTTAATGCCTTCTGCAGTCTGTTAGCCTACTGTTCAGAAAGCAGTATTCAGAATGCAGCCTCTGATTTATTAACAGAAGATGTGAAGGCTGTGTACTTATCGTTAAACCAAATATTTCTCATAATTGAGAAATGTAGCAGTCTTTTACACCAGCTTTTCCTTTCTTAGCTGCAACCCCATGCTTCCACTGAGAATCATTGAATCATAGAATGGTTACAGCACAGAAGGAGAGCATTCAGCCCGTCAAGTCCATGCCAGCTCTCTGCAAGAGCACTTCTCCGCCCTTTCCCCATAGCCCTGCATATTTTTTCGCCTCAAGTACTTATCCGAGTCCCTTTTGAAAGCCATGATTGAGTCTGCCTCCACCACCCTTTCAGGCAGTGCATTCCAGATCCTATCCACTCGCTGCGTAAAAAAAGTTTTTCCTCGTGTCGCCTTTAGTTCTTTTGCCGATCACCTTGAATCTCTGTTCTCTGGTTCTCAACCCTTCCGCCAGTAGGAACAGTTTCTCTTTATTTACTCTGTCTAGATCCCTCATGATTTTGAACACCTCTATCAAATTTCTTCTCAACCTTCTCTGCTCTAAGGAGAACAGACCCAGCTTCTCCAGTCTATCCATGTTACTGAAGTCCCTCATCCCTGGAAGCATTCTTGTAGGCCCAGAAATTCGGGTCTCCACGGGTGAATATGCTCCTTAAAACCTATTCTATGACCAAGCTTTTGGCCACCTGCCCTAATTTCTCCTTATGTGGCTCGGTGTCGTCTTTTAATACTCCTGTGAAGCGCCTTGGGACGTTTTACTATGTTAAGGGTGCTATATAAATACAAGTTGTTGTTGTTTCCTGTCACTTAGCCAATTTTGTATCTATGCTGTGACTGTCCCTTTTATTCCATGGGCTTCAACTTTGCTGGTAAGCCTATTATGTGGCACTTCATCCAACGCCTTTTGGAAGTCCCTATACACCACGTCAACCGCATTGCCCTCATCAGTCCTCCCTGTTACCTCATCAAAAAACTCGATCAAGTTAGTTAAACATGATTTGCCTTTAACAAATCCATGCTGGCTTGCCTTAATTAATCCACACTTGTCCAAGTGACTGTTAACTTTGTCCCTGATTATCGTTTCCAAAAGCTTTCCCACTACCGAGGTTAAACTTAGTATTCCTCTCATTTGGAATTTTGTGACATTAACACATTTCGTCACCTATTATTTTTAAATCTAGTAATAAAAGAGTGAAATAATTTTCATCTGTCCCTCAATATCATGGCCATCATTGAAAATATCCTACTTTTACAATTCATTACTGTAACTGATTTAAATTATGCAAAGATCAGTTCCTTCTTGCTGCATTAAAGAACTTCCAATCCCAAAAATAGTTTGACTAACTAAAACGGTCTAGTTTGTATTGACTTGATGGTTGGTGCTAATTTTCAGGTTTGCAAATCTTCTTCATCCACAGCTCCTAAATTCCAAATGCTCATCTCCACATCATGTCACTTCTCGTTAGGTGCAGCTTTGAATTCTATCTTGATTGGTGTTCCGAAACAGGAACTAAATCACCAATAGATAATTTGAGGTCTGTCCTTCTGGACAGTTGTACAATACTACTCAGGTTTGCATAAATAGCTTTCTTTGTTATGTTTTGAGACCAAGAATTTGACATCAGCCCAATGCAATCAAATATTAGTTGACACATTCCTTCTTGAAAATAATTAAAAGTCTGATTTGTCCCTCAGATTTCCACCATCTTTTAGTCTTAGTGTTGGCCTAAAAAGCAGTTTCACCTCCAACTTAATCTAGATGGTTATTATATTTTTGACCTTTTAACTTTGTTTAACATCCATACTACTCTAGGTGAGCCCTAACTCCTTACACCCCCAAAGAGTATTTGTACTTGTCCCAGTATCTATGTATCTAGCCTGCGCACGAAGTGAACAGAGAACTATTTTCAGATTATCTTAACTAAAGATTTTATCTTGTGCTTTTGGAAGATGGCAGAATAACATAGTTATTCCTTGTTTTAGGCTTTAATTGCCAAACAATTATAATAAACAGGAATCAGATAAGCTAGCAGCAGCAGTCGTGACATTTTATTCTTACAATAAAGATTGGCTAAATTCTTGTTGCAATAGAAAAATCAGAAATAGTTTGCAACTTCTCTGCAAAACTATGCAGTAATTAATTTTCATACGTAGAGGCCCTTATTCTCACTAACGTGTTACCTGGCTGAGCTAACTCTCTTCAGAGGCTCCAGATAAACTCACCAATTTGAAAAAGGCTGGCTTATAAATAACTTAAAAACCGGTATCTGGACCACATCAATTTAAATAACTGCCTGTTAAATTCAAAAGGACACACGAATCAAACATATTGGAAAAAATCCATAGAATCATTGAACAGAATTGCTTGGTCACTCCCAGAGGCCTGTTTTTCAGACAAATCTGCTAACTGTTGCAACAAAAATGAGCTGTAACACTGTTATCGGGGTGACGCTGGTGTTTAACCCCTTATTTACAATGACTGAATTAAAAAGAGATCAATACGCACCAGAATTATTCTACTTTATCACAGACTTTCATCCAAGTGTCTTTAAAGTTAAATCTATCTAACTATTTGCTTGGATAAAATAGCAATTGCAGAACTTTGTGCAGAGCTTAGTTTTGAGAACAGGAGCAGTCCCATGATATTCAACCTTCTGCAATTTGTTAGATTGCTCAATGTATTTTTCCTTTATTTTTCCCTATCACATACCATTTTACAGCTGCCATGATGATGCTTTTGTCCTCATGTAAAAGCTTAGTACGCAACAGCTGAACTCAGCAGGAGGTGAGCCATGTCAGTAGATACTACAATGAAACCCATCCAGGATCCCATTAAGGGGATTTCTTTCTTGTTGAGCGCATCATTAGCTGCTTTCATAACTGTCTTCAGTCACCAAGTCCCACAACTTGCAAGCGAATTAAAATAAACCTACCTGATTTTTTTTTTTTTTTTATATAAAGATTACCGGATCTTCCGGACTACCACCAGTCTTCCTGGTGCCAGTAAATGCAGTTGTTCAACAGAAACAGTATACTTTGGTTATGTCCTCACACATACACACCACTATTCCTTCTGTAGTGATACTGTGTTGCCACAGTGTGACATGACTACATGGAGGATAAGCACTGGCCAAAATGTCACAGCAGGTCAGCCAATACGCGAGACTCCCCAGTGCAGCCAGTTTACAGGATGATCAGCTACACATCTCAAAACTAAATTCGGGGATCCAGTCAGACTGCAAAGTAAAAATTATTGTTTCCCATATACCATTTACCGATAGAGATGCTTGCTCCCTCAACAATCTATCTGAAGCATTTCAAAACAACACAAGATTATTATGTAGTTCTGCTTATCTTTCCATTTACTTAAAAGTCTTCATCTTGATTCACATGGAAAATGGGCAGCTATAATATGAAGTACCAAAGGACGTTGGTGCCTGTGATATTGTTGAGAATCAGCATCTCCAGGAGAGAAGACGAGATAATAGGGGCATTAAAGTTGGGGCGGGGGGGGAAATAGAAGGGTTTCTCTTTTCTTGCAGACTGACTGAACCATTCTGAATTTGAAAAGTGTCTGTTTTTTGGCACTAAAAATTAGATCCTTCACTCACATACACAAAACAAGAAAGAAATTGTTCACATTTGTATAAACAATTCTATATATTTTGACACAAAAGAACACATTTTAACATCATCACAAATAGGTGTGTAAATTATTCCAGGATTTTCAGCAGGTTGTCAAACATACATGGACTGTCTCAACAAATTTAAAGGCAAAACTGTTAAGTAAATAGCCTTTTGGACATAAAGAATTGTATGATGAACCATATACCCTTTCCTGTCTTACAAATATTTAATACTTTGCAAATCTCCCAAATACTTTCAACGGTTTTGCAAGGGATGCATCCTAGGTTGCTGAGGTAAGTAGGGTGGAAATAGCAGAGATTCAGGGTGTAACATTTGCAATCTTTCAATCCTCCTTAAATATGAGAGTTGTGACACAGGACTGGAGGATTGCAAATCTTACACCCCTGTTCAAAAAAGGGGAGAGGGATAAACCAGGTAACTACAGGCCATTCAGCCTAATGTCAGTGGTGGGGAAACCTTTAGACACAACAATCCAGGATAAAATTAGTCACCACTTGGAAAAACATGGGTTAATCAATAACAGCCAGCACAGATTTGTTAAAGCCAAATCGTGTTTGACTAATGTGATTGAGTTCTTTGATGAAGTAAGAGAGGGTTAATGATGGTTGTACGGTGGATGTTGTGTACATGGACTTTCAAAAGGCATTTGATAAAGTACCACATAATAGACTTGTCAGCAAAATTGAAGCCCACAGGATAAAAGGGGCAGTGGCAGCATGGACACGAAATGTACGAAGGGGCAGAAAGTAGAGTAGTGCTGAATCGTTGTTTTTCAGACTGCAGGAAAGTATATAGTGGTGTCCCCCAGGGGTTGGTATTGGGAACACTGATTTTTGATATTTATTAATGACCTGGACTTGGGTATACAGGGCATAATTTCAAAGTTTGCAGATGACACAAAACTCAGAAAAGTTGAAATCAGTGAGGAGGATAGTAGCAGACTTCAGGAGGACATAAACAGACTGGTGAAATGGGCAGACACATGGCAGGTGAAATTTAACACAGAGGAGTGTGAAGTGATGCATTTTTGAAGAAAGAATGAGGTGGGACAATATAAACTATATGGTACAATTTTAAAGGGGGTGCAGGAACAGAGAGACCGGGGGTTTGCGAACAAGAATCTTTGATGGTGGTAGCACAAGTTGATAAGGCTGTTAAAAAAGTATACGGGATTCTTGGCTTACTAAATAGAGACATAGGTCTAGAAATTGGGCTACTTACGGCCACCCGTTTGCGCCGCTATCCTGGCGAAAAATGGCGACTGCCACTCTAGCGCCCTACTCTGGTGCGGGACTCGACGGCGGCCATTTTGGTGAGGGTCTTAATGCTATCGGCCCTGGAGATGTAAATGAAGAGAGGGTGACGTCAGTCGGCAAGCGACGCTGACTTAACATCACCATTGCGAACTTTGACCTTAGCGCCGAGTTCAGCGCTGGGTCCTAAGCTCGCTCTGAAAAGCAAGTGTTTAGCAGAATGACAGAGACGCAGTCAGCACCTCTTAAAGGGACACACATCTTTCAGATAAGTTTGCATTTAAGCTTTTCGACTGGATTTTTTTGATTTATTGAAGTAGTGGCTTGCTGCAATACATGTCAAAAGTTTTTCAAGTGCAGGGAGTGCTGCTGGACACTTGCAAGGTCTCGGATGGTAAAGGAAGGCCTCCAAGAAGACAGAAAATGCTGGAAATGCTCAGGTCAGGCAGCATCCATGGAGATAGAAACAGAGTTCACGTCTCAGGTCAAGGTGCTGCCTGACCTGCTGAATATTTCCAGCATTTTATGCTTTTATTTCAGATTTACAGCACCTGCTCGCGGAGGGAAGAGGAAAACGCAGAATAGGAGGAAGCAGAAGGAAGGATGCAAACCAGACAGCCCCTTTCTGGCCAGGATGGAATCATCCGCTTGTGGTACCAGTGACCACAACCCCAATTCCCCTTTCAACATTTGTCCCACACCTCACCGTCCCTCTGTTACTGACCATCACAGCGTCCTCTTGGCTACAATGCTAAAATAAAAGCCATCACAAAGCAAACTTTCCAATCCAACTTTATACATCTGTCCATCCAATATGACATCAAGAAATCAACTCATCAACCTTATTAATTTCCTTAGTGACTGTCTTATGCATGCCTTTGCCTAGCCAACTGATGTCACAAAGTGCTACCTCAGTGACTGCAGCATGGCTGGTGGAAGGCTGCTGACTTTCAGTGGGAAAGACTGCAAAGGGCCTTGCTGGTCGACCTTGAGGAGCTGGTGGCTGGGAGTGTCAAATCGAGGAACGGTGTTTCTTCTTCACTCTCCTCTCCCATTTCTTGGTCACCCACTGGCTGGGCAGGCTGCATTTCTTGGTTGTGTGAAATGAGGAAGGCACATGGGTGGAGTTGTGGTGAGGGGAGGGTGGGAAAGCAAAAGGGGCATGCGAGAAGGAAGATAACGTATGAGGATACCAGCATCTCATACCCTTTCAGCGCCACTGTTGGCTAAGGTCTCAGCCATGCCCCTGCCAAGAATGGCCAACACCGTCTCCTCCAAGGGAGCGAGGTGAAGCTAGGAATGGGAGGTGTCACTCGTGTTTGGTACAGATTGCTGGTGGGTGAGTGATTGGGCGGGGGGGGAGGGGGCGTCATGCATTGACCAGTGTGTGAGGCTAGTGGTGCAGTTGGTAGGAGACGGCTCTTGAAAATGCATTCACTGACCTTGACCAGTGGTCTGCGGTCATGAAGCTTCTTTGGGCACTGGAGCCAGGTGGTGGGGGGGGGCGCGACACTGCTGGCAGTGACGGCCTCGGTGATCTGGTCCCACATCGTTCTTTCTGTTGGGCCTCCTGGCCCCCGTGGGTACAGGACCTCTCTTGCAGTGTTGACCCCCTTAACAAAAGTGGAGTGCTGCGTGCGAGACGCTGGGTGCCTCTTCCCTGGCTTGCTGAGCTATTGTGTTAATGCTTTAGCACTTTTCCCATTTTATTAGATGCAGAAGGGAATTCAGCTTGAAGAGCTGAAGACTGCCATTTGGGAATTATTTTTAAACGTTAATTTTTTTTTTTTTCCAGAAGGCAGTTGTGCTCTAAAGGCTAAAAGCTGCCTATTTTTACATCATTTTTATTTTTTTCATTTCAGAAGGCAATTCCATTGCTTTCTGAAATGACAACCTCACTTTCAGAGTAGGCTGTTCTTGCTGCAATGAATCTACGGCCACGCTACATTGGGGCCTCCTGCTGGGACCAACGCCACCAGGATGGCATTGCACTGAGGGTTTAGCACTGGGCTAGTGTTAATTCGCCCCCAGCGCCAATATTTCGGTCCTGTCAGCGGTATCATTTTCGGCAGCCGTTAACACTAGCCCGCGGTGGCACCGGCAGCTTTTTTGGCGTTCACAAATTTCTAGGCCATAGAGTATAAAAGCAACAACGTTACGCTAAACCTTTATAAATCACTGGTTAGGCCTCAGCTAAAGTCTTGTGTCCAATTCTGGGCACCACACTTTAGGAAGGATGTCAAGGCCTTGGAAGATAGTACAGAGGAGAATTACCAGAATGGTACCAGGGATGAGAGACTTTAGTAGTTAAGCGGAGAGACAAGAGAAGCTGGGATTATTCTCCTTAGAGCAGAGAAGGTTATGAGGAGATTTAACAGAAGTATTCAAAATCATGAAGGGTTATGATAAGAGTAAATAAATAGAAACTGTTTCCACTGGTTAAAGGGTCAGCAACCAGAGGACACAGATTTAAGTTATGATCTGGAATGCACTGCCTGAAAGGGTAGTGGAAGCAGATTCAATAGTAACTTTCAAAAGGGAACTGAATAAATACTAGAAAGGGAGAAAATTGCAGAGCAAGGGGAAAGAGGGGGGGAGTGGGACTATTTGGATAGCTCTGTCAAAGAGCCGACATAGGCACGATGGGTCGAATGGCCTCCTTCTGTGCTGAAAGATTCTATGAACTCACTCATTCACCCCATCTAAATAGATATTCCCTCATTAGAATGTTAAAAGACACATAATTCACAAGCATTGAATTAGTTGAGGAGTTTTATTCACAAGTAAAAGAACCCCTATAACACTCCCATTTGTGTAATGTGCTGCTCATTTCATGTACATTAAGAATTCTTAAAAAAACTTTTTTTTGTTTTAAGTTTTCATTGTCGGAGATTGTGTCGTCAGTTCTCGCTGATAACAGAACTTGATAATTACCAATTCATTGCACTGCATTACTGTGCTGGTTATACCATTGGAGCACAAAAATATTACACATGAGAAAATGTTAAGTAATTGTGCCAATCACATACACATAAAACTCGAGAGTTATATCAGGCAAATGACACTAACCATTTGCCATTACAGGTACCACTGAATTCAATTATATGGGCTTAAAACACAATAAGCAGGCCAGCTATTTCGGTCAATTCAATAAGCTTTTTGCACTTCGTTAAAGTGCGATTAAGTTAACTATTTACCTGAGCAGCCGAGTGCTGTGCACCCGTTTTAGCTGTTTTTTAATACCTCAGGAAGAGCTGATTGAAGCTGCCCGAAGTCTCCACTTTCTGACTGCAGTAGTTGTTTAACAGTGTGAACAGCTGACAGAGACTTCAGGCAGCTTCAATCAGCTGTTCCCTAAATACAGATGATCTGTCGGTTGCTATTTAAATAAATCATAATCTGATTTTGGATCGATTTAGCATCATGCAACACAGTTCACACCAGTTTTTAACTAGATTAGGGATCCTAGATCATTACCTCTTCAAAATCTTAGGCACTCATCCAATGAGAGGAGGAGGGGAGACAGGAGAGGGAGAGGGAGAGGGGCAGCACATAGCTCCCCACCCCCCCACTTCCTAACTTGCAGCTCGGGAAAGGAGGCAGCTGGCCCTGGATCCACTTGGAACCCAAACTGTTCATCTCCTCTCCCCGGGTTCAGCCAGAACATCAGCACCGCAAAGGATTTTTTAAAAATACATACCGTGCAATTTGTAGCCAGAGTTGTCCATCACTGGGGCTGTGGAGCAGCTGGGCTTCCTCGCCCACTTCACCTAGCACGGCCGCTTTTACCTCAACTTTCTCTGTGTTTGCTGCCAGCCCCCAACTTACCATTTCTTCCTGCCAAGTTTCATATAGATTTAGCATCCATCACGTATAGTGGGCAAATCAACTTCACACAAATGCACCCGCTATATGCAGTGGGGACTGTATCAATAAAAGTGACCATGAAGCTGTCATAAAAGCCCAACTGGTTAACTAATGTTGTTTAACAAACCTGTCATTCTTACCTGGTCAGGTTTATGTGTGATTCCAGTCCCACACCAACATAATTGACTCTTAACTAACTCTTAAGAAAGTCGTCTAACAAGCCATTGAGTTGTATCACCAACTTCCCAGGGCAATTAGGTATGGGCAATAAATGCTGGCCTGGCCAGTGACTCCCACATCCTGAGATTGATTTTTTTTTTTTAAATGTCCCAACAGAATGCCTTGCCATGAGCAGAAGGGTGCAGGCTGTTTTCCTGCCATCTGAACTAAGACTGATAATAAAGACAGGGAAGAAAATAACCCAAAATGTTGCTGCACTACCTCCATTTTTTTCTTTAAAAAATTACTTTTGCTGGTAGGAAATATCAATGTAAAGACTAGGACATCAGTGGGAACAGAATACAAGTATGAAAGGCCCATTCACATAGGAAATAATTTTCCTCATCCTGTGCCAGAAACTGAATTTTGTACCACATTGTTAACAGAAGAATTTCCAGCCAAATGCATGGAAAGAAAGCAATGCTGGGCAAAATCTCTGACAATATGGGGAAAAATAAAAAGACAGTAGTCTTGTGTCAATGCTTTTGAAAGAAAATAAATTTAAAAGCAACTTATCACACAGAACATGGATAGAAGGAAATATTGATATTTTCTCACATCCTGAGAAAATATTCTATATGAGCACATCTTCAGTTTTCACTAACCTGAAACTGAATCCAACTGTTGAAATAATTTGCTCCCAAGTATCCTAGAAAACAAAACATTGTTTAAAATCTTTCCACAATTGAGGCATTAAATCCACCTATTAATAGTTGAAGCTGGGAACTTAAGACAGGCACATATTTTGATCTTAATCAGGTTGGTGGTTAAAAAAAAACTTAAATCACTCCTTATGCACATCAGGATCTCCATTTCTGTCTCAGCAATGAGAAATTTATTTTACCTAAAAAAAATTCTCTGGGAAAATATACAAGCTGTTATAAGGCAATTAGAAAAAATAAGCAACTTGTATTTATATATAGCACCGTTCATGACCTCAGAACATCCAAATGTTTATGCAAATTATTCAAATATTTCAAGATGGTTTAAAAAGGGCATTGCCATCTTATAAGATGAAAACTTTACCAATTCAAATTAGTGATATTCAAAAATATGGACAGTAGTTTATTCTTTTAATTTCAGTAGATAGGTTTTTGAACACTTTCAAAGTTACATCTTGGTCAGAAACTGTTCAATAGTACTGATATTACAAAAATAAAAGTGGACATAATGGCTATTACATTGACTAACATGGGCTTGTAACCCATTAAGTTTTTCTCCTGTACAAGATCGGACTTTAAAAAGTGATACCAATGGCATCATCTTAATTAAATTCACACATTAAAAAGTCAAAAATTGATACAGAAAGTGAATCCATCATCTAAATAGAGTAATGCAATGGATTGGCAAAGTCCTTTCATGTGCAGAAAGTGGGTTTAAAATTAGCCCAGACCAAGTACTATCACCACACTTTCAGCAATGTCATGATGAATACGTGTTTTCACACAGTTGCACTCTGGCTTTTCGCCCAGAATTTCAGTAAAGCATCGTGATGTGCCTGTATGAACGTTTCAAACTATGTCTACCTGAACTGCAAAAAACACCAAGCAAAATTGTATCCTTCCAAACTTGTGGGTTGCGTGCAGAGTTATACAATACTTGGGTGAAGTACTGAGATGGTGACAAAAAAAATTGAAGGGGTGAAGTCTCACATAAAAAGAACGTTTGATATTTTAAAATCACGTATTGGTACCAATTAATTAAATAAACCTCGTGACAACATTGCCAAACTGGATGCAAGTTTCTTTTATCAACTGAAAGGGTCCTCTTACACCAGAGATTACCCAGTCTCGAATCGGACCCTGATGAATGTGGGCCACAGCATAAAATCCCCAAAATTCAGAACAACCGCCAATCTCACTCAACAGGTTAAAAGGATTGCGGGTTTAGAAAAAAATAAAATGCACACTGGTGCAGTGAAGGACTATTTTCTCTCATGGTCGAGCAAAGAAACGTTTGTTGACATTGAGCATGGTACGGTTTACTCTGCATCTGCCCGTGCCGAACATGGGGGTTTGTGCTTGTGGGTAACTTAAATGTTTAGTCCAGTCCCGATGGTCACATCCCTCATCTTGAAAACAAAAAAAATATTTAAATCGTTTCTCGTGTCAAATCTTTTTATAGGTAAAAAATGAGGTTTAGAAACTGAAACGCAAAACATCTGAAACAACCGATTTTAAATCCAAGTGGCGGATTCACGTTGTTCCAAAATCTTGGGCAGCTTGGGCTGCGAGCAGCGGCACCGGTTTTGTGAGAAGCGGTTTCTGGTTTGCGGGCTAGAAATGTTGACCAAGTTGGGCCCTTTACCCGGAGTGGCTGCACGCTCCGGGCAGCGCCGCGTGCCCGCTTCCAAATGCCGCCTCGCGCCAACAAATACAAGCGGCCAGTGGCAGGCAGGAGGAGCTGGGGCTGCCCGTGGCCGGCGCCGAGCCTCTGTCCGCATCAAACAAAAGCCCCCGGCTCTGACTGGGTGGGGCGGACCGGGCCCCGCAGTCCCTCACACTGAGCTCAACACATTTACCCAAAAAAGAAAAACAAGCGGCCACGACCAAGGGCGCCGTCTTTAGGCCTCAGTGTTTACACATTGCCCGCCCACCTTCCATCGCACAGACACACACACAGACTGCCGGCTGCTGACGGGTATCACTATTTATTTCGTGTTTCCGTTATTTCTTTATTTTTTTAAGGTAAATACCTGCGCGAGCGCTGGGCTTTAACTAGAGAATTTACCGCAATCCCCGGCGCGAGGACGGCGCCATATGTAACAGACTCAATCAGCCGACAACCGATCCACTCCAGCCCGAATGGGGAGAGGAAAAAATCAATCCCGAATCATCGATGCCTGACCCGAACCTTTTCACGACCAGTTAGTTCAGCGCGTGCTGCTGGGGAAGTTTACAACTATTTCTCTTTTTCTCAGTGGGCAATGTTGCCAACCTTATAGTGCAATGACAGATTTTTTAAATAGTTATTAATAATACGAAGAAAGAAGGAGCAACTGCAAATATGTTTAGATACACATATGGAGTTAAAAAAGAGGGTCGGGGGGAGACGAGCTAAAACAAGATCTCCAAGAAAGATGGATACTCCCTCAAAAAGATGTTCAGCACACAAATGCTATTATTGCAAAAGGAAGCAAATCCCTTTGGAAATCCTACAATTTTATTACTCCACTACTTCTATTAGCTGAGCGACATGACTGGAAGTACTGTAGTAGCCGTTTCGTACATCATGAATTAATAATTATTTTTGTGTTTGCTTTACTTAGGGTTTGCCTTGAACGCTGAAAACTGGGCAATAACAATTATTAGTTAAGTATATTTCTCTGTGTCAAACATTTACTTTTAGGAAAGACGAAATAGCGATATTTCTAGGTATGTGCGCTCGCATTTAAAAACGTCTTAACTTCTTTTGGAAATATAATAGCTGGCAATTGTCATATGTTCCCAATAGTATCTCTGGCAATTATGGGAAAGGTGAACATGGTTAAGTTTCAGTACGTCATCAGAAACATATTTAATGCTATGGACAAATGGAAAGTTATGTTGATAGAGAATTTTCTTACTGCGATATCTGCATCATTTTTATTGTAAATGAATGGATTTGTCAAGCAACTTCCAAACTAATTGAAATAACTACACACCATAAAATCCCAAGTGTTTATGTACACTTAAAACAATAAAAAGAAACAATAAAACAACTTATAATGCAATTTCCGCCTACTTAAGAAAACAATTTTAGTTTACACATACAAATGTGGCCAGTGGATTACCATAATGCCCCATGAGAAGTTACAAATACACGAGCTTCCGTGTGTATCAAATGCTAATAGATCATAATTAGGTTTCTTGGGTGGACCAATTTATTTCTTCAATACCTTCAGTGAAAGATGCATGAATTTATGAAAAGTATATTTTAAACTTAGAAAATGAATATATTTGCAATATATTAATAGCAACAACTATGCATAATTTAAACCAATCCCAATCCGTGAACGAACGTGTGATTTCGCAATCGCAGGAATTTTTATTATGGTATCTGTGACGTTTAACACACTATCTTAAACTTCGTGACCATTAATATTTCTATGTATTCAACAACTTTGAGAACTATTTATAGTTTATCTTTGGCGTAGTAAGCAAGGCTAATTAAAGCGCAATTATTCAAGCGTCTGTGTCAACTGTGTCAGTATTCTGAAAAAATATAGTTTTCTGTTACAATCATAATAAAATGTGTTTCTCTGTAAAATCCTGAACATCACTGAAATTAATATGTTGATTATTTGACGGTTTAACTGATTGCAAACTTTGTAATTTATTTTGTCAAATCATTTGGGAATTGCAGGATTTTATGCTAAATTTTAGCGAACAGAAATTGCAACATTTTGTTTCTTGTGCTAAAACAAATTTGTGCACGTGGATTTTTTTTATACTGCATTAAAACGATTAATCTCCATATGTAATTATGGATTAATCGCTCTTTTCCCCCAAGTAGTTTTCTTATTAATTAAAATTGCATGCAAAATTTATCATGTCGCTTTTGAAGAATGGGCAACAGAGATTATATTTAAATAAATACATCTCTATTGCAAGGTGCAATAAAATATTAGTTCAAGTCATTCAGATCAGATAATGCAACTGAAGAGATAGAACAGTTAAGGTCTAGTTTAATCTTTGTGACAATTCGATGTATTTTCTGCGAAGGATCGAGGTTTCATACTTACAAATATTAATTTGATGAACAATATGTGACAAAAATGCAAGTAATCGATCTAAATGAGATACGATGTAAATAGTGTAATTATCGTGCTGGATAAACAGTGCAAAGTGTTAAATCTTAAAGCGATAATGAAGTATTTGTGGACTGATGGCACTGCTAACGGTACAAATTAAATTACTTCAGGTTCAGTCAAACATGGACACCATTCTCAGTATTTAAGTGAAAAAATAGATCTGCATAAATTGCTCTTTACGAATATTACAGTAAACAACTTCTTCGGTACTTTTTAAATTTCTAATGTTTTAAAGTTGTGCATTTAAAGTATAGTCCGCACTGGACAAAGACCTGATGCATAGATTGAGTTTCGTTCACTACCTGGTTAAAGCGCCGCCGGATTATTTGAATGACCCACTTTATACTTCCTATAAAGTATGCAGAAAGTATGAATATTGCATAAACAACGACATATAAAGCATCTCCACATACATTGCACTGACTGTTGGATGTCTGTATAAATTGACAAGAAGGAAGAAACATTTAAATGTGTGCGGTTTCCTCAAAAAATCTACATCAAAGCTACCAGTCAAGTGTGTTTTGTCCACACGTTATTACGTACAATATCTGCCAACTGAAGGTTTAAAGCACCTCGAAGAAAACAGCGGCAATTACTTAAGTGATGCATTTCTTAATTTTTTTGCATGTTTCTGTTTCCAGCAACAATATAGAAACACGACCAAATTTGAATTATTTTCAATGTAAATGTGCACTTAAAACAAATTAGCAAACAAAATGACTATGAGGCACTTGACCCAAACAGGATACCATTCAAAAAAGCAGATTAACAGGTATTTCATAATTTACCATCAGACAAAAATATGTGCATATTTTTAAACTAGTCCATGCGTGCGCGTGTATTGTGTAAAAGCTCTCTAAAAAACGTTATATAAGCTGTAAAAACCATTTTGATTTACCTTAAGCAAATCAAAAGTTTACCTGATTTTAGTGTGCTTTGGTGTTTTAATGTCGCTAGTTTTGGGGACGATCCAGTCACTGCGCTCTACGATGTGTCATTCTTTTTGGCCACACCCCAGTGCCATCCCAGCTCCCCCGTGTTTAGCTAAGTAATAACAATAGCAGTAATACTCGCTAATTAAATTAATTACCAATGCTTGTCAGTGGTGGATTAATGGCCAATAGCAGCCGCTAGGTATGAGTTGCAGCCCAGGGGCTGATGATAACTGTGTTCCAGGAGTGGGGACACATCAAGAGTACAAGGGGAGGTAATTGCTGAGTACAAGGGGCGCAGCTGGGCAAGCATTGCAAAGTATAAATAGTCTGACTTCAATAGCACATCAGTATTAGATCTACATCTCCGAGCAAGCCGAATTCTGGAAGATCAGGTTTGCATTTCAACTCCAAGACGACGTACCACAGAGAAATATTGCACGGTTGATGTATTGGAGACAATAAGAAAGACAGGGACATATTCCTCTGAACAGCAATGGAAGAACTTACAGCTTTTGTTTCGAAGTCTTTTGATCAAAAGGTGAAGGAAAAGAAGGATGGGATCACGTATAGAGAAGTTCTGGAGAGCGGGCCTGTGCGAGCTCGAGAGCCGGGTATGAGTGAAGGCAGTCGGGACGAAGTGATCAGCGCACAGCGTGGGGCGTCTCGATCCCCGAGCAGCGAGCCAGAGATCGGGCCAGAGAGACCGCGGGACAGCGGCACTCCGAAACTAACCGATCCGGGTAAACAAACCTCATACTCATAGATGGTAGTTAGCGAGACTTCAGATGGCCCGCGTGGTACTATGTCAATGTTAGACTGTTTTTTTCATGGATATTTTCAACACTATCAGCCTAGTTATGAAATTCAAAGGATATAAACACAGAGCAAACTACAGAATATTGTTAATGTGCTAATTTAAGTTAGTGGCTTTTTATAACTCAAATACAGTAAATCATAGTCACAATAAAAGAAGGGTGTTTATTACTACATAATCAATGATTTTAAAAAAATAAAGTGAAAGTTACTTATTGATAAGGGAAGCGAAATGTGTCCGGGATAATACCGAGGGGAGAGGATGTTTACAGAAGGATTCGGTGACGCATGGAGTTCAATCAAATATGAATTATTGTGTAAAACTTAACAGCTTCTTCTGGTTTCTGTTTTTAAAGAACGTGCACTTCCGCTTCAGTATCAGTTTTAAATAGGCAGGATTTGGTGATACTCAGAATAATGTAATGGAAGTGTTTTATAAAAGGAACATGCAAAGCCAGTTGCAGTACTTTGCTTTTTATAGACGTTTAGCGATAGGTAGATGACAATGACGGAACTAATCTTGTTGATATGTTTACACTAGACGCTGTACAACTAAGTTTTTTTTTCCCTTGCTGAGATCGGAACACGATTCCAGAGCATCGTCCGGAAATGGTTTAATAAACAAATACTGTTACTTTATATAGGACGCCATTTATAAGAACACTTATTAAACAAAACACATGCGTTCACGATACTTTACAACCTCTATTTCGCAGAATATTGCAGTTTTATGGAGCCTAAAATGACTGATTACCGAATATGATTTCAGCAATGCAAATACAGTACCCACTAGCCTCACTAAATACAACCGTTTCTTTAATCACTTTGTGATATTTTCTTTGGTAAATTAATTTACGATAATAAATTGGGTTCTCGTGGTTAAATAACACGAATCAGCTCTCTTTGATACAGTAAATGTCATTACATTTTAGGTGTGGACAACGTTTTCAATCAGCATTTATACTGGGGCAAAAACGATTTCCTTTTCTCCTTTTATCTGTCTTCGCAGTAAATTGCAACAACAAAAACCCAACCGCTTAAATCTCTCCCATATAACGTGCAATGCTTTCACGCTTTAACACTGTCCATAATGTGTGGCACAGTTTATTTCTCATGACTCTTTAGATACACATGTATTTGACAGATGTTGCTCCACTTTAAAAAAATCAGCGATTAGGTGGAAAACGTATTGCTCATTCACAAGACAATTAAAATAATAGCACTGGTGAGTAAATTTCCGGAGCTTAAGGCAACAAAGTGTATTAATGCTCATGTAATTGTACAGTACTTTGTAAATACTATTTATGATAAGCATTAATATACTGTATTTTTATTTCGTTAAAAATAAATGATTCTTTCAAGCCATTACAATACGAACATTTCAGAAATCCGAACAAAGGTCGTTCTGACCCAAAGTATTCTGGTTGACAATGTATTGTCCTAAATATAAAAGATTGTGAACACTGTCGATGTGTCAAACCTGGTTAATCTGTCCGTTGTATAATTAATTGAGAGGCTGCACTCGCTGCATTTTGTGGCTCTGTTTATGTATTTCGTAAAAATTAGCATGATAACCAAACCTAAATTCGAAACATTTGGAAGCTTTAATTTGATAGTTTCCACAAAAGCTTCCACAATATATAATTAATAAATATAACAGTTCAGCTATTCAAACTTGGTTCTTTGTTATCTAACACATGTTACAGCACCTGATTCTTCTTGACAGATAAGGGAATGAGCGAGCGGAATTTAAAACAGAGCAGATGCAATGTGAATTTCTAATATAATTAATTTAGAATATTTAAAATATTTTAATTAAATATGCGTTCTTTGTATACAATGACAAATTTACTGAATCAAGTTATTTCAATAAGTGATATACACATCTTTAATACTCAAAGGTGCTGCTTATTGTTATATTCTGACACAATCAGGCCGACGCCACCGAACATCGAAGGGTATTATTACGTTAGTGTGTACTTGTATAAGAAAATTATGAAAACAGAAGATTAATTTAGAAAATCATTTTGAATGAAACCCGTTTTATTCCGAATGCTGAGCTTTCTTTTAAGGATTAAAACATTGGCTCGTGACAATGGTAAAAGCCGTACGTACTCCAGTGACAAGTTCGCTGGAAAAGACACAAGTTAAATTACGTTTAAAATTAACCGTGCCCTTTGTAATTATAATGGGTGTAACTTGAACTGTTTTTGACTTCATGTACCTGATAACTTTTTGTATATGCTCGTTTCAAGACATTCTTATCTGTGGTCGTACCTAAAACCTGCGTGTAATGATCGCGTGTAATGGTCATTTATAGGAAGTGGTGAAATGAAAGAGAGAAAAGAAGATGTCAAACCAGTAGAAGAAGAGGCGCAGACAAAAATTAAGCAACGACGAAGTCGGACTAACTTCACACTGGAGCAGCTAAATGAGCTAGAGAGATTGTTCGATGAGACCCATTATCCGGATGCATTTATGAGGGAAGAGCTGAGTCAGAGGCTGGGGCTCTCAGAAGCCAGAGTACAAGTAAGGCAAATATTCCTATACACATCCATCTGGTATATTGGAATATAGCAAATATGTATATCGCAGTTGAATTTGGTACCATAAGGTTGTGGGTTGCACTTCTGTCAGAAATAAGTACTGTACTATACGTATACACTTGGTTTTACGTGCAGAGGAAACAAATTGGAACAACTACAGTACAACAGGCTCAGCACACAAAGAAAATGATTTATGTTTACATAAGTAATCCTTCAGATGTCCACACAGTATGCCGTTATGATGAATTAAATAGGTTTATGCCGTAAGAACTGATATTTAATTTACTGGAAGTTTCGGAGAAGTTGTGGTTGATAGGCCAGCGGCAGCTGCAGCTGCTATTGGGAAATTGCTTACAGCATGCGCCCTCTGTTACAGTACCATCTGCATCAAGCTATATAGTATTCTTATGGGGGTTTCCAGCTTGTAATACGATAACGAGGTAAACTTAGCAGCAACTTGACCTGAACAAATCGACCAGCGTTCAAAACCATCAAACAGACCTGCAAAAGAAAAAGATTATTGCCTAAAAGAAAAAAAACTTTATTTTTATGATCGCAATGCGTACTCCTTGTTGTGGTTTCTCTGAATATAATAAATAACATTCTTCCAACAAATTCCCATTTGACTCGTGCTCAGTATAGATGATTTCACATTATGGCATCGTAAAAGGCAAGAATAAACTTAACTCGTTAAATAATGGCAATATTAAGTAGCCTTTTGCTACGAATATCTGAATTGAGTTATTTATTAAGAGTTGTACAGAGCGCTGTATTGGTCAATGTCTATTAGACTCTATACAGATCTTCCTGTCTTTCATATTTATTATACATTCAGGACTGCAAACTGCATATTTCAAGAACCATATCTTTTCAAACCATATTTTAAAACTTATACTATAACAATTGTAGCCTTGTAATAATCATCTTCAACAGCTTTCCCTGTTACCTATTCCAATTCTCTTAAAACAATTCTGTATATTAGTTGGTTACATTGTAACGGCCAACTGCAGCCATATCGTAAAAATCTCACCGATATCCTTTACTGTATAATCATCTTTTATTCTCTGATGCAATCTGATGCAAATAAATTCTACTTCCTACGTTCATGTAACGTGCATGTAGAAAATCAGAATTCCGAAAACATGTTATGGCGATTGGATTTTGATACATCATTGAAGAAGCAAACCTTGCTAACTTTAGTTGCTATATAAGAACAACATTGTAGTTCCCACAGTATGATTTGGTTGCTCTTTTGTTATGGGCCGATAAAATATTGTATTGATTAAGATTCATTTGAATAAAATACAGTGAAAGGTTTTCAGAAGATTGAGTCTTTTTTATACGCATCAAATTGTATTTGATTTTATTTAAGCTGTTGAATCCGTATGTTAAACATATAATCTGTTTGACAACAATACCTTCCATTGTGCTTTGTGTAAGACAAACACTGAGGTTTTAATTCAGTTCCGTTTGATCGAAAGTAAATTTGGCTTCACAATTCCAAAATGCACCAAAGTTTTTCTGCCTGTACATGTTTCTGGGAAACTTACTCGTGATGCTACTTGCAGATAAAAATGATTTCGATATAGTACATGCATAATTTAACACCAGACTTTCATCTGAGAATTGCAAAGCAGCTTAACATATTAATGCGGTATTTATTGTATGGGTTTTAATCTGTGTCCTTGTGAGCATAATGTTGCCTTGCTAAAATCAACAAAGGAATAAACATCCGATTATATATATATATATATTAACTTGAATAATACAAATTACCTAGTATCGGTATCATTTAGTATCAGGAGAACATTTTTTTCTTGCAGATACTTATTTTATTTCAGTCTGCTAATGAGCAGAACCTTATTGGATGGAGCTCGTTGCTCAAACGTCAGGGCCATTATCGTTCTGGTATTAGATATCATGGAGTGTATCTAGTTCTTCTGGGATGGTAACCTATACTAGAAATGAAACAGGGCGTAAAGAATAATTTCTCGTGAACCAATAAAAATTAAGAAAAATAAGATTTAATATGTTTTCGGTTGTTTGCAGCATCTTTTCCCCCCGAAGAGATTGCCATGCATCGTGTATGTAAGAGTCAGATAATTAAAATAAACGAGGTCAATCACATTAATAATTAATAAGTCCGACGGGATATTGCATCGCATAGTTGTCAGTTTGAACAGACTAACTCGTACATCTGAGATGCAGCTGCCAATCATTGCCATTAAATTACTTCATTTTTGCCCTATAGGTATGGTTTCAGAACAGAAGAGCAAAATGTCGAAAGCAAGAGAATCAACTTCATAAAGGTATGTTTGTTAAATTACAGGCTCGGCAATGGTGACACTCTTAAACTTAATCATTGCTAATATCCTGACATAGGCCGTTTAATGCATTGATGTAAACTTTAAATGTGCAATGTCTTCAACCAATGTTATAAGACCAGGAGTACAGGGGTGCATTTTGTCTGTACCTGGGGGAGGGGGGAAGTTGTGAGAACAAAAATAGTAAATGCTACAATCATTCAATATTCATGTAACATGGCTTTAAGCAGAATTATTATGGTTATTTCATCATTACAATAGCGATTTGGTCGTTGTATCCGGATTCACAAACTAATTAACAGTAACGGAGCCCTACCGTGAGGTGATAACTTTTACTGGAATCTGAACTTCCCTTTTTTTCTATTGCAGGTGTACTTATTGGAACCACCAGTCAGTTCGAAGCTTGTCGAGTCGCGCCGTACGTTAATGTGGGAGCCTTGAGAATGCCATTTCAACAGGCAAGTATTAATCCATCACAAACGATTACATACAAGACCCGTTAGTAAAGATAAAGTTTTAACTTTTACACTCGCCCCTTGAATGAAGCTTGTTTTGAAAGTAAAATACCACTAGGTAATTTTTAAAGCCACGATCTTCCGAATCTTTCAGAGCAACTCTGTTCATCTTATTGTTAAGATGATACTGATAATGAACAGGTGACATCATTACCTCCTCTTGGGCATCGTCCCAAAGGTAAAAACATAGTTAATAACCTTAGAGGGGAGAAGAAAACACATGGATTTTCTCGAGATATTTTTACAGTTCAGTAAGGAATAACCATTTTCAATTAGTTACAGTTGGTTATCATCACTCCACCCGTATTATGTGGCGTGCTCTGCCATTTTCTGCTAATGGTACCAGGTTTTCACCCGCGCTGGTAGTGCGACCTCGCCCAAGTGACTTCTGCATATTTGGACCTGGACATATATCTGCAGGCTATGATGATTGTATGGACATCACTCCAAGTCAACACATATACACCTTCAAGTAGAATTTACTTGATACAAATCGGAAGCCGATTCAGGCTTAACGCACATACCCCACATTAACGAGTGTTTGGGACCTTGCTGGTCTGTTTGCCTGAACATCATGCTGTGCACTTAAACCCACTACGCCTCGCAACTATTGATTTCATGCATGTTTATTAGTTCCACTTTGATTCTCTGTGCACTTGTGTTACATCTCTATTTTAATAATCTTCCTCACGTAATCCCAGATTCTGACAGACTATTTCTTGAAACTTCTACCATCCTCCTTTTCCTCTGTCGATTGTAAAAATGATCTCCCTATGATAATTTGCAGGCTGAATTGAAGCATATGGAATCAGACACAGTCCGCTACAGTTCTCACAGGGGTGGAGTATGTTATTGCTTTCCCCTCCTGTCTCCTCCCTTGAGGTCTTGTGAAGGGATAACTCAACATAGTTGAATCCCCTTAGCTATCTATTCTCTGACTCGGGAAGTAGAGTATAACCCAGGGGGCTTAAAGCAGTTGGGGTACCAGTCACCAGTCAATGGCTTTTTTTCTCTCAATAAATTAAGAAACACTGGCTCCGTCAAATAAATCTAATTCCAATGTTATCTTCTCTCCCCTTTTCCATTTAAAATGGACATCTCCAAAAGCTTTTCAAAAACCCTGTTCATTGCAAACGGATTTCTACAAGGTTCTTCCTTAGTCGCGGTTGTGGGAGGGAACGTGTTGTTTAAAGTGTTCCTGAAGCTTTTATACTTCGCAGAAAATTATTCATTTAAAAAAATTATTTTTGGTTAAAACTATCTGCATACTGGGACGCCCTGGAGTACACGATTTGTTGCACTCCTGAGAATATTCTGTAACTTATGGTTGTCTTTATCACTTGTGAGGTAAAGTGTTCACTATTCCTGGAAAAAATGGAGAATAACTGCTGGGTATTGGGAAGGCAGTATATTTTCCACGACTTGTGAGCTCGCCATATATTGCCCATATGATGACTGTGTTCGAATGGTGGGAAATACCACTTGCTTATCCAATTAGATTTGGGGGAGGAGGGGATCATGTAACCACTTTACTGTCTCTTTCAAACCCTCGCCAGCCACAGCTTTATAAGTCTTATTTTACGCTTCGTTTTTTCGCACCTTCAAAAAAGTAAGAGTCCGGCAATCTGATAGTGTCAGGACTGTGTGCTGTATTTTCAGTGTTCCCCCCACCAGAGGTGGCATTCAGAGATCACAGCCCAGGCACTGGACAAACTATGTTTAACCGTTTCTTTTCCTTCTCTATTGATCAATGTACCAACACCTTTCATAACGTCCTCGCCAATAATTGGATATTTGTTGGCAATGCCATTTTTTACAAAAGGATGTTTTAATAATTTTCTCTCCTTATTCTGTTTTAGGAGAATCATTGCAACATGACGCCATTGTCCTTTCAGGTCCAAGCGCAGCTGCAGTTGGATAGCGTGGCGCACGCGCATCACCACCTCCACCCACACCTGGCTGCACATGCGCCCTACATGATGTTCCCGCCACCGCCCTTCGGTTTGCCCCTGGCCACCTTGGCAGAATCCGCTACTGTGGTGGCAGCGGCGGCAGCAGCCAAAACCACCAGTAAAAACTCCAGCATTGCAGACTTGAGACTTAAAGCGAAAAAACACGCCGCAGCTTTAGGCCTGTGATCTGAACAGTGATCCAATACACTGGTTTTAAAAAATCCTCCAAAGGAGGAAGGACGCGCAGCTGGAAAAAGTTCAGAAGTGAGCTTTCTGCGAATTCATTTTAGCACAATTTTACTTGATTCATATGGGGGCTGGTCTCCTATAGTAAGATGGAAATTCCTGATGCATACTTTTGCTTCCCATAAACCATTGGAATAATTATTCAGAGGGGAAAATGGATTTCAAATCTGTGTGAATGAACCGTTTATGAGAGTCAAGAGTGAACAATCAAATGAAATACGAAGAATTACACTTGCATGTATATTTATACTATTTTCAATGATACTTATGTCCTTTAAGTCAGAATTGCACTTGGTTTATGTTAGGTGGAACACATCGTTGCGAATGCAAGTGTGGAGACAAAATAGTTTCAAAGGTTTTAATTTGAGAATTTTCATATGTACTATTTTCTTGTCCTTACAATAACAGAAGTAATGGATAATTATAACTATTCTACCTAGATGTCCATTTGTTTTAGATCAAAAGATATAAATTATGTATTCTACATTCTTACCGTACTGAACACTTGTAGTTTAAACCCTACGATAAGGTACGGTCCTCTGTAAAAAAAAAAAAAAATGTTGATACACGAACAAAGTTTATTTTGGTTAAAATTGTGTATGACTGATAGACTGTCAGTATTTAATTTTTATTTCATAGAAGTGTGTTTATTCATAAATATTTCTCTTGTGCTGTTGTGGGAATTTATTTCACATAGATGTTTATGGGATATGTTTCTATGAGGTGTTGGTTTCATTGAAACCTTGATTCAATCAATGAACAGCAGAATTTGAAGAGCTCACTGTAAAGGGATATTACTCAGAGTAATAATGCCTTTTCCCGCCGTCATGGTAGACCTTGGAAGCAAAGATGCATTGCAGTTCGTAGATGCTGCGCCATTCTAGGATTATTTATAATAAAATCAACAGACAATTTGTACAAGTGTTCAACGATGACTCTAAAAATGAAACAAAACCTTCGCTGTTGTACAGTTCTACGGTTTAATGTCAATGCAATTAATTTGAATGAAATTGATTAACGAAAATCAGCTGATATCGATCCGATGTTGCATTTATTGCAACGAGTGCCAAGGCAGAGTGAAATGATTTTATATATTTAATTAAAATATGTTGAAGTCGTCATTGTTTTTCTTTTATACCTTCCTTACCTCCTATTT
This sequence comes from Somniosus microcephalus, assembly GCF_052327205.1. NCBI lineage: Eukaryota > Metazoa > Chordata > Chondrichthyes > Squaliformes > Somniosidae > Somniosus > Somniosus microcephalus. The sequence continues at coordinate 82,104,697 of NC_140992.1, forward strand.
TCAAATTTGTATGTTATATTTTTGAATTTTGTATATGGTTTCTTTTTGTATTCAAGCATATGAACATGAAGATATTTTCCAGCTCATTATCACAGCCAGAGCAAGAAGGCTTACCCTTTTCACCGACGTTGTTGTGGTACACACCATTATCATGGAATTTTCGCTTATTTACTATTTTTGGATATAAGGGGGAGGGAAATACAACAAGCTGCAACTTTCGTCAGTGACGCATGCATACAGATACGTTCCAAAAGTTTCCGTGTTTTAAATGCATCAGGGTAGTATATCGGAAACTTCTAATCAATTTCTGGTAATCATGTCATGTTTACATTCCTCATTGGTTCTACTTCTTGAAATTAATATGCAGGTCAAAAATACTGAAGGGTAAGCACGTGCAACAACAAAAACAGATGATCTAAATGGTCTCGAATTGGGCAAGGTGAATGCCGTATACAACATCAAACGATCTGTTAAGGGGAAGCCGAGAGAAAATGGGGAAATCTACCACAAGGGAATAGCCTTGTTGGCTGGGATGACTTTGGCGTATTTTAACAACAACTTGCAGTTTTACACTGATAATTACTTTAAAAACGCGGATAATGTATTTCTTACCGCGGGATAAGTATCGTGAATTAAATCTAGAATTGGATTCGTTTGATAAATTTGATACAAATAAGTTTCGAAAAATTTCTCGCGAACAAAAGGTTCACATGTAGCATAATAACTGGTATTCTATAGTCATAAGTTACTAACATTTCATCTTCAAAAATAAATGTGTCTATTGAAGTATGAACTGCCCAATATCAGATACTCTAACCTTAGCACCCTTGGCGTCAAACACTACGAAATCTGGAAAATGTCTATCTATTCATAAAAAGGTATAGATTTGTATATGAGGCCTATTTGTTAACTTGGTTTGCAGTTGGCTCGGGCAGTTTCTCGGTGGCGATTTGTAGCGCGGATGTGCACACTGGGTACACCTGTGGGGTGAGAGGAGGTGCCTGTTCACTTGACAGTATTGCTGCGTCCCGGCAGGTGGCTCACTTAAGGGTGGGCATGTGCCCAGTTCGTGCACCTCACCAAGAGCTCCTAACATTACTTAAATTCATCTCGAGCTGGGTGTTTGTGAGATTTTATGTCGTAAAGTCTTTCGTTGGCAAAAGTAACTTCTGCAACCGTGTGATTGCCACGGCCTTTTTCCTGTGGGGTGGGGGAGCACAGTAACTGCTGAGTAAGATGCGGAGAAGAAGCGCTCCAGAAAGCAGAAAGCTCGCTTGGTCAGCCAAAGGGATTGGTTCACGAGGCCTTGGCGGGAGGAGGCTGCAGCAGCTGGAAACGCAAAGCGACCAAAAGGCCACCGAGCTGCACGGAGGAGGAGGGCAGTCTGGTAAGAAATTCTGCACCAACTTTGTGTTCGCTCGCTCGCTCTGTGGCCTCCTTCCAGCTGGCCTGTGTCTCTCTGCTCTGCTTTGTTACACTGAAGGTGCGCTCAACTCCACAGCCGCTTCCAGTGAAATTTGTTGTGACATGTTGTTTTGAAGTTGCCATGGCGCCGAGTTGGCTGTCAGACTCCGCAGCCGTTGGGCCGATTATCACTTGTCGAAATCAACGTTAACGGGGCGGTAATGGGGTCGGGAGATTTTTCCACCTCGTTAACGCCGATAATCCGCCAGCTGCCACCTTCACCGCTGGGATGAGCTGCCAAAACCTCTGTTTCAACTGGTAGATCCCTTTTGATATGTAATTCACCCCATTGACATTTTAGGATAGTATTGGTGGGAGCGTGGACCAGTTTCTTTTTAAACAAATCATTCTGGGGATATGGATGTCTCTGGCAAGGCCCGAATTTCCTGTCCATTGCTCATTGCTCTGAGAAGTTGGTGGTGGGTCTTCTTGAACCAATGCAGTCTGTTTGGTGAAGGTGCTCCCACACGTTGTTTAGCGGCAAGGTCCAAGATTTTGAGGATGAAGGAACTGTGATATATGTCCAAGTCGGGATGGAGTGTGACTTGAAGGGGAACTTGGAGGTGATGGTGTTCCTATGCACCCCCTTCCTTTGTCCTTCAAGATAGTGGAGGTTGCAGGTTTGGGAGGTGCTGCCGAAGAACCCTTGGCGAATTGCTGCCCTGCATCTTATAGATGGGAGACACTGCACTCAAAGTATGGTGATGGAGGGAATGTATATTTGGGCTAGTGGATGGAGTGCTGATCATGCAGACTGCTTTATCCGGGATGGTTTGAGCTTCTTTATTGGTGTTGTAGTTGCATCCATCCAGGCAAGTGGTATGTAGTCCATCACAGTCCTGATTTGTTCCTTTTTAGGTGATGGAGAGGCTTTGGAGAGCCAGTGTGAGCCACTTGCCGTGGAATACCCACCCTCTGTCCTGTTCTATCAGCCATGCAATTATGTGGTTGGTCTACTTGCATTTCTGGTCGATGGTGATCCCCAGGATGTTGATCGTAGGGGACTCGGCGACGGTAATACCATTTAATATCAAGGGGAGGTGGTTATGCGCTACCTTATTGGCGATGGTCATTGCCTGGCACTTGTATGGTAGAAATATTCCTTGCCATTTATCAGCCCAAGCTGGATGTTGCCCAGGTCTTGCTGCATGCAGGCATGGACTACTTCATTATTTGAGGAACTGCACTTGGAGCAACTGCCCAATTTCTGACCTTATGATGGAAGGAAGGTAAAGCAACTGAAGATAGTTGGGCCTAGGACACTGCCCCGAGGGACTCCGACCACGATTCCTGGGGGTGAGGTGATTGGCCTCCAACAACTACAACCATCTTCCTTTGTGCCTAGTATGACTCCAGCCACTGGAGAGTTTTCCCCATAATCACCCATTGACTTCAGTTTTTCTAGAGTACCTTGGTGCCACACTTGGTCAAATGCTGCCTGATGACAAAGGCAGTCACTCTCACTTCACCTCTCAAATTCAGCTTGTTTTCATGTTGGGACCAAGGCTGTAATTACATCTGGAACCGAGTGGCACTGGCTGAACCCAAATTGAGCATCGGTGAGCAGGTTATTGGTGAGTAAGTGCCACTTGATAGCACTGTTGATGACGACTCCCATCTCCCAGCAGTGGGCTGATAGGGCGATAATTGGCTTGGATGGATTTGTCCTGCTTTTTGTGGACAGGACATTGCTGGGTAATATTCCACATTGTCAGGTAGAGGCCAGTGTTGTAACTGTACTGGAACAGCTTGGCTCGGAGCACAGTTAGTTTTGGAGCGTAGGTCTTCCGCTGGAATATTGTTGGGCCCATAGACTTTGCTGTGTCCAGTGCACTCAGCCGTTTCTTGATGTCACATGGAATGGCTCGAATTGGCTGAAGACTAGCATCTATGATGATGGGTACCTCAGGAGGAGGCTGATTGTGAGAAGGATCATTTTTTCGGCATTTCTGGCTGAAGATTGATCTATTGATTGCACAAGATTGTGACTCGTATATTGGCCACTTTTTTTATTTGAAAAGTTTGTAATATAGTTATTGTTTAGAGTTTTTCATGAAGTTATGATTGACAGCATACTGGTTGCCAGAGTGGAAAGAATAGTTGACTGGTTGAGTGACAGGTAATGTAGTGTCAAGCTATTTTAAGATCTGCTACATCCCAAACAAGACATTTGAGGGGTGGCGGGGTAAAATTGAACCTCGGCAGGGGTGCAAAATGGATGGTAGTAGATCGGCCAACCATCCTACACCCCAGCTGAGATCTCATGGCTGGTGTTGAATTTTAACCTAACCCACCTGGAAACTGACCGGATTGGATCAGCTGCTGTTTTATACCCCACCCTATTTTAATGTGGGTGGTGTGCAAAACCTGCGGCTATCCAATCCTGTCAGTTTCTTGCTGGGCTGTTTAGGTTAAAATGCCCTGCCCTCCCCCACCCATGGTGTCCAATAGAACGTTGCGGCATTATTTCACCTTGATTCTTTTGCAAATACTGAGGAGTATTGATCTGTTAATGGACAAAAAACCTTTTGCCTTATACAAAATGTGATCGAGTGAGTATGATAATGTTTGCTTTCTATTTGCATTACTATATTTAGATATTTATATATACCTTAAAATATTTGACTTGAACAGTTGGAAATTTGGATTTTACTGTAACTTATTGGTCACGAAATTGCAAAATTAAGACAAGACAAGACGGTATTATGCATGAATAATAAGGTAAAGCTCACGCACATGTGTTTTCACTTGTGTTTATGGTCCTTAATATTAAAATAATGGTGTACAACCTTTTATGGAAAAAAAAATCTGATCTAAATTGTGGTGAGAGAACTTTTTGTCTGTAATTGGGCAAATGCCGTTCAACGTCTTTCAACTTTAAGACTATTAACAACAGAAAATATGTGGTAATTAGTGTTGCTAGAGCAATGCTGTTATACACTAGTGTAAGGCATTATTTTACAACTTTTTAACCCAATTGCTATATGTATGTTATGAGACAATGGCCCAGATTTTATTGGGCCGATGACAGCGTGCGCACAGTGTCCGCCGCCGTAAGTCTTCAGAATGGCCCCGCAAGTTCCGGGTTTCCGCATGTGCTGCGCATGTGTGAAAACCCAGAACTTGCGATCTGCCAAGTTTCTCCTTGACAGATCGTCCACGTGCACCGCAAAAACACTTTTGCTGGCGCAGAGTTGGGCTATTCGCCCAGCGAATGCCCACAAAACCCTTCTGCCTGCTTTTAACAGCATAAGGGTAAAATAAATGGTAAATTAAAATTTTAATAATGATTAAAACATACTAAAACATTTAAAATTAGTTTATGTAAATTTTGGGCCAGATTTAAATGTTTTTATTATTTTTCAAAATATTTTTTTATTTTAAATGCTTAATTAATTAATTATTTAATTAATTAATTTTGAACATGGGAATTTTTAATTTTTAGAATTGTGTAAATTATTTATTTATTTATTTGGAGATTTCTCATAAGCTTATGGGGATTCTGTTTGTAAATGGGATCCCAATAAGCTTATGAGGAATCCCCCTTTCTAATTGATTGGCCTGGCCCACGTGATCCCAGGGACGCTTCCGAACCGCCTGCATCCCTGGGATCCATGGGCCTTTACGCAGACGTACACCTGCAGGCCCAGGACCCAAAGACTCTGGAGCCACCAGGTACTTTCATATTTTTTTTCGAGTCAGAGGCGTACTCTGGAGGTACGCCTCTAACCGCAGATTCAGTGCCATTATGGTCCTCTGACTCTCAATTACAAGGAGTTTCATGTTCTTGATTCCAATATTTATTTATTAGACCACTTATTAACCTATGCTGTATATTTTTAAGCATATTTTTTTTTAAGGTTATGTGCAGATGTACATGTTATGTGGGAAGTTATTCTATGGAATTATATCACGGAAATCATCCTGGGACTTTCCCCATGCGTGCCATTGGGTACCACTCTGACTTCTGAGAAGTAAATATAAGTATTAAAATTACTTTAAAAAATGGGTTAAATGTGTCAATATTGAACACTCCTATGATGCCTCCCTCACTCAGTGCCACAGGGGTCTCTCTCTCTGAAACACCTACCACTATGTTGTTTTAGTTTCATTACTGCTTTCCCGTCATTGCTACTTTTCCCTCATTGGCAGCTGACACATTACTGGGTCAGAGGCAGATATGATGATTAGGTGGGGGAAAGGTGTCCTGGATCATGTGTGGGTGAGAAAGAAACTAGAGGGATGGTTCAGGAAGTGAGTTGGGGCTCAGCAGAATTATATTCTTGAAGTCAAAGGCTTCATCAGGGACAGAAATAATTGGAGATCATTTTTTAAATAAGTTTTTAAGTTAACAAAATGCAGTATAGCCAAATCAAATTGTAAATAGAAATTTTCAAATAAAGCAATGGAAGCAAACCTATCTTTATTTTGGATTTCTGAAAAACAAGTATAACTTTTTTCTCCTATCGCACTGAATCTACAATTCCATACAAATAAGTATAATTTATAATTGAAGTTACTTTCATGCTTATTTTCTAGCCCCATATCAATAAATTTGTTTACCATGATAATTTCTTTTGCAAATACTGTGTTTAGTATCTTAGAGTTACCCAGATGTTGTGAGATCCAGTCCATACCAGGACAGTAATAAGCCTTGGCTTTAGCCTTTGTCTCTTAGTATGTTTAATAGATAGAAAACAATGCACAATTTTCTACATATGTAAATGCTATTTTAGCAAGTCATGCAAGAAAGATAACCTTTTAACTACTGAGGTCTATGGAATAACTATATAGAATACCTTTTTTCAAATGCAATTTGCCAAAGGGGTTACTTCCCAATTTGTTTTTACATTATACACATTGATGTGTTTGCAATGCTTTTTCTGCATGGAAGTAATATGAAGGCTATGTGAGCCAAGGCCACTTTTTAAGGCAGGTATTATTTTTAAAACTTCATTAAAATCATTGTCTGCCCACTTTTGTTTCCCCACTTTATTGCTGCCACAATATTAAACATGCCTATGTGAGAGCATTGACAAAAGCTATCATCAATGTTGGTCCATGATTTGTCGCTCTGAGGCATGCTTCATTGGTGCAGGATATCACTCCTGTCGGTCTTCCCTCCTATCATTGCAAACCACCCCATCTAGTGAACGAACTGAAAACAGGTAACCCTCCTTGTGGGGGCATATTCATGTTAAGGGTAACACCCTTTTCTTAACTGTTTTCAGTTTTTAGTTTGGATTGATATTTATCCCAAATCACAAAAATATTTGTACAAATCAGATTACAGGTAGACTATCCTTTATCCGAAAACCTCGAGACCAGCTGTGTTTCAGTTTTCGGAAAATTTCGGATTTCGGAAGGTATTTTATAAGACTGGGAAATTTGTCGGGGGTGGGGGTCGGCGGGGGGTCGGGGGTCGGGATCGGCGGGGGGTCGGGGGTGGGGGTCGGGGTCGGCGGGGGGTCGGCGGCGGGGGTCGGGGTCGTACGCATGACTTACGCTGAACGAAAACACTTTCAGTTTTCAGAGGATTTCGGTTTTCGGAAGTGCGGATAAAGGATACACTATCCCTTATCCGAAAGGGTGGGGGTCGGCGGGGGGTCGGGGGGGAGAAAAGAATATCGGACAGGCCGCTGCAGCTATCGGACGGGCCGCTGTATTGTTGGGTTCACTCTCCCGGTATACCTCCTTCACACTGCCCGGCTCGGCCTGCAATCTCCTACCCAGGAGGGAACTCAGTGACCCTCTGCCCTGCTCAGCGTAAGTCGTGCGCCACTCTGGTCATGTTGTGCGCACGACTTACACTGAACGAAAAAACCTTCGGTTTTTAGAGGGTTTCGGTTTTCGGAAGTTCGGATAAAGGGTAGTCTACCTGTATTAATTTATATAAGAACATAAGAAATAGGAGCAGGCGTAGGCCATTCGGCCCCTCTAGCCTGCCCCGCCATTCAATAAGATCATGGCTGATCTTCGACCTCAACTCCACTTTCCTGCACTATCCCCATATCCCTTGATTCGCTTAATATCCAAAAATATACCGATCTCTGTCTTGAACATACTCAATGACTGAGCCTCCACAGCCCTCTGGGGTTGAGAATTCCAAAGATCACTACCCTCTGAGTGAAGAAACTTCTCCTCATCTCAGTCTTAAATGGCTGACCCCTGATTCTGAGACTGTGACCCCTGGTTCTAGACTCTACAACCAGGGGAAAAATCCTCCCTCCATCTACCCTGTCAAGCCCTGTAAGAATTTTGTATGTTTCAATGAGATCACCTCTCATTCTTCTAAACTCTAGAGAATATAGGCTTAGTCTACTCAATCACTCCCCATTGGACAATCTCCCCATCCCAGGAATCAGTCTGGTGAATCTTCATTGCACTCCCTCTATGGCAAGTATATCCTTCCTTGGGTAAGGAGGCCAAAACTACACAATACTGTGGTCTCACCAGGGCCCTATATAATTGCAGTAAGATGTCTTTACTCTTATACTCACATCCTCTTGTAATAAAGGCTAACATACCATTTGCTTTCCTAATTGCTTGCTGTACCTGTATGTTAACTTTCAGTGATTTGTGCACAAGGACACCAGATCCCTCTGAACACCAACATTTCTCAATCTCTCACCATTTAAAAATACTCTGCTTTTCTATTTTTCCTATCAAAGTGGATAACTTCACATTTCTCCACATTATTTTCCATTTGCCATGTTCTTGCTCAAACACTTAGCCTGTCTATATCCCCTTGAAGCCTCCTTGCATCCTCCTCACAACTTACATTCCCACCTAGCTTTGTATCATCAGCAAACTTGGATATATTACATTTGGTCCCCTCATCCAAATCATTGATATGTGAATAGCTGAGGCCCAAGCACTGATCCTTGCGTTATCCCACTAGTTGCAGCTTGTCAACCCGAAAATGACCTGTTTATTCCTAATCTCTTTTCTGTCCATTAACCAATCCTCAAACCATGCTAGTATATTACACCCCAATCCCATGAGCCCTAATTTTGTTTAATAACCTCCTCTGTGGCACCTTATCGAATGCCTTCTGAAAATCCAAATACACCACATCCATTGGTTCCCCCTCATCTATTCTGCTAGTTACAACCTCAAAAAACTCTAACAGATTATTCAAACATGATTTCCCTTTCATAAATCCGTGTTGACTCTGCCCAATCCTATTATTATTTTCTAAGTGCCCTGTTACCATGTCCTTAATAATAGATTCTAACATTTTCCCTACTAATGATGTCAGGCTAAATGGTCTGTAGTTCCCCATTTTCTCTCTCCCTCTTTTCTTAAATAGTGAGGTTACAATGTGATACCTTCCAATCCGTAAGAACTGTTCTAGAATCTATGGAATTTTGGAAGATGACAACCAATGCATCGACTATCTCTATAGCCGCCTCTTTCAAAACCCTAGGGTGTAGGCCATCAGGTCCAGGAGATTTATCGGCTTTCAGTCTCATTAATTTCTTCAGTACTTTTTTTTTACTAATACTAATTTCTTTCAGTTCCTCATTCTCGCTAGACCTTTGGTTCTCCACTATCTTTGGGAGGTTTTTTGCGTCTTCTTCTGTGAAGACAGACACAAAGGGCAGGATTTTCATTGGGCCGTGGAGGCGGGATTGGAGGCGTGTGGGGGGTTAAAATCTCAAAATCGGGGGGCACGAACCCATCCTGCCCCCAACCCGCCTCCATGCCAGTTTCAAAGGAGGCGGATACCCGACCTGTGCTGGGACCCGCCTCCCCGAGGCGGGAAGGGGATTAGTGCCAGTTAACTGCCTGTTAACAGGTAGTTAACAGGCAGTTTTTAGCCTCATCCCTATTTTTATTGCTGAAGTGTGGGATTCCCGACGGCTCCAAACCACGCCAAGTTAGTGAGGCGGACCGTCGGGCTGAAGGGCTTGGAGGGTTCCCCCAGGAGCTCAGAGATAAATTTTGCAGTTCATTTACAATTCCCTAAACTTGAGAAAGTATTATGAAACATATTGTAACTGAAATACTTTGGCATTGGATACACGTGGCAACATTTTAACTGGATATAGAAAATTGTTACTTTTTAAATAAATACATTCAATTTGAAAGTTGCATTTAAACCTAACTAAAAACTATGGTGTGAATAGTTAAACCAAATATGCTGCAGTTCAATTAATTATGTGTTAATAGTTTTGCTTCAATGTTGATACGATGACATAAGTGGCAGTGTGGTTGCCTTTTGTAAAACTGCATTGTTTTGCCTTATACCCTATACCTCATTAAGAATTAAGGTATTTTTTCAGCTCTTGGATAAAGTCCTATGTGGTATCCTGTTGATGTTCTGCCTTGGCGGAGGAAGAAAATGACCATCAGGTATCTCGCACAGCTAGAATCATGCCTCTCTATGGGTTCATCATGGAGGTGCCTTGATGCAAATATGAAGAAGTTTTATTGCTCAAATGCTCTTACACCTCAATGGAGAAGAAGAGGAAATAGGAGATTCAAACCTAAAATGTGGGGGCAGGGAATAAAGCAAGTAAAATATTGTTACATTGCTTGAATTTCAGAAGACGCTCGTTATTGAGTGTCAATTTTTATCCAGCTGCAAGTGGTTCAAGTAGTTGTAATAAAATGGCTTTAGAGATGTGGAAGAATCTAGCTGTCAAAATAACTTTGATAAGTTACTTCACTGCATCAGACAGATCATATATGCTGCAGCCATAGTGTGCCAGTGGTGGAAGGAGTGGATATTGAGTTCAGAGGCAGGGCACCAATCAAGTAAAGTGCTCTGTTCTGGATGGCGTCAAGCTTCTTGAGTGTTGTTGCAGCTACACCCATTCATGTCAGTAGTGAGCATTCCATCACACTCTTGAATTGAGCCTTTTAGATGGTAGATAGAAGTCAGGAGGTGAGCCGCTTGTCACAGAGTACCCAGTTTGTGTCCTGCTGTTGTAGCTGTGCTGCTGATATAGCTGGTCCAGTTAAGTTTCTGATCAGTGGTGACCCCAGGATGTTGCTGCTGGGGGACTCGGTGAAGCCTAGGAGTTGGAGGATGCTTAGGCTTTGTCTTGTTGAAGATAGTCATTGCCTGTGTCTTCTTGGTTGCAGAGGAGCAGAGTTCACACGTGGCTTGAAGTAGAAGGTGTTCCATGAGGGTTTATGGTATAGCTATCTGACCGGTTATATATGGTCCTATTGTATGAGGAAGAAGAAAAGCAATTTATCATGATGAACCTGCAGCTGACACCTGCTCTTTGATTTCCTTTCCTCCAACACTCTCTCCTTTTTGCCTTCCCAGGTGCTCCAGTGCTTCCTCTTAAGAGATTTAGAGGCCTGAGTTCAGGGGGCCATAATCCGTCACCAATTCCTCCCTTCTGTTGTGCTTTTTTTCCTTTTGTAAGAACAATATAAAAATGCCCTCGGATGGTGTGGTGTATGTGCCTTTAAGAGCCCCAGGTGTGCTGTAATACCGGTAATTGCCACTCGGGCTATATAAGCCTGTATATTGTGTATATCCGTTAGAACCCCCCCGCAGACTTTGCTTAGTAAATACCTATGAACCAACTCCTGTCTTCAGTGTCTTTATCAACACACGGACACTACAGTGGCGACGAAGTGGAAACGGACTTAGCTGCAATTCGGCAGCACCTCAAGGACATCGATTCCTCGGGCGTCCAGAAGACTCAAGGAAGTGAGAGAAGCTGTGGTTTCACCAGCTGGCCAAGCTGGTGGCAGGTACTGCGCTAATCCTTCCTGGGCGTCAGGCTGGGGCTCCAGCGGCTGGCTCTACAGCTGAAACAGGCAGCAAAATCGGAGGCAAGCAATAACGGACTGGGAGGAAGCACTCGGGAGACGGCCGGCGCGGTAAGCAGGTCAGCATTCAGACCTCCGGCGGGAACGAGTCTCCAACAGTAAATTAAAAATTTTTTAAAAAGAGAACGGAAACCGCAGTAAACAGCGTTGTTATCGGTAGCAGCGATGGGAAAGCGCGGGAAGTGCCATATCTTTGCTACAGAAAAGAAAAAAAAGCGCGGGAAGCGCCATATCTTTTCTGAAATGCCTAAGTCTGGCAATATTGATGCTTTTGATAGCGAAATAGAGGATTGGACCACATACGTGGAAAGAGTAGAGGTATATTGCACTGCAAATGGAATAGAAGATGAAAAAAAAGCTTCAGTACTTCTGAACTTAATGGGCGCAAAGACATACGGGCTGTTACGAAATTTAATCACTCCAGCCAAACCAAACGACAAGAATTTTAAAGAAATTGTTGATACCCTGCAGGAGCACTTAAGCCCAACACCGCTGCTGATAGCGGAACGATTCAAGTTCTTCAAGAGAAATCAACACAAGAATGAAAGTAACGCTGATTACCTAACCGAATTAAGAAAGCTATCAAAGTACTGCCAATTCGGGGCAGGACTATCAGATTATCTTCGAGACAAATTTGTTTGCAGTCTCTTAAGTGAAGGAACACAAAAAAGACTGCTTTCTGAAAAAGATTTAACATTGGACAAAGCTTTCAGTATGGCTGTATCATACGAAGCAGCAGCAAAAGGAGCTGCAGAGATACAACAAAAGACATAGGACTTCGGCACCCATGAAATGACACAGGGTTTCGAAAGATGTTATCGCTGCGGCAGATCCACTCATAACCAGAGGGACTGCTGGTTCAAGGACAAAGCATGCAGGCAATGCGGGAAGATTGGACACATTGCACGGGTATGCCGATCTGGACAAAATAAATCCACTGACAGAAAAAAAAAATCAATAAAGAAAAGTACAGGAAGGTACAAATGATGATGGACAGTAGCTCCGAAGACCAGAAGAGCGATAGCGACTTCGAAAACAAGAGACTAAGCTGTCTCAAATTACATAATGTACTTGCCAAAGATGCTTACCAAACCATTTGGGTTACCCTCACAATAGCAGGGTCCCCAGTTAAAATGGAGCTAGATACAGGATCAGCTCTAACCGTAATAAATCGACGGGATTACGAGAGGCTATTTTCGCATATACCTCTAAAAGACACATCCATTATCTTAAAAACATATACGGGGCAGAAAGTATACCCCAAAGGAAAAATAAGGGTGCCTGTTGTATACAACGGCAAAGAAATACAAAAGTTGTATTTATACATTCTACAAGATGGTGGTCCACCGTTGTTGGGACGTGAATGGATCAGGAAGATACGTTTAGACTGGCACTCCATTCAGGCACTGACGGTGACCAGTAAGGAAAAAACAATGATGACATCATACCTGAACGATTAAAAGACATCTTGGCCAACGCCAAAGAAGTGTTTCAAGAGAAACTAGGAACCTTGAAAGGCATCACCGCCTCAATAAAAGTGGAAGATGCAGCAATTCCCAAATTTTTTAAGGCAAGACCGGTGCCATACGCAATACGTCCAGCAGTCGAGGCAGAGCTGGAGAATTTGGAAAAAGCAGGCGTATTATCCAAAATAGATTGGAGCGAATGGGCAACACCCATCGTTCCAATCATGAAAAAAGCATTGAATAAAGATAAATCTGAAGAACAGAGAAAAATTCGCATCTGTGGTGACTTCAAGGTGACTGTAAACCTGGTCCTTCACACAGTACAGTATCCTCTTCCGAGGATAGAAGATATTTTCGCCTCACTATCCGGAGGGAAATGTTTCACCAAAATTGACTTGGCACAGGCATATCTACAGATGGAGGTTGAGGAGGCCTCTAAAAAGTATCTCACGATAAACACACACAAAGGCCTGTACCAGTACAATCGACTGGTTTTTGGAGTAGCATCAGCTCCAGCTATCTGGCAAAGAGCTATGGAGCAAGTCCTGCAAGGGATTCCGGGGACTCAATGCTACCTAGACGACATCCTTGTAACAGGAGAAAACGACAACGAGCACCTTGCCAATTTGGAGCAGGTGCTCACTAGGCTGAAAGAACGGGGCCTACGAGCGAATCGCCCCAAGTGTGAATTTTTCCAAAATCAGATATCATATTGTGGCCACATAATTAATAATGAAGGGTTGCATAAGTCACCTGAAAAAATTGAAGCGGTTATAAAAGCCCCAGCACCTGAAAATGTTTCACAATTAAGGTAGTTCCTGGGATTAATAAATTACTATCATAAATTTTTACCGAACTTGTCAACTCTTCTACACCCTCTTAATGAACTTTTACAAACAGGAGTGATTTGGAAATGGAACGAAGATTGTAAACGTGCCTTCCATAAATGCAAAGACTTAATCACACCCGAAGAAGTTTTGGCTCATTACAACCCATCACTGCCAATCAGACTGGCGTGCGATGCATCCCCTTATGGCATAGGAGCAGTATTATCCCATAAATTCCCTGATGGCTCAGAACGGCTGATAGCTTTTGCGTCACGCTCATTAAACTCAGCTGAGCGTAACTATGCCCAAATCGACAGGGAAGCACTCAGCCTGGTATGGGGAGTGAAGAAATTCAATCATTACCTACACGGACAAAAATTTACCTTGTTGACTGACCATCAACCCCTCATCTCCATATTCAACCCTAAAAAAGGTGTTCCCATTATGACAGCGCAAAGGCTACAGAGGTGGTCCCTTTTTCTAGGGGCACACCAATACAACATAGAATACAAAGGGTCAAAACAGCATGGGAATGCTGATGGTTTATCGCGCCTACCGTTGCCAACGGTAGAAGAGGCACCTACAGTAGACCCAGTAGAGATGTTCCACTCTACCATAGTGGAATGTCTACCAGTGACAAATTCTGCCATTGAAAGGGAGATGCGAAATGACCCGACTCTCTCACGGGTCTACGATTTAACAGTGAAGGGATGGCCAGCACATGGCGAACCACTGTTGCCAGCATTCTCGCAAAGAAGAGAACAGCTGTCAGTGTGCCGAGGAACCTTGATGTGTGGATCCAGAGTGGTGATTCCACCCAAACTCCAGGATAAAATGCTAAAGGAGCTTCACGAGGGGCATCTGGGTGGAGTGAAAATGAAGAACCTAGCTAGGGCGTTTGTATGGTGGCCAGGTATCGATGGAGACATCGAAGAAATGACCAAGAGTTGCCTAGGATGCCAGAAGGTCCAAAACGCTCCACCACAAGCCCCTCTACATCCATGGGAGTGGCCCTCATCCCCCTGGCAAAGGGTACACATCGACTTTGCTGGTCCATTTATGGATTCAATGTTCTTAATCGCGGTGGATGCACACTCCAAGTGGCCGGAGGTAATAAAGATGTCCTCCACCACCACGGAAAAAACCATCACAGTATTAAGGACCATATTTGCCAGGAATGGGCTGCCGGAACAGATATGTTCTGATAATGGACCGCAATTTGTGTCCGAAGAATTCAGAAAGTTCTTAAAAAACAATGGGGTTAAGCACTACACGTCCGCCCCATACCATCCCGCCACCAATGGATTGGCTGAAAGGTTTGTCCAGACCTTCAAGAAGGCCATAAAGGCCATGGGTAATGAAGACATAAAACTTCAGCACAAGGTGGATAACTTCTTATTCGCATACAGGAATGCAACACATATGGTTACCAACCAAACTCCCGCCATGATGTTCTTCAATAGAAACCTAAGATGCCAGCTGGATTTGGTCAAGCCCAACATCAGAAGGGACGTGGAGAACCGGCAGTTTCAAGGCATGAATGAAAGGCCAACTAGAACCTTCCAGATAGGTCAACAAGTTTTGGCCCGGGACTACCGTACCGAGAAATGGCAGCCTGGAACTATCTGCACACGATTAGGACCACTGATGTATACCGTGGACATCGGAGAAAGCATAATAAGGCGCCATGCTGACCAAATCATAAAGTCATCCGAAAAGGGACAACCTACACCACAACTCTATACATCTAACGATGAAGTAGAGATACCCATATCTACCTCCGATCCGGTGATACTGGAACCCGATGAACCCGATACTGGCATTCAAGCCGAATCAGCCTTGCCAGAAGAACCTACTACACCACCAGAAACTACTACACCCCCGAGGCGTTATCCGGACCGAGCCAGGAAGCCTCCTGAGAGACTAACTTATAATTAATTAACTACAGCCATGTATATTGTTTTGCTTGTGGCATGTAATTGGTGATTACTTTAAATATGATGTACTGGTTAGCTAAAAGGGGAGGAATTGTGGTGTATGTGCCTTTAAGAGCCCCAGGTGTGCTGTAATGCCAGTAATTGCCACTCGGGCTATATAAGCCTGTATATTGTGTATATCCGTTAGAACCCCCCCCCCAGACTTTGCTTAGTAAATACCTATGAACCAACTCCTGTCTTCAGTGTCTTTATCAACACACGGACACTACAGATGGCATGACAAACAGCCAATAGAGATGCCACTTACTGCTCTAAAGCTGCCAATATGACGATGGTTTCTTTTTCCAGCAAAGGAAGATGTCAGATCCTCTTAACAGCAAAGGTGTCCTGTAACAGTTTTCATTTCCCACTGAACCCCAGTCCTGAGCTCCCAATTGCAGATGGCAAGCAATTTAAATTAAGCTGACTGCACAAATTTGCAGTGTCCGTGCCGAGTACGGTATATTGGGTGAGCAAAGTCCTGTCTCACCACATTTTAGCCAATGAGGAAAATCTAGGTGTATATATCTAACAATTAAATTCATAAGCACAGAAAAAATGATTCTCAAAGAAACCGCTAAAGCTAGTCAAATGTTTTCTTAGAAATCCCTATAACAATCTTCCTCTACACAGGACTGTCTCTTTCTCTGGGCTGGTGTTCTGGATTCACATTGCTTGCACTGGACAATCCCTATTGATAGCATTTGCCACCTCAGTTTACAACTGGTGACAACTAGGAGATTGCTACTTTTATGCCTGGCAAAATCTTACTCCTGCAAAGCCTCATTCTCTGCAACTGTAATAAGTAGTCAGATCATAGAACCATAGAATAGCACAGCACAGAAGGAGGTCATTTGGCCCATCGAGTCTGCACTGGCTCTTTCAAAGAGCAATCCAGTTAGTCTCACCACCCCCCTGCTCTTTCCCCAAATCGCGGCAATTTTTTCTTCAAGTATTATCCAATTCCCTTTTGAAGGGTATGATTTAATCTGTATCCGCCATCCCCCCAGGCAGTGCATTCCAAATCCTAACCACTCGTTGCGTAAAAAAGTTTTCCCTCATGTCGCCTTTGGTTCTTTTGCCAATCACCTTAAATCTGTGCCCTCTGGTTATCGACCCTTCAGCCATTGGAAACAGTTTCTCTTTATTTACTCTATGTAAACCCTTCATGATTTTAAACACATCTATCAAATCTAAACCCCTCCTATCAAATCTAATGGTTGTGCAACTTGACTTAATTTATTTCTGCAACAAATATTGTACTTCATAAGTAAAATTGGGAAATCTCCAAATGGAAAGAAATAAGTTGAGTGATCCAAACTTCAAGCTTAGTTTTTTTCCCTTTTTTGTTCTTTCTTGAGCAGCATGTCATATCACATAAGGGAGGGAGGAGGGAACACAGTTCTCCCCAAGTCCTGTCAGACACTCACACTCTTATCCAGAGCTCCTAGGTCTCAGCTCGTCCCCAGTACTGCCAAGCCCTTGACCTGCTCCTGCAGCCAGACTAAAATCACCCAACCAGTGTTGCCAGTCTCAACTCCTGCCCAGTCCTGATAGACACTTACCCCCTCTCCCGATGTTACCAGACCCCTGACCCCACCCTAGAGTTCAGGCAGACCCAGACTCCAGATCGATATGCTGTCAGGCACCAGGCCACCTTCTCCACTCCCAAACGCCGCTGTCCAATCTCTTGTGGCCCACTACTCCCTCCCACCCTCAAACCCAGGCTCAAACATCTTGCTTTCTCTCCCAACTGTGCATGTTGCAGAAGCTCCTGTATAGCCTGTTCATACCCAATCCCAGTACCAACCTTTGGCCTGCAATGTTTTGGCTGCTATCATTTTTGTATAAGAACATAAGAAATAGGAGCAGGAGTAGGCCATTCGACCCCTCCGCCATTCAATAAGATTATATCTGATCTTGGCCTCAACTCAACTTTCCTGCCTTTCCCCCATAACCCTTGACTCCCCTGTAGTTCAAATATCTGTCTATCTCCGCCTTGAATATATTCACTGACTCAACCTCCACAGCTCTCTGGGGTGAGAATTCCTGAGATTCAGGAATCAACCTAGTGAACCGTCTCTGAACTGCCTCCCATGCAAGTATATCGCTCCTTAAATAAGGAGACCAAAACTGTATGCAGTACTCCAGTTGTAGCAAGACTTTCCTATTTTTATGCTCCATCCCCCTTGAAATAAAGGTCAACATTCAATTTGCCTTCCTAATTACTTGCTGTACCTGCATGCTAACTTTTTGTGTTTCATGTACGAGGACTCCCAGATCCTTCTGTACCGCCGCATTCTGTAGTCGCTCTCCATTTAAATAATATTTTGTTTTTTCTGTTCTTCCTACCAAAGTGGATAACCTCACATTTTCCCACATTATACTCCATCTGCCAAATTTTTGCCCACTCACTTAACCTAGCTATATCATAGAAACATAGAAGATAGGAGCAGGAGTAGGCCATTCGGCCCCTCGAGCCTGCTCCACCATTCAATGAGATCATGGCTGATCATCCAAATTCAGTACCCCGTTCCTGCCTTCTCTCCATATCCCTTGATCCCTTTAGCCTTAAGAAATATATCCAACTCCTTCTTGAATATATTTAATGAATTGGCCTCTACTGCCTTCTGTGGTAGAGAATTCCACAGGTTCACCACTCTCTGGGTGAAGAAATTCCTCCTCATCTCTGTCCTAAATGGCTTACCCCTTATCCTTAGACTGTGACCCCTGGTTCTGGACTCCCCGACCATCGGGAACATCCTTCCTGCATCTAGTCTGTCTAGTCCTGTTAGAATTTTATAAGTTTCAATGAGATCCTCTCTCATTCTTCTAAACTCTAGTGAATATAAGCCTAATCGACCCAATCTCTCTTCATACGTCATTCCTGCCATCCCAGGTATCAGCCTGGTGAATCTTCGCTGCACTCCCTCCATGGCAAGAACATCCTTCCTCGGATAAGGCGACCAAAACTGCACACAATACTCAAGATGTGGTCTCACTAAGGCCCTGTACAACTGCAGCAAGACATCCTTGTTCCTGTACTCAAACCCTCTCACTACGAAGGCCAACATACCATTTGCTTTCTTAACCGCCTGCTGCACCTGCATGCTTACCTTCAGCGACTGGTGCACAAGGACACCCAGGTCTCATTGCACTTCCCCTTCTCCCAATCTATTGCCATTCAGATAATAGTCTGCCTTCCTGTTTTTGACACCAAAGTGGATAACCTCGCATTTATCCACGTTATATGGGCAGAAGCATGGCAGATGCAAATCACCCAACCTGTCCAAATCATACTGGAGTTTCTCGGCATCCTCCTCAGAGCACACATGCCCACCCAGCTTTGTGTCGTCTGCAAACTTGGAGATATTACATCTAGTTCCCTCGTCTAGATCATTAATATATATTGTGAATAGCTGGGGTCCAAGGACCGATCCCTGCGGTACCCCACTAGTCACTGCCTGCCACTCGGAAAAAGACCCGTTTATTCCAACTCTTTGCTTTCTGTCTGCCAACCAGTTCTCTATCCAAGTCAATACCTTGCCCCCAATCCCATGTGCCTTAACTTTACACGCTAATCTCTTATGTGGGACCTTATCGAAAGCCTTCTGAAAGTCCAAATACACCACATCCACTGGTTCTCCCTTATCTATTTTACCAATTACATCCAAGAGACAGCTCACTGGAGATCAGTGGAAGTTCTGAACCCCAACCCCATGGGAGTGACAGTGGCACAGCAGGAGCAGCATGTGTTGCCCTATCTCAGGATGTCAGCATGTCTGGTCCCTTGCCTGCCCCCTCAACCAATACGAACTACGCTGCCTGTGGTAAACCACTTTTACCGTTCACTATCGTTACACTATAGTTATCACTGTTAGATCGTTTCCCTATAGTTATCACTGTTCACATTGTTGTATCACTGTACGAGGTCGCCTCTTGTCATGCTGCTATACCTGGGCTGACCACTGCCGACTCCGCCCATGGCTCCGCCTACCTGCCCGGGTATAAAGGTGGTCGACTGGCTGGTATTCCTCCTTCTTGGATCCGATCACCCACGAGGGTGGGCTCTGTTATTTAGTCAATAAAAACCTATAGTTACTTTCTTAACTCGTCGCTTTTCATTGGACGAATTGATAGGTATATCAATTTTATTGACTAAATTTTAAAATGTCGTCACTTGAGCAGCCAAACAACCAGTCAACGGAGCAGCCAAACGACCAGCCAGACGCCCAGCTACAACAGCCACAGCAGCCGGCTTGGCTGCGAGCCCTCAAACCACCGTACCTGGATCTAAACCCACAAGCAACAAACGCAGCCCTCGACTTCAAACACTGGCTGTGCTGCTTCGAATCCTACCTGGAAGAATCCGGCGTCCCTCAGAGATCCAAACTGAGAGTTCTGACCGCCCAAGCGAGCCCTAAAGTATACGCACTCATCCAGGACATTACTACTTACGAGGCCGCTATCAACCTACTGAAACAGCAGTACCGGAGCCCGGTAAATTCCATGTATGCCAGACACCTCCTAAGATCCCGCCCGCAACAGCCAGGAGAGTCTGTAGCTGAATTTTTACGGGCGCTACGAACACTCGGCAGGGACTGTGACTTTAAAGCAGTATCGGCTGCAGAAAACACTGAAGATAACATCCGTGATGCCTTCGTGAAAGGCCTTCGGTCCGACTACTCACGGCAGAGACTGCTGGAATCAAAGGACCTCGACCTGAACACAGCTGCAGCCTTGGCCTACTCCCTAGAAGTGACCCAGCGGGACCTCGAGGTGTATTCCAGGTACAGTTCGCGACTCTGGGACTCGGGCCCGACCCCGACCGCAATACCCCTCGTAGCGCCGCCCCCGGGACCTACCTCAGCGTCGGCGTCCCGGACCCGATCGGGACCGCCACCCCCGGTACCGGCTGCGACTTCGGACCCCCGCGACCAGGCCGCCGGCTGCTTCTTCTGTGGGCAGGCGAAACACCCGAGGTCGCGCTGCCCAGCCAAAAACGCGACGTGCTCCAGCTGCCTGAAGAAAGGCCACTTCGCGACGGCCTGCAGAGGGAGAGCAGCAGAGGCCAGCAGTGCCTCATGCGAACTGTGGGGGCGGCCATCTTCTATCAAGGCCACAGATGAGCAATGGGGGCGGCCATCTTTGATCCAGGCAACCGACGCCAGCAGTGCCTCATGTGGGTTGTGGGGGCAGCCATCTTCTCCACCATTTTGCCCCACCTCGTGGGCGCCTCCATTTTACCCACCACGCTCGACCGCCACCTTACCTCCAGACCTGACGACCGCTTCACCTACAGACTACAGCGACCCGCTCAGCCACACACTA
This sequence comes from Somniosus microcephalus, assembly GCF_052327205.1. Taxonomy (NCBI): domain Eukaryota; kingdom Metazoa; phylum Chordata; class Chondrichthyes; order Squaliformes; family Somniosidae; genus Somniosus; species Somniosus microcephalus. The sequence goes on from NC_140992.1 coordinate 82,125,559, forward strand.
GCCTCCGTCACACTAGACCAAGCTCGCCCGCATCAGCTGTCCAAGTCAATGATGGACATCAAAGTAGACGGCCACGCCACGACCTGCCTGTTCAACAGCGGAAGCACGGAGAGCTTCATACATCCAGACACGGTGAGCCACTACTCCCTCACTGTCCAGCCAACGCGCAACCGGATCTCGATGGCATCGAGGTCCCACGCCACAGACATCAGCGGCTACTGTGTTGTGACCCTGTCGGTTAAGGGCACGGAGTATAAAAACTTTAAACTCCTCGTCCTGCCCCAGCTATGCGCTGCCGTCCTACTAGGGCTGGATTTTCAATCCCACCTCCAAAGCGTCACTCTAGCATACGGTGGACCCCTCCCCCCGCTCACAGTCGACAACCAGCAGCCTTTAAATCGCCCACCGCGTAACACCTGCGGCCTATCCACCCTCAAGGTCCTGCCACCTTCCCTGTTCGCTAACCTCACCCCCGACTGCAAACCCGTCGCTACCAAGAGCAGGCGGTACAGCTCCGGGGACAGAGCTTTCATTAGCTCTGAGGTGCAGCGTCTCCTGAAGGAGGGCATCATCGAGGGGAGCAGCAGCCCCTGGCGTGCCCAGGTTGTAGTCGTTAAGACCGGCAATAAAAACCGCCTGGTCATCGACTACAGCCAAACCATAAACCGGTACACCCAGCTGGACGCATACCCCCTTCCCCGCATATCTGATATGGTCAATCAGATTGCTCAATACCGGGTATTCTCTACCATCGACCTTAAGTCGGCCTACCACCAACTCCCTATCCGCCCCGAGGACCGCCAGTATACCGCCTTCGAGGCGAATGGCCGCCTCTACCACTTCCTTAGGGTCCCCTTCGGCGTCACCAACGGGGTTTCGGTCTTCCAAAGGGAGATGGACCGGATGGTTGACCAGAACGGGTTGCAAGCCACGTTCCCCTATCTAGATAACGTCACCATCTGCGGCCGCGACCGGCAAGACCATGACGCTAATCTGGAAAGATTCCTCCGTACGGCCCAACGGCTGAACCTCACCTACAATAAGGAGAAATGTGTGTTTAACACCTCGCGCCTTGCCATCCTCGGCTGCGTAGTAGAGAACGGAATCATCGGCCCCGATCCCGAAAGAATGCGTCCCCTCATGGAGCTACCCCTTCCCCACTGTCCAAAGGCGCTGAAGAGAACCCTGGGGCTCTTCGCCTACTATGCCCAATGGGTGCCAAATTATGCGGACAAAGCCAGACCCCTCATGAAGTCCACCTCCTTCCCCCTTACGGAAGAAGCGCGCGCGGCCTTCTCCCTCATCAGGGGAGACATTGCTAAGGCCACTATGCACGCAGTGGATGAGTCCATCCCCTTCCAAGTGGAGAGCGATGCATCCGACTTCGCCCTAGCCGCTACCCTCAACCAGGAGGGGAGACCGGTGGCCTTCTTCTCATGGACCCTACAGGGCCCTGAGATCCGACACTCTTCGGTCGAGAAGGAGGCCCAGGCGATTGTGGAGGCGGTACGCCGCTGGAGGCATTACCTCGCAGGCAAGCGATTTACCCTCCTCACCGACCAGCGTTCGGTCGCTTTTATGTTTAATAACAAGCTGAGGGGTAAAATCAAGAACGACAAGATCTTGAGGTGGAGAATCGAGCTATCCACCTACGATTATGATATCTTGTACCGGCCTGGTAAGCTGAACGAACCCCCTGACGCTCTATCGCGAATTACATGCGCCAGCGCGCAAATTGATAGACTTCAGACCCTCCACAACGACCTCTGCCACCCCGGGGTCACCAGGCTTTACCACTTCATTAAGGCCCGCAACCTGACCTACTCCATCGAGGAGGTCAGGACCATGACCAGGAACTGCCAGACCTGTGCCGAGTGCAAACCGCACTTCTTTAGGCCGGACAGAGCAAGCCTGATCAAGGCCACCCGCCCCTTCGAGCGCTTGAGCATCGATTTTAAGGGGCCCCTCCCGTCCTCTGACCGTAATGTGTACTTCCTCAACATTGTTGATGAGTACTCCCGTTTCCCCTTTGCCTTCCCCTGCCCAGACATGACCAGTACCACGGTCATCAAATGCCTGAACGACCTCTTTGCCTTGTTCGGGTTCCCAAACTATATACATAGTGACCGGGGCGCCTCCTTCATGAGCGAGGAACTCCGTCAGTTCCTACTAGCGAGAGGCATCGCCACTAGCAGGACCACCAGCTACAACCCCCGAGGGAACGGCCAGGTGGAAAGAGAGAACGCGACGGTATGGAAGGCCGTCCTCTTAGCCTTAAAGTCTAAGGGCCTCCCAACCTCTCGCTGGCAGGAGGTCCTCCCGGCGGCGCTGCATTCCACCCGGTCACTACTTTGCACTGCCATTAACGCCACCCCCCATGAACGAATGTTTGTTTCCCCCAGGAAGTCGACTACGGGAACCACGCTACCAACCTGGCTGACCTCTCCGGGGCCTGTCTTGCTGCAAAAGCACGTGAGGGCCCATAAAACGGACCCCCTGGTCGAGAGGGTGAACCTCCTGCATGCCAACCCCCAGTACGCCTACGTGGCATACCCAGACGGGCGGGAGGACACAGTCTCCTTACGAGACCTCGCACCCTCGGGCACTCCGGAGACACCACCGCTACCCCCCCCCACCACCCCCCCAATTCCAGCCCAGGTAGACGGTACGCCGGAACCCCAAGAGCCTTCGCCTACCTCGCAGACGCCAGCATTAACACCGGAGAACGCAACACCGCCGCTGCGACGATCAGACAGGCTTACGAGGCCTCCGGACAGACTGACATACCAGAACTGGTAGTACACTTCACCCCGCCGGACTCAAATCTAAACAAGGGGTGAATGTGGTAAACCACTTTTACCGTTCACTATCGTTACACTATAGTTATCACTGTTAGATCGTTTCCCTATAGTTATCACTGTTCACATTGTTGTATCACTGTACGAGGTCGCCTCTTGTCACGCTGCTATACCTGGGCTGACCACTGCCGACTCCGCCCATGGCTCCGCCTACCTGCCCGGGTATAAAGGTGGTCGACTGGCTGGTATTCCTCCTTCTTGGATCCGATCACCCACGAGGGTGGGCTCTGTTATTTAGTCAATAAAAACCTATAGTTACTTTCTTAACTCGTCGCTTTTCATTGGACGAATTGATAGGTATATCACTGCCAAAAAGCCAGTTAGACCAGACTGCCCCAGCAGCAGCCGAAGTGCTGCAGCCTACAGCCGGGCCCTGATAGGCTCAAACTCCAGAAGTTGCTGGTCACAAGCATCTCAAGGGACTCCACACGAGACAGCAGCCTTCCAGCAGCCATTGGGGGGAAGCATCTCGGAGGAGTAATAGAATTACTAAGACTACTTTTAAAAAGCACTATAGATTGAGCACTTGGGTAACAAAATAATTCACAACAATATTGTATTTGGAATTAAAATCAACACCTTTATAACACTTGCAACTTTGGTCTATATTTTATTTTCATTAGAGCTTCTTAGTCTGTATTACCAGAATTTCATTGGCATAGAGGTTGGCTGAATGGTTTCAATGTTGTTTAATCAAGAATCAAGGTCTTTGGCTTGAACGCAAAACAAGTGATAGCAAATTGGCAGCCCATTTTATGCTATCGCACGATTTATGCTATTGCCGAAGACCAATACCACCCCAAGTGTTTGAAGTATATGTTTAAATTTCTTGGTCTGATATAATATTTGAAATATAAACTTGAATTTCAGAAGCCTTTTCAGAAAGCATTGTGTTCAACAAGACCACTTTTTCCATGGAATTACGATATTAAATTCTGTCTTTGTTAAGACAAAAGATAGTGGGATTGGATCAAATGTTGGGAACACACTTGGCTATCTTCCACAAGCCCCTAGAGCCTGTATGACATCAAGCAGCTTGGAGCGCAGCTTGGAGCTGATCTTGGACTTGTGTTTCTGGCAATCCGATGCCAGGGATAGTGGGACTTAGTATGAAAATATGCTCCCTGTCCTTTTGGTTGTATGATCACCCAATCTACCAAAGTATTTTTGGTTTTTTTGGGCAGTGCAGTGTTGCAGCATATCTTCATTAGTCCAGCTGGGGCAGCAATGGGATACTACAATTGGCTTTAGTGTCCCATAGGCAATGGAGGGGAAGAATCAGTCTGGATTTCCCTCCTTTCAGTGTGAACTGGTCTCAGCTGGCAATTGTGCATATGTTGCTGTCATTGGACTCAAATGCGATACTTTCCATAATTAAATAGACTGCTGATAATTGTTGACCAGTTTTACTACCATAAAGCTATACCCCACTGTCCTATGGAGTAAAGAGACGATCAGGAAAAAACAAGCAATTTATAAACAAACAAACCAAGTTTTGAGGCAAAGCCAAGGCATAACTCTTTAGAATCTTTTTGGTCTAAAAATCACATGAAATCTGACCTCCTGATAGAGAGGATGCCAGTCTGAAGTAACAACTTCCTAGTTGAGACTGTTCCAATTATCTCTGTCACACAGCCGAACCTTGCATTTGGTATTTCTCTCAAGATACTATGAAAGGCTACTCAGATGCAGATGAAGTTGTGGTCAGATGTGCCAGCTGTTGTTTTTTTGAGTGCCTCCAGGTGATCAGGGGAATTGCCCAACGCTAGATCTAAGTCAGCAGTATGAGAGTGCAGCAGATGGTGAATGGTAAATTCTTGCCAAAAGGATTTCCTCTCCTTGAGGAGTACTACTGTCTGAACTTTGAAGGTACTTGATGCAAAATCTTCAGGAGAAGTATGTCAGGATTGTTAAAAGCTACATCATCAATACAGGATGGTGGTTTGATTCAAAAGTCACAAATGCCCAGAATATAATGTAAATTTACCATCCATGTACACAAATAACTGTCTGTTACGAATAGGCACAGTTACTAATATTTTAGGCTGAATACCAGATTAGACAGCACAGAGGATTTGTAACTATCCCTTCAAAACCTGAGAGATTGGAAAGTCAAAAACCCAGCGCAGAAAAGAGTATTAATATTCCAGTAATAAATCTACTCAAACTTCAGAAACAGCATTATGAAATGCTAAACAACTAAAACACAAATTCACCTTTAAAAAAAAAAGGTAAATGCTACCTGTGCTTGCACTGTTACTGCTATACCTCCCGTTATGTCTCTGCCTTTTTTAAATGTTAAATGTCAGTCTATTCTAGTGAGTCCAATGATAAATCTTACAACATTTTCCTTAATTTTATTCTTTTGCTTCTATTCCCATTGTTCTTTTTGGAGTTGAGGGGCAACTTAAAAAAAAGGTTTCCCTTTGCTCAACACCATCTCTAAAGGGTGATTTTCCAGCCAGTTAAAAACCTAGATTCCATAGACTTGCACAGTCATATCACAGATGTGTCATATACAAAAGATGCCCATATACAAAAGTGGGGACAAAGTCGACCCAAATAACTATCGAGGCATCTGTGTAAACAGTAACCTGAGGAAGGTATTCTGTAGTATCATAAACAAAAGACTTATAAACTTCCTTGAGGAGCACAATGTCTTGAGTAAAAGCCAAATTGGATTCCTACCAAACTATAGAACATCAGATCATATCTTCACCCTACAGACCCTAATTGACAAACATGTTCATCAAAACAAAAGCAAAATCTACGCATGCTTTATAGATTTCCAGGAGGCTTTCGATTCCATCTGGCATGACGGTCTATTCCTGAAACTTACCGAAAGCGGGGTAGGGGGAAAAACATATTATGTAATTAAATCAATGTATACAAACAATAAATGTGCAGTTAAAATTGGAGACAAACAAACAAAATACTTCCCACAGGGGTGGGGGGTGACGCAGGGCTCGCCCATCTCACCGACACTCTTTAATATTTACATAAATGAATTGGCAAAATTACTTGAACAATCTACAGCACCCGGCCTCACCCTATATGAATCCAAGGTTAAATTCCTCCTCTATGCAGATGACCTGGTTCTGCTGTCACCAACTAAGGAGGGTCCACAGCAGAACCTGGATCTGCTGGAGTCATTCTGCCAGACCTGGGCCCTGACAATAAATCCCCAAAAAACCAAAGTCCTTGTGTTCCAGCAAAGATCCAGACATCAGGGACCCAAAATAAATTTCACACTAGGAACAACCAAAATTGAACAAACCACTAACTACACATACTTGGGCTTAAAAATCAGTTCTACGGGAAATTTTCATCTGGCTGTGAATGAATTGAAAGAGAAAGCAAGAAGGGCTTTCTATGCCATTAAAAAATCAATCCAAATAGAAATCCCAATTAGCATTTGGCTCAAAATTTTTAAATCAGTAATTGAACCAATTGCACTCTATGGCAGTGAGGTGTGGGGACTGCTAACACAACAAGAATTTGCAAAATGGGACAAACACCCAATTGAGATCCTACATGCAGAATTCTATAAAAGTATCCTCCGGACTCAAAGGAAAACCGTAAACAATGCATGCAGGGCAGAACTAGACCAACATCCATTAATAATCACTATCCAAAAAAGAGCCACCAAATTTTGGAAACACCTAAAAATGAGCAACCCCCACTGCTATCATTACGAAGCCCTGAAATGCCAAGAGAGGACCATAAAGAAGAATACCCTCAGTCAACTAGTCCTGGGACTCAGTGAAGTAACTACTAACACTACTAACAATAACCAGCCCCAGGACAGTGACAGCGTAACACAAAGAATTTGACCCAACACAATCGTCACTAAGCAAAAGGAAAAATATCTGTCATATTGGGCAGAAACAACAAAAACCCAAAACAAACTCAATTGCTACTTGGCCCTAAACAGACAATACAACATGACTAATTACCTGACCATGGTAAAGGATAGCAAACTGAGAAAAACCTTGACAATGTACAAACTTAGTGAACATGGCCTGGCGATCGAAAAAGGTAGACACAGGCAGACCCGGCTACCAAGAGAGGACAGGATGTGCTCTCACTGCAGTCAGGGAGTGGTGGAGACAGAGATGCACTTCCTCACAGCCTGTAGAAAATATCAGGGCATAAGGGAGAATTTCTACCCAAAATTCACAAAAATATGCCCGGAATTCAGAAATTTGAATGACGACCAAAAACTCCCATACCTACTAGGGGAAGGGAGAAATTGTGTAACCTTAGCGGCACACAATGTTACAGCTTGCCATAAACAGAGGGACAACCACTAAATATAAGAAAAGAGTACATACAAATTATATGAATGTATATTTATACACTCAGGGATATATCTGTTTATACACTGTATGGATAGATCTGTATTTATGTGTTCAACCATGAATGTTTTTCGATGCTTTGGCAACATAAGATGTACCTTGTTATCATGCCAATAAAGCGATTTGAATTCAATTGAATTGAATTGAACTAATTGGTAGCCTGCTAGCCCAACACCTCAGCAGCACCTGGCAGAGTAAATTTGCATGTGGCACTTAAAGCATCAAGTTTCAGCAGCATCATAGACCAAAAAAAAAATCAGTTGTTACTGTTGCACTGGATAGATGCAGGTGGAGGAGGAAGTTGGCACAGTCTTTTACTGTTGATATTTTAAGGTAAAAAACACATGTTGCCTTTTGTTTGGTTTTACAACTGTCTTTATAATTTTGGCTGATGCAGGTAATGCATAAAGATCACAATAAAAACTATTGGACACGCTCAAAATGTCAAATGCATAACAGATTATTTTCAAAACTTAATCTTTACCTTGGGAGTCTCGACCCCTGCCCTCATAACCTTTTTATTTATTCTGTTTAATTGGATTGCCTTTCCTCTGATAGTCAGGATCTACTTAGACTCAGCACGCTAAGTAAGATTGGTCAGTGATCAATTCTAATAATCTATAGCAAGTGTTTCCTTCTTAAAGAGAAAATAAATATTGAGACTATCTGGTTAGGATAAAGAATAAAAAACATATGTACAAACTTGCTGCAAAATAAAACTAACTATATGCTCATAATCATTTGTATACATTGCCCTTTCATTCAATGAACGTTTTTCTTGCATTATTTACTTTGGACAAATATTGGGCTCAGGGATGATATGATTGAAGTGTTTAAAATAGTGAAGAGATTGAATTAATCAGTTAGATATAATTTGGATTTCCAGAAGACATATTTGGATTTCCAGAAGGCATTCGATAAGATGCCACATAAAAGGTTACTGCATAAGATAAGAGCTCACGGAGTTGGGGGTAATATATTAGCATGGATAGAGAATTGGCTAACTAACAGAAAGCAGAGAGTCGGTGTTGTGTATGTGCCTTTAAGAGAAGAACTGATTCTATACTGCAGTACCGGCAGTGACCACCTCTGTATATAAAGCCATAGCAGGCTTCTGTAGTTCAGTCTTAAGTTACCCTCGGTTCAGCTGCAAGCACGAGCAGAGGGAGCAGCCAGACTTTGGAGAGTGGATTAAAGTGGTGGTCCCCTGACCAGGAAGAGGAGGAGAACGTTGGACCACCACCACCACCAACTCCACCATCATTACATCAACTGAGGTGCCTGGAGAGAGAGGACAGAGGAGGAGAAGGAGAAAGGAGGCCTACATCAACATCAACCAGGGGAGAGGCTTTTCTATCACTGCCTCCCCAAATTGGCCTCCACTTCAGGAGAGGGAGAGAGGGGAGAGAAACCAACTGCTTGAAAGGAGGGAAGAAAACTTCATCCGGAACATCTACAGGTGGGTGTTATTTGGGGCACTCTCCCAAGACTTTGTATTTTAGGTGGGGGGAGAAAAGAAGAAGCAAGGCCGGATCATCAAGGGGTGTAGTGTGTGTGTGTGTGTGCTCTTGTTAAAAGCTAGGCCACACACACCACTAATTAGCATCCCTTCTATTGCCTGCCCTGGGAGAGCTTGGAGCTGCCCAAGGTGAAGTCCTTAATTTAATTTAATTACATCGTTAAGACCTGTTGCAGGACTAAGCCTGGGCTTCTCCAGCTTTTCCAGGTGAAGACGTCTTCTCCCCCTGCCAGAAGACCACCATCACCAAAGACTTTTTCCATCGGAGAGTGCAACCCTGCCAACACCCACCCACCATCCTGAGTGGCAACACTGCCCTTTGCGGCCTCCCTCCTTCCCACCCCCCCACCTCTCTCTCTCTCTTTGTCTCTCTCTGCCTGTCTTTCTAAGGCACCTTAGTTTCATCTATTTTATTAATTGCCAATTGAGCAGAGGGGCGAGGGCTCCTCTCCCAATTTAAATCAATAAGGAGAGAGGTGTGTCCTCATTTTAATCAGCTCCCTCTGCTCAATAGAGGACAAAAAAATATATATATATACACCGAGGCCATTAACACCTTCAGGCCTGTGACTTGGGGTGAGTGTAGCCCTTAAAAAAAAAAAAAAAAAGCACCCCAGAATGGCGACTGCGTCTTCGCCGGTGGCGGGGCCAGCCGGGACCTATGCGAGAGTGGTAGCCACAGCCACAGCTGCTCCCGCTGTTCCTGCTGCCCCGTCACCTTTTCGATTAATGACAAAAAAGCTTGGGGTGAAGAGCTACACTCACCCCACTATGACCATCGAGGCCTGCGTCAAGGCCATGGCTGGGGTTGTCGGCCCCTCAGCCATCGTCGCGGCCTCGAAAATGTATGGGAAGGCTGTGTTCTTCCTGGGGTCGGAGCGGGCGGTGTCCCTGGCTGTCGCCAAGGGGCTCACCATGGGCGGGACCTTCCTGCCAGTGGATCCTCTCGAGGCCACCGCGCAGAGGATCATTATTTCCAACGTCCCGCCCTATGTCCCTGGTGAGCTCCTCCTTCCCCATTTGCGACAACTTGGGGAGGTGAGGTCGGGGATCACACCCATCCCGCTCGGCTTCCGGGAGGCCAGCCTTCGCCACGTCTTCTCCTTCCGGCGCCAGCTGTTTATCCAGCTGGCGCGGGAGGAGGACACTGAAGGGGCGTTCGTCCTCCTCCACGAGGGGACCGCCTACCGCGCCTTTTGGACGTCGGACGGTGTGAGGTGCCATGCCTGCAGGGAGGTGGGGCACATCAGGAGGAACTGCCCTGCCTCCAAGGCCGCCGGATCATCTCGTGCGGCCGAGGCTGGCGCCGCCGCCCTTCCCCCCGGATCTGCCCGCGCGTCAAGTACGTCTGATGCGCGGTTGACGTCGGGGGCTGATGCCACCAAGGCCTCCGGCGGGGGGGAGGGAGCGTGTCCGGCCGGAAAGAAGGCGCGGGGAAAAAAGAAGCACCTTAGGGCAGGTCCCCCCGTGGATGGTGAGCCCTTGCCCCTTGAGCCCCTTACACCCGCGCTCCTCGTGGAGTTGATCAGGGCAGATGTGAGCGGGAGGGGCCCCGTGCCCGAGCCTGTGGCCGCAACCGCCGCAGCGGTAATGCCAATACCTGCGGCCGGGCTCGGGCCTGATGAACCCGACAAACCTGCTCCGCCGGAGGGAGTCGAGGAGGAGGCCTTTGCAGACATGGAGGTCTCCCTCGCTCCCTCCGTGCTAAAAAGAAGGCGCGACCCCCTGGATGAGGAGGAGGACCGGGAGGAGGAAGGTCCCTCCGAGCAGGGGGAGTCGTCGCCCGCCGCGGGTACTGCGCCCCCCCACCCCCCCCAGCGCTGTCGTCATCACCAGCGATCGGCAGGGGTCGCCTGTCCCTCGGGAAGCTGAGGCAGATGTGTCTGTCCAGCACGTGCCTCCCGGGGATGGGGATGAGACCCTACCCGTGGGGCGGGTTGTTCCGCAACCCCCGGCAGTAATTGAAGTTGACCTTTTATCGGTGTCGTTACCCCTCGCCGGGTCGGGCAGCCTGGGGGCTGGGTCGGGCGAGCTCGAGGATAATGAGCTCGCCCAATGCGACCCGGGCGTCTCCCAGGGGATGCTCGTCCTGGTCGAGCTTTGAATTCAAAACCCCCCGTCCGCTGGGTCGGAGGTTGGTGGCGGGGAGGAGGATGGCCCCCTGGCTGCGTCTCTGGTGCCGGACGTACTGGAGGAGCTGGAAATTGTTCTCTCCCCGGTTTCTCCGGTCGTTCCGGCGTCTGAGGCGGAGGGGAGCTCTGAACCGCCGCCGTCTTCTGGCCCGGCACCCCTAGAGGAGCCCAGGGAGAAATCCTCTGCCGCCGATCCTGGGGGTGGGATCCGGGCGGAGGCGGGGCTGGCTGGCGCGGCTGAGTCGTTCGCTTCGCACTGCGCGGCGGACGGGTCGGCCGCTGGTGACGACCCCCTGGAGGAGGATGGGGACTCGGTGATGGGCACGGAGGACGATTCGGACTCCAGCGCCGACGTGGCGATGGATGACCTCGTGCCCCTTGCCGAGTCTCCCCTCATTTCCGTAAGGGAACTCCGGGATTTTATGGCCACGTGCCTGGGTCAGCGCAATAAGGTCCGGCTGGCCCTCGACAGGTGGTCGGAGCTGGCGCTGCTCATCGATTCCGTCCGCGCCGCCGTTAAGATCTTGGGCGCGGACGAGGGTGTGAACCCGCTCGAGCTGCGTCGGCTCACAACGTTTCTCACTGGGCTGCTGAGGAAGTGGCGGCGGACCAGCGGCTGCGCTTCCTCCCCCCGTTAGGTGTAGGTAGAGGTTGCACTATGCTTCTGACATGAAGATAACCATAGCCAGCCTCAACATCAACGGCAGCAGGGAGGCGCGCCGCAGATTCAATAACTTCTCGGTCCTTCGGGACGGGAAGTATGCGGTGTGCTTCCTGCAAGAAACCCACACCGTTCCGGGAGACGAAGCCACGTGGCTCCTGGAGTGGCAAGGAGGGGTCAGCATGAGTCACCTCTCCAACAATTCCAGCGGGGTGGCTATCTTGCTGGCCCCGCATTTTCAGCCGGAGATCTTGGGGGTCAAGGAGCACGTGCCGGGCCGCTTGCTCCAGGTCACTGTTCGCCTGGGGGGCGTGCCGCTCCATCTAGTGAACGTGTACGCCCCTCAGACCAGTGCGCAGCAAGTGCGCTTCTTCGAAGAAGTGTCCGCTCTCTTGGGCTCCATCGACGTGGGCGAGTGCGTCATCCTCGGGGGGGATTTTAACTGCACCCCCGAGGCGAGGGACCGTTCGGGTCCCCCGCGAAGCCCGGCGGCGATGGAGAAGTTGAGGGACCTGGTTGGGTCCTTCGACTTGGTGGACGTCTGGCGAAATCTCCACCCCGACTCCAGCGCCTTCACTAGCGTGAGGTCTGGGGGAGGAAGGTCCAGAATCGACCGCCTCTACATTTCCCGGGCGTACGTCTCCTGCGTTCCGGCAGCTTCCATGCGGCCGGTGCCGTGCACGGACCACCACCTGGTGTGGGCGGAGCTCGCTCCGCTGCGCGCGCGGGGGGGGTCCGTGTACTGGCATTTTAACAACCTGCTGTTGGAGGACGCATGGTTCCGGGATTCGTTTCGTCGATTCTGGGCCGACTGGAGAAGGAAGCAGGGGGGCTTCCCCTCCTTGAGGCTATGGTGGGATGTGGGCAAGGCTCACATCCGTCTCTTCTGTCAGGAGTATGCGAAGGGGTCGACCAAGAGGCGGGAGGCCCGGGTCGGGCGGTTGGAGAAGGAGGTGCTCGACCTGGAGTCCCGTCTCGGTCAGGTCGTCGAGGACCCGGCCCTGCGGAAGGTGTACGAAGAGAAGAAGGGCGCGCTGAAGGACCTGCAGCTCGTCGGGTCCCGAGGCGCGTACGTGAGGTCGCGGATCCAGCTCCTGCGGGACCTGGACCGCGGCTCCCCCTTCTTCTACTCGCTGGAAAAAAGACGGGGGGTCCGTAAGCAGCTCTTGGGGCTGCTGGCCGACGACGGATCTCTGGTCTCGGATCCGGAGGGAATCGGCGCGGAGACCCGCGCCTATTACGGGGCTCTGTTCTCTCCGGATCCGTCCAGCGAGGATGCGCGCAGAGTTTTGTGGGAGGACCTGACGAAGGTCGGCCCGGAGGGCGCCGAAAAATTGGACGCTCCGCTAAGTCTGGCGGAGCTGACCGGCGCCCTCCGCCAGCTCTCTAGGGGAAAGTCCCCGGGGCTGGACGGGCTGACCGTGGAGTTCCACAGGGCGTTCTGGGACGTCTTGGGGGGCGACTACGCGCGGGTCCTGGGGGAAAGTTTGGCGACCGGGGAGATGCCCCTCTCGGCGCAGGGCGGTCATTGTCCTGCTGCCTAAGAAGGGCGATCTCCGCCTCCTTAAGAACTGGCGCCCGGTCTCCCTCCTCAGCACGGACTATAAAATCTTTGCCAGGGCCATGTCTGCTCGCCTTGGCACCGTGCTGGCCCACATGATCCACCCCGACCAGTCCTACACGGTCCCGGGCCGGACCATCCACGATAACATCCATCTGGTCCGGGACCTGGTCCACCACTCCCAGAGGGCTGGTCTGTCGGTCGCCTTCCTTTCCCTGGATCAGGAGAAGGCGTTCGACAGGGTGGATCACGAGTATCTCTTCGGGACTCTGCGCGCATTCGGGTTCGGGACGCATTTCGTCGCCCGGATCCGACTTCTGTACGCCGCCGCGGAGTGTCTGATTAAAGTTAACGGGTCCTTGACGGCGCCCCTTCTCTTCGGGAGGGGGGTGCGTCAGGGATGCCCCATGTCCGGTCAGTTATATGCCATTTGCGTGGAGCCTTTCCTGCGCCTCTTGCGGAAGAGGTTGACGGGACTGGCTCTGCAAGGGCCGGGCGTGGAGGTGGTCCTCTCGGCTTACGCCGATGACGTGCTCCTCACGGTCACGGATCCCGCTGACTTGCGGAGGATGCGGGAATGCCAGCAGATTTACTCGGACGCATCCTCCGCCAAGATCAACTGGGAGAAATGTTCCGGACTCCTGGTGGGTCAGTGGCGGGTGGACTCCCTGCCGGAGGAGTTCAGGCCTTTCGCCTGGAGCACCACGCACCTCCTCTATTTGGGAGTCTACCTTAGCCCTGCCGAGGACGCTTGGCCGGCGAACTGGCAAGAGCTGGAGGCCAAAGTCACCGCTCGCCTAGGACGCTGGACAGGACTGCTCCGAGTGTTGTCCTACAGGGGTCGAGCGCTGGTCATAAACCAGCTGGTGGCCGCCATGTTGTGGTACCGGTTGGTCACTTTGATCCCTCCCCCTGCGTTTGTCGCCAAGATTCAGAAGAAGCTCATCGACTTCTTCTGGGACAAAAGGAAGCACTGGGTCTCTGCCGCGGTTCTGTGTCTCCCACTTAGGGAGGGCGGTCAGGCGCTGGTGTGCCTTCGCACCCAGGCTGCGACTTTCCGTCTTCAGACGCTGCAGAGATACCTGTACGTCGAGAATCCTCCGAGATGGTGTGCGCTGGCGACGTTTTTCTTCCGCCAGCTGCATGGCCTCAATTACGACACGCAGCTCCTGTTTGCGAAAGTGGGCAGCAGGCGTGCCGGCCTGCGGGAGCTGCCTGTCTTCTACCAGGAACTACTATGGGTTTGGAACTACGTCGCTTCCAGGCAGAGCTCTCCCCCGTCAGGAGCAGCGGCTCTCCTTCGGGAGCCGCTGCTCAGGAATCCGCACCTCCACGAACACGGGTTCGGGCGGCTGGCGGAGGGTAGGGCTGTGGCTGGCAAGGTGACCAGAGTCGGGGACCTGCTCGATGGCGGAGGAGCGGGCTGGATGGCGCCGGAGGAGCTGGCGCGGCGCCTGTCCTGGGCCAACGTCCAGCTCGCGGTCGAAACCATCGATTCGGTAAAAGCGGCACTGGGCCCCGACTCCACTAGGTGTATCGAGGCGGCTCAAGCACGTGGGGCGATCCCGTCCGCGCTTACCCCCGTTTGGACGGAATTCCTCATCGGCGCCCGGCCCCGAAACTCCCCTCGGGAACCGGCGCCTCACAACTTGAGCCGTCTCGAGGAAATACCCTCCGTGCCTTTTCATTCCGCGCGGAGGGG